>NC_081411.1:86193335-87419585 GCF_030272615.1 Cryptomeria japonica | reverse complement strand
AAGTCAGCCACTAAACAGGAGTTCATGCAGCAATTTGCTCAATGGGATGAAACAAAGGTTCTTGCAGCAACTGATAATGATCCTGCAGCAAGTGTAGTTAAGCAAAGTAATAAAGGTAAAGTTCCTGTAGCCTCTGCAGTGAACATGTTTTCCGCTTCATAATAAAATATTTCCATATCTTATGGGAATATTCTTCTTCGTAAATAAAATTCTATCCATGTCATTCCATCCCACTTTCTTACCTATCATTTCGCCATCATTTTTCGTACAATTGCAGGTATGTGTATATTGTATTTTGTTTTAATTATGCATTTATTAGTTCATTATGATTATATCCTTTTTAAATCCGCTCCACTCCCCAAAATCTCGTTAGCTTATGTGGACACGTGCTAGGTTAAGTTGGGGGGGTGCTTTATGGTTTGGTTTCCAAAGTGATTGATTATCTGTCCTTTCTGGTACTCTGAATTGATTTCTTTCCATCATTGCTTATCATGCTATTATTTCACGCAAGGGAATAATAAATTTTGCCGCAAGAATTGAGATATGTATGGGAATTTCAATTTATCAAGTCTATCAAATATTCTGGTCTTCTGTTTCTCAGCTGCAGAGTAAAAAATAGTAGAGTAAGAGATGGGTGGTGATCCAATTCACCATGAGCCAACGGGTCATGAAGTGTTGCTGCAGGATGCTCTTTGTGAGCATTATTTTTGACACCACAGCTGGATGGATTACTTCTTGAAAATCAAAGATTATAATGAAGAATTTACTTCAGAATTTATGCATTCCTTTAATGAAGGGGAAGCTACAGTTAAAGGCTTGAGGTTTATTGCTATGAAGTAGCGAATAGAAGAAGTAACGGGGTTGCCGCAGAAAAGAGAACTATTTCCAGAATCAAAAGATACAAGGAGCGTCAAGGCAGAGTTCACAATTCCCACGGATGGACCCCTAATGGTGGACAAATAAGGAACTAGAAGGGTTTCTCTACCAGCAGAGTGGCCTCGGGTAGCTTTGTATGTTATGAAATACATTACATGTGAGGGGCAATATTCAAATCTACATTCACCTCATTTTAAATTACTTAGTCATCTACGGCATGGTTGACAAGTGAATGTTCCTAATTTATTATACCACCTCATTTTTACAAGCGCTAAGGAGACACGAAAAATGGAAATCGCTCTATTAGCCATCATGGATTGGTTAAGCTTCTTGTACAACGGTCCCTGAGAGACGTTTCACAAATGGAATGGGGTGTATTTGAGGATATACTACAGTTTAGGGTTGAAGATGCCCCTGCTGTAGAGAATCCACCAGTTGAACAAAAAAATGTTGTGGAACCCTCTTCCCCCATAGTTGCTGAAGATGAGGATTTGCTTGTTGCTAAAGGAGTCATGGTTATTATGGAGGAAGAGATTGTGGAAGCAAATATGGAATAATCCTCTACTTCTCTTCAAAGAGATTCATCAGTTCCTCGAAGAAAATGGAAGGAGTTGGAAAGGGATGAAACAGATGAAGAACCCATGGCCCAGTCGCAGGTAACTCAAATTCCTCATGTAGCCAAGAGGTGTAGGACAAAAATAAAAACTCTTGCAGCAACTGAAGCAACTATTGTAGCCACTCCAAAAGTTTATATGAGAAGAACACGCAATAAGACACGAAAGGCTCATTCTAAGGGTAATCTGGCAGAGGTTATTATAGTAGAAACTTCAGAAGAAGGAAGCCCTGCAGATATTGAAATTCAAGAAGAAGGAATCCCTATGGATGATGAAATCCAAGTAAAAGTTGATGAGGATAGACTAGCAAATCTTGCTTTTGTGGCACAACAACTTGAAGAACTATCGGAAATATTTCTTAGCATCCAGAGGAAATTGTTGGAGATATTCCTGAGCAGTTTGAAGACACTATTAGAGACATTCTATAGTAGCCCGAGGAAAATATTGGAGAGATGCCAACACAAATTGAGGAGTTTATTAAGGAAATCCCACAGCCTAAGGTAGCACGTATTAGACCTCCTTCATCCCTAAGTAGTTTATCTATTTGCTTTAACATTTTATAGAGAATGGGAAATAAAGAGGACTAGGTTGCAAGGGATTATTGATAAACATCAAAAAGAAATTGAAAAAAGAGATAACAAAATTGAGGAATTAGAGGCTAAGGTAGAAATAGTTGCTGGTATGGTTCGTGAGTTGATGTAGTGTAGGTCACCTCCAAGGGTTTATGCAGTGCACTTGAAGGAGTGGTATTTGAACTTCAAACTAAACTACATTATTAGGGACCTTAGCCCCTCCTTAGAAACACCTGAAGAATTCTTTTATGCTTACCAAACCTCTCCACCGGCTGTGAAGAATTTGCTATGTGAATTGTACTTACATAACTATGTTGTACCCTCAGACAGTGAGTGGAACCCTTTATTGTATATTGGGGATATCCATATTAAAGCTTTAATGTCATGGATCCAAAATGAGATCATCATAGGGGCAGAAGTCAAGGAATATGAAAAATTAGAGTTTGATTGTCCATTACCATTAAGGAGAGAATAAAAAGCACCAAGAGTTCTTTATTATGAGTGGCAGAAATTACTGGTAAGAGATGATGTTAGAAAATTAGTGCTTCTAATGAGAGAAGAAATCTATTAGGCATATGAGCATTTGGTTCAGACCGACAGGACAACTGCAATAGAAGGGTTAACTAAACGCTGGAATAATCAACCAGAATGGTTAAAACAAAGAGAACCTTATTCATTACAAAATTTCCAAGAAGTCATGCAAAGAACCCCCAAATATATACAGTTAGGCAGGGAGAAAGCCAACAATTGGCTACCATTGATCTTTCAGCCCCCAATCCTTATGTGGCCACTTTTGGCATGTCAGCCTACGGAATAGAACTATGATGCAGTCACAGAAGAATCAGCTAGATGGTCCAGGCTAGAAAAAATGAAAGGATTTTATTGGAACTTGGCTTCAGGGGGGACAGGTCAGGACACCATTGGTGATTTGAGAGTTACTACAAGAGTCAGAAATTTTCCTTTTGTTGTAGGATCAGCAAGCTCTTAAAGTTGGGGGGCATGATAAGTTGGGACTTTGTCATGTTTTTATCATCAAAACTCTTAGGTTTTTGACATCTTTTGGTTTGCATAGTAGTAGTGATGTATTATAAATTGACTATATGTATTCCATGTGTTAAACCTGAACTTATGAAATCATGTTTAAACTTTGTCGGTCTATTCCTGCAGCCATGCCATTTATTCCTGTAGCCATGTGATTTGTTCCTGTTGCTATGCGATTATTTAGGGTAATATCATATGTGAATTAATAGATGTGTTAATTAAATACAATGCGTATGTATGTCCTTCTATGTTGTTTTTGTTGTAGTGTAGGTAATAAATGATACCGCAGTGGATATTCTCCTTTTGTGCCTGAAGAAGGAAAGATCACGCAAGGGATAACTGAAGATCAAATTGAAGAGGAGTTGAGCGAGCACAAGGTACGGCATAGGCGAAGCATCCAAGAAACACTACTGAAGTTTAACTCTAGTAGGCATTGAATTTGCAAAACACCACCACGGAATGCAAAGATTGTGGTTCGGTTTAGATCCATGTTTCCTATAGCCAAGCTCTAGTTATCTTCTTTATCAGTCAATCATCCACCTCTTCTTCTGGGCATGATGTGTGTTGTCTATTGTAGTTGATCTTCTCTTTATTAATAATCTCTTCCTTTTTCTCAGAGGTTAGACAGAAGAGAAAGGAATAGAGTAGAGGATTTTTAATAAGCATTTTTTAAGTTTCTTTTCAAAAACATGTGATCACCTTCTAGAAGCAATGAATAAAAAACATGTTTTTCTGATCCGTTAAAGGTAGTTTTCTGGAAGCTTGATATCACTCATCCAAGGGGGCCCACTTGGTGAGTGATCTTGTGTGTGCTCATTGAAATTAGTTTTTCTTTAGTTGTAGTAGAAGTTCTTGCTTTGCCTGTTCTTGCAGCCACTAGAAAACAAATCCACTGACTGTTCCTGCAACCAAGCCAGAACAGAGTAATTTTTGTTATCTATATTAAATCTTTTCGGTATTGTTTTTATAATTTTTTACCTGTAGCCTTTCATAATTTCCATTCTTGCCTTTCCTTTTTGCATAATGTTAGTTGTTGCAGTAATGCAGAATAGCCATTGAAGGAACTTAGTGCATATATAGTGTAGACCCATTTCAAGTACTACGTCCCTAGGTTGATAACTAAATGAGCAATAGCCATGAAAATAGTAAATTTACTAGATGAATTTCTAAACTTTGGGTTGATACTTCAATTAGAGTTATTATTATTATTGTTGGAGTAGACAGTGTTCATCTATCTTCACATTAGAACTCTCAATGATCTTCTGCAATCTTTTATTGAAACATCTATATGCCTTGCTCTTAGATGAATAACCAAGAAATATTCCTTCATCACTTCTAGGATCAAATTTTCCAACATACTCATCTCTCCTTATATAACATTTGCTTCCAAATATTCTGAAGTACTTAAGAGTAGGAGTATTACCAAACCATAGTTCATAAGGGGTCTTACCGGTTTCACCTTTGATGTGAACTCTATAGAAAGTGTAAATTGTTGTATTTACTACTTCTCTCCAATACATGTGAGGTAGATTAGCTTCCAATATCATGCTTCCAGCTACTTCCATAATAGTTATGTTCTTTCTTTCCACAATTCCATTCTGATGAGGTGTCTGGGATGCTGATAGTTGTATTTTGATTCCATTCACTTCAAAAAATGAATTAAATTTCTTAGATGTAAATTCACCTCCTTGATTAGATCTAAAACATTTTATTTTCTTACCGGTTTATTCTCAACCATTGCTTTGAATAACTTGAATTTTCTAAAAGCTTCTTATTTCTCCCTGAGAAAAGTAACCCAACACATTCTAGAAAAATCATCAATAATTAGCATATCTCCCTGTATACTTCTTGTTCTTGCTGGACCACATAAGTCAGTATGAATTAAATCAATAATATTATTGTATTTCTCATTAATACTCTTAAAAGTTGTTCTAACTTGCTTTCCCATTTGACATTCCTTACATACCAGATTATGAGGTTTCACAATCTTAGGTAAATCCCTTACTGCCTTAGTTGAACTGATCTTTACAATACAATCAAAATTTACATGACAAAGTCTCTTATGCCATAACCAACTTTCATCAATATATGCAATCAAGCATGTCTTATCATTTTTATTCAAATGAAAGATATTACCTTTAGTCCGATTCCCGATTGCAATCTCCAATCCAATTTTTTTTTCTGATTTTGCATTTTTCATTCTTCAATTGTAACTGAAATCCTTTTTCAACTAATTGACCAACACTCAAAATATTATGCTTCAATCCTTCAACATAATAAACATTGTCAGTATTGTGCTTACCATCCAGGGATATAGTGCCTTTTCCTTTGATCAAACAAGTTTTATCATCGCCAAATCTTACTAGACCTCCATTGTATTCCTAAAAAGATAAGATTTTACTTTTACCACCAGTCATATGATGTGAACATCCTCTATCAATGATCCATTCATCTTTCTCTTCAATTTTAGTTGTCAGGGCCTACTCTACCAGTGGAACAGTAGGTGTCGGTTGATATTTTGTTATAGAAACAAAAGCTCATCCATTGTCTATCAATTCTTCATCAAAATCATCTTTAACTCCTTCATCAGCATAGTAACATGATTTATCTTTGTTCTTCTTAAATCTGCATCTCTGACATTCAGGGTTAGGCTTATATGTTGTTTTAGCTTCCTCTTATAATCTTGCATGTCTATTAGGACATCTAGATGCTATGTGACCAACTTTATTTCAATTAAAACATTTAAATGGTTCTTTACCTTCATGCTTACTTCCAACTGGACCTTTAGGCATCTTTCTTGCAAAGTTCTTCCAGTTCTTTATTTTCCCTTTTGATATCTTCAAGTTCTTTTACATAAAGTTCTTTCCAATCAGATGATGATGATGATGATGTTGCAGATGATGATGCTTTTAAGGATAAATTATTTTTAATTGTAGCAATAGGACCAAATTCCTCAAGCTCAAATGGTGAAAGTTTACCAACCAAGGTATCTCTAGTCACTAATGTATTAGGCATTGTTCTCATCTCATTAATAGTTGTTACTTTCATTTTGTAAGCCATTGGCAAAGCTCTTAAAACTTTAGAAATAATTTCATCTTCACTTAAGGAACCTCCACAACATTGTATACCCAAAACAATTTCATTAACTCTTTCCATAAAAGCATAAATTATTTCATCTTCTTCTATGTTCAAATTTTCATACCTGACCCAGTAACATTCTAGTTTTGCAATTTTGACAATGGTATCTCCTTCATTCAAAGTCTCAATTTATCCCAAATAGCTTTAGCAGTAGATCGGTCTGATAATCCCATGATTTATTGATCTGATAATGCACTCAAAAGTGTTTCTCTTGCTTTGCAATCATTCTCCAAGTCTTTAGCCAATGTCAATGGATGAGGTTGATTTAGAGTAGGAGAAACATAGCCATTCTTTGTAACTTCTCATATATCTCTTCCAATGCAATTCAGATGTGTCTCCATTCTGATCTTCCATATACCATAGTTAGTTCCATCAAGTTTTGGACTGTCCTTCCTGAAAATGTTAGTTTCCATAGGATCTCCTCAAGCTGTTAGGCTTTTGCAAAAAGAGGACTTAGCTCAGATACCAATTGTTTGTAACCAGAAGGACAACTGAGAGGGGGGGTGAATCAGTTGTCAATGAATTTCAACCCAATTGTTAATTACTTCAACTTAATACTTAATACCGGTAAACCAATCTTAATGCTGATTAAACAGATTAACAGTGAATATCAATATCGGTGAAACTTAATGCATGAAACAAAAAGAGAAACAACATCCACAACACATAACACAAATATTTTTGACATGGAAACCCTGTAAGGGGAAAAACCACAGTGGGAAACCTTACCCACAATCAGAAGATACTATTACAGATAGTATGTGTACACAGCTGGGATCTACACATACAGAAAGGCCAACTGTCTAGAGCACACTGCTCAAATGGGAGTCACAATGACTACATTAGGATGGTTAAATCCTATAATTATGTACTTCTTCAAAGTGCATCTACAATAATGGATTCAGTACCGGTTTAAGCTCTGATAAACACCTTCAAGCCTTCCTTGAACCTTCAAATGATGTCTTCTTGATTCTCTCTATGATATGCTCATATGATCTTCAATGTTCGCTCATACCATATTGCAATACCATACAATTACCATTTATTACCATTACATTCATCTCACAAATGAGATCTTACATTTATACAGAACCTAAGACCAAATGCTAAGGTTGGCTCACTAAGAATATTGCATTCAAATAAATTACAACATGTCGGCTCAATACAATTACAACAATAATATCCAATCAATAAATCATCTCCATAGCATGTTGTGTTGATCTGGAATAGATAATGTGTACCAGTTCATAACCTAGACCTATCTGTCAGTAACAACAAATTGTTAAGTCCTACTTGGAAAGCTAATGTACTGAGAGGGGAGGGGTGAATCAATACTTCAAAACTTTTCTTGATAAACAATTTTACTGATAAATACAAACTATGTATTGCTAATCTCAAAGATATATAATACTAAAATATAATCATAGAAATAACATACATCAAAACATCACTCCATAACACAAATATTTTTGGTCAAGCAGAAACTCTTGGTTAGAGAGAAAAATTGCGGTGGGGATGGCACCCACAACTTCACTACTGCAGTAATCAAGATTGCTCGGCTAGAGCTACATGTTTAGCCATTTCTGATAGCTTACCCTGTTAGGAGTATAAAGATCTTTAGATCTACCTTGCTAAAGGATTTTACAAACACTTCTACAAAATGTTGTACTTGGTTAAAGGCTTTACAATTTATAGACTTTATTAGAGTTTTTTACCCTGTTAAAGGTTTCTATTACAACTTAATATTTCAATCAAAATATTTATAAAATATTTGCAACTTCACATCTGAAATGTTATAGAAGACTCTATGTACTCCATACAAAATTACCTTGCTAATAGCATTCCTCGGTAATTGATAAATCAACTCGGTAACCACTTTTGTATGCTCTATCCTTTAAATTGTTCTTTGAAACCTTCTCGGTAACTTGTGACTATCTCTGTCAATCTTCTTCCTTCATTTCTTGACTAAATCATTCCTTTGTCTCTTCACTCTTGATTGACCTTACATATCACATCATCTCATGTACTCAAATCATTCTATTTATATAGATCTCTGAGATGGTGATCTGTTCATGATTCGATCATACTAACATGTTTTATCGAATGAATAAACATAGAAATTACTTCATTGGATGTTCTCCCTCAAAATCATACAAAATCTTTAAATACAATTTCCTATGTAGTAACGGTTTCATCTTCTTGAATTATGTAACATGTTTCACATGTGTGTCCAGGTTCATTGAATCTGGTAACACGTTTTCACTCGGTTCAGATTAACTCGGTATACCTTCTTTGCTTCTTGGTAAATATATAAACTTTACTCGGTAGATATTCTGCATATGTCTCAGTTCACAGCTCAGTGTGTATCATCTCGGTGACTTGTCTCTTTTCTGTAACCGACACCAGTGGCCTTGGTGTTTACCAACTGCACTTTTCAGTAGTATTAACTGACTAGTGTATATAGAATGACTTTGGGTATAAAACTAATGACAACTTAGTAAATAGCAACACAAATATGTCAACCCGATTAGATCAATAACCAAAACATTAGAACCAAGTATCCAAACCATGTCTTCGACATAATAAAATGATCTCTAGATGATAACAAATCATCATCAGTGTCAGTGCACCATATAACCTGTCAGTGAGCATATGTCGGTACCTGTGCATAAGTCACTAACCTTATCGGTGAACACAATGTATTGGTTAAACATAACCATAGATCTCCAGAAGGATAAGTGTTGACATTAATGACATCTTTTACCTACCTATTAATCAAGGTGCAACTCTTTTGTGAGATCCTCCCCATCAAAGTGGTATCAGAGCAAGTTAAGATTTGGGAAGAAACCAATTGATGTCAAAGACTGAATCAGTACGTGAAAATAGCCTCAGGATGGTGACCAATAGAGAGTTATCCAAACAGGTAGAAGATCAAGAGGAATAGAATAGATTCCTCAGAGAAAGATTGCAGCAATTGGAGAACAAACTAGGTTAAGTAGAAGACAATACTGTGAAGGTAACTATCAAAATCAATGAAGGACAGGGTAAAGAAGTGGTAGAATAGGATGGCACACCTGAACCAGATCCTATTCTACCTGAAGAACTTTTCCTTGGAGCCATTAAATCCTTAGGAGGGAAGTCCCTAGAAGGAGTGCCATTTTTTTGTGGAAAAATGGAATGAGAAGTGGTCATGGAGTGGATTGTAGGGTTGGAGAATCACTTTGAATGTGATGGAATTAGTGAAGCACAAAAGGTGAAGGTAGCCAAATCTAGATTAAGAGGAGAAGCCTTGACTTGGTGGAATTTCATCCAAGAGGAGAGGCAAAAGGAGGGTAAGAATCCAATTGCCACTTGGAAAGGAATGCTAGCCAAGGTGAGAGAAGCCTATATCCCTAAAGACTATGCAATTAAATTACACAAGAGGAGACAAAAATTGAGACAAAGAGAACTAGATGTGAGCAGCTACACTGAAGAATTTTAGAAGTTGTGTTTGAGATCTAAGGTGGTGGAAGATGAAAGCATCAAGGTAGCCAGGTACTTGAATGGTTTGCGGTAGAATATCCAAGAAGAGATAAGTTTGATGTGTCCTAGTATTGTCCATAAGTGTTATCAATTGGCACTCAAGGTGGAAGAGAAGAGTAAAAACAAACAAGAGAAAAGTGTTGGCATATGTGCATAATATGTTGACATGATGATATTGTGTTGTCATTGATGTCAATATGTTGAAAGAGAACCGGTAATATGCTGAAGAGTAAACCGGTAGCATGATGAAGAGTGAACAAGATTACTGAAGTTAAGCAACTGACAAAGAGAACCGGTATGATGTTGTGAACTAGCATATGTGAAAAAGTGAAGTGGTATGCTTGTCCAAGTGAACCAGTATGATGTTGTGAACCGGAACCGGTATGTTAGAATGAGAACTGGTATATGGAATGTTTTGTATCTAGGGTTCATATGGCATAACTACTGGTTGGTAGTCTCAGCTTCAGGGTTTCCAGTTGAAGTGTTTCGAGCATGTGTGTTTCAACTGATGGCATTGTGTGATGAGATAGCATTGTAATAGAGATCAGGTCATGTTGCCATGTCAGCCTCGTGCACGTCAAAGATCTTGCATGAAGGAGATTGATCCTATCTACCTCAGGAATGTGCAAAGTCTCTGCAAATGGTGGAGAACGCGTGATGGGTTATCACCTCCAAGGAGCGGCAAAGAACAAATGATGGAGAATGTCTTGAGATCTGTTCAAGACTGTTGTATTCAAATGCACAGTGTTCAATGGTCAGGATTGAATTGACTAAATTTCTCAACCTAAGTGTTTAGGGTTTAGGGTTTATGCTACCAACCTATCTATTTCCTATAAGGTCGATGTGATGTTTCATGCTGAGGTTGTTGGCAAATATTGTGTGTGTATCTATGTGCAGAGATATGTGATTCTTGCCAGACCAGATGATAGGATTGATACCTGCATAGTGTGTGTGTAGAAGGAAGGAACTAAAGCGGATCTAAATTGGCATTGAGTGCTATTACTAGATCATTGTAATACTTGTTGATCTCTAATCACTTCAACAGTTGGAAAATCCCTTAATAGGGTAGCTTTAACCAACTTGCTGTAAATCCTTTAACAGGGTGACTCAAATCCATTGAGTTCATAAAATCCTTTAACAAGGTAACCTCTAACAGGGTTTAACCCTTAACTGGGTATTCTAGCCATCCCTTAACTGGGTGATCCCTAACAGGATCAATTCCTAACAGAACCTATTGCAACAATCTTTAACTAGACTAGGCTTCTAACAGAGTGGACTTCTAAAGAGTTCAAAATAGCTTGTGGGTATTCATCCCCACCGTGGTTTCTCCCAGTTGGGTTTCCACTTGAAAAATATGTGTGTCATGTGTGATGTCCTTTTCATGTGATGCTTTGTTCTTTTTTGTCAAGCGGTGAATCATGTTGATCTAGCAAGCTATTATATCTCTGATAATAGATTATTTGTTTATGCATAAAGACAAAGTGGAAATGAGGGAGTAGGTTGTATGAAAAGCTAAGAAGATTGATTGGTTCATGTCTTTCACAGTTGCACTATGTTTAATCGGTAGTAGTCTGGTTTGGACCGGTGTTAGGGATTGCCAGTAGTTTATAGTTTGCAATCAAACCGGTTCTATAATAGTTTTTGTGCCTATACTGATTCACCCCCCCCCCCTCTCAGTACCGGTTTGGTACTCACTATTCATCATTGAGTTATCAAAAAGCAAAAGAGATAGAGGTAGGGGAAGAGATTGTAGAGGTCATAGAGGTAGCTATGGTGGAAGAAGTGTAGACCAAAGATCCCAAGGGGAATCCAAGTTGGTAGAGAAAAGTGGGGATTCCAATAGCAAGAGCATCTATAGAGGAAGGGTATCTAGAAACTCTAGCAGAGGAAGGTCTAGTGGATCAAGAAGAGGGTCTTATTTCACCACAATGAAGTGCTACAATTGTCATCAACTTGGACACCCGATCTATAGATATCCTGAGAAGTCTTCTTCATCCCAAGGAGGTGAAAGGAGAGTAAATTATATTCAGGAAGATGCAACAAATGTGAAGACATCAGAAGTGAGTTTAGATTCTGAGGTTGGAGAGAATCTCATGATGAGAAGAGTTTTAATCAAAGAACTGGTTAAGGAGGAACCTAGCCAAAGAAGATCCTTGTTTAGGATAAAGTGCAAGATCAAGGGTAAAGAGTGTAGAGTGGTGGTGGATTCAGGTTCCACTGATAACATGGTGTCAGAAGAAGCAGTAAGAAAACTCAACCTGCAAAGAATTCCACATAGTGATCCTTATAGCATTACTTGGCTCAACAAGGGGCAACATGTTTTGGTGAATGAACAAACTTGGGTGGAGTTCATTGTAGGAGGCTACAAGGAAAAAATATTGTGTGACATCTTTCCAATGGATGCATGCCACCTACTCCTAGGTAGGCCATGGCAATTTGATAGGAAAGCAATACACCAAGGGAAAAATAATTCCTATACTTTTCAAAAAGATGGAGTTACCTATAAAATTCAGTCCATAGAAGATCAAGAAGAGAGAAGATCTAAGTGTTCCAATATGCTATTAGTTGGGGAGAAGGATTTCATAAACACTCTAAAGGAAGGAGAAGGAGTGGGGTTTGCATTTGTTGTGAAACTAAAAGAGGAAAACAAGGACAATATACTAAGTATTCCCAATGAAGTGCAATAGATACTTAATCAATTCAAGAACATCATAAGTGATGGAACACCTACAACCTTGCCTCCTCAACATGCCATAAGTCACCAAATTGACTTCATACCCTTAGCCTCATTTCTTAATAAGGCAGCTTACAAAATGACACCGGAGTAGAATAAAGAGGTAGCTAAACAAATCCAATAACTCTTGGACAATGGTTTGATAAGGAAGAGCATCAGCCCATGTGCAATTCCCACCATTTTGGCACCAAAGAAGGGAGACTTTGCACTGATTCAAGAGTCATCAACCAAATTACAATCAGGTATAGGTTTCCCATTCCAAGAAGTGAAGATTTGCTGGATTGTTTAGGGGGTGGTAAGTATTTTCCAAGATAGACCTCAAGAGTGGCTACCACTAAATCAAAATCAAGGAGGGAGATGAATGGAAGACAACATTCAAGACCACATAAGGACTTTATGAATGTCTTGTTATGTCATTTGGACTCACAAATACCCCTAGCACATTCATGAGACTCATGAATGAAGTACTCAAGGATTACATTGGTAAATTTGTTTTTGTTTATTTAGATGATATCTTGATTTTTAGTAAGTTTAAAGAAGAACATCTTAAGCACATAGAGATTGTATTGAAGAAATAATGTGATGAGCAACCAACAATCAATTTGGAGAAATGTGAGTTCATGAAATAGGAGTTGGTATATATTGGGTTTGTAATCTCAAGTGGTGATTGAAAGATGGATACCTCAAAGTTGGAAGCCATAATCAGTTGGCCTACACCTAAAACAACAAGTGAAGTGAGGATTTTTCATGGTTTGGCATAATTTTACAGGAAGTTCATCAGAGGGTTCAGTGAGATATGTGCATCTATGCTTGATACAATCAGAGGTGTAAATACTAATTTTCAGTGGAAAAAAAGAGGAATAAAAAGGATTTGATCTCTTGAAGACAAAGGTGGCTTCTCAACCTGTCCTTGTTCTTCCAAGATTTCACAAGCTCTTCACCATAGAATGTGATGCAGGCAACATAGCAGTTGGAGTGGTTCTAAGTCTAGACAATAGATCGGTTGCATTTTTCAGTGAAAAGCTCAATGAATATAATAAAAGTTATTATTCCTATGATTTGGAGTTATATGCACTTGTACAATCACTTAGGAAGTGGAGGAATTATCTATTACCTAAGGAATTTGTGGTTTATACTGATAACCAAGCTCTTATTTTTCTCAACTCACAAGAAAAGTTGAATCATAGGCATATCAAATGGGTAGTATTTGCAGCCTTATACTTTTACATTTAAACATAAGAAGGGTCAATGCAATAAATTTGTTGATGCATTAAGTAGAAGGTTGCTAATAGTTCAAGAAGAGCAGTTCAAGAGCATTGGAGTGGATAGCTTCAAGGGGTTATACCAAGATGATGAAGACTTTGCTACCATCTACAAGGTTTGTCAAGAGTTTAGAAATCATTTTCATGGTGAATATGCAGATTTTACCTTACAAGATGGTCATTTGTTTAAAGGAGGAAAACTTTGTGTACCTAGAGGGTCCATGAGAGAAAATTTGATGCAAGAGAAGTGCAATGGTTGTTTAAGTGGACATTTTGGGTTGAACAAGACTTTGGAACTTGTCCAAAGATTATACTATTGGATAAAGATTCAAAGGGATAACAGAAAATATGTGGAGCAATGTGTGGTTTGTCAAATGGCAAAGGGGGCCTCTTCTAATATTGGACTCTATCAGCCTTTACCTATCCCAAACTGGCCATGGGAATGTGTAAGTATGGACTTTGTTGTTGGTTTACCCAAGACCAAATCAAGATTTGATAGCATCTATGTTGTGGTAGATAGATTTAGCAAAATGACCCATTTCATTCCATGTAAGGTGCCTCATGATGCTAGTCATATTTCTCATTTATTTTTCAAGTAATTCATTAGGATTCATGGCTTACCTATCAGTATAGTATTAGATAGAGATGAAAAATTCATTGGTCATTTTTGGAAAACTTTATGGCAGAGATTGGGTACTAACATGTCTTTCATCTCAGCCTACCAATCCCCAAATTGATTGCCAAATAGAGCTGGTAAATAGGACACTTGGGAACCTTCTCAGGTGTTTGACAAAGGAGTATGGACAAGCTTAGGATCATATTATCCATCAAGTTGAATTTTCCTACAATGACAGTGTGAATAGATCAACCGATAAGATCTCTTTTGAAGTAGTTTATGGCCTTCATCCAAGAGGTGTGTCAGAGCTTAGAGATATTGGGAAGATGGAACAAAAGAGTGGACATTATTTTGACATGGCTCAGTCCATGAAAGAGATTCATGAGCAGCTTAGGCAGGCTTTACTAGACAACTCTCAAAGAATCAAGGACAAAGTAGATGAAAAGAGGAGGGATGTTCAATTTGTTGTTGGTGACTTGGTCATGGTTCATTTGAGAAAATAAAGGCTTCAGAAAGGTGTCCCTAGCAAGCTTCAAATAAGGAGGATTGGACCATGTAAGGTCTTAGCTAAGTATGGGCAAAATGCCTACAAACTTGATCTACATGGGGACATTGCTTTATCTCTTATATTTAATGTTGCAGACTTGGTGTAGTACAAAGGCACACTTACAAAGGAATGCAGTAGAGTCTCAGAGGTCTCCCACACACTTTTAGACCTTCCTTTACCACCTACATCTATGCTACAAGACAAGAAGGTATTGGATTCAAGAATCCTCAAGAAGACTAGGCATACCGCTTATATGGAACATTTGGTCAAGTGGCAACATCTTCCAGAATCTAAGACCACTTGGGTACCTAAAGCAGACTTTCCTAAGCTTGGAATGTCCCTATATGTGTTTCCTAAAGGACTCACTTGACTTCTTTCTCATTGGGGGAGTATGGTGTAGGAGCACCTAGGTTTACCTAGTTTTATTGATGTATTTTTCAAAATTTTGGAGTGATCATGTTTGGGATCAATAAATGAATTATGGACTGTTGATATGTCCACAAGTATGTTTTGGATTTATTTGAAGTGTGTTTGTCAACAAGGTTTGTTCATTTTCTCAGTTTTGGCCAATGTGCCCTTGTAAGCAAAAAATGGCATTATTTTGTTAAATAGTGTAAAACTCTTTGTAAGGCCTCATTAGGAATTTGGTCATGTTAGTTTGATGTTAGGGAACCAGCCTAGGGGGTCTATAGTGATTAAAAATGCATAAGCTACAAAAATGCAAAATGGAGCAAAAGTTGTCATTGTTGCTTGAAAACTTTTTGCAAGTTTTGGAGCAACTTTTTAAAAATTGTTCAAATCGGTGGTTAGGAAACTGATGGGGGGTTGGTTATGAGAAAGGAGGCATATAAAATGCTTTTTCAATGATTGTAAATGGGTTGGAAGTTTCATGAGAAAATTTTGAATAAAATTTGGAAGCAATTTTCAGGTTTTTTGCATAAGGTTAGTAAACTTGGTAAAAACAGTCCATACCAGATGATCTGATCTTTGTACTATACTTTCATGGGGGTTTATTATATGTTATTTTGGTGCTTAAGAAGTTATTTTAGTCTTTATTAGTGCATATTTAGTGTGTGTTTACAAATTATCTTCTACTGCACTGCTCTCGATCTGAGCAAGGGTTTAAGACCTTAAACATGGTTCCAACTTGAAATCTCATTGTGTTTGTTCAATTTCCTTTTGGATTCAAGTCATGGAGACTATGTATAATTTACAAATTCTTTGTGGTGTCCTAGAAGTTGCTTGAAATCCATTTGTCATCATATCCTAGGCAAGCTCTATCATAGCTCGACTAGGGATATGACTGTTATTTTTACCATTTCTTGTAGGGGAGATAAAATGTGGATGTGCCAAGTGTTTGGAATGAAATAAATAAGCCTAATGGAATCTCAATAGAATAAGGGAGGTGTGATAGAATGTAAAAATCAATAAACCCCATTGGAGAAGACTATTAACCCTCAAACCCTCAAAAAGAGCCATTTTTGGTGTCCGTACATGTATGTGTTACTACTTATAAAGTTGCCATTAGTTTTTAATATCAAAGTCGTACTATAGACTCTAGTCAGTTAGCACTACCGAATCATGCAGTTGGTATACATAGAGAAGTCGGTATGCACAGTCTAGTCAGTTACAAAGGAAAGCAGTCACAGAACGCAGTACACACCGAGCTATCTATCGAGTATCTTTTTATGACTACCGAGCAGTAAAGATGACACACCAAGTTGATATACACTAAGTGGAATGTGTTACCAAATATATTGAACCTGGACATGCATATGAAAATGTGTTACAAGATTGAGGCACATCTAACCATTATTACATTGGAAATTGCACCAAAAGATTGTGTATGATTTTGAGATCAATCTAACCAATGAAATATTTTGTATAGTTATTCATTCAAGGAATCGTGTTTGTAAGATCGAAGCAATGAATTGGATCACCGTCTTAAGAGAACTCTTTATTATTGCAGTAGTGAAGTTGTGGGTGCCATCCCCACCACAGTTTTTCTCTCTAACCAAGAGTTTCTACATAACCAAAATATATGTGTTATGGAGTGAATCATGTATGATTGTTATCTATTTGCTTTAACTTTATTTTATGTTACTGCACTATTTGGTTTATGCATAATAGTAAAGTTATTATTCAAGAAAAAATTTGAAGTACTGATTCACCCCTCCCCTCTTAGTACATTAGCTTTCCATATTGGGCCTAACAATTGGTATTAGAGCTTGAATCTTGGAAAAGGGTTTAACTACCTAAAGAGAAAGATCTTATCAATGGAAGGCTATAAATAATCTTGGAGGATTGTATATCTGCAAGAAGAGCTAGATCATGATAATCAAGTGATTGCAAACATGCAAAGGTAAATGCAAAAATCTCTGAAAGTAAGAAGAAGATTATCTGATGACTTGTAGGATTCTCAAGAGTTAGTGGAACAAATTGAGACATCATCTAAGAATAGTATATCTAAAGAAGTTGAAGAAATGATTGGAGTATTGAAAGAAAAGAACAAAGCATTGGTTGATCAACTAAAAGCAATGAAAAGAGAACATGAACATTTCAGTATATAGATGACTAAAAATCTAGATTCATTGAGGACGGTTGAGGATAAAGCAAGAAATCTACAAAGAGAGGAACAAAAACTTGAAGTCTTAGTATCTAATAAGAATGATGAAATCATAATGTTGACTGGGATTCAACAAAATATGACAGATCAACTAGGTTATGCACATCATGAAGCAATTCTGAAGAATGATTAGAATCAAGCATTGAAACTTGAAGTATCAAGGTTGACCAATGAACTTGAAACAGAGAAGAAATCCAAAGAAACACTGAAGAAGAGTTATGAATCATCAAAGATGTTGGATGAGCAATTGAATACAAGAAAACCCAACAAAGATGCAAGACTCGGTTACAAAGGAAAAGACTCTACCGAGAAAGGAATTCATACTACCGAGAGAGGAGAATCATCAAAGCAAGCTAGAAACAGGAATAACATCAAAAGAAAGAAGCCTATTTGCTACTACTATGGAAATCAAGGTCATACTGCCAGCATATGCCAAATCAGAAAAGGTAAGCAACTGAATATCACTAAGTCCAATGGTTATTATTACAATTGCAATAAATATGGTCACACATTTAATCAATGTAGGACAAAGTCTGTTAACAACTATCAAAAGGCAAAATACAAAGGGTTTTGTAGAAACTGCAATAGATATGGACATAGTACTCAGAAGTGCTAGCTTAAGCAAAAGAACTACATGTGGTCTGCACACCAAGCAAACACTAGAGGTTACCAAACTCACACAAATCCTTACCGACAATATGTAGCAGTACCATGGGATTACAACACAAGGATATGGTGCGAATGTTGTGGAAGATATGGACATATAAGTGCCAACTATTTTATAAGGTTTGGAATGAACACCCGAAGATCATGGAGAAATCCTAGTATGGCATATTTTCATTGTCACAAAGTTCGACATTTAGCTGGAGATTGTAGAGATCAACCTAGAGGAGACACGGAGGATATAAAAGAAAAATTAAAGATGATTTGGAAAAAGAAGGAAATTGTGTCAAATGATGAAAGCACCTTACCTACCGAGCTAGGTACACCTATTCCAAATTAATCAAAAAAGGTATAAAGAGACTGCATTCTCTGAAGGTTAAAATCATAACAGTTCCTATTCTATTATGTACTAAATTCAAATATGCATAGTTAAGATGCATGAGTAAGTTTGAAATTCTATCAAAAGTACTTTGCAGGAAACCTGTCAAGTTGGTGAATACAGGAAGCCTATCAAGTCGGTAAATGAAGGAAATTTGGTTACTCAGTTAAAACAAAAAAAAAAAGGAGAGTAAATCGGTTAAAGTTAAACTGAGTGCATTTAATGTTTTGACCTAACTCGTACGGAGCCCGATAAGGTATTTTGTGTACTTAAAAAGCATTTTCGCAGTCATTTACATTCACCAAGTTTTTGAAAGAGCAGAGCAGAGTGAATCAAGGCAATCAAACTTCATTCAAAGCGAATCCAAGGTATTTACATCAAACCTCATCGCATTGTCAAGCTAGTTTACCGATCTTATCAAATTGCTATTATCTGCTGAGTGTGAAGGATCTGTCATTTGTAAAACCTTCAAACCCTAAGGATAGTTTGCTAAGTTTTTACCTGAAATCTACAATGGTGCCCAAGATCCAAGATCCCATAGTTATCAAGAATATAGAGAATCCCTCACTGAAATACACTTTGACTCCTAAAGTCACCTCTGAATCGGATGACAAAACTGCCTTTTCACTCATCTCAGATCGAGTCTTGTTAGTTGAAGATGTGAGATTCTTCACCAAATCTCGTGTTGAAGAACTCGGTCATGTTGAGATTAGAGACACCTATGATGAGTTATGTACTGATGGTGTATTAAAAAACAAGTATGAACACATCAGAATCAAGGGATTGACTGAAGCCCTAACCTACCCTCATGTGTTCAAGCCCCAATGGGTTAAGTTTGTTTTGAGTAGAGCTCATGATGATTTCATGTGGCTAGAAGAGCAACCATTCAAAATCACCAAGGAAATCATTCATGTGATCACCGGTTATCCTATCTATGATCATGCACCAGCTCAGAAGATGATATCACAGAAGGAGTTAATCAGCTTAACCGGAGTAGAATTTGATTATAGAGGACTAAAATTGAACAATGTCACTGATGCAGAACTTAAGTTTGCCATTAGAGTAATTGGTTACTATTTCTTCCAATCAGCAAGGGAAAACAGTGTACCCTATGCAGCAGTTGACTTAGCCTATAAAATTGTGAAAAAGGGAATGAAAGTTGACTTATGTGAAGTGTTGTTTAAGAACTTGTTTGAGAACCTGAACACAATAAGGAAGTCGAAGAAGAACAACTTGGCAAATACACTGAAGTTTGGTTCACTTCTTGTATGCATGTTTTTCCACTTTGAGAAATTCTTTCCATCCGTCGGTAAAGTAGTTTGGGAGCTACAACGACCAATCACCCATCAGATTAATGACTTTATCAAGAAGTTGGGAGATAATTTCTATGATATAATGGATGACTACTTCAGCAAATTTCAAGAGAAGATGCACAACAGGTATCGGATTCCACCCCAGCTGGTAGAGAAATATAAAGATGATATATGCTTTGAGGTAGACACTGATTACTATTATGTGAATGTTGTGGAACCAAGGACTCAATCTTTGCCACCAATGGGTTACAAGATTGACTTTAATATCACACAATAGAAAATTGATGCATATCTTTCATTACCAAGGCATGCTACCGAGCTAAGATATGGAACTTATGAAGAAGTTAAGGAAAAGGTAAAAAATGAGCATTGTAGTACCCAAAGCTACAAGAAAGGCTACAAAGATGATAAAGGTTTTATTTGAGAAATTCGGAGAAGAATATTCCTCTACACCTGTCAAAGGCACTCTTGCCATCACCGAAGAGGAATCAGAAGCTCAAGAGGCAGCAATAACATTGAGCACCGAACTACCTAAGGGTAAAGTGTTGAAAAGAAGGAAACTGGACACTTCAAAGGCCCTACCGACTCCACCAACAAAGAGACCTAACACTAGAGCATCAACTACATCACCGAGTAAGAAACAAAAAAGTGTTACTACTCCCAAGGTAACCAAGACCTACAAGAAATCTACTCGGAGACTCATTCTGGCAAAAGAGTCTAGTGATATAGAATCCGAAGATGCAAACAAATTCTAGATTGTAAAGAGCAAGAAGGTAAATATTCATAGTGTTGAAAACTTCTATGCCAATCTAAAAGAATATGGTGGATTTGCAGGATTTAGATATGTCAAGTATGAGACTGGGAATAATGATGAGAAGAGACAAATTGAAGAAGCTATTATTTGCACACTTCTAAAGTTTCGGCTAGCTCCATTAGAACTAGTAAAGTCACTTCCAAATGAACTTTACTTGCATATTGATAATAGGTGGAAATATGCAATGGACTTGGAGAAACAAATCAGAGAAAGAAGTCTGGTCCATCTATTTCCTGATATGTCTGTAGCAGAAATAAAGGAATATTTGACAATCTACAATTCAAAATTTCTTGTCAAACAGAGATCCTTAAAACTAATGAATGGGCTATATATTGATGTAGAGAATGAGACAAAAGCAAAATGGCAAAAAATATTCAAAACTAAGGATGTCGGTGAACAATCTAAAGTTGAAATTGATGATGTCACTGAACAAGATCATGATGTCACCGAGCATAGTCCTGATGCTACCAAGCAAGACCTGGCTGACACTATTCAAATTGATGAAGATGTCATGGATGCAGAAGCACTGGAGCAGGAAATGATCGAAGGCACTACATATGCAAAACTTGTATCTAGTGAATCCATTTTAGAACAAGTTCAGCCTTACCCTCTGATCAATCAACTTGTCCCTACCGAAGCTCCTTAAGATATAGCACAAGGCACTGAAGGTCACCACTCTGAAGCAGCAAAAGGTACAACTCAAGAAAACACCTCTCAAGCACCCTCGAGCACTGAAAATGTAGCCATTGAGACTCCCAGTACTGAGACACCGAAAGACACCATAGCAACTACAGGAACTGACCAAAGTGTTGCCTCTATTGAGCAACCTACCGAGGGTCAACAAGCCTCTCAAGCTATTGTCTTGGTCCAACCGGCAAAAGGTAAAGAGAAGAAGGTGAAAAAGCATAGTTTCAAAGTTGATTTATCTAAACCAATAGTGTTACCCAATGTAGATATCTCAAAATTAAAGGGGCAAGCACTTATTGATTACGGTGAACTATGCAAAGCAAAGGCCGAACAAGAAAAACATATGGCCATTCAAAAGAAGAATAGAGTACTTCAGAAGGTGAAGACACTAGTGACAGATATGCTACCATAAGCTACAGTGTCAACCAATGCAGCCATCCACATTCAACTGGATGAACTCCTTAATCAAATAGAAACATCTAGAGTAGATGCATCTGAGTACTTAAGCAAGCTAAAAGACAAGGAGCTTACTGCAAAAATGATAGAAGAGGTACAAAAATCTCTAGCTATTGGGAAAGTCAAGCTTGTCAAATTCATTGCTGAGTTGTCCCCTCAACTCAAGCATATTCTTTATTTATTTCAGAAACTTTGCACATTTTCTATATTCATTAAAGATATCAAGAATAAAACTGATGCAATTGAGAAAGAGATCACTGTTCTCTCAAATAATTTGACCACTGAGCCCAATTCAGTTCAGGATTTTTATACAAAGCTTCAACAACTCATGGCTCAACAATTGGAACTAAGAAATGAAGAACATAAGATCAGGATGGATATAATAACACTCCAGACATTATTCCTTCCTCATCTTTCATTAGTTCAAGAACAGATTAACTAAGCTACACGCCTATCTACTACACAAGAGGGAAGCACTCTTGATGGCTTAATATCCCTATTGGTTGATATTCAAGCACAAACTTCTTTAATGGAAAGTGTATAGGATGCACTCTCTGTCGCTCTCACCAATGCCTAGAAGAAGTATAAATCTATTTTTGATTAGTTATCAACTCGGGATGGAAATTAAGTCTTTGATGTTTGTCCAAAAGGGAGAGTGATACTATATACAGGGAATAATATAATATATTGAGGGAGTGATACAGTTTTTGTGATATAGTTTTGATATAGTATTCAGAGTATTATATACAGGGGGAGTATACCGAGCAGAGTATGCAGAGTATCCAAGGACAACAAGCATAGCACACAAGCATAGAACCGAGCATGAAAAATTAGAGTTATGTATAGTATAAAGATAAGGGTAGTATATCTGAATATACTATTTCATTGACTATTGTATATATTGTCAAGTATAGTCATTTTACAAAGTATATAGATTTTTGAGTTATGACTTTGAAAGTAGTTTTGTCAAACATCTCAACTAATGTCAAAA
This sequence comes from Cryptomeria japonica, assembly GCF_030272615.1. Classification (NCBI taxonomy): domain Eukaryota; kingdom Viridiplantae; phylum Streptophyta; class Pinopsida; order Cupressales; family Cupressaceae; genus Cryptomeria; species Cryptomeria japonica. The sequence goes on along the minus strand of NC_081411.1, from coordinate 87,396,734 downwards.
GGGGAGATTGTTGCTACTTATCAAGTTGCCATTAGTTTTTATATTCAAAGTCATACTATATACTCTAGTTGGTTAGCACTACCAAATTATGCAGTCGGTATACACTGAGAAGTCGGTATGCACAGTCTAGTCGGTTACAGAGGAAAGCAGTCACAGAACGCAGTATACATTGAGCTATCTACCGAGTATCTTTTTATGACTACCGAGTAGTAAAGATGACACACCAAGTTGATATACATCGAGTGGAACATGTTACCAGATACATTGAACCTGGACATGCATATCAAAACATGTTACAAGATCAAGGCACATCTAACTGTTATTCCATTGGAAATTGCACCAGAAGATTGTGTATGATTTTGAGATCAATCTAACCAATGAAATATTTTGTATAGTTATTCATTCGAGGAATCATGTTTGTAAGATCGAAGCAATGAATTGGATCACCGTCTTAAGAGATCTATTTATACAGCATAAGTTAAGGGTGTATATATATGTCTAAGAAGACTGTTACAGAGACACAGAGGTCACCGAGAAGGTTTTCAGAGAACAGTCAAAGAACAGAGTAAACAGAAGGGTTTACCGAGTTACTATATGGGTTACCGAGGTATGCTATAAGCAAGGTAATCTATTCTGAGCACATAGAATCTGCTATAACATTTTAGATGTAAAGTTGCAGATATTTGTAATGATTTTATTGTAATATTGTGAAGTTGAAAGAGAAACCTTTAACAAGGTAAAAGACTCTAATCAAGTCTATAAATTGTAAAGCCTCTAACCAGGTGCAGCATTCAGAATAAATGTTGTAAAATCCTTTAGCAACGTAGATCTAACAGATCTTGTTACTCCTAATAGGGTAAGCTATCAAAAATAGCTAAAATGTAGCCCTAACCGAGCACTCTTTATTATTGCAGTAGTGAAGTTGTGGGTGCCATCCCCATTGCAGTTTTTCTCTCTAACCAAGAGTTTCTGCATAACCAAAATATGTGTTATGGAGTGAATCATGTATGATTGTTATCTATTTGCTTTAACTTTATTTTATGTTACTGAACTATTCTGTTTATGCATAACAGTAAAGTTATTATTCAAGAAAAATTTTGAAGTATTGATTCACCCCTCCCCTCTTAGTACATTAGCTTTCCATATTGGGCCTAACAGTATGGATGTACTAAACAGCCTAACCCACTGAATCTAAAAGTTTTTCCAAAAGGGTATTCGAATCACTAAAGCTCTTAGGAGGTCTTTTAGAATTTTTCTGAGCAATTGAACAAAAACCGTGAAGGTAGGGCTAATAGGGGGGCTCTAGGGCTACTAGGCCTAGAAAATAGGAATAAGAGAAAGCGATGGGAAAATGGAGAGAAACCAATCAAAGAACCACATGAATGGAATTGAAACACCTTCTCTACACCCCCTGATACCCCTGCAAGTGTATGTTGGAGGTTTTGACAACTTGATGGTTGGATTTACTCTAGTAAATCCCAACCATGCTTGTGAGTAACAAGAGTAAACAAGTTTATAGGGAGCACTCCAAAGGAGTTTAGTTGTTTGACTTGATAATTGACAAGAGAAGGGTGTGAACAAGGATGGAATCCCACTAAAAAATCTTTTACCTACCTATTAATCAAGGTGAAACTCTTTTGTGAGATCCTCCCTATCAATTATGCTTTAAACCTTCTATATAATAAAAATTATTAGAATTATGCTTACCATCCAGAGAAATATTGTATTCTTGCAGGGACAAAAAATTTATTTTATCTCCACTCATATGATGTGAGCATCCACTATCAATTACCCATTCATCCTTGTCTTCAACTTTGGCTGCCAGGGTCTTTTCTTCATTCTTGATAACTGGTTCTGGTTCATCTTCCTTTATAGAATAGAACACCCATTCCTTTCCACTACTGGATCTACTATAAAATTCTCTTGTTGGTTCTTCCTCTGAGTCATCACTTACTCCTTCCTCATTTGCTATGTAGCATACTTTGTTTTTCTTGAATCTAAATTTGTTCTGATTAGGCTTAAATGATTTCTTAACTCTTTCTTCAAATCTTGCATTCCTTTTAGTACATCTAGATGCAAAATGACCAATCTTATTATATGCAAAACATTTAAAAGGTGTGTTTCCTTCATACTTACTTCATGTCGGTCCTTTAGGTACTCTTCTAGCAAATAAGGCTTCAAGTTGCTCAAATTATTCATCCTCTTTCCTCATATATTCCAATTCTTTTTCATATAGGACTTTCCAATAAATTTTGCTGGTAGATGATGATGCATGAAAAGTAGGTTCAAACTTTGCAACTCCAGAGGGTCCAAATTCTTCAAGCTCAAAAGCAGATAATTTCCCAATCACAATGTCTCTATTAAATGAAGTGTTTTCCATTGTTCTAAATTCATTAATTACAGTAGCCATCATCTTGTAAGCTAGTGATAGGGCTCTCAAAACTTTAGAAACTATTTCTTCTTCACTCAAAGATCATCTACAACATTGAATTCCTATGAAAATCTCATTTACTCTTTCCATAAATGTAGCAATTCTTTCATTATCTTTCATCTTCAAGTTCTCATATCTTACCTAGTAACCATCAAGTTTAGCAATTTTGACAGTAGGGTCACCTTCATTCAAAGTTTTTATCCCACATAACCTTTGTGGGTGATTTGTCTGTCAATCCCATGATTTTCTAATCAGTGAGTGCACACAATAGGGCTTCTCTAGCTCTGCAATCATTTTCAATATTTTTGTCCAAGTCTGCTAGAGAAGGATTGCTAAATGCTAGATCATAAGGTGTATATACTTTATCAGTGATCTCCTAAATATCCTTGCCAAGACATCTAAGATGAGTCTCCATTTAGATTTTCCATATCCCATAGTTTGTTCCATCAAGCTTCAGGATTTCTCTTCTGAATATAGCAGTCGGTGGATTTGAATTATCAGTTGCCATAGGATCTACCTCAAATGGTTAAGCTTCTACAAAAGAGGAACAAAGATTTGATACCAATTGTTAGAATAACTGGTGGATAACTGAGAGGGGGGGTGAATCAGTTGTCAATAGATTATATTAATCAAACCACTTTATAACGTTTAACTAGAGCACATAAACAATGAATACTAAAATAGCATAAATAAAAACAGATAATCTACACAACGCAACCATACCACATAACATAATTATTTGTACATGGAAAACTCGATAAAGGGAAAAACCACGGTGGGAAGCCTACCCACAGTCAAATAATACTTCTGTAGAAGGTATGTGATACAATAAGGGGCCTGCACATGCAAGAAGGCACACTGCCTAGAGCATACTTCTCATTACAAAGGAGTCTCACTGACTATAGAGAGGTTATAACCACCTCAATATAATTGGACAATAATCAAGAAGAATAAACTATTAATGATAGCATCTACCATACTTGATTACAGTCTGGGTTAAGCTCAATACCGGAGGTCTTTGACCTCTTACATAAACCCAATTCGATCACCTATGATCGACCAAATATCCTTTGCATATGATCTTTACATTATTTGCACATTTTATTCCTTGACCATGACCTTTTACAATAACCATGATAATCTACAATGAGATCTTACATCAATTTATACAAACCCTAAGGCCTAAACCAATTAGGTTGGCCACCTAAAAGATATTAAAATAAGATCATTACATACATCCACATTACAATAATATAACATGTCGGCTTTAGAACAAAACAACATTAACCAATCCATAAATCATCCCAGTATCATGTAGAGAACACATTACATGATACCAATCCATAACCTAGATAAGTACCAGACCTAATTTGGATCCAACATGCCAAAGAGATGTCTCCAATCAGTCAAGGCATGAACAAAGATCACCTTCTATATCCTGAATTCCATCTAGAAGCTGCACCAACACCACTTATGCATCCTGCCAAATATTCTCAGTAAAAGCTCTGCCAGTAAAACCCTAGACCCTTACCGGTATAGGCTTACTAGAATGTATGATAGCATTCGATCATCAAATCAATACCAACTAACCAAAACATACTCCAAAAACATGAAACACATAAAACCAAACATATTTCGTTGATCCAAATATGTCGGTAGTATGCAACTGATAGTCCCTTCTGCCAGTAACACTAGTTCTTCTATCGGTAACCAAAATTTGTTTGTCGGTAACCAATCATAATAGCTAATGCTGACATCAATGACAAAACATCAATGCAACACATAATTAATTATTTCATATTGCCAACATGGATAATGATATTGCTCACGCACAATAATTATAAAAATATTGATTACCAACTAATGCTAGAATGCCCATGTCAGAGTCGATTCAGGTACAACACCAATAATGAGTCTCACACCTCAATAGTTTGAGAAGAACTTCCCAGGCTTATTTAGTATTCACGTCCAAAAATAATCATTTCCAATTCATAAGGCACCTCCTGACATGGAGTTAATACTCGAGTAGTAGAACGATAATTTTGCCTCCCGTGAGAGTACAGGTTGATCCAAAATTCATCAGAGATTAATATAACTGACATAGGCTTTGGCCAATAAAAAAAGGATGTGGCCATTACAATCAATTTCTTCCCATGAATGCAATACTATGCGTCACTATGTGTTGCAAAAGCGTTCTTCATAAGGAACTCACGACTTGGTTAATTCCTAAATAGATTAATATAACTTACGTATCCAAGAAGGACATGTTGGAATCAGGGATCATTGAAAGGGGGGGATGAATCAGTGATCTACCAGTTTGTAAATTTTCAAACTTAACTTTCAACCGTCAGATGCAAACACTTAAAACTAAAATGTAGAAACATGAAACAAACAACCACTAGATCATAACACTATTATTTTTATTTGGAAACCCAAATGGGAAAAACCATGGTGGGATTTGAATCCATAATATTATTCTGTTGTGACCAGTAACAAAATAATATTACAATATTGGGAATGCACAGTCATTCAGGCACACTTCCTAGAACTCGCTGCTCAATTACAATAACCCGAAAGGCTACAATCCTCAGGGAAGTCTCACCAACTTAAAATATAATTATAGTGATGAATTACAATGTATGAACTTTGAGATAGCATCTACTATCCTTACATGAGTTCTGGTTAAGTGATTAAATACTGACTAGATCACCTTCTTTGTGTTGCCTTGATCACTGTCTCAACCGACTACTAGATCAAGAATACGTAAGTGAAACTGCACCAAAATGGATTCCTGATCACCTCTCGCTTACACATATTCACATCATCACCAAAAATATCACCAATACCAAACTTATATACCAACAACCATAAAATGAGTCATTTACCATGTTGGCCTTAAGGTGTAACGTGTAGTTACATGTCAGCTTGACCAAATCCAAAAAGATAAGTGTGGATTATCAAAATAATAGAAAAATGATGTTTCTATGTCATCCCAATCAACAAGAACATGATTCAATGCACCACAATCACTAGAAATCTTTCGGACCCAAAACTGGTCTATTCTACCTTAAATATCAGTTAACAAGCTACTAGTTAACACCTACTTCTAGACAAGAGGAATTATGACCATAGGATCGGATCTCTATGAAGAGTTGCCACCAATGACAACCCTAAACCAATAATCAACCACCAGAAACCACCAAAAATCATCGAATGAGTGTCAATTGCCAACAATCTCCCCCTTTGGCATTGATGGCAAAATGCATGAAAAATGACTAAGTGTTGAGCATTGTACACTAGTTCAAAAGAATCAAAATTATTTCTAAGGCTCCCCATTAGACAAAGAATTATATTCTCCAATACTGTACATTTTTCACCATTCCTCTCCCCCTTTGACAGCAATGACAAATATTGGGGTGCTATCCAGAACTTCTATACAAAGTATTCACCAAAACTTTACAATTACTTGAAGAGGTCAACATAAATAGTCTTCAAAAATCCTAGGTGAGTATCCCACCCACTCTTAAAGCTATCCAAAACTATGATGAAATCACTAAATACAGTAGCATGAATTTTTAATTACCTTAGATCAGATGATACAAGTTGGGCCATCTCCTTCGTGCAATCTACCTTGTTACTCAACATAGTGTCTAGCTGGGGAGCAATCAGGTTCTAGAGTTCACCTACTTTTCTCAAAATTATGTCCTTGTCCACTAGGAGGATTGAAATTTGATCATGTAGAGCTATAATATGCCCTTCAACACTTCTAGTTAGGGTTATATTTGGATCAAAGGACTAAGAAATACTAGCAAGCTTGCCCTGGCAAATACCTATCTTCTTATCTATATCTACAGTGAATTTAGGCAAAATTATGTAAGATTTGTAAATTTATCGGCTTCTAACAATGTGTCAGAGATAATATGCAATCTCTTATTTAGTCTTACTTTGTCATCCTTAATCATCTCCGGAATGTTTGAATTCTAAAATCCTTAAATTTATCCAAAACTTTCTATGTAGTAGTCTTCTCAAAAGAATCAAAACTGGTATTTACATTGAATCAATTATAAAAATTAACTAGATGGGCTATTATTTGAATCTAATTGTACACTTAAATACACCTTCTACAAAACATAAACTGACATCAAAATTAGCTTTTTATCTTCAGACTCCAACTTCACCAGATCTTGGCTAGCTTGGGCTAGCACAACAGCTGCAAGCATGAGCTTCTTAGTAGGAGACATCTTTCTAAGATCAACAAAACCATCAATATTAATAGGGATCTGAGGTGGGGTACCTATAACTGGATGAGTGACAATTGTCGGATCAGCTATACCTTTTCCTTTCTCAACCTCAGTAACCTTAGACTCTATTGTCTCAACATCCTTCTTCTCTCCCTCATCCCCTTTATCTGTTGCACCGATGTTGCCACTTGGTGCAGTATAAACTTGTTGGATCTCAGGGGCTACAGATTTGTCCACCATCGGACGAGTATCACCAATCTTAGCATTAAGTGTAGTGTTGTCTTGGTCTTTAGGATGATCCTCGGTCAGAGTTTCAAACTTCTGACTTACAGAAATGCCTTCCTTCTCTTCCGGCTAAGATGGTTTGAATGTATCCTTGTATAGAGGGTCATTCTGAATTATCTTTGTTCATATCTCTTATGTTTCTTTCCTTACCTCTTCCACATTTCCATTCATTAATCTGTTAATCCTTTTCTTACTTCAAAATTCCTTCTTGTTTGCCTCTTAAATGAGTCTCTTTGCTTCACTTTGAGAGACATAGGTGCAAACATTTATTAACTCTCTCTCCCTCATCTCCCTATCAATATTACTTGTAGTCATTCTCCTTGCATCTCTAAGGAAGTACAAATATTTTGGAATGGTATTCTCCAATTTAATTAATGTTTAACTAAAATTTTGTAAATATAATACAACTTCTTCAATCTTTCTCTGGTCTACTTCAACAAAATTCTCATAGCAGGCTCTAAGACTCTTCAAATTACCATCTACAATTATTTCATCAATTAACTAATTTGTTGTCAATGAGGGAAAAAATTCAAATTTACCTTGTTGAGCACTAGACTCGGATTGAGTGTTGACTTTCCTTTCTCTGTTAGGCCTATTGAAATGAATGGGATCTAATTTTGCCTTATTTCTCTATTGGGCTTCACCGAACTGCAACTTCCTCACCACTCTAACAAATTCTCCTTTCTTCTTCGCCTTTCCTGCCTCCTCCTTAGAATCTATTTCTAAAGCTATTGTAGATACTAAAACATAGGTTATTTTAGGCTTTTCTTTCTACTTCAACACACCTTTCCCTGATAGGCTAAGTTTTGCAGATTGTGCCACCAGAGCAGGAGAAGACTTGGTCTCTTTTGGTTTGACCTTGGAGGAAACCAAATCAACCTTAGGTTTCATGGTTTCCTCTTTGGCCTACTTCTATGCATATTTATCCCTTTCTTTCTTCACCTCCTCTTGGGTGAAACCCATCTGAGCAACCACTTCCTTTTCCATCTTAGTTGCTTTTCTTTTCTTGGCCAATGTAGTGAATTGTTTATGTAGTTCAAGGTCTTCCTCCTTGAATATTTTGAATCTCCCTTCCTTATGGTCCATGGGTTGACTTAGAAGGTATTGGGAATATGCCTCAAGTGTAATGGAGTCAACTGCATACCCTATGAGCATGATCCATACTATTCGAGGCTCCACTGCTTTCATTTGGTATTGGTCTTTGTCAACCATGAAGAAAATGGTTTGCTCATATTTTTTAGCAATCTCCTTAAGGATTATTTCTTTAATTTTCATTGCATCTTGGAAGGATTTAAAGTATCCCCAAAGAGAAAAATCCTCATTGTAGCATCTTCAACTCCCCATAATCCTTCTTTGATCTGTATGGCCACCGGTCTATCATAGGCCCATTGGACCTTTCCATTTATGTCGGACATCTCATTTAAGAAGAATAAAGCCAAAAAATAATAAGTGTCCCATATTTAAAACTGTGATTTTTATCCTTCTTAATCTTCTTCAAATTGCTCAACAACTCATTTAGGAGGGCAATACATAGGTCATACCTTTTGTCATCCTTAAGCATCTAGTATGTAGAGTATATGGTAGTACCAGAGACAAAGTTGTGCCTACTGGATTGGTAAACCTTGTAACTGACTACCATCGATGCAAATTTTACATCATACTCCAAAATGTCATTTATGGCCATAGCCCTGTTGTTGAATTTAGAATCTATGATGGCTATCATCATGTCATTCGACACTTTCCTTAGGCTGGGCACATCACCGGTTTCAGCTAGGCCTATCACGACATGAATCGATTGCTTGTTAATTTTTTGTGGCCTATCAAGCCATATGAATTCATCATGAACATGGCTAAGAATGTACCAGATCCTCTCTACTTCATCAAACAATAGAAAATGAATGAACTACAAGAAACCCTTGTCTTGAAGCTCCTTGTACTCGGGTTTGAGATTTCCTGAATTGTCAACCAAATGTTTGTTATATAGGTCCAACATATCTACATTTCCAACCTCCTTAAGATCACTGTCAATGTAAGCCTCGATATCTTTATTATGGAGAGCACCATAGGGTATCAATGAAAATGAACCTTGAAAAGGTGTTTCTTGAAAATAGTTCACGCCATGTCCTTAATCTCAACCACCAATGGGGTAGCAACACTAGAAATTGAAGCCATTTCAAATGCTAGGGTTTGTGAAAACTAAAAGCCTGAACAGATAAATACCTTTCTTAACAACCAGACGCCAAAATTCACTTTGAAGTCGCTGAGGAAATCGCCAAATCACTTAGCTCTCTTCTCTTCTCTATCCTCTTGATCGCATTGTGACAAATGAAACTTTGAAATGCACTTTTATCCTTCTAAAACCTAATTTTCTACTGTAATAAATGTAGCGACCGATTACCATGATTTTCATGAAGTCGCATACTAGAGCACTAAATTATCTTTAAAACTGCACTCATGATTCAAGCCTTCTGCAACCTTTTGGAATTGATTGCAAACCACCAAAGAGGAGATTCTTAGAATCTGCATGAAAAAACCCCCCTAAGGCATAAAGCCCTAGTTACCAAATGAAGATCATGCACCGAATTTGGGTGTAGACCCATTTTTTTCTTTAGATTCATCTTTTCTAACCCACCACATTTCTCCTTGATCTCTTCTACTTTTGCTTTTCCCTTCTCATCTGATTATTTATTTTCTACCAGAGCATTGTTCTTGCTTCTGCAGTAATTTACAATGTGATTGATTTTTTTGCATGCACGATAAACAATAATATTCTACATAGGTCTGAAGTTCATCTGATTTGGTCTTGTCCTACACTAATTAAAGATATGCCCAAACATCCCACAAGCATAACATCTTTTGTTTAAAAATTTATTCATTAATTATCTACAGATATTTGACTTGTGACCAAAATTATTGTATATGAAGCACTGACCAGTAAAGGTAGGAACATTGTTCATGTCGTTCATTCCATTATTCATCCTACTTCTGTATTGATTCACCATTTGACCAAAATTTGATGCAAGTAAAGCATCTACCATTGAATTTATGAGCATTAGGTTGTCTTATCAAAGGATTCTTTCTCTTCTTTTGATCATGTTTAGCATTGCCTTGTCCAGATCCAAAGGATTCACCTTTCTCAAATCCAAGTCTTCCAATGTCCTTTACATGTCTCTAACTATCCAAAATCTCAGCAAGCCTTATTAAGCTATCTTTCAAATTCTCTTTGTATTCATTAGCAATAGAAAGTTCATCCCTTAAGGTAGTAATATGTATTTAAAGATCTTGACCATTATTATTTGGTTGTGTCAACTCAAGCTTCAACTAATCATTCTCATAGGTAAGCCTAAAGCATTCATTTGTTCTTTCCTTCAATGATTGTGCCATATTTTCCTCATTTTTCTTTTGGTCCTCAATTCCTTAGTCAGCCTCATCACAATGGATTACATCCCATTCTTCAAAGAAACATTCTCTCTTTCAAGCTTGTTAACTTCATCAACATTATCCTGATATTCTATGATTTGATCTTCTTTCTCCTTCAACTTGTCCATCAATTCTCTCCTCTTGTCTCTTGAAGTGTTCACTTGATCCTTCAAGTCATTAATGAAATCATCAGCAACATTCAAATTTTTCTTCAAGGTATAGATCTCATTTCTAGCTGCATCAAGATCCTCAAGTGTCGCACTGAGTTGTCTCTGAAAATCGGAATCCATTGAATCAATTTCCCAGACCTTCCTCAAGTGGTCAACCTTCCTAAAAGCTACTAGGCTCTGATACCAATTGTTAGAATCAAGAATCATTAAAAGGGGGGTGAATCAGTGATCTACCAGTTTGCAGATTTTCAAACTTAACTTTCAATCACCAGATGCAAACACTTAAAACTAAAATTTAGAAAAATAAAACAAACAACCACAAAGATCATAACACCGGTATTTTTACGTGAAAACCCAAATGGGAAAAACTACAGTGGGATTTGAAGCCACAATATTATTCCACTGTATATTCAAAAATATCACCCTTATCACCTTTAGTGACATTTGCAACATGTGGTGCCTTGATGGTATGATAAAAGAATAAGAATCTAATCAACTACTAAGAGGGGGGTGAATCAGTAGATAGAAAAAATGATACAAAATTCACCAATCTTAAAATCAATCTCTCAAAATAAACTTAGAACTATCAATGCAATATCACTGTCAAGATAAAAACTCTTAAGATAAATTGGTTGACTGTTACAATAAATTAATAGTAAACAACTTCAAACTCATAAACATTGAAATGCTTTTACTTATGTAGTAAAACTTTATTTCACAATGTTTCTGGTTATCATGACTTATCAAAGTGGATTAAGTAGTTAAGAAAATCAACCATAAGAACATAACCACAAAACATTCACCACTTGACACAATATTTTTGACGTGGAAACCCAAATGGGAAAAACCATGGTGAGATGAGACTCACAAGATAACTATTTGAACTCTTCTGAAGTTTGCCCTATTAGGAGCCAAGCCTGTTAAAGCTTTACAAAAGTCTTGTTAAGAACAGATCCTGTTAGGGACCACCCAATTAAGGGATTGACTATAATGTCTTTTTAGAAGAAATACCCTGTGAGGAGTTACCTCGATAGAGGATTTGAAAATCCAAGCTAACGGATCACCTTGTTAGAGGATTTGAATAGCACCAAGCTTGTTAGAGCTTACCCGCTTAGGGGATTTCAATTATGTTGTAATTGTTAGAAAATAATAGGAGTTTGCTGATCTATTTCAATAGCACTACACTTGCTTGTTCAGATCCTTTTCATTCTCCTATCTGCCTTTACTCAAACTACAGATACATCATCCGGTTTGGCAACCACACACACAACTAGAACTTTGCCAACTCTTAAACTAAATAATTCATCAACCTTATAAACATATCAATTAGGTTGGTAACACAAAAAAATCTAATTCTCTCATAGAGATTACAAACAAGTATGACCATTGGATTACATAGCAATCTCTACACATCAATCAAGAAAACCTCGACTGCTCCTTGATCACTACTTCATTGAACTTAGTAACTCATCATGCACTTTGCATTACATGCAATATACAAGCTCATTCCCTAGACAAAAATTATTTCACCAACACACAAAAATCACTAGAGACTCTCTTCATACAATAATTATACATGGAATAATCATTATCACTCATCATTAGATCATAAACCAATATAACCAATTCACAAAACTTAATCAATTAGGGTTTATCAAAAATAACAAGTAGGCTTTATCGGTTCAACTCTCCAATACATAGCAATACCGGTTCACTCCACAAACTTACTTACCAATTACTATTTCCTTCACTTAGCTCTTCCTACTAGTTACAAAACTATATTACAACAATATCAATAATATCATTACCGATTAATTGACATCAATGACAACATAACATATCATTAACGCAATCTTCATGCAAATGCCAGCAATCTCCCCCTTTGGCATTAATGGAAATACAAATATCAATACCATAGATTGTAGTGAGCTGTGATTGTGAATAGGAATCTTGGTTTACATTACCAAGTATTCACCTTGTCTTCCTTCTCTTTGTCAATCATCCAAATCACATAGTTCTTCTCCCCCTTTAACAACAATTCCAAATGGAAAGTAAAACATGTAATGCCAAATTTCACTACTCAACATCAATAACCTACAACTTGATGCTCCCCCTATGGAATAATTCCACTTCTACACCAATCCTCTTGAAAAATTCTGCAAGTAGCTCCGGGACTGATGTAATCTACATCATGCTCAACTGACCTCATGAAGGGGTACAACCCCTAGCTGACTTATAAGATACTCAAAAGTAGTCTTAGGTAGAGGTTTAGTAAATATATTTGCAAGCTGCTCCTTAGTAGAAACATGTTCCAAGATCACATCTTTACTCTGCACTTTCTCCCTTAACAAATGATACTTCAATTCAATGTGCTTGGTTCGTGCGTGCAAAACAAGGTTTTTGGAAATATTTATGGCGCTTGTATTATCACACAAGATTTTGATAGGTTCTGAAATCTTTATCTTAAAACCTTCCAAAATGTGCCTCATCTAGATAGCCTAGGTACAATTCATGTAAGCTACAACATACTCAGCTTCAACAATAGATTTTGATGTACAACTCTTCTTCTTACTACTCCATGAAACAAGTCTTCTTCCAAGAAAAAATGCTCCACTGGTTGTGATTTTCCTATCATCAACATTTCCTACCCAATCTGCATTTGTGTACACCTTCAAGTCAAATTTCCCTCCATATGGATAACATAATCCATAGTCAACAATACCTTTCAGATATCTAAAAATCCTCTTGGTTGCTATCAAATGTGTTTCCTTAGGATTCTTTTGGAATCTAGCAACTAGACCAACTGTGTGAGCTATATTCGGTCTGTTGTGAACAACATAGTGCAATTTTCCAATCATTGACCTATATTCCTTCTCATCAATAGATGTGGATTCATCTTCCTTAGACAACTTACAACCTTTAATCATTGGTGTCCCAACTAGTTTACAGTCACTCATACCAAATGTCTTCAAGACCTCTTTCACATACTTAGACTGTGTGATGAAAATACCATTCTTCATTTGTTGTATTTGCAAGCCTATGAAATTTTTTATTTCTCCTACTAAAGACATTTCAAACTCATTTTTCATTTCATCTACAAAATCATTTCTCATGTCAACATTTCCTCCAAATATGATATCATCTACAAATACTTCGTTGACCAGTATTTTATCTCCTTCAGATTTGAGATAAATGTTACTATCATCACTGGTTCTCATAAATCCTATCTTCATCAGATGTGTATGAAGCCTTTCATACCATGCTCTCGGTGCCTACTTTAATCCATATAAAGCCTTATGCAATCTACATACCATGTTTTTCTCATCAGTCAAAGCATAACCATCTGGCCACTCAATGTATACTTCTTCTAGTATCCCATTCAAAAATGTTGACTCAACATCCATCTAGTATACCTTAGATTTTTTATGTGCTGCAAATGCAAGTAAAGTTTTGACACCTTCCAGTCTTGCCACTGGTGCAAAAGTCTCACCATAATCTTCTCCTTCCTCTTGTGTATAACCTTTGCAAACAAACCTAGCTTTGTTGCGAACCACAACACCATCTTCATTCAACTTGTTTCTAAATACCCACTTAGTACCTATCACATTTTTATTTGCTGGTCAGGGTACTAGGTTCCATGTGTTCTTCTTCTCAATTTGATCTAATTCCTCCTCCATAACTTTAACCCAATAATCATCACCAAATGCTTCCTTAGCAATTCTTGGTTCAATACTAGAGATCATGCAGGAATTCTCTCTGATTCTTCTTCTGGTTAGTACTCTAGCATCCTTATCCCCAATAATCCGCTTTGGATTGTGATTGAGTCTCACATATCTTGGTATAATATGATCATTATCCTCAGGTTCAACTTCTTCATTATCATCATCTTCTGAATTTATTTGTTTTGGTTGAACTGGTACGTCGGTATTTTCTTTACTGGTTTCAAATTTCATAGTTTCTGGTTCCAAAAACAAAATGCAAGGATCTTCATCCTTTTTCTCCAAACCTGTTCCCTCTGAGACTTCAAGATATTCATCCACTCAAACATCTGCACTCTCAATAATTCTATGTTCGGTTGTTAAAACACTTGTACGCCTTACTCTTGGTGGAATAACCAAGAAATATATTTTCATCACTTTTACCCTCAAATTTGCTGATATAATCACCTCTCTTAATAAAAAATTTGCCTCCAAATATCTTGAAATAACTAACATCAGGTGATCTTTCATACCATTATTCATAAGGAGTCTTGTCCTCACCTCTTTTTACCAGAACTTGGTTCATTGTGTAGACAATTGTGCTGACAGCTTCTCTCCAAAAAGTTTCCGCTACACCTCCTTGTATCAACATCATCCTAGAAGCTTCAACAACTGACCGATTGTTTCTATCTGCGATACCATTCTACTATGGTGTCCTCAATACAGAAAGTTATCATTTAATACCATTTTATTCATAATATCTAGTAAATTTGGTGCAGGGCACCTAACACTCCAAGCATGCAATTTTGCTTTCTTCCAAAGTTTTGTGTTGTTTCCATGATTTAATAATGGACCAACCATTTCGGACTCAGTAGAGCCATGGTTGAGTTGTCCAATCTTTTGGTTGTGTCATTTGTGTTCAGGATGCTATCAACCTAAGAAGTTGTAATGATAATGATGATCATAGAAGTAGTACTCTAGATCATTCTCATCATGTAATAGGGGTCTATTGTATTGATTTTAGGTCTTCTAGGATTCTTGAGAACCTTCAGGAGCCTTGGAATGCACTAGAATGCAAGTTGCATCTCAGGTGACAAAAAGATGTAAAAGTTGTTGAGCAACATTTTGCAAAAGTTGCATTTTTTATGATTGGCATTGCAAAGTTGGTTCAACCAACTAAACCATCAGCATATAAGCCAAAATACATTACATTGTATGGGTTGGAGAACCTGGAATGCAAGAGCAAGTTTTGAGTTTTCAAGAAATCTTGTCTTTCACCATTTTTGACAGTTTTTCCTTATTTTCTTACATTGTACGGTCCAATACGGACTTGTCAGAGGAATTTCATTGCAGGGAATGAGTGTTTGTTGAATTTACTTTCTAGTAGGGTAGATTAGTAATTTTTTTTGTGTTTGGTTGCAGGGAACTAGCTCATTCTCTGTAACTAGGTGTAAAACCCTTGCAAAGTAGGGTTTAAGAGCAAAATGGCTCTAACCTAAGAATCCATTGATGGCACCAGTTGAAATCAAATGAAATACAAGGTTAGGGTCTGTACATATGATTAGAGTAGGATTTTTTTCTTTGCAGGCCTTTGTGGAGGAGCTATAATGAAACCCTAGGCTCACTGCTAGGAGTTAGTGAGTTAGGATAGCAGAAGCTGTGTAAATTTTGAGCACGTGTGGATTGGTAGAAGAGAAATGGACCCATGGTTGTAAATCCCTTTGAGTTCCCCTAAATAATCCATGATTAGTTTTGGCAGATGTTTTGACTAGTGAACCTTTTCAAGCACCAATTTGTGAGTCACCTGGGTAGGCCTAAACCCTTGAAAATAGGACAGTTTTGGTTCCCACCTGTGTACGGAAAACCCAGATGCAATTCTATAACATTGTATGAAACTCTGAAAAGGGTGCTCAAATCTACAATTTATTTGTGCCCTTATTTAGGGTGATTTCAAACTAAGCCCTGAAAACCACCAAGGGAGGGCTAATTGTATTAGGCTTATTTGAGCCCGGTGGAGACAAAGAGAGCTTAGGAAACCTTAGCGATCAGTTTGAAGATGCCCAAACCCCTCAAATACATCAAATACATATTGTAAATGCATTTTGAATACAAAGAACCAATTAGTGAGTTGAGATCCTTTGTAGAGGTTATTGGAGCCTGAGGAGTGGTGTTAGTGATTGAGGTGGAATCCTCAAAAGGCAATTAGATTGTCAAAGATCATTGGCTATACCTTGGAGGCAAGCAAAAATGGATCAGACCTTGGAGGTATAGACCCCTACCAAGAGCCATTGGATGGGCTTGAGGAGTTGGAGGGTTGAGTAGACAAGTAAACCAAGAAGGTGATTAGGATTAGCTCCAAGACTCTCTGCATCAGAATTCCTCATAAGTAAATTCACTAAATTGATCAATCCTCAGACATTTTATCTTTTTATTGTTCTCCTTCTCAGCTAAGGCCCTAAATTCCTTGAACTTACCAAAAGCTTCAGTCTTATCCTTCAAGAATGTGACCCACATCATCCTTGAGCAATCATCAGTGAAGATCATAAAGTATTTGTCACCTTGAATACTTTTTGTCCTTATTGGTCCACAAAGATCTGTATGAATAAAATCTAATAGATGCTCCATTGAAAAATATTTTCTCTTGAAAGTCGAAGACGTCATCTTTCCAACTAACATTCCGTACAAAGAGCATTAATCGGTTTGTCCAATTGAGGCAAACCTCTCATTGTCTTGGACTTACTTTAATAATGTTATCAAAGTTTATATGACAAAATCTCCTATGCCGAAGCCAACTATCATCTATCTTTGCAATTAAACAATTGCTGACTTTAAGGTGAAACATGTTACCTTTAGTTTGCTTCCCGGTTGCAATCAATTCACCTTGGCTCCCATATATTTTGCACATACCATTTTTAAACCTCAATGGGTATCCTTTGTCATTGAGTTTTGCCACACTCAAAATATTATGCTTTAGACCTTCAACCCACTAGACATCATCAGCACTGCTCTTTCCACTAAGAGAAATAGATCCCTTACCTTTAACCATGCAGGGCGAGTCATTACCAAATCTTACAACTCCGCCATCAAATTCCTTCAAAGAAAGAAATTTGCTCCGATCACCGGTCATGTGATGTGAACAACCACTATTAACGATCCAATCATCATAGTTATCCATCCTTGATATTAACACCTTCTAATAAGATATCTCTTCTTTAATGGCTACAAAACCAATATCTTCATTAGCATCACCATCAGATTTCTCATCAATGATACCACCAGCAACAACAATAAGACAATCTCTTTTGCCTTTACCCTTATACTTCTTGAATTTCTCTCGTTTGTGCTCATTATCACCATTAGGACAGTTAGCAGCTATGTGTCCAATCTTGTTGCATGCAAAACATTTCAAGGGTAATTTACTAGTGCCTTTGGGCAACTACTTGGCCAACAATGCTTCAAGCTCAACTAAATTGTCTTCATCATTAGCTTCTCTGCACTGGATCAAGATTCATAATGGTGACTCACAACTCTGATTTTCCTCATAGATGGGTTAGAAATAGAAGCTCTAAATGCAAACTCAGATTTCTGTACACTACCATCATAACCATTCAATTCAAAAGCAGTAAGCTTGCCAATGATGGATTCAAGGGTTACCTTTGTTTTGTCAATAGATTTCAGCTCCTGAATGGATGCAACTCGGATAGCGTAGACTGGCAGCAGGGTTCTCAGTACCTTACTGATCACTGTGGCATCTTCCACTTTACCTCTTGCACTCTTATTTTCATTGACTATCTCTTTTATCCTTTTACCATACTTCTGGATACTCTCACCTTCAACCATCCGCATGTCATCAAACTTACCTCTTAGACTCTCTTCTTTATAAATCTTAACATGTTCATCACCGCTATAGATATCTTCAAGTCTTTGCCATAACTCATATGCAGTCTTTAGACCATGAAAATCTACATACTCTGCATTAGACAAAGGACTGTGTTAGCATTATCACAAAGGGAGATTGTTAGCATCTCAGTAAGTTTGTTGGTATGAGGATATTGAGAAGGTTGTTGGAGATTGTTGATATAATTGAGAAAGGATGATTACTATCTTAATAATATTATTTTATCATTGATGTCAAGCAATTGATTTTCTGATTCAGTATGATGTTGCCATATCTTAATGAGTATGTTTTGATAAGTATAAAGATGTCGGTAAGAGACATAGAATGAATATGAAAATAAAAGGGGAATAATAAGTTATTCAATGGGTAACTATTACTGAGTTAGATAGTGATAAGATTATGTTATTTTGATTGTTTTGATATCCTATATATGAGTATTCAAAGACTGAACAAGAAGGAGAAAAGATTTCAAGCTATAGAATTAGTTAAGGCTTGATATTGTTCTATGTTACCGAGCAAGATGCTAGTCAGTAAACCCTAAGGTTATCACTATTGGTTAAAGAAGGCAGAATATCTACCGAGTGAAGCTTAGTATTTACCAAGTAAGATCCGAGTAATAATAAAATGCATTGGATGGATAAATAGATTATTAAATGTAGAATGCCAATGAGCTGGAGTTGATCAGATAATTGGTATGTCATGCAAGAAAATTGTTGAGGACTTACGACATTGAAAATACAAGAGATAGATCTACAACGTAGATTGAACAGTCATAACCTAGCACAAGTTCCAAGGCGAGGTAAAATATTTTCAGATCAAAGGATACATTGAATCTAGTCACATTTTAAGATCTAATGGCTAAGATTGATCATGGGAAATGTGATCAAGGAGATTAAGTGGTTAGATATTGTTCATAAATAAGAAACTGTTGATGAGCAATGCATGCATGCAAAATAGAAGAACAGTGACACTACAATAGCGATCACCGAGCACAGAAGATTGAAGATCTGATTGAAGAATAGATTGAGAAGCCCAATAAGAAGCAAGATAAGTCTTATGACAAGATTGTTTTGAGCACATAGAATCTGCTTTAACATTTCAGATGTGAAGTTGCAGATATATTTTATTACTGTTATTTATTTTGTAAGTGACAGGAAATCTCTTAACCGAGTGGACTTAACAGTCTTATTTGTAAACCCTCTAGCAAGGTAACATTCTAAATGAGTGTTTGAAATCCTTTGACAAGGTTACTTCTAACAAAGTGCAAGACTCTAACAAGTCTGAGGGAGATCCCTTAACCGGGTCACATCTAGCAATGTGTTTTTGTAATCTGTAACTGGATTGGCTTTTAACTGAGCATACTCTAGAAGGGTATATTTCTTAGTGGGTCCAAAATCCCATAGTGGTTTTTCCCTATTTGGGTTTCCACGTTAAATCTGGTGTTAAATGTGTTATGATGTTTTAAGTGTATCTGTTTATGAGTATTGAATGATTTACAGTCATAGTTGCATATCAGTAAAGGCTACCGAGGTTGAATCTGGTGAATATATTGTATTGTGAGTTTTTATGATTCACCCCCCCCCTCTCATCTTAACTAACAATTGGTATCGGAGCTTTGGACTCCAGAAGAAAATTTTAAAGGTACTTGAGGCAAGATCCGAAGATGTATAAAAGGGATGCACCAAAGCTGAACAAGTCAAGTTTCTCCACATGGCAGAAAAGGATGAAGCCGCACTTATCAGGAATTGGAGAATATGCAACATATTATCTGGAGAATGATTACATAGCACCTAGCACCAACCCGATGATAATGGAAGAGATAAAGGCAAAACAAGAACATACTCAAGCTATGATTGAAATAACATCAACATTAACCGACTCAGAGTTTAATGATCTAGAAGGCTGCAATGATGCCAAAGCGATGTGGACCAAGCTTATATCTGTGTATGGTGATGATGAACATGTTCAGGGAGAAAAAGTAGATAGTCTAAGAGGTCAACTTGAATCCATGAGAATGAATTAAGGTGAGAACATAACCCAGTATAGTACAAGGTTAAAGGAAACTGTCAATCAAATCAAAGGAGTAGGAGGAACTATTGAAGAAAATGATGTAACAAGTAAGTTGCTTAGAACACTTCTACCTACTTATGCCATTCGAGTCTCTGCAATCAATGAATTAAGGTCTGTGCCAAACATGCCAATCTCTTTGCATGCTACTATCGGTAAGCTACATGCATTTGAGTTAAGTAATTTTGATAACAGTGGGTCCTTGGTAAATAAAGTTGAATCTGCATTCAGTTCTTTTCATATTGGTGAATCTGGTGATTACAATGATAGAATGTATATGTATACTAAAGGAAATCACAGTGGAGCAAGTGAAATATTTCGCAAAAACATGGAAGAGGTAAACAAACTATATGAAGAAATCAGAAAGCAAGAAGAGTTTGAAGCATTATTAGCCAGAAGGTTACCGAGAGGCAAAGGTAAGTATAAAGGAAAGTTACCTTTAAAATGTTTTAACTGTGATAGAATAGGACATATGGCTTCTAACTGTCCTGAAGAAGAATCTAATGAAAAGAGATAATACCGAGATGACAAATAGAAAGACAACCAATACAGAGGACACCGAGACTTCAAAAGGAAAGATAGAAAGACATGCCTAGTAGCTGATGAGGAATCCAACGATGATAAATCTGATGGGACTGATATAGAGGAAGTTGTTTATGTGGCTATCAAAGATGGATCAGATGAAGAAAGTTATGAAGAAAAAGCCCTAATATCTCACATCAATAAAAATGATTCTTGGATCATAGATAGTGGATGCTCACATCACATGATAGGTGATAAACACAAGTTTGTTAAATTAGAAGACTATGATGGAGGATATGTAAGATTTCGTAATGATGCACCATGTACGATGAAAGGTAAAGGATCTATAACACTTCTTGACAATGCTAAATGTGATGATGTATACTGGGTTGAAGGTTTGAAATACAATTTGTTGAGTGTAGCACAGCTAAATAATACAAGATACCGAATAGAATTCCAAAAGGGATGTGTCAAAGTTCATTATAAACATGGAAAGTTGGCTGCTATTGGGACACAAACAAAAGGTAATAAATTTCATCTTGACTCAACTCGGAACAATTGTCTATATGCTAAACTAGAAGATACCTGGTTATGGCATAAAAGGTTTTGCCATGTAAATTTTGATAACCTGATCAAAATAAGTAAGAAGCACCAAGTAAGAGGTCTATCGAGCCTGGAAAAACCTGAGAATGCAATATGTTGAGGATGCCAGATGGGTAAGATGACAAATTCAAGATTTACAAGTAAGTCCTACACTTCTAAAGGAATATACAAAGTTATTATGGAGACAAATACTTCATATTATTTGTGGATGATTACTCAAGAATGATGTCAGTTATGTTTTTAAAAGAAAAATCAGAAGCCTTTCAAATGATCAAATGGTATAAGGCTAGAGTTGAAAAAGAAATAGGAATATAGTTGAAATGTCTAAGATCTAATAGAGGAGGAGAATTCATTTCTGATGAATTTAACCTATTTTGCAATGATCATGGTATAAAGAGACAAGTGTCTGCACCGAGAACACCTCAGCAAAATGGGATAGCTAAAAGAAGAAATAGATCAATTGTAGATTGTGCCAGAACCCTGATGATAGAATAGAGGGTACCTCAAACATTTTGGAGAGAAGTAATCAACACTGCAGTTTACACCCTGAGTCGAGTACAACTGAAGAAAGGAACTTTGAAGACACCATATGAAATTTGGTATGATAAGAAACCTAATGTAAGCTATTTTAAAATATTTGGAAGTAGATTTTATGTTCACAAAGATGACAAAAATGGAAAGTTTGATCAAAAAAGCGAGGAAGAAACATTTCTTGGCTATTCTTCTAGAAGTAAAGCATTTAAATGTCTGATCAAATTATCTAACAAAATAGTGGAAAGTGCAAACGTGAAAATTGATGAATTTGCAGAAAGAAATGATGAAGGAGATTCCAAAGAACCAGAAAATTATGAAGAATTTGTTTATGTTCAATCGAGAAATCCTACAGAGAAAGTTGATGAAGAAAATACTCAGTTGCTGAGTGATGAAGAAGATCAAATAGAGCATACCGAGCCTATATTAGCCAAGTATGTCAGAAGAAATCATGCTTCAATTTAGATTATAGGAAATAAGGATGATCCAGTGATGACAAGGAACAAACTGAGACAAAACACATGTCTGATATCTGAATTTGAACCGAGGATAGTAAAGATAGTAAAAGAGGCATTTAGTAATGAAGATTGGATAAATGCTATGACAGAAGAAATTGAACAAATCAAGAAGAATGAAACATGGACACTGGTCCCAAGACTAAAAGAGAAAAATGTAATCGGTACAAAGTGGATTTTCAGAAACAAGCTAAATGAAAAAGGAGAGGTCATTCGGAATAAAGCAAGACTAGTTTGCAAAGGATATGCTCAAGAAGAAGGAATTGATTATGGTGAGACTTTTGCACCTATGGCAAGACTTGAAGGAGTGAGAACATTGTTGGCATATGCTTCTTACAAAAAGTTCAAGGTATATCAAATGGATGTTAAATCTGCATTTTTGAATGGTATACTAGAAGAAGAAGTTTATATTGAACAGCCTGAAGGATTTATTGAAGACAACAATAAAGATCAGGTATGTAAGCTAAACAAAGCATTATATGGTTTAAAGCAAGCACCTAGAGCATGGTATGAAAGACTGCACTCTTATTTGATCAAGATTGGATTTATAAAGACAAGTGAAAACAACATGTATATGAAAAATGATGAAAACAATGGTATACTGCTTTCAACCATATTTGTTGATGATATTATTTTTTGTGGAAATGACTCCTTATGCAAGAATTTTGGAAATGAAATGTGCAAAGAATTTGAGATGTCATTAATCGGTGAAATAAAGTATTTTATAGGTTTATAGATACTACAAATGAAAAATGAGATTTTCATTACTCAATCCAAGTATATAAAGGAAATCCTGAAGAAATTTGGAATGGAGGATTCTAAACCTGTAAGTACTCCTATGACTACCAATTGTAAACTATCAAAGAGTGATGAATGTGCATCTGTTGATGAGACACTTTACTGATCTATGATTGGAAAGTTGCAATATGTGGTTCATAGTGGGCCAGATATAGCACATGCAGTAGGTATAGTTGTAAGATTTTATGCAGATCCCAAAGAAACTCATTTGACAACAATCAAGAGAATTTTCAGATACCTGAGAGGCACTAAAGATTATGGCTTAGAATATCAAAAGAGAAATGTTTTTGACTTAAAAGTCTATACTGATGCTGATTGGGTAGAAAACATTGATGATGGGAAAAGCACAAGCGATGGAGCTTTCTTTTTGGGAGATAGACTAGTAAGTTGGCTTAGCAAGAAACAAGGATGCATTTCACAGTCAACAGCTGAAGCTGAATATGTCGCTGCAGCATTGAATTGTACCAATATAGCATGGATCAAACAACTATTGGAAGGTATGAATGAGAAAGTTACTGAGCCAGTAACTATATTCTGTGATACTACTAGTGCCATTAACATTTCAAAGAATCCGGTAATGCACTCTAAGACAAAGCATATCTCTATAAAGTATCCTTATCTCAGAGAAGAAGTTCAAGAGAAGAAAGTTGTGCTGGAATATATGAGTTCAAAGGAACAAATAGCAGATATTTTCACAAAGCCATTGCCAAGGGACACTTTTGAGTATCTCAGAAGTCAGTTAGGGGTCCTACCCCTATCTAGTACTCACTGACAGAGTTCGGTGAAAGCATCAATTCTATGAATCTAAAGGATAACTATTTATGAGTTGATGTTGCTTTACACACTTTAGGAGGTTGCCTAAAGTTGTACAAGGAAAAAGTGATTGAAGACAAAGGAAGAAATCATGAATTAGTTTTTCTTTTTGGCATTGTTGTCAAAGGGGGGGAAGACAAATTTGTAAGGAACTAATAGAAGAAGCTGGGAGAAGACTAGTGACTGGGGGAGAATTCCAGAAAATTTTAGAGAAGTTTAAACAACAATTCGAATCTGAATCGATTGAACTAAATCATGTTGGTATTGCCATTAAATTTGGTTTTTCCATCAATGCCAAAGGGGGAGATTGTTAGCATCTCAGTAAGTTTGTTGGTATGAGGGTATTGAGAAGGTTGTTGGAGATTGTTGATATAATTGAGAAAGAATGATTACTATCTTAATAGTATTATTTTGTCATTGATGTCAAGCAATTGATTTTCTGATTTAGTATGATGTCGCCATATCTTAATGAGTATGTTTTGATAAGTATAAAGATGTCGGTAAGAGACACAAAATGAATGTGAAAATAAAAGGGGAATAATAAGTTATTTAATGGGCAACTATTAATGAGTTAGACAGTGATGAGATCATGTTGTTTTGATTGTTTAGATATCCTATATATGAGTATTCAAAGACTGAACAAGAAGGAGAAAAGATTTCAAGCTATAGAATTAGTTAAGGCTTGATATTGTTCTATGTTACCGAGCAAGATGCTAGTCGATAAACCCTAAGGTTATCACTATCGATTAAAGAAGACAGAATATCTACCAAGTGAAGTTCAGTATTTACTGAGTAACAACCAAGTAATAACAGAATGCATTGGATGGATAAATACATTATTAAATGTAGAATGCCAATGAGATGGAGTTGATTAGATGATTGGTATGTCGTGCAAGAAGTTTGTTGAGGATATACGACATTGAAAATACAAGAGATAGATCTATAGCGCAGATTGAATGGTCATAACCTAGCACAAGTTCCAAGGCGAGGTAAAACATTTTCAGATTGAAGGATACAATGAACCTAGTCATGTTTTAAGATCTGATGGCTATGATTGATCATGGGAAATGTGATCAAGGAGATTAAGTGGTTAGGTATTATTCATAAATAAGAAACCGTTGATGAACAATGCATGTAAGCAAAATAGAAGAACAGTGACACTACAATAGTGATCACCAAGCACAGAAGATTGAAGATCTGATTGAAGAACAGATTGAGAAGCCCAACAAGAAGCAAGATAAGTCTTATGAAAAGATTGTTTTGAGCACATAGAATCTGCTTTAGCACTTCAAATGTGAAGTTGCAGATATATTTTATTACTGTTATTTATTTTGTAAGTGACAGAAAATATCTTAACTGAGTGGACTTAATAGTCTTATTTGTAAACCCTCTAGCAAGGTAACATTCTAAATGAGTGTTTGAAATCCTTTGACAAGGTCACTTCTAGCAAAGTGCAAGACTCTAACAAGTCTGAGGGAAATCCCTTAACCGGGTCACATCTAGCAATGTGTTTTTGTAATCTGTAACTGGATTGGCTTTTAACCGAGCATACTCTAGAAGGGTATATTTCTTAGTGGGTCTGAAATCCAACAGTGGGTTTTTCCTATTTGGGTTTCCACGTTAAATCTGGTGTTAAATGTGTTATGATGTTTTAAGTGTATCTGTTTATGAGTATTGAATGATTTACAGTCATAGTTGCATATCAGTAAAGGCTACCGAGGTCGAATCTGGTGAATATATTGTATTGTGAGTTTTTATGATTCACCCCCCCCCCCCTCTCATCTTAACTAACAAACTGATAATAGCCTCTAATGCTTGATTGTTTTCTTGTAGTTTTTTCTTTTGATCATCAGTCATAATCCCAATAGATGCAACATATTTAGTATTGACATGTTCCCAATACTAGTTTCCTAGACTCTTGATGTAAATTTTCATTCTCTCACTCCATATCCTATAGTTCTCTCTATTAAACTTCGGACCTTCCCTCTTCGTCATGATCTGCAATATCTTTACCTCAATTTGTTAGGCTTAGACCTTTGAGGACCTTATATGCTTTGATACCAATTGATGGTATGATGAAATAATAAGAATCTGGTCAACTACTGAGAGGGGGGTGAATCAGTAGACAGAAAAATTGATACAAACTTCACCAATCTCAAAATCAATCTCTCAAGGTAAACTTAGAACTATCAATGCAATATCATTGTCAAGATAAAAGCTCTTAAGATAAATCAGTTGACTATTACAACAAATTAACAGTAAACAACTTCAAACTCATAAACATCCAAATGCTTTTACTTATGCAGTAAAACTTTATTTCACAATGTTTTCGGTTATCATGACTTATCAAAGTGGATTAAGGAGTTAAGAAAATTAACCATAAGAACATAACCACAAAACATTCACCACTTGACACAATATTTTTGACATGGAAACTCAAATGGGAAAAACCACAGTGAGATGAGACTCACAAGATAACTATCTGAACTCTTCTAAAGTTCACCCTGTTAGGAGTCAATCCTGTTAAAGCTTTACAAAAGTCATGTTAAGAACAGATCCTGTTAGGGACCACC
Organism: Cryptomeria japonica; assembly: GCF_030272615.1. Classification (NCBI taxonomy): domain Eukaryota; kingdom Viridiplantae; phylum Streptophyta; class Pinopsida; order Cupressales; family Cupressaceae; genus Cryptomeria; species Cryptomeria japonica. Next base: position 87,370,169 of record NC_081411.1, on the reverse strand, counting down.
CGATTGTGGGATTGACTATAATGCCTTGTTAGAAGCAATACCCTATGAGGAGTAACCTCGATAGAGGATTTGAAAATCCAAGCTAATGGATCACCTTGTTAGAGGATTTGAATAGCACCAAGCATGTTAGAGCTTACCTGGTTAGGGGATTTCAATTCTTCTATAATTGTTAGAAAACAATAGGAGTTTGCTGATCTATTTGAATAGAAATACACTTCCTTGTTCAAATCCTTTTCATGCTCCTATCTTCCTTTACTCAAACTACAAATACATCATCTGGTTCGACAACCACACACAAAACTAAAACTTTGCCAACTCTTAAACTAAACAATTCATCAACCTTATAAACAAATCAATTAGGTTGGTAGCACAACAAAAACCTAATTCTCTCATAGATTTTACAAACAAGTCAGTTCAAGTATGGTCGTTGGATTACATAGCAATCTCTACAAAACAATCAAGAAAACCTCAACCACTCTTTGATCATCGCTTCATTGAACTTAGTAACTCATCACGGGCTTTGCATTACATGAAATATACTTGCTCATTCCCTAGACAAAAATTGTTTCACCAATGCGCCAAAATCACTAGAGATTCTCTTCATACAATAATCATGTGTGGGATATTTATTACCACTCATCATCAGATCATAAACCAACCAATTCACAAAACTTAATCGGTTAGTGTTTATAAAAAACAACAGGCAGGGTTTACTAGTTTAACTCTCCAATACATAGCAATACTAGTTTACTCCACAAACTTACTTACCGGTTACTGTTTCCTTCACTTAGCTCTTCCTATCGGTTACAAAACTATATTACAACAACATCAACAATATCATTACCGGTTAATTGATATCAATGACAACATAGCATATCATTAATGAAATCTTCATGCAAATTCCAACACGCCTTGCCCACACTACTTGGAGCATAGATTCGCCAACTTATCCTTTTATCCACCTAAGAAGTCCATGTCAGCTTCCTGGAGGCGATACCAATTATGTCAACCTGACAGGTTCACGTATGCAAACACTACCTGGAGACGTCTACATGGTGCGCTACCATCCCGCTAACCTGTCAGCTAGCAGGTGGTCATTGGGATGTTATGACCCATGCTAGAAAGGAATTGTAATGCCTATATATTTGTTTTTAGGGTATTTCCAAGGGATCTTTAGGTAGATTGGAGACTTGCTCTTGGGGATTGAAGCTCTTGGAGATACCACCACCATTGTTGCAACATCATCAAGCTACCAAGTTTACCAAGCATACCAACCCTTGCTAAGAATTAGGGGAGTAATCTAACTCTATCCTTAATTTTCCAATATCTTATTTATTTTCCAATTACCAAATAGCATTGCATTGTCTTTGTATTCTTCCTTACCATCTTCCTTTTTCATGGCTTTTTGGGTTGTTTGTGGAGGTGGAAACACCAAAATGGGGGTCTGACTTAGCCAAGCTCCAACACACAACCCCAACATATTCTCTCTTGCATGTGTGTAGGCACAACTTCGTGGAGAGGAGACTATTTTTCAGGAGGCTTGATAATGTGGGCTGGTTGTAAGATTCCTTCACCCTTTTAGCATTTTCCTTATTCTACTTTGTAATTTGTGTTTTTTGCACATTCCAATGTTGTTTAGCTACTTTGTAAATTATGTCAACGTGTCCAGAGCTTTCTGCTTAGACTTTGCACTCTTTCTGTATAGGACGACAACGCGTCGCACTAGCGTCCCTGCTCTATGTGGTCGTCCTGTAGACATAGGCTCTATAGAGCCATCTAGAGACGTCTCTCGGGCATTTGACACTCCTTGCATGATTCTACTATCCCCTGGCTTGGCATTGCACCCGTTCGAAGAGGTAATCAGAAGGATAATTTGTCCTTGAGGATCCATCATCCTTGAGGTGAAAATTTCCCTCCATTACATCCACTATGGCTACTAGCAAAACAATATTACAATATTGGGATTGCATAGGCATTCTACCACACTTCTTAGAGCTCACTGCGCAATTACATTAACTCAGAAGGCTACAACCCTCAGGGAAGTCTCACTGAATTACAAGATAATTACAGTGATCAATTACAATGTAAGAACTCTAAGATAACATCTACTATGCCTGGATGAGTTCTAATTAAGTGCTAAAATATTAACTGAATCGTGCCTTCTTTGTTCTACTTTGTTTATCTCAGTCAACTACCAGATCAAGAATGCACACATGAAACTACACCAAAACAGATTCTTGATCGCCTCTCGCTCACATATATTCACATCATCACCAAAAAGATCACCAACACTAAACTTATATACCAACAACCATAAAATGGGTCATTTACCATGTCGGCCTTAAGGTGTAACGTGTAGTTACATGTTGGCTTGACCAGATCCAAAAAGATAAGTGTGAATTATCGAAACAATAGCAAAATGATGTTTCTATGTTAGCCCAATCAACAAGAACATGATTCATTGCACCATAATCACCAGAAATCTTCCGGACCAAAAGATGCTCTGTTCTACCTGAAATACTAGTTAACAAACTACCGATTTACACCCGCTTTTAGATAAGAAAAATTACGACCGCCTGATTGGATCTCTATGAAGAGTTGCCATCAATGACAACCCTAAACCAATAATCAGCCACCAGAAATCATCATAAATCACCAGATGAGTGTCAATTTCCAACATGAAATGTATATAAATCTCACGCATAACAAACCACTCTTCATTTCCTATATAATACAAAGTCCCAATTCCACTTAGCCCAATTCCAAGTAGATCTAGTAGTAGACCGCCAGAGAAAATGACGTCAATTATGCCTGCCTTAGCACTATACCTAGTGTCGTCAAAGTATTTAATAACAATTTTTTTCATGTTTCTCCAATCGCACAAGAGCAGGAAGATCCAACCTGCTTTGATACCATGTTGACTAGTTGTGCTCGTTTAACCACAGGCAATCACTCAAATCTATTGTCTTCCCAACTGTAGACGATAAATTGCTATTGTCACCCCCAAGCACACTTCTTATATTTTTCCTATTGATTAATTTATCTCCAAATGAGATTACCTTTCTTATATACCTGCATTGAATGAAGAGACACAACCTTTCACAAGGGTTGGCCTTGAATGACATGATTTTTCCATGAAGGGTGGTGAGCTGGACGAAGTCGACTCACCTAGCAAATATAAACCATAATGCATTAATAGCTTTGGGATATCTCCCACCGCTAACCTCATACATCAACATGGAGTTGGTTTGATAGTGAAATGTTGAATATTTTTTTTACTTTATTAAGTTTTGAATTCTGACTAATTATAATTTAGACATAGGTGTATGTTTGAACACATGACTTGTTTTACATATATTGAAATTCATTTTTTTTGTTAGAAAGAAAACATCAATATGTAGGGCATCGATATTTTTTAGAATTTTTTTGAATTAGTTTACTTTTTTTCCCAATGCATTGAACATAGAAGTTCATCTTTGGCGAAAAACCTATATTTAGTAAATTTTAAAAAAGAAGATCATGATAAACCCACACTGTAATAAAATTATAGTCGTTGGAAAGCTTGCTTTGAGGACTACCATCCTACATTTTGGGTTGTCAAGATTCTCTCATTTGAGCCTTAAACCAAAGGTTTGAAGGCTAAAATTTCTCAGAAGTCTGAAGATCAAGAGATTGGGGGAGAGATGCCTAAAAAGGGGTCTTGCTCGAACCCCCCTTCGAGAAAACCCCCTTGGGTTCATTTTCAGAACCCGTGTTCGTACAAACATGCAAAGCACAAACAATGCATTTTAGAACCACCCATGAGGTCACACGTTCAAGCGAACGAGGGGTTCGGTCGAACTCCCAATGATAGTTCATTCGAACCCCCCTAGTTCGAATGAACACCCTTTAATTTTTTTTTCTCACCCCCACGTTTTTCCTTCATGGGTCAAAGTGAAAACCATTATTGTGAGTTCACCCTGCTCAAATTGAAATGAAAAGCTATTTTTTCAAAATAAAGAAACTTACCAAATGAAAAAAAGGAAAATATGAGACAAAAGAGAGTTTCACAGACTTAAACACTTTCACATGGTTATTTCCCTAATTGCCACTATTTAGTCCATCGTGATTTCATATTCACCCATATCATGAATGAAATTAGGTCAATAAACAAATGATAAGGATATTACATCTACTCCAAATTTTATTTTTATTTTTAAATATTCACATATATTATTTTTATAATTAAAATATCTAACTCAAATTATTTATATTTGAAATTAATAAGTTTGATTATCAAAACTATTTTTTTTTTATTATATAATTAGGGAAAGGGCCCTAATCCCTTAAACAAAACAACAATTTAGAACATTAACCAAGAAACAACCAAACTACCCAAAAAACAACCTCCAACATGAGACATGCTGCACTACCAAAACACCCCTTTAGAACCTTCCCTTATACAATCAAAACCTTGATGATTAGACATAATATAATTAACACTATAATCAACCATGTCTTTTAACTTTAGATTTAAACTAGCACTATATACAAAGTTAGACTTATCATATCTAGGCACTTAGACCTTGAATTTAACTTATATTATGAATATTTAAATAGTCCATATGTCTATCAGGAATACCAGTAGACATTAACATAGAAATTAAGACTAAGATCATACATATTAAACTAAAATGGCACACAAGCCATAACCTAAGGAGCAACCCAAAAAATAGACACGAAAACCATGAAAAGTCTTAATTATTGGGGCCATAAATGATTCCCCAATTCTTAGACAACTCCCACATAATTTCTTTCTAGTCTTTCTTTGGAGAATGGTTACGTTGCTAGTCTTCACTCTTCCCCTTGTCGGTTTTAGCAGTCTTCTTAAGCTGTTTCTTTATCTTAACCTAGCTTGGCGTATTTCCCATCATCGCCTTTCACATAATGTAATCAATAATAATTGCTAGCAATTTTATAGTATTTTTTAAAATGTATTTTGTTGATTTTGGATTCCTTTACCCTCATCTTTACTTCCCTCATTCTAGTTTGCCGATCTACCACTTAGACTCTTAGATCATCAATATTATCATTATCCACGTCCTAAAATTGATCACCTCCTGAAAATCTTGCTAATTATTGAGAATAAAGATGAGAATAAATAAATTTCAAGATAACGCTAATTTCAAATAAAGTTCTAAAACTTATATGCTTACAACTATATAAACTAGCAATTGCACCTTAGTGTGCAATAGGTATGCCGAAGATGTGTGAAAATTCAATTATGAAAATTTTTAGTTTATTTTTTGCATCCATTTATGCAGTACTTGAGTTCAATTGGTAGGTTGTTTAAAAAATGATGTTGTTTGTGCAATATAGGTCTTCAAAACAACTATGTATCCACTTACAAGTATCCAAACATGAATGAAAAACCTATGAATGGGGAAGGTAATCACAATCCATTACAAACAGGGTCATGTTATGTTTGCAACTCGGAGAGAGGGAGATATAAGGATAGAAAGAGGGAGAGGGAGGTAAAGAGGAAGATAGAGATATAGAGGGAGGTAAAGAGGAAGATAGATATATAGATGGAGATGGATATGGAGAAGGGGAAGGATATTTTGAGAGAGAGAGAGAGAGAGAGAGAGAGAGAGAGAGAGAGAGAGAGAGAGAGAGAGAGAGAGAGAGAGAGAGAGATGGATATGGAGAAGGGGAAGGATATTTTGAGAGAGAGAGAGAGAGAGAGAGAGAGAGAGAGAGAGAGAGAGAGAGAGAGAGAGAGAGAGAGAGAGAGAGAGAGAGAGAGAGAGAGAGAGAGAGAGAGAGAGAGAGAGAAGAAAAATGGATAGCTCGATATAGATATATGATAAGAGAAAGGGAGAGAGTGCTAGACATAGATATATGGGTAGGGGGATGAGGATGGAGCTAGAGTGGGAGGGCTAGGGAGAGATACATTGATGAAGGGAGAGAAAGGGATAGAGGTAGGTAGAGGAGGATAAGTAGAGAAAGAGAGAAGGAGAGAGATCAAAACCAAAGGCAATTCAATGATCATTAAAGAAAAACACTTTGACAAATTTGAGTTTTGACACTTGGGTGAATAATCAAAGTATAAGGGGGAACATTACCTTTTGAACATACAAACACATTGAAACTATCTTGGATTAAGTTTAATTGATGAAAAAGTAAGACAGGTGCAAAAAATAGGCATTATGAGATTTTATGAATCTTGAGGGTTACAAATCTAAGCATTAATGATTACCATGATTAAAGTTCACATATTATTTACTAAAAAACTAAAAATTAAATAAAATATTAAATATTTTGTGTAGTGTTCACATAGACTAAAAATTGACTTGGAAAGCAACATTTATTTAAATATTTATAATAATAATAAAATTTAAACATTAAAAGTAATCCTAATTTATGTTTTGCTTTGAAATTATTTAAAAGATATTTTTTACTTATTTTTATTGTTTAAACTAATTATTTATTTTATTATTATATTTCTTTAAGAAATGAACAAATTAAAAAACCTAAAATTATGAAGTAAATATCAATAGTTCTTGAGTAAACAATATAAATAAAGAAAAATCCTTCTTATCATCACCATTATAAAATAAAACAAATTAATTTTAAAAATAAATAAATTTAAATAATTAAATATGTTAAAATAAAATACATTTATCCATGATATATTTTTTGTATCAACTTTATATTCAACAATAAAATAAATTCTAAATTTATCTAATCAATAGAACAATTATTTTATCCCATGATTAATACAATGATTAATAACCACTCAAGTATATTTATAATATATATTTTATTATAAGACTTATCTTTATTATTATTTATTTTTCATTTTCCATTTAATATAATTAATTCTATAAACATATATAATATAAAACATGTATAATTGTATGAGTTTATATTTCACATTCTGATATATATTATAAATTTATGATTGAAAAATTACCAACCCCCCAAAAATGCACGTCTCTGCATAAAAATAACATAAACAAAAATAAAAAAGTAAAAAGGTAAATTCAAAGACATATATTTTTAACCATCAAACTATGTAACTCAATAAATAAAACATGTATAATTGTATGAGTTTATATTTCACATTCTGATATATATTATAAATTTATGATTGAAAAATTACCAACCCCCCAAAAATGCACGTCTCCGCATAAAAATAACATAAACAAAAATAAAAAAGTAAAAAAGTAAATTCAAAGACATATATTTTTAACCATCAAACTATGTAACTCAATAAAACCTTTTTTTTTTTAATAATTTTAATATAGGAAGTAGGTTTAACTTTATTTTCCCAGCCCAAAAAAGACCTACCAAGTTTATTAATTTAACATAATTAGGTTTAACATTATTATCTAAATATTTAACATTTAACCTATTTCAATAATTGCAGGTATAAAACAATAGAGGATCTTTCACAATTGAAAGGACACACCAACTTCCGAAGCCATTGTTAATTGAATATTAAAAAAAGACCAAAAAGTTCTTACAATATTGTTTTTTATACTTTAAAGGGACTAGCATATTTGCCACATGTGGCCCTCGATGGGTCCTCTTTTGGCGGCAATGAAATGAAACCCACGTTGAAGAAAAGAATCCACGGCAAAGATTCTCGGAAAGGAAAACCAGGTTCACCGGTAATTATTTCCCGGCGAATCGTGGCCATCCGTAGGGAATCCCATCAACGGTTACGATTCTTCAATGTGTAGAGTTCAGAAAATTCCCATTTAATTCCGCGTCTGGGTGATGATTCACCACAAGAACTTGGCTTTTCTGGTGTCCTTTTAAAACTTGTCAGTGGATAGTTGGGTAGAGCTCATAGTAGATGCATTTTGTAAAAGTCTGCTGAATTTTAGCTGCAGTGATTAATTGAATTAGATGGGTTGCTTGCTGTAAATCTGCGCTTCATGAGATTTCTTTTGGTTCTGAAAATTGTTCGGTGTAGTCTTTGAATTGACTTATTAATGCAATTAGGCCTTTGGGCACTGGGATTGATTGTCGATTAGTTAGAGCTTATGTTTTGCCACTGTCAATGAAGAAAAGCAAAAGATTTTTCACGTTTTGGCTCATGGTTTAGAGGAGGGTTTAGAAGTGTTTCAGGTTGCTTTTGCTGAGCGGAAAAAGGGCCCCAGAGAAGGGTTTTGTAGTTTCTGAGGCTAGGGTTTATTGTGTTATAGTAGAGGAAAGGGACAAGCAATCATGTTGGGTAAGCGGCCTCGTGTTCCTTCAATGAGGCGAACCACCAGTATGTCTCAAATGGGTTCTGGTTCGTGCAGCCCTGCGAGTGAGCTTGTCCCCAAGGAAAAACAGAGGGCGACCTTCCCAGCTGGTTCGCAATTGAGGGCACCTGGATCGGGTCAGACAAGTGTGCCCTCTTGGAAACTCAATCCTAGTGATTCTGTGCAGAAGTGCAGCAATGGGGCGGTTTTGAGTAATCAACACCAGATCTCTGCTTTGGGCGCCCTCCCAGAGGACATGGGGATGTCTGAATCGCTACACTCAGCTAAACCACTATTCATGGGGTCACAGGGGCAGGCTCAATTTCACTTCCAATCAGGCAATTCAGATTTTCATAGCCAGAAACCAATTATGAGTTCTATTGGGGCTGCCAGCGAAGTTAGTGGAGATCATGTATTGTCTATAATAGAGGCCGCCCATTCTGGAGGAGGATCTTCTGGTTCTGTCTATGGCGTAAGGGTGGTTGAACCTGCTCATTTTCTCCAGGCGTGCTTTTTATGTACACGCCGCCTTGGGCACGGTCAGGATATCTACATGTATAGGTACTGTAGCTTATTTTTCACCCAGAAAGATATCTATTCTCAATTATGGATCAACGTAATGGGTATTTAACAAAGCAAGCGATGATCTAAGAAAGTCTAAAATTCAATAAGGTTTAAGTTTCAGATAAATTGCATGTTGATTTTTTGAAGTTGATTTCTTAATCTAGAGTATTTGAAAAATGGATGGGTTCATTCGTTGTTGATTTAGTGAACCCTCGTAGGCACCCAATCTGGTAGGGAAACTTATCATATGAGGTGCATGGTGTGAGGCTCTTAGAGTTTAGCCATTTCCAATGTTGGGTGCTTCTTCCAGTAACTGGGTATATTCCGAGGCGTTCGCCGACCATTTTGAATGCCATGCCGGAGATTGTTAGAGCCAAAGGAGCGCCCTAATTACCATGGGTTAGCTTTTGAGTACCTGATCAGCAAGTCAAGCGAAAGGTATACTTCGGAGTTTAACTGGGTTTATGTTAAATAACAAGAAATAATCTCTTCAGTCCATTATATTTCATATTAGCTTCTGGTTTTGACTGTGTACAATCAAAACCAGAAACAATGTATACCAATAATTTTTTTTTTTAAATAAGGGTCCAGTATCTGCAGAGCGTTTTGCTTTCTGTGTGGCTTCTCAATTTCACTTTAGGATTTTGTGCATATTTGTTTTGATTTCGAGAAGATTTTCTGCGGAAGATATACATCTAGAGCTCTGCTAGATAATCTACGTAGAATTTTTTGGGCAAAATCTTTTATGCACATTATGCAGAAGTGTGTTTTGCAAAGTTTTTTGTTTTGATGGGTCACAAAATGACCTGGTTTGCATTTGGCCCCAACCAGCAACTATTTGGCCTTGAATTTGAGCAGCTGAACCTGAAAGAATGAGGAATTTAGCTTTAGCCAATCTTAGTTTCTGGCCTTAAGGTTGAGACAGATATAATAGAAGACCAAGAGTCATAACTTATAAATCCACCATTAAAATCACACTAGGAGCCAAAAATGGAAAACCTAATTAACAATGCAGAATTCTACATTAGATATCACTATGGGGATATGAAATTGGGTCTTCACAATAAGAGCCCAATGCTTTAACAACCCTTGGACAGCTTGCATGCCTTCTCAAATAAATGATTGCTTATGGATCATCTTAATTTATTTCCTTACCTGTATATCTGTTTGAATGCGAGTGGAGTGGCTTTCTTCCAAATTAGCTTGTATGCCCTTCACTCTGCAATACACCACAACCGAGTTTTGAACTCAGAGATTCTAATAACCCTGGTCTAGTATTTGATTGCTGAATCTCAACAGTATGGTTCCCGTGGAATCAGATTTTTCTATGTTACACACGGATGCATTTCCTGCTCCAAAACCGACATGCTTGTCCTCTGCCGTTTCGAGAATGGGGAGATGCCAAGGGGACGTCCCCTTGCCTTCCCAACTTAACCAAAAATCTCAGGAAATGCCGAGAAACATCCCCAGCCATTTGGGGATGTTTTGCCATCTCCGAGATTGCAAGGGAACATCCCCTTGGTGACCCCCATCCTCAAAACGGTGAGCTGTCCCCTACGGCTGGGAATGATAAAAGCTTAAAAAAACAAAAAAAATAGTTTTTTTAATTTTCTTTGCTTCTATTGGTCTGTGGGGGACTGACAAGGACTTCTAAACCACAAAGGAACCCCAAAATGACATAAAGAGTTAAAACCAAACAAAACACTAACCCAACAACAAGGATTGGTTGGGCTACCATTGGATTATCCCACTTTTGCTAGAGGGTGATAGTGACTCAGATGGTTCTAAGTCTTTGCATATTGATAGAATGAATGAGGCTTAGTTTCATAGACTATTATATTTTGATGTTTGAGACTGCTATTATAATGCTTCATTGAAATTTATTATGCTGTTGTACTATTACCCTCAAGATTTAACAAATGATATTGTTGTTATCAGTTATTTCCCTCTCTCTATAATATATTAATATATTTTGAAAAATTCATATATATGTATATAAATTTGTATATTGCCGTCTCCCAGACCCCTAAAAATGGCCCTCTAGGAGACGTCCTGGGAACGCGTCCCCTGCCGTCCCCCATCCCCATCCGCGAAATGCCATGGAATGTAGGATTTAGGTAAGAGATGTAGAACAGTAGAGGAAAGGTTCAGTTAGCAAAGAGATTATCCGTCTATTGATTTTTTGTTAATTACACTTGTCAAATTCAATGTAGATATGTATGCATTTAAATGTTTTATCTATTTGCAACAATTCATCTGGTTTCTCTTGGAGGCCTTTCAATAAGTAGTCAGCTTAGCTTCCATTATTTTTATTGGTAATTCTCACAAAACTGTTTATCTTGTATAGTGGTTGTCAAGACCCCTGGATTATATCTGGTTTTCTATTCTTTGAAGTTAGACTGCTTATTTCCCCCTTTCATTTAATTGTGTTATGCTGTGTTTATTAAAGACCGATGAACGGTCCAAATATATGTATGTTTCTTCCTGGCCTTTTCGTCTGATTATATTCCAGAGAGGTTGCTTTTTGCCCATTTAGCATGTTTGCAACACCAACTGTATAGCATTGAATGTTAATAAATAAACCGTGCCGTATTTATTGAACATGTAGCTCATGCTTTCTAAAAAATTTGAAACTCCCATATTTTATTTTATATTGTAGATTACTACTATGTTTGAATGGACTTTGTTTTTGATGTGCAACAATGTTGTGGAGGTTTCATTCAGGGCTTTTAAACAACCATTTGCTTTGGCTTGCATTATTTGCACATGTAGTTGTCAAAAATCGGTGAGCTTGCTTATTATTTGTCAGAAACCTTACCTTTTGTATGCATGATATTTATTTCACATTTGTCAGTTTATTATTTCTTTCATTTAGCTTATCAGCCTGTCTTGGCAAATGAAGCATTGCCTTTGAATTGTTTTGGAGATGTATATATTCTCCTTGCTTTGTTCAGCTGATTACATGTGAGCAGAGATGATTTTCTTCTCACTTGTCTAGTGAAGTATTTAATACTAAGTTGCCGGCACAGGCATGGGCACAAGTACGGGTATGAGAACCCAGTACATGGGTATGGGCAATATTTTTTTCTGCCCTTGGGTACATATATATTATACACAAAAAACAAAATTAAAGAAATATACAGAATTGTAAAACTAAATAGTAAGTACATTCGATAGTATGATACTTCATCATTGATAGTTCAGAATTTCAATATTATGTTCTGCTCTCGTACCCGTACCCGTGCCTGTACCCTACTTTAGCAAAAAGAAAAGGCCAAATAATTGTTTTTGTCACTTTTTAAATTGATCTGGGCATTTTTACCTGTGGGTTCGCCCCAAGTATGCCTAGTTGCACCCCGGGCGAACCCAGTGCGGGTGGGCAAGTGAAAATACGTGAATCAGTTAACATCATCTAGTTTATGCCCACTTAGATCCTTTTTTCTGTCATATTTTCTCACTGGAAAACTAGAAATGAATGTTTATCTGGTCTTTGCAGTCGATTGTTTCAGTGAAGTTTCATCTCAATATAGGTCTTTGCAGATGGAGGCATTTCTGTTCATACTAATGTTTGAATATTACATTCTTTTTTTCAGACCATTCAAGCTAGATTGCTAGAACATGCATACCTATGAACATTAAATTCACATAGCCGTTGATACTCTAAATTTTTAACTTTATGCTGTCCTTCCTTCCTTCCTTTCTTTCTTTCTGCCTGCAGTGCTATTACAAGTAAGGACATTGATATGAATGATCATATATAAATTGTTTAAATACAATTTTTCTCAGATCTTCCGTTTTCACTTCTTAAAACTTTTTCTTTGAAGGTTTATACCACTACACTCACTCTGTAGCGATCCTCTTATAAAGACCTACCAATTTTGGGAGTTGTGATGCCATTTTCTTTTAGTCCTGCTTAATGGATTGAGGAAATTCCTCCACTCTCTTATGTTGGCTTTTTAGTAGCACACTTGACCTATTAAATTAACCATTTCTACTTTTGATGCCTTTAACAGGGATGACAGAGCATTTTGTAGTGCTGAATGCCGTTATCAACAGATTGTTATAGACGAGCATAATGAGAAACGCTCAGTTAAAGTCATAACAACGGGTGCTGTTCCTTCAGTTCGCCAACACAACAATGGCAAGAATGCCCAATCCAGGAAAGTTAAGAATATCCAATCTGCAAGACGTGCAGCAGCTTGAAGCACCTTGTCCAGAATTATGTCCTATTATTAATTTTCATTTATATAGAACTAATAGTTGAATTTTTAGTAGAGTTTGCACTTGAGCATTCTTGGCTCTATGCCAAAACATGACATGCTATAATTTTTCTTAGCATGTCTGAAGCCTGTGTGATTATTTTGTTTTTATATAGATTTCAGAGCAAAATAGCAGATTGTCCATGTGACCATCCTTGGGGAAGTGTTGTGGAGACGTTTTGCCTCTTCATGTATAACTACACGCACAATTTCGGTATTCCTGTGATCTGCTTAAACACTGCAGAGAGGATTCCAGAAAATCTCCATGTAGCCCTGATCTGTCATGTCTACAGTGTTAGTTTTTGAGATAATGAACTGGAGATGGTTGAGCACTTAGAGGAATTATCACGCAATTTATCGGGCGATGAATTTCATTGTGAATCTGGATGACTGGTAAGGAAGCCTTCATCTACAGATACGATATTGAGAATAAAATAAAATCTATAATATTGAAATTTGCTATGATCATTTTTTATTCCACAGTTTTTCCAGTTGAGCATTATTTGTAGCAGCTAATTCAGTATACCTTCGTGATGTTCTGGCAAGTACACTTGTTGTCTCTGTCTGTCGTCAAGTTTTACTTATAATGCAGCTTAACAAAGGAACAAAGATCACAAGAAGAAAACACGAATAGAATTTTCATATATTGATGGAAGTACATGAAAAGCTAACTTTAAATAGCAACTTCACATGAACCCAAATCAAATACATTTTAAATTTTAAAAAAATGTTCGCGTTAGTGATGCTCCTCTAATAAACGGAATATTATCATATGTTAATAAAATATTGTAAGAAAATTAACCAATAAGACAGTGCCAGGCTAAACTCAAATATTATATATTTTAATTTTGTTAAATTAAGTTTTTTTGAGGTATTCTGACTTTGGAAAGCAAAATTAAAATATTAAGAAGCAAAGGAGGATACAATAGCACGAGCTTTGTGTCAACAGGGAAAGAATTCACTTTAGTATCACAGGAGATGCATTTCATTCGATTTTTGTTGGTGATTTGGGATTTAAGTATTAAAAGAAAAAATAGGGCTATTTAGATTAATAAGGTAAACAAACATAATTAAACAGTTGAAATATCCTATACTCCGATATTGCTTCAAATCTGATATGGGTTTTCGATTTTGCTTATATTTTGTTTCATTATAATATAATATTGTGACATGCAAACATATAAATTGAACATGCAAAGATCAACAATACAGATTTGCAAGGAAATCAATCAATGTAATACAAAGAATTTAAATAAGCCAATGGTATTCTTTGATATAGAAAAGTATTATTGTTTACAAACGCATGCTGCTGTTACAAATCAAAAGATGTCTAATGCCATCAAGTAACATGCACTTGAAATGCCTCCATATTTAAAATAACAAACACTCTGAAAATCTGCAAGATAGATCATCAAATCTCCATGAAAACTGGTCAATGATGTGCAACTGTGAATCCTACTTGAATTCACCAAGTGGGCTGATCTAGGTTTTCGTCCAAACGGCCAAAACCTCCAGGGTTTCTGTCCTAGGGTTTATTGAACCTGCAAGCTAAGCTCTCAAGCTCTCAAGGAAAAGTTTCTTTCAAAATAACAAGTCAAGAATGAATCCTCATTGCATTTTTTTCTCCTTTTATGATATTTTTCCTTTTCGAAAGTAATATTTTATTTTATTTCTCTTTTAATTTACTTTTCCCCTCAAAAGTGAGTATGTCCAGCTGCTAATTAATTAAATTTAAATAATCCTATAGGACTTAGGACTATTTAACATTTAATTAATTAATTATCACTCAAAGAAAAAAGGGACATTAAATCCAGTATTCAATGTAAGGAAGTAAATCTGTGATACTAGTAGTAAATAAATGGAGCATAGAGAGATTGTAATTAACAAGTTATTATCATTTGCTGAAGACAATGAGATTCATGTCTTAGATCATAGCAAATAATCCTTATTTGAATGTAAGTTCAAGCAATCAGATCTCTCGTTTCTTAAGCATTTTTGACTAAATGCAAATTTGTGAGTGGATTCTCCTTCAGCATCTTGTTGTCTCTCCTCAACTTGGGCCTTTCAACAAAGCTTCAATGAACTTGTGTTTCTTATCAAAATCTGTTAAGGCTACAACCACCTTACCTTTAGTGACTATCAACTGATTCTTCAAAATAATTAACTCGCTAGACTTTTGATCAAAAGTAGCTTCAAACCATAAATTTCCTGATTTGTCTTAAACAACTTGACACTTACAATCAGCTGCCTCTATGACATCCTTTTTGCATATATTATCTCCTGAGGTTAGAACAACACTGAACTTGAACCAAATTCGGATAGGTTTTTTGTTTGTAATGTTTTATGATAGTAGTCTAACAGTTTGACTTACATTTATATAAAATTCAACAAACAATTGTAATGATGCCAGACATTCACCAAATTGCAATTCAATGAAGAGATTTCCTTTGCTTACGATATAAGTTACAGAAGAAACAATTTCCTAAACTCCGAAAACGGATTAATGGAACACAAGTAATATTGCACAATTGAACTTATTGCCACTTTCAAACACCCACATGTTCTTCCTTCACGTGTCGAATGAGTCTTCCTTAGCTTGGCAACTCCTTATCGTGCTAGAAAGCTTCCCGGGAGGTTGGTCGGCCAATTACCTTTTTGCAAATATGATAACAGGTCAACCTTATTTCAATCTTGTGTGATGGTCATGTCTCACAAAGATGGCGCCCATGTTTGTTAGATCTTTTATTACCCATGATTTGATTTCCCCTTGTATGGCAACTCTCAGCGATCCCCCTGTTGCTGTAGAATGAAGATCACGATTTCCTCCCTTGGAGAAAAATTCTATTATAGTACATGACGTCGGATGGTCTGTATATATGAATCTACAGATGAATTATAACAATATGAGACTACCCAATTCATTCTAGATTCTTTTTTCTTGAAATTAAATTGTTAGCGACTCTCCCAATCTCCATGTTACTAGAACTTCCCTTGTAGCACTTTGGCTCCAATACTTCCCAAGGGGTGGTGAAGAAATGGCCTCGATTTATCTTCTTAGAAACCATCAATGATTTCTCTTGTGAGTGGCAGCCAATGACATGGTTCCAACAGCTTAGATTATCAGTGGCAAAGGAAAAAGGCTCGGCTCCCTTACTAGTGGCTCCCAAGCTATTCGACTAGCTTCCTTTCTGAATCAAGCCTTGCTAAAGCAGGACAACTGGCACTACTCCTTGGGTAAATATAAATTAGCTCAACGCTTCAGAATTAATCGTCTCTCATAAACCAATAACATGGCGTCTAACCCCAAACCCCTACAAACCTTGGAACTGGTGACATCAACGCTTCAGAATTAATCGTCTCTCATAAACCAATAACATGGCGTCTAACCCCAAACCCCTACAAACCTTGGAACTGGTGACAACAGACTAGTAACTCTACTTTGAGCACATATTCATTATTGACAAATTTTTAGTATTGTGAAATTTGGGTGTTTGTACTTGTAAATGTTTTTTATCAAACCAAAATTTTAGAAGGATTTCACAATATCGTTTAGGGAGAATCTTTCATTATTGATTTGATTTTCGTCATAGAATTTTTGTCTGAGGTTATGCTTGAATAAACCTTTTTAACCTCCACAATTGTGGTCTCCCCCAAAATCAAACAACCAGAATGAATCCAATGAGACTTTCATGGAATTTAATATTTTAAATCACCTTTTAAAAGTAATAATCCTTATTACTCTTCAAAAGTGACTTTATTTAATCATTTAACATCTACCTTATAAATAATTAACTGAAGTCCTCATTTAATTTAGGTTTTTGTTTCAACAACTTACAATTAATGAGTTCCTGCACAATCAGCTATAAGTCTTCGAGTGCTAAAAGGTAGCCTTATGCACACTAATCCATGCAATTAATTGCAATTATCAATGCAACATTGGAAAATACATAGGGTGTGTGCAAGAAGTTGAGTCTAGTTTTTGGTTAAAAAGTGGGAGTGTTTTCACTATTTTTAAGAATTCATCTCAATTGACCTATAAAAATTTGAAGCACTTAAAGAATGAATCTTGGAAAAATTCAGTAATATAAATTGTAGTGCTCAAAGTTATTATCCAATACACATTAAGTTTTAATAGGCATTTGTAAAACCTATAGTTTAAACATAATTTATTTAATATCCAGATGATAAAAATTAAGTTTTAATAGGCATTTGTAAAACCTATAGTTTAAAAGTAGGACCATAACATGTCTATGTACAACAAGTATAGTTTGACCTAAATGAAAGTATTTTTTTGAATCATTTTGGTAAAAAATTTGTAACACATTCACCTTTGATCAAGATATTTTTTTTTTGTAATTCATTTGGAATATTTTGTTGTTAATTTTTTAATGGGCATAATTGCTATTTTGAAAAATCCTTATGTATGACAAGCATAACTTGACCTAAACTTATCAATTTTTTTTTCATTTTTTTTGGAAGTTGTATATAATTGTCTCTAGTTTGATGTCATAAAATTTGCTTTCCAAAAAACTTAGAAAAAAAATATTAAGAAAACAAGAAACCATGCTATTTCAAGTTTATGGTGTAGACACCTAAAAATTTCTCATTATTTGTCTATTTAATTAAGGAATTCTTTAATTATTTGATTAAATTAATTATTTCTCCTGATCATCACATTCAACATTTCTAATTATCAAATTTCTATTCTTTAATCAATTTATCATTTTAATCAATTAACCCTATCTCAAATATTAATTATTTAATATTATTCATCTAATTAATTGCGACATTTTCCTTAGTTTTGATTATTTTTATTATTTAATTAATTCAATTTCTTATAATTAAATAATTTCATTTAAATTATTTAATTAATTAATTATTCCTCCAATTTCCCAAATTCTAATTCCAATTAATTTCATTTCACATTTCCCCAAATTCGAATTTCACCTAATTCCAATTAATTTCATTTCTTCCAAATTCACATTTCCCTAAATGTGAATTTCAATTAATTTCATGTGCATTTGAGCATTCGAAAATCCAAATTCAAATGCAAATCAAAATGAAATTGAATTTCAAGTTAATCTCCTACAACACATGTTGAAAATCTTAACTGAGTAATCAAATCAATTGACTAATCAGTTAACTCAGTTAACTAATCAATCCCCCTTCTTAACTCTAAATCACCTTTTTCTAACTACCCAATCAATTCAGTCTTCTAATCCATCTAATCAGTCATCTCCCAATCAATTTAGTCAACTAACTAATCTATTCAGTCCGCTAGCCAATCTATCTAGTTGACTCCTCAATCAATTCTAATAGCAGATCAATCTATTGAGTTCACTGATCAATCCATTTTAGTTGTCTATCAATCAACACTTGAGTTCAAATTCTCACCCCTTTTGTATTGAAAATCTATAAATTCAACCTCTTTGCTCATTTCATTCGAAAATCACAGTCTTCACAATTATTGTCCATCTTATGCAGGAAATCAGTGCAATACCTGATAACCACCAATCAACCAACAATAATGGAGAAGAATAATGGAAGCACAAGTGGACAATAGGGAGTTTTAATTTAGTTTAATCTTTCTATTTCTATCATTTATTTCATTGCATTGTGTTTAAAATCAACTTAATTAGTTAAGGATTTTGTGATTCATCCTTTTAGTCTAATTAACTTAGATTTGATGATTTCAAGCATGAAAACAATTGGTGAATCCGAGATGAAATGCATCTAACCTTCCTCTGTTGTTTTGATTGGTTTTGCATATCCGTATGTGCATAGAAAATCAAAATCCGTAATTGATCAAACAAAAAATTGCAATTGCAAATATTTATTCGCAATTGCTATCAAAATCCATTCAATTGACAGTAATATCCACCACAATTGCTAAAATGATCTGCAATTGCTCAAAAAAGGGGATTTTTTTTGTTTTGTTTGTCGTTTCGTAATAAGTTAATCTTGCGCACCTAACCCATAAAAATCTTTCAATTCTAGAAATTTTCATTTTTTGCATAAAATGTGCCTAATCCAATGGCAGGAAAGGTAACCTTCAAAATCTCAGGTGCAAGGAGGGCAAGACAACATAGGAGAGAACAAAGAACATACCAAAGACTCCTAAAAGCAGAAAGAGAGCTTCGCAAAATTGAAGAAAGAGAGGCAATTGCCCAATACCATAGAAGCATCCATCGATTCCTGGCCAAATAAAACTTTTATGATGACATTGATGTGATGGCTAGTGTGATTTGGGATAATATCATTGCAAAATAAATCTCTATCTTTTGTCTTTTGCTTCTATTTATACAAGAAATTTTGCCACTTAATTGATGAGCAATTGACCTGATAATGCTACCCAATGTTGGTATTTTGGTATGGTTCTGTCATTGATGTCAACACCTACTAAAACACTAGCACTTTGGAGATCCAGTAGCATTCACCGACAAGCAAGTAACTATTGCATAGTTACTGGTATATAGTTCACTGACAGGATATAATGATCACCGACACTTGGAATGATATGGAAGACACTTGGTAATGTCAAAGACATCGTGTGGACACTTTGTTTTGAAGAATTAATCAATGGTATATTCATATTTGCATATTTGCTTTTACCGGCAAATAGGTCTAGGGTTACCTAGGGTTACACCGACAGGCTTATCTTTTCCAAATCAGCATGGCACGCTATGGAGATGATTTATTATTGTTCTAAAATGCATTTAGCCGACATGTTTAATCGGTTATTGCATCAGATATTATATTATTTGTAAAAGTCTTTATTGTAATATCTAGTAGAGCCAACCTACTAAAATTGGTCTTAGGTTATGGTATAAATGTAAGATCGAATGTGAAATGCGAAAAAAAAAGAATTGTGAGAAGGTATATGCGAGATTAAGTAGAGGTATACACGAAGACATCATTTGAAGGTGAAGCTAGGTTTTTGTAGAAGCATATCAGCATTACACCGGTATTGAATCCAGCATATGAAGATGCTATTTTGAGCAGTACATTCTTATTGGATTTAACTATCCAACTATAGTCAGTGTGACTCCCATTTTGTGATTGAGCAGTGAGCTCTAGGCTATTGGCCTTTCTGCATGTGCAGACCCCATTTATGTACACTTACTATCTGCAGTAGTATCATCTGATTGTGGGTAAGGTTTCCCACCATGGTTTTTCCCCTTACAAGGTTTCCACGTACAAATATTGGTGTTATGTGTTATGGATAACTTTATGTTTATGTTTCATGCATTAATCTTTACCAGTATAGCAATTAACTATTAATACTGTCTACCGGCATACTTAACTGGTTTACCAGTATTAAGCATTAAGTTGGTTAAGTTGTTTTGGTTTGAATTTATTAGACAACTGATTCACACCCCCCCCCCCTTCCCAGTTGTCTCCGGGACCTAATAATTGGTATCAGAGCCTAGTCCTCTTTTGCAGAAGTTTAACAACTTGAGGAGATCCAATGACTACTAATTATTTCAGGAAGGACAGTCCTAAACTTGGTGGAACCAACTATGGGATATGGAAGATCAGGATGGAGACACATCTGAATTGCATTGGTAAAGACATCTGAGAAGTTACAAAGAATGGCTATACTACTGCTGTAGCTGGTCAGACCACTCCAACTACCTTAGCTAAAGATGAGGAGAATGATTGCAAAGCAAGAGAAGCACTTTTGAGCGCTTTATCAGATCAACAAATTATGGGATTATTAGATAGGTCTACTGCTAAAGCTATTTGGGATCATTTGGAAACACTGAATGAAGGAGATTCCACAGTCAAGAATGCAAAACTTGAAAGCTTCCAAGTCAGATATGAACATCTGAAAATGGAAGAAGATGAAAGGATTTCTGCTTTTATGGAAAGAGTAAATGAAATTGTTTTGTGTATTAAATGTTGTGGAGGAACCTTGAGTGAGGATGAAATTGTTTCAAAAATATTAAGAGGATTGCCACCGGCATATAAAATGAAGGTTACTGCTATAAATGAGTTGATAACAATGCCTAATACATCAGTAACTAGTGATACATTGATTGGAAAACTTTCAGCTTTTGAAATTGAGGAATTTGGTCCTGTTACTATTGATAGTTCTGATACTTAATATAAGTACATATCCAATAGCCAACAAGATGAGAGGGGGGGGGGAGGGGGTGAATCATTCAAACTTAATCATCCATAAAAACATTAGATTCAACCTTGGTAACATATATATCAGTCATATATCCAAAACTGTCAAACATACAAACTCAAAAGCATATGAACAATATAAACCTCATAACACTAGATTTAACGTGGAAACCCAAATAGGGAAAAACCACTGTGGGATTTCGGACCCACTAAGAAATATACTCTTCTAGAGTATGCTCGGTTATAAGCAAATCTTGTTAAAGATTACAATTACATTGCTAGATGTGATCCGGTTAAGGGATTTCCCTCAGTTCTGTTAGGATGTTCACTTTGTTAGAAGTGACCTTGTCAAAGGATTTCAAACACTCAATCAAAATGTCACCTTGCTAGAGGATTTACATATAAGACTGTTAAGTCCACTTGGTTAAGAGATTTTCTATCACTTTCACAAAATAATAGTAATAAAAATCTATCTGCAACTTCACATCTAAAATGCTAAAGCAGATTCTTATTTGCTCAATACAATCTAGACATAGAACTAATCTTATCTATCTGCTGGGCTTCTATACTCTGTTATTCTAACAAGTCTTCAAGCTTTTGTGCTCAGTAATCACTATGTAGCAGCTCTGTGCATACACTTGCCCACATACATTGTTTATCAACATTTTCCTATTTATAAACAATTAGGTAACCGCTTAATCTCCTTGATCACATTTCCCATGATCAATCATAGCAATCAAATCTTCAATCTTGTCCAAGTTCAATGCATCTTTCGATCTGAAAACATTTTACCCCGCCTTGGAACTTGCATAATAGTCTTGGAACTTGTGCCAGGGTATTGCGGTTCAATCTAAGCTGTAGATCTTCATGGCAACTTTCCATTGCCTTAGATTTGTTAACAAACTTTTTCCATGGCTTACCAATCATTGATCCGCTCCATCTCATCAGCTTCTTTCATTAAATACCACATGTAAACATTTAATGCTTTCTGTTATAGCTTGGTTACAACTTGGTAACAACTCGGTGAATACTAAACTTCACTTGGTAGACATTCTGCCTTCATTAACCGATAGCGATAACCTTAGGGTTTACCGACTAGGTTCCTTAGGGTTTACCGACTAGTTTCTTTGGTTGATAACATAGTATAGTATTAACCTTTACATTTTACAACATATGTATAATGTTAAAACAATCTAAAACATCATGATCTCATCATTGTCTGACTCGGTAGTAGTTGCCCATTGAATACCTTATTCATCCCTTTATTCATCATATTCTTTCTTGTGTCTTTTACTGACTTCTTCATAATCTTCATATCATACTTCTCAAGATATGGCAACATCATACTGAATTAGAAAATCAATTTCTTGACATCAATGACAAAATAATAATATCAAGATAGTAAAACATCTTTAATCAGTTATATCCATAATCATCAACAACCTTCTCAATATCCTTAAGAAATGCCAACAATCTTTCATTGTCTGTTATAATGCAATATTGCCAACAACTACTTTAAAGACAGATTTGGCCTTTAGAGCATCAACATCATCTGCTCCATCATTTGATAAATCAGATTGGAAAGCCTTTTATGCAAGAGAACTTGAAGAAACTAGGAAGGAGAATGAAGAACTTGAAGAACTTGAAGCACTATTTGCAAGGAAAATGCCAAAAGGTCTAGTTGGAAGTAAGTATGAAGGTAAAACACCCTTTAAATGTTTTAACTGTAGTAAGATTGGTCATATGGCTTCAAGATGCCCTGATAGACATGCTAGACTAAGAGAAGAAGCTAGAAGGACATACAAGCCTAATCTTGAATATCAGAGATATAGATTTAAGAAGAACAAAGACAAATCTTGTTACATTACTGATGAAGGTGTGATTGATGATTCTGATGAGGATCCAATAGACAATGGATTGGTTTTTGTTGCTATAATAGAAGATCAACCGACACCTACTGCTTAACTAGTAGAACAAGCCCTAACAGCTAAAGTTGAAGTAAAAGATGAATGGATCATTGACTCAGGTTGCTCACATCATATGACATGAGACAAAGGTAAATTCTTGAACTTTCAAGAATACAATGGAGGTTTAGTAAGATTTGGAGATGACAAAGCCTGTTCAATCAAAGGTAAGGGCACAATATCTCTTGATGGTAAGCATAACACTGACAATGTCTACTATGTTGAAGGATTAAAGCATAATATTTTAAGTGTTGGTCAATTGGTTGAGAAAGGATTTCAGTTACAATTTAAGAATGAAAAATGCAAAATCATGAATAGAACTGGTTTGGAAATTGCAACCGGTAATCAGACTAGAGGTAATATCTTTCATTTGAATAACAGTGAAAAGGCATGCTTGATTGCACATATAGATGAAAGTTGGTTATGGCATAAGAGACTATGTCATGTAAACTTTGATTGCATGGTAAAGATCAGTACTTCTAAGGCAGTTAGAGATCTACCTAAAATTGTGAAACCTCAGAATACAATATGTAAGGAATGTCAATTTGGAAAACAAGTTAGAGCTAGTTTCAAAAGTATTCCAGAAAAATCCAATAATGCTCTTGATTTGATTCACACTGATTTATGTGGTCTAGCTAGAACTAAAAGCTTACAAGGTGATAGATATTTCATGCTAATTATTGATGATTATTCTAGAATGTGTTGGGTTACTTTTCTCAGAGAAAAATCAGAAGCACTTGGAAAGTTCAAACTGTTCAAAACAATGGTTGAAAATGAAACCGGTAAGAAAATCAAATGTTTAAGATCAGATCAAGGAGGAGAATTCACATCTAAGGACTTTAATACATTCTGTGAAGTGAATGGAATCGGAAGACAACTATTAGCACCTCAGACACCACAACAGAATGGAGTTGTTGAAAGGAAAAACAAAACTATCTTAGATGCAGCGAGAAGTATGTTATTTGAAGAAAATTTACCACATGTATATTGGAGAGAAGTAGTCAGCACAACGGTCTATACATTCAACAAAGTTCACATCAAAGGTGAAACCGGTAAGACCCCTCATGAACTATGGTTTGGTAATACTCCTACTCTTAAGTATTTCATAAATTTTGGAAGTAAATGTTATATTAGAAGAGATGAGTATATTGACAAATTTGATCCTAGAAGTGATGAAGGAATATTTCTTGGTTATTCATCTAGGAGCAAGGCATATAGATGTTTTAATAAGAGATTGCAGAAAATTGTTGAGAGTACAAATGTAAAGATTTATGAACAATTCAGAGGAACTTCAAGGTATATAGACTCTGAACCGGCAACAAAAATTGTGACAAATGAACCTACACTAAATCCACCGGTACAGAATGAAGATCCAGTTACCCCGACACCATCAGAGGATTCCATAGTAATTGAAGAACAACAACAAACTAAGACACCTCGGTATGTAAAATTGAATCATTCTGAAGATCAGATAATTGGAAACAAATTTGAAGGAGTTATGACAAGAGGAAAATTGGCAAATGAAGAGGTATGTCTTATTTCTCAAATTGAACCATCATCTATTAATGAGGCATGTCAAGATAAATTTTGGATTAAAGCTATGGAAGAAGAATTAGAACAAATTGAGAAAAATAATACTTGGACATTAGTTCCCCGGCCTAAAGATAAAAATGTAATTGGAACCAAATGGGTATTTAGAAACAAACTTAATGAAGATGGTAAGGTTGTCAGAAATAAAGCAAGACTAGTGTGTAAGGGATATTCCCAGAAAGGAGGAGTTGATTACAATGAAACCTTTGCACTGGTAGCTAGAATTGAGGCAGTCAGATTATTCTTGGCCTTTGCAGCTCACAAGAACTACAAAGTTTATCAAATGGATATTAAATGTGCATTCTTGAATGGAGATCTTGAAGAGGAAGTCTATATTGAACAACCTGATGGATTTTCTTTGACAGATGACAATGATATGGTTTGCAGGTTAAGAAAAACTCTATATGGATTGAAACAAGCCCCAAGAGCTTGGTATGCAAGGTTGGATAAGTATCTTTTAAAGATTGGTTTTACTAAAGGAAATGCAGACAATAATTTATATTACAAAATAACTGATGATGACATCTTGATTATAGAAGTATTCGTTGATGATATAATATTTGGAGGAGAAGATGGATTATGTAAAGATTTTTCTATTAAAATGCAACAAGAATTTGAAATGTCTATGATTGGAGAAATAAAATTCTTTTTAGGATTATAGATTTCACAGACTAACAAAGGTATACTTTTGAGTCAATCCAAGTACTTGAAAGAGTTACTAAAGAAATTTGGGATGGAGAACTCTAAACAGGTAAGCACACCTATGACTACAAATGACAAATTATCCAACTGAATACAAATATATGATACGAGGTTTACTGTATTTGACGCAAACCAAACCTGATATTATGAATGCAGTATGTATTGTTTCTAGATTTCAAAGCAATCCTTGAGAAAATCATGAATCAACAGTAAAAAGGATTTTCCGGTACTTACAAGGCACTGCAAATCTTGGATTATGGTATCCTAGATATGAAAATTTTGATCTATGTGCATACACAGATGCAAATTGAGCAGGAGATGTGGATGATAGAAAAAGCACCACCAGTGGAGCATTCTTTCTTGGAAAGAGATTAGTTTCTTGGTTGAGTAAGAAACAGAGTTGTACATCTTTATCAACAGCAGAATCAAAATATGTTGCAGTAGCAACTAACTGTACACAGGTACAATGACTTAAGTAAATCTTGAAAGACATAAAGGTAAAATGCAAGGAACCTATAACTATATATTGTGATAACACTACAACAATTGATATATCTAAGAATCCGGTATTACATTCTAAAACAAAACATGTTTCTATCAAACTAAATTTTCTAAGGGAAAAAGTTGAAGAAAAGGAGATAAAACTGGTTTATGTGAATACTAAAGAACAGCTTGCAGATGTTTTCACAAAACCTTTGCTTAAGGAGACTTTTGAATATCTCAGAGATCAGCTTGGAGTCATACCACCACCGGTAGAGACTTAGACAGTTGATGATTGTCATCAACCGACAGAATTAAAAGACAAATCTTTTACTCTGGTCTTTGATGAGGAAGCTACTTCTTAGGGGGAGTAGTTGGTATTGATTGGTATTTTGTATATGAACTTGATTTTTGTAACTTTGGCATTTGATGTCAAAGGGGGAGAGATATCTATGGAAAAACACATTATCTTTTAAGGAGAGTTTGGTATTGAAAATCTTTGATAACACATGTTGCTCCCAGGGGGAGAGATTGTTGGTTTTTGGTATTTGGCATTTCTGTTTTGGCACTTTGATGGTTTTTCCATCTTGTGTTGCCATCAATGTCAAAGGGGGAGATTGTTGGTATTTTGGTATGGTTTTGTCATTGATGTCAACACCTACTAAAACACTATCACTTTGGAGATCCAACAACATTCACCGACAAGCAAGTAACTATTGCACAGTTACTGGTATATAGTTCACCCGCAGGATATAATGATCACCGACACTTGGAATGATATGGAAGACACTTGGTAATGTCGAAGACATCATGTGGACACTTTGTTTTGAAGAATTAATCAATGGTATATTCATATTTGCATATTTTCTTTTACCGACAAATAGGTCCAGGGTTACCTAGGGTTACACCGACAGGCTTATCTTTTCCAGATCAGCATGGCACGCTATGGAGATGATTTATTATTGTTCTAAAATGCATTTAGCTGACATGTTTAATCGGTTATTGCATCGGATACTATATTATTTGTAAAAGTCTTTATTGTAATATCTTGTAGAGCCGACCTACTAAAATTGGTCTTAGGTTATGGTATAAATGTAAGATCTTATTTGTAAGATCGAATGTGAAATGCGAAAAAAAGAATTGTGAGAAGGTATATGCAAGATTAAGCAGAGGTATACACGAAGACATCATTTGAAGGTGAAGCTAGGTTTTTGTAGAAGCATATCAGCATTACACCAGTACTGAATCTAGCATATAAAGATGCTATTTTGAGCAGTACATTCTTATTGGATTTAACTATCCAACTATAGTTAGTGTTACTCCCATTTTGTGATTGAGCAGTGAGCTCTAGGCTGTTGGCCTTTCTGCATGTGCAGACCCCATTTATGTACACTTACTATCTGTAGTAGTATCATCTGATTGTGGGTAAGGTTTCCCACCGTGGTTTTTCCCCTTACAGGGTTTCCACATACAAATATTGGTGTTATGTGTTATGGATAACTTTATGTTTATGTTTCATGCATTAATCTTTACCAGTATAGCAATTAATTGTTAACACTGTCTACCGACATACTTAACTGGTTTACTAGTTGATGCTCTACGAAATGGACAAGGTTAGCAAATGACCAACAACACAAGAAACTAGAAAATCGTTAGTGTTAGTCAATCAAAAACTAATCTAAACAGGCATATCAAAAGGGACACTAAAATCATGCTAATATATCTAACAAATGAAACAACTGGTATCAAGCATTAAGTTGGTTAAGTTGTTTTGGTTTGAATTTATTAGACAATTGATTCACCCCCCCCTCTCAGTTGTCTCTGGGACCTTACACACAATTGATCAAACATCAATTCACAATTACTATCATAGTAATTCACAATTGATAACATATCAGTTTGCAATTGCTTAATAGTTAGTTTGCAATTGCCAGTTTAAGTTTTTTGCATTCAATCTTTATTTAGTTCTAATTTTTATCAAGATTTCTCTCTGTTTGTGAAAAGATAGAGCTCTGTAACTGAGAAAGATATGCTGGATAGCCCACGATATGTCTACTAATTTTATTTTCTTTGCAGGGTTAGAGTAGAAAATTTCTTTTTGGTGCTATTAAAAAGAACAAAATCAAATTCTTTTCTTTTCTTTCAGAAATTGCTATGAGGATTAAAAATGAACACCATGCCTGTGTGGAGAAACATCTCCACTTAGAGTAGAAAATCATTGCAATGGAAGGATAAAAAGAATTTTGTTTTACATGTCTTCGAAGTGATAGGTATAATGCTCTCCCCTTCAATGGGTGATTAGAAAACTAGACTCTCTTCTTTTATGCTTTCATGTAATTTTCTTAGTTACATCCTTTAGAAGGCCTACCTTCCCGAGTTGCCTTTAGGGGGTTGGTGTGAAGGGAACGAACTAAGTGGCAATGACTAAAGCCAAGTAATCCAAGCCATTATAAATAAATGCGTATGTGATGAAAATCGTATGCGACGAGTGTTACATGCTGTCACAACATCATTATGCCTCCCTAAGTGCCTATACGGTACATTCAAATCTATAGAGCATATCCTCTACAGAATAGAAGACCTCCCTCAATGGAGTATAAAATGTTGTTGATTGTGACCACTTGAACAAAACCCTTTCTAAACACCTTAGAAATTAGAAGCCCAACTAAGTTAGTAACCAGACACTTGAATTATCACAGTGCAAGGGTGGGGAAGAATTCACCCCCAAGACACTCACCATATATCTCCTAGGATAACGGGTCAATTTGAGGAGCAATATTCTTTGTGCTAATTTATGGAAAAAGGCAAAAAAATGGGTGCACCCTAGGGTGTGACATGGCTGTTTGAGCTGACGGAGTATCAAGATGTGGGTTGTGGTAATACTTGTGACCTTTTTTCCTTAGGAGAGTCTGCTTGATGTGCTAGAATTGCCAAAATACTATCAAAAACCAAATGGGGCCTTGAAAAAGATCTCAACATTCATGGGGATTTGAAAAAGTCCTTTAAACAAGTATCTTTGTTTAAAGATTGTTTCTTTTCTTGTTATTGTGTCTTTGCAAATACCAAAGTTCAACAAGGTCTACACATCAACAAAGTCAAGTTTCAACATCAACAAGATCAAACACCCTCAACAAGGTCAAGTTTAAAGATCAACATTAAACATCAGATCAAACTTTCACAACATTCTAGAAATGAAGAAAACATCTTACATGTTGTGATCTTAGGTTCAAACCAATCAAGCAAACATCATGGATTGGTGTTATGCACTTTGTAGGGAAGGTGAAGAATTCATCCCTTTCATTCCTATTCCATCGCCATCCGTAGAAATCTTAGCTCAACAAATCAAGACTTTGCAACAACAAATGAGAGACATTACTAGTCCTAGCAACCATAGGGACTTGTTAGAAAATATGATGAGATAAGTGATAACCACAAGGGAATCATTATCAGGCTAACCTTCTTTTTCTTGTGAGACCATTCAAACATGCCAACCTTCATTCTTCAACAAAATCACCTACCTCAGTTCAACCCAACATTCAACCTTCTTTCAACTCAACATATCAAACATACCAATCACATCAACCCAACATTCAAACTCCTTTCAACCGAAACCAAAACTATTTCAACCGAAACCGAACCTTTTTCAACCCAAAGCGAACCTCTTTCAACCCAAATGAAACCTCTTTTAACCCAAATCAAAACCCTTTCAACCAAAACCATAACTCTTTGAACCCAAACCAAATCCCTTTCAACCAAAGTCCAAATCAACCATATCTATCCACCATTTCATCATCCCCTGAAGTCACACAAAACCAATCCACACCATCTCTATCCAATAACACAATCTCCCAAGGGGTATCCATAGCACAAATACAATCTAATCCAAGTCATGATTTAGAGAGGCATTCAAAATCCTTTCTCATCAAGTCAAAGTGTTGGAACCTTCCAGAAATATCCCATGCAAACTCCTTCCCCGTGTCAGGAGGATAATCCAAAAACAAAAAAAATCAATCATGAAACAAATCAAGATCAAGAACAAACCCTTCCATCCTACCTAATTTTTGATCAAGATCCCACCAACCAAGAATCTTATGATGATCCCCTCATCCTTTTTTATTCCACTCATAATAACACCCTTGTTTCTCAAGAGCAAGATGTTCTTTCAAATCCAATCCAACACCCACCTCTCAAGCAAGATCAGGATATACCTTCCATCCTTCCTAATAATCTCTTTCCAAGTTAAGATCAAAGCATCCCTTCACCTTCATGTCCTAAACAAGATCCCATTATTTCTCTAGATCCTGATCAAGATCCCTCCATCCCTTCATTTCCATGTCATAATCCTCCATTTCTCTCACAAGATTCCCTCATGATCCCAATGCCTCTACACAAGTTGTTCATGAACTCCTCATCAATGATCATATGACAAAAACAAGCATAACACCAGTTAATGAGATCAACACCTAGTTGACTTCATCACCCTCTTCAAGTACATCAATAAAAATAAACATAGCACCCCCTCATGTCACAACTTCGAAACCAAAATCTATTTTCCTCATACACCCATAGTTGAAAGATTGGGGGCAAGAAGGTCTACCACTACTGGATTGGTTTGAAAAGAAGGAGGCTATAGAAAAAATTGTACATGAAAAACTCCCAGCTGAATATCCTATTGAAAAAGACAGGTTCATCCAACTCTTCAAACAAAGAGCAATGAATTATCTACACAAAGTTCATACCAACTCAATAACAAAATGCACCTAAAAATATATTACATCTAAGGGTGGGTTCATTTCAATTTTCAGTACTGCAGTTGCATATTTCTTTACTGCATTGCATATCTTCATTTCAGAGTACATTATAGTTGCTTGCATATCACCACTGCACAACATATAGCTGCATATCATTATTGCTTTCTCATATAGTTGCATCAATAACAAAATATGATTGTTTGACTTATTCACTTGTCTGCATCGAAAGGAAAGAAGGTGGTCTCTTTTCCTAGATATTTGATCATGAAGTCCTTAGAGGCCTTTAGTCATTCATCTTCAATGTCACCTTGTCATTTAGCTTTATCTATGGTTGTGTAGAGGTTTTGCTATTGAACCTTGATTACCCAAAATCTATCAATTGCTATATCTCACACATTAATCAATGCTCTAAATCATTACATATACCTAATTGATCATATGGCTAGTGAAAAATCAATAAATTCTACTTCAATGTTGTGATAATTGTCATACCCAAGTAGGTTTCATTACTTACAAGTAAAGGCAAGAAAATGAAGAAAAGAAAATAAAAATACTATGCCAATATCCATCTCAAGGCAAAATAAAAAATGATATATTAATGAAATATCATGCATACAAGTGCGACAATAAAAGCTTGTTTTGGTGTTGGAAATAAGCCACACCTAGACCGACGATGGACTGGTCCAAGAGGGGCTAGTAGCTCAGTGGTAGAGCACTCCAGTAGTGTATGGAAGGTCCTAGGTTCGAGTCCTAGCTGGTCCATGTCTCAACATGGTATTAGAGCCAGGTCCAGGCTAGGAGTCCCAAGCACACAAGAGGTGTGGCTTAAGGGGAGGTGTTGGTGTTGTAAATAAGCCACACTTGGATTGACGATGGACTGGTCCAAGAGGGGCCAGTAGCTCAGTGGTAGAGCACTCCAACAATGTATGGAAGGTCCTAGGTTCAAGTCCTAGCTAGTCCATGTCTCAACAAATTGACTATGGGAACATGTAAGTAACTCCACTAGGGCTATAGACGCCTGCTGGAAGTGGAGCAATATTTGAGAGATTACAGTACATAACCTCGTCGGAGCCCTATAAGCTTGCTGAAAACGAGGCTCTATCCAGGATACTTTTGAAGTTTGAATATCTCATGTAGCTAGCCACATAAGATTCCAAAGGTCTTTGATGGTTATAAGAGTCAAAATGAATTCAATTGCACACACATGGGCAAAAGAAGGTCAAAGTTTCAAGAATTTATGGAGAAGTTTTCCATGCCTCCATTCATAAATCTTGGTTACATAGTGTGTTAGGTTGGATGGTCTAAGGTTTTCTGGGTTCAGATTGAACTACTACCTCTGAAATATTTCCTACCTTTCATTCAATTAGTGCATCTCAGAGTGAAGAACACACACATTCATCCTTGTTTGAATAAGAATTGCATCTTCATATAGCATCTTGAATTAGCATAACTCATATAAAAAATTCATTGTCTCCATGTGCATTGCCTAGATCATCATGTCATATAGGTTTGCATACTTGGGGGCATAGCTAAATTTTTTCTAAAAATTGAATAAAAGTCCTGAAAAAATTCTAAAAAATTAGATAACGCCCTGAAAAAAAATCAATCAATTTTTTATAGATAAAGTCTTGAAAAAATCAATAAAAAACATTCAGATAAAGTCCTAAAAAAATCCTACAAATCAGATAACACCCTAAAAAAATTCTAAAAATCATAAAAAGTCTAAAAAACATAAAACATCAAAATAAAAAACATCAAAAAGTCAACAAAAAAAAACAAAACCATTGAAAAATCAATTGAAAACTTGCAATAACATGTCTCACAAGAATCAAATATCCTACAACTATCCACCAAGCACTTCACATTGAAGTTCACAAAGGATATAACTATCTTAAACCAAACATCTACAATCAAACTGAACAAGTCTTATCAATCGTATCAACTATTCATATCAACGTGACCATTATCTTGTCTTAAATAAAAGAGGATAAACTCAAAACCAGACAGGTCAGTCTTAAATGGAGTTCGCAACTTTATGAAACTAGACATTATCAACTATAACATCTGTAAATGATATAAAAATTTATGTTCAAAATCTAAATATTATAGATTTTGTCTCTCTTTTATTTTCTAAGAATAATTTCTTTCTATATTTACTTGAAGATATATTCAATATTTTATTGCTGGTTACTGATCGTAATTTCCTATGTATTGCAGATCGCTGTATAGAACATTAATTTATTTCAATGTCTTTCTACAACACTCGAATGGCATATATATATGTAAATAACCTTTGATCAAAGCATGCCTTGATCGGGCATGTCTCTTGACATGTCCGATCAAGACATGTCTTGATCGTATGAAGTAGATGTCGTTTCATATAACAAATAATAACAAACTTTGTTTATACCCAATACCAACTGGTGTCATTTCAGATGCTAATGATTATTGATTAACCCAATAACAATCGGTTTATTATAAGTTCAAATCGATAACCAAAATCGGTGATAGTTATCATACACGATAACTATGATATGCAATATTAATACGATCTAATCTGAAACATATGAACACGATCATGGCATAAGTAATATGATCATAACACGATCAATGACAAGTTTGTATATGTTGTTTAAGTATCGATATATGCAAATCGATACTTGAAATCATGAAATATATATGAAGATGATTATAACAAGTTTTATTCAATCAAACTGATTGATCAACATAAAGTATACCATTTATTTTGTAATTTCATCGATAAGGTAGATGATTGAATGACAGATAAATGAAGTCTCTCATTCAATCATTTATCTGACCGACACTACTTAGTTTCAACACTTCCTCTTAGCTAGGGAAGATAAATGGAGAACTATTTAAACTTTGAGATAATCATCTAAGTATATAGCATCACATTTCACATGATAACCTATATGTCATATAGCACATGACAAGTGTAAATATCACATCATCTCATGATAAATAATATTTCCTATCTCACGATAGGATGTATTACATAACATCATAATACAAAGGATCATATCACATATGCCTGTGACATGATGTATCACATAACACATGACACATAAATATATCACATCATCTCGTGATATAGATATCACATAACATGTGATATCAGTATCACATAACAAGCGATACCATGGATATAAAATGCCCGAGAATATTAAATTCTCCTTATATCCAGGTTATGGTATGTGCACTGACATTACGTCACATAATGTCTACCATAACATATCATGGCACATCCATGAATAAAGATAATATAAAGTCAACATGATATCAACATTACAAGATCGTCACCTTATAATGTTAAATACAAGTGTTCATTATCTAAAAGATTGTCACCTCTTAGAAATGTACACAGGGGGTGGAACCTATAAAGTCATAACATGACAAAAGAAGTTTACACATTAAACATCTCATATATTAGTATAGATTACAAAGCAAATTACAACTCAATCATACCAAGACCTTTCCTGAAGTGTTCAAGTTTCACTCTGGATAGTGGTTTGGTAAGTATGTCTCTTGTCTGATCTCCCGTACTAATATACTTCAACTGAATCACATTCCTATCCACCCTATCTCTCACATAGTGATAAGGAATCTCTATGTGTTTGGATCTATCATGAAATACTGGATTCATAGAAAGTTTTATACAACTTTTATTATCACAATGGACTATAGTAAGTTTCAGTGGCTCACCGAATAATCCCACAAGTAGTTTCCAGAGACATATTGCTTCTCTTGCAGCCATGGAAGCTATGATATATTCAGCCTCTGTCAAACTCTGAGCTATTGATGACACTTTCCTTCTAATCCAAGATATCATGGATGAAACCAAACTGAAGAAACATCTTGAGGTTCTTTTCTTGTCAGTCACACTTCCAGCCCAATCTGAATTAGTGAACCCATGAAGATCCAAATCAACTTTCTCAAACTTGAGGCCATAATTAAGAGTACCTTGAAGATATCTCATAATATGTTTCACAACCATAAGATGTATCTCCTTAGGCTCACACATGAATGAACTCAATTCATTTACTGCATAGCAAATATCATGTCTAGTATTGACCAGGTACATCAAGGATCCAATCATCTGCCCGCAGAGAGTAGGATCTACAAACGGGGAATCTGCTGCTGCCTCCTTTAGCTTGTGAAGATTTCTTTCCATGGGAGAAGTCATGGGTCTGCATTTCATCATGCCAAATCTTTTCAATATGTCTAAGGTGTACTTCCCTTGATTAAGCACAATATTTTCAAAGTTTTACCAAACTTCCAATCCAAGGAAGTAATGTAAAAGGCCTAAATCCTTCATATCAAACTCCTTCTCAAGGTCTTTCTTACATTGATCAATAAGGTGATATTCTCTTGTAATCAAAAGATCATCAACATACAAGACCAATATCAACATATCACCTTTGATTCATTTGAAGTATAGATTTGGATCTCCATCATTCTTTGAGAATCCCAATCCCATGAGGTAGCTATCAATTATTTCATACTAAGCCCTGGGGGCTTGTTTCAGTCCATATAGGGCTTTCTTTAATATGCACACATATGATTCTGCATTGTGGATCTCAAACCCTTCTGGCTGCTCTAAGTAGACTTCCTCCTCAATTTTCCCATTTAGGAAAGCAGTCTTTACATCCATCTGATGGAATTTCCATCCTTTGGCTGCTGCAATGGCTAGTACTGCTCTGACTGAGGTGTATCTAGCAACTGGAGTGAATGTCTCATCATAGTCTATTCCCTCTTTCTGTGAGAACCCTCTGGCTACAAATCTAGCTTTATGTTTCTCTATGCTACCATCTACAACATGTTTGATTTTGAATAGCCACTTGGATAAAACAACATATTTTCCTTTTGGTCTAGGAATGATTTCCCAAACATCAATGTTTAAGATGGATTGATATTCCTCTGACATGACATCTTTCCATACTTGATGTTTAAGTTCTTTTGATACATTAGAAGGTTCTGATTTGGAGAGATCATTCATTAAGGCTACATAGCTAGTAAATCTTTAAGGCCTCGTACTTTCTCTAACAGTCCCTGAAGGAGCTACAAAGTTCCTTGCATCTTCCACTATTCTGTGAACCCATAGTGGTCTTTTCTTAGGGTTTTCCTGGGGTAGAATCTGCACTTCATTCTCATTCTCTTCTGAATACTCCCTCTGAACCTCAGGAATACGATCCTTTTCTAGGTCTGAAGATGGAGCATAAGTTTTTGACTCAATAGAGTATCTAGCCCTTTTGAAGGCTATGTCTTCTTCAAATATTGCATCTCTACTAAGTTCAATATCACTATGTCGAGGTATAAATACCCTATAGGCTTTTGAAGTTTCACTATACCCAACAAAGATCCCTTTTCTTCTAGAAGGTTCTAGTTTTGTTCTTTTCTCTTTAGGTATATGAATATAAACAGGGCATCTGAATATCCTAAAGTGAGTGATATCCGACTTTATTCCAGTGAAAACTTCTTCAGAGGTTTTGTCTTCAATGTGGGAGTGAGGACATCTATTTTGTATGTATACAATAGTGTTGGAGGCTTTTGCCCAAAGATGAGTTTCTAAATTTTGATCAAGGAGCATGAATTTAGCTGCTTCTACAATAGTTCATTTTTTTCTCTCAGCAACCCCATTTTGTTGGGGGTTGTAAGGAATAGTGAACTCCTTAATCCTAGCTTCTTTACAGAATTCCCTAAATATGTTTGAGGTGTATTCGCTCCCATTATTAGTTCTTAGGGTTTTTATTCTTTCCTGAAGAGTTTTTAGAGAGAGATTTGAATTCCTTAAATCTCTTGAGGATTTCTTCAGATTCTTTACATTTAAGAAAGTAGATCCAAGTCTTCCTAGAGAAGTCATCAATGAATATTACATAATATAGAAACCCTCCTAATGAAGGTACGGACATGGGCCCACATAGGTCCGAGTGAACTAGTTCTAAGACATTGCTTGTTTTACTAGAACTATTCTGAAAGGAACTCTTAGTATTCTTGCCTAGGGCACACCCCTTACATGTACCTAAATGGTATTTGTAGACACCTAAAAATGTCTCATTGATCATGTACTAATTATTCCTCTAATTGATTAAATAATTCTTTAATTATTTAATTAAGTTAATTAATCTTATTCTTCTAATTTCACATTTCCTCATAATCTTACTAATTATTCTGTTTCCTATTCTATCATCATTTAATCATTTTAACCATGTTCTAAATGTTAATTAAATATTTATTATTTAATTAATTATGATTAATTCCCCAATTTAAATAATCTTTATTATTTAAATAAATAAATTAATTCTTAATTTCTATCTCTAATCATCTAATCATTTAACCCTTTTCTAAATATTAATTAAATATTTATTATTTAATTAATTATGATTTAATCCCTTTAATTTAAATAATCTTTATTATTTAATTAAACTCAATTTCTAAATAATTAAATAGTATCTTTAAATTATTTAATTAACTAATTAATTGTTCTATTTCCAAATCCCCAAATTCTAATTTCATTTAATTTCATATTCTTCTAATTTCTTCCAAATTCAAATACATGTGCATGATTTCAAAAACCAAGTTGAAAGTCAAAGTCAAGTTCTAAATATATTCAAATACTAAATTGAATTAAATAAATTCAATTATTTGAATAAATATCATGCAAAGATTAAATTGAAAATCTAAATCTAAATGCAAGCACATGCTAAGTTAATTAATTCAATCAATTAATTACTTAAATAATTTATCTCTCCAATCTCTATTTCCATCTTTTAGTTAGCTTTTTCTAAATTAAGCTTTCTTGGTCATCCTCTTTATTTCCACCAATCATTCTTTTTCTTCCTTCAATCAACTTTTTCTCAATCAGTTTACTCAATTAATCTATTCCATCTATTGAGTTCCACTCCTACAATCAGCAGTTCAAGTATCAATTTTCATTTGAGCTCACCTGAGTTCCACCTCTTGATCAATCTGTTCCACCTTTCAATCAATCTTCTCCAATTTTCTATAAATTGAGCATCCAATCTCCATTTTTAATAATCACGAACTTCGAATCTTTGTGTCACTTGCAAGTTACCAGTGCAATATCTGAGAGCCATCATACCATCGAGAAGAGAAGAGCAATGGAAGTGATATGTAATCTTGGAATAGGGAGTTTCATTGAATTATTATAATTCTTATTTCTTGATATTTGCATTATTTCATTGTCTTGTTTGTTAGATTCTTTGATTAGATAGGGATTCATGATTTCCCTTGATTTCTAATTAATTGATTATTGTTTTGAATAAGATGAATTTTACATGAGACATTTTGGTGAACCCGACGTGAATTAACAAGAATTTAACCTTCTTTATTTTTTTGTGATTTTTGCAGATTGTGCAAATTTTTCATTTTTTTTTAGGTTGCATGAATTTCGAGAAAAAGATTTTTCCATCACGCAATCAAGCTTACATCATCACACAATCACATAGACGAAATCACGCATTCAACCCCTCGGGGTCACGCATTCACTCTAACAGGGTTACGCAATCACCTTATTCAGATCACACAATCGCCCTTTCTAGATCACGCATCCGCAGGGTTAATTGTTGTTTAATTTTTTCTTCTGTCTATTATTTGTTCTGTTTAATTCTATCTCAAATTGAGTTAATCAAGGATCAAATTTCTTTTATTTCATGATTTGATTATAACAGTTTATGGCAAGAAAAGTACAGTTCAGGATTTCAGGTGCAAGAAAAATGAAACAACAAAGAAGAGAAGCCAAACGCTATCAAAAGGTTCTCTAGGCAGAAAAATTGATACAAGATTCAGAAGAGCAACTGGCCTTAGATATATATAATAGCCTAGTTCTTTCTTATATAGTTAAATATGATCTAATCAATATTGAATGGATGATGAGAGATTTGGCTAGGGCTTCACAATTGGTTTTGTAGGTTCCTGATTGAGTTTAGTTTCCTTTTTATTTTTTTTAGTTTTTAACTTTTGTTGTTGTCTTCCTTCTGTCATGCAATTGCCATGTTGATGCTATGCAATCGACCAGTCTTCATCACGCATTCTGTCTGTTAGAATTACACATTCATTCTACCAGGTTCACGCATTCGGTTTGTAAGTATCACGCATTCACGCAAGTAGGATTACGCATTAGTTTCTGTCAAATTTTGAGTTTCTATTTTCTGTTGTTTGGATTTTACTACCAATCTTCTGTTTACAGCTTGTGGCGGATTTGCAGAGAGGATTAGATTACTATTTTTTCATGCACACTTTACACTTCAGTTTTGGTGATTAAAATCAACAACAGTTAAAATGGACATGCATGGATAACTTTACACTTCATTTTTGGTGCTTAAAATGAACATGGGATAAAATTGACATGCATGTATATCTCACACTTGGTTTTTGGTGCTTAAAACCAACAAATGGTTAAAATTGACATGTATTCCCTCATATTTCAATTTGGTGTTTAAAATAGACATGCACATGCGTATCTAACAACTAAATTTGGGCTATAAAACGAACGTGAATTAGGATACATTATATTAAATCATTTTTCTTTTTCTTAAGGCAAAGAATTTTTATTGTGTTTGGGGTGGACCTACTGTTGCACTAACTAACTTTCCAACTACCTTCAGGGTCTTGGGAGAAAGAAGGATGGTGACAACGACATCCAAATTTTATTTTATTCTACGTAGTGAGGGGTATCTTTGATTGGGGATTTCATCACCCCACAAAGGTACTTTGAATTGGGATGCATTGGGGATATCATCTCTCCTAGCGTACTCTTGGGCGGGTTTTTCGAGCCGCTATATAAATATACTGGTTAGGTGGCTAGAGTGTCGAGAGAATTCAACATATATGGGGGCCTTCCCTGCACCGATAAGATCAACCAAAGTCTTAAGTGTCTTGCTCTGAGAATCTGTCATTGGATCGGAACCCCTCAAAACCTAATACTAAGAACCAATTTAGTTGCCAAAAAACCCTACATTCAGTGATTTTGGGAGTGTAGATCATACCCCTTAGATACCCTTCATGTACCTTACACTATGATACAGGAATCCCTTAGCTATAAGATCTTTGGATCTTCGGGGTAAGAGAGTTTGGCATGCCCAAGAAGTGTGTGCCGTGGAGTGGAGCCAGTGCTGCCAGACTCTTTATCTGTTCATTTTGTTTTAGTGTTTTATTGTAAGGGCCTCATTTGAATGGTTTCCCCTATCCAGCCTAAGATTGTATTCCATTCTTTTTTATGTATCGTTGTGCTAGACCAGTATTGAGTCAGTCCCTTCGGCTATTTTAGGCCCTATCCCACGTATCTTCGAATTTTCTGAGATTGTATGAAAATTGAGTCAGTTAGCTATACATACCTACCAGTAATTGTTCTCAGATTTGGAAAACTACAAAACATTGTCCCACACATGAAGTTACAGAAAAAAAAGTCCATTTTGAAACCAAAACTCAAAAGTCCTTAAATACTTGTGACCCTAGGCAGTCTTCTACATAGTCCTTGCATAGTCCCACTCACGTCCTCATTATCGTCCTACGTCTTTTGCATAGTCCCACTCACATCCTCATTATCGTCCTACGTCTTTTTCATAGTCCCACTCATGTCCTCGTTATTGTCCTACGTATTTTGCATAGTCCCATTCATGTCCTCATTATCATCCTACATCTTTTGCATAGTCCCACTCACATCCTCATTATCGTCCTACATCTTTTGTATAGTCCCACTTACGTCCTCATTATCATCCTAAGTATTTTGCATTATCATCCATATTAGTTACATAGTCCTACATCATCATATACGTCATCATCTAGACTTCATATATGTTTACATTCATTGTTAGTTATAGATTCATAGCATGTGTCTTCATGGGTCTCCCTGGTGATGGTTTACTCCCCTTCGAGCAACCTAATCTAGTTCCAAATGATGGTCAATGAGAAATCATTGATGGTCTAGCTAACTTAGCTTGGGACTTAAGTAGAAGCACATCTCAATATATAGGAGTCATACACGAGATAAACATTGAGTCTAAGATTTACCATAGAATTGATAGAGAGATTGAGGCTGAACAACTTAGTCAACAAATGGAAAGACTTGCATTAGAGAAATCTAGAAATGCTCAAAAGGTCTCATGTCAAGATCCTCAATAGAAAATTCTAGTATAGCCTTGCATTTACATCTACACTCTAGTCTGAAGTCATCGTGTTGCATAGAACCGCCCTCATATAAGCAATTTTAGATGCCTATCACAAGGTCGCAAAAAGAGAAAGGAATAATGAACCCAAACAACACACAATCTATAAACCCTACTTGGAATATGGACACGTCAACAGGTCAACACTCAGGTACACACACAATGTCCACCCTAAATGAATTACAACAACATTTGACAAAGGAAGAAATTGAGTCCACACAATAAGACCCACATGTCCTCATGATCCTAGATGCACTTATACATAGCGATAGGGACAAGTATCTTTCATTGTTAATACAAAATGGGGCAAAACTACCTGAGGCTTTTGATGTCACAAAGATTTTACCACCAAGAAAAACTTTAGGTCAAGATAACAGTCAAACACCACCCTTGACACAAATACAAGCAACAACCTCCAGTCTTCCTCAAAACGTACCTATCCAAACAAATGTAAACACAAATGCAAACTTTCAAACAAGTGTCTCATCCTCAGTGATCAATACTAGTATACCATCACAGAGCATACCGATAATATCAAGTGTCTCAACACCTATTCAAACACCAACAACAAGTACAACTCAACCAAACATGGGTTCGCATATCACCTATTTCATAGTACCTAGTGGAACGCACAACACACAAGGTTATAATCGTGGTACCTTCCAACAACCTCCTAGTTATGCAACCACAAATCCTTTTGTGGGACATACACAAACACAAGGTCTACCTTTGACACAAACTGATATTCTGACACAAAAATACAGAATTTTCAATGACAAATGACAACCATGCAAACCGGTAATGACAAGAAAATCTACACAATGCAGGATCTATGTCCTTATCCATTTGATCACACATTATACATGCTGCCTTTCCCACAACATTTTGAAATGCCCAAATTTGATAGATATCAAGGGAAGGGTAATCCTAGAGATCATATAAGAGAATTTTTTACGACATGTATAGAGGTTGCTTTAGAAGATACTTATCTAATGAGATTATTTCCTAAAAGTCTGGGAGGTCCGGCTTTAGAGTGGTTTTCACATTTACCACCAACCATCACATCATGGGGAGAATTAGCTGAACAATTTATTGCAAACTTCTCACACAACATTGACACCCCAATTACTTTGATGGACTTGTGTGCTGCTAAACAATATGAGAATGAAACATTTGCATCCTTCATAGAACGATGGAGGGCTCTCTATAGGAGGTGCAAGACAGTTATCCCAGAAACAGAGCAAGTGGATATGTTCATAGAAAATTTGATTCCTAAGATTAAATATCTGATACAAATGCAATGTTTAACCAAATGCAAAGAAATCATGGAAAAGGCTCTCAAATGTGAGAAGGGACTAGGAGAACAAGGTCTTATTAAGTATGGCAATACCAACAACAATGACAAATCTAAGTTTTGGTCGAAAAACAAAAATGTGACTAATGATGGTATTGTAGACGCCAGAACGATAAACATAACTCAACCCGTTTTATCTTTGGGAATGAGTCAGTCATCTAATCCACAAATAGGGAATAACACAACCTCAGCAAATGTAAATGCTACACAAAACATGAACACAAGATACCCCAGGGTAAATGCTCCAAGAAGAAATTACACACCTCTAGAAGAACTTATTGAGTTAGCACTCAAAAAGTTAATACAGACAAACATGATCACTTTACCCAAAGTAAGAGTGTATGAACCAGGTCCTTTCAAACCCACATGGTGGAATGATAATGATTTCTATGATTATCATCAAACTAAAGGTCACAAAACAACAAGTTGCTACAAATTGAAAAACTTGGTCCAAGATATGATAGACCAAGGGGACATCACAATTGATACTGACAAAACCTCAGCAAACACAAATCATATGATTTTTAAGGATCCTTTTGTTAAGCATGACAAGGGGAAAGCTACCACATTAGGTACCCAAGACAATACAACTAACTACACAAAGGTCTCATACGATTACACTATTCATGCCATTAGCTCAGGAGATATAGCAAACAATGATTCACAAGAAACACTTGACCAAGATGAACAACATCAAGACACTCACAATG
Source organism: Cryptomeria japonica (assembly GCF_030272615.1). Classification (NCBI taxonomy): domain Eukaryota; kingdom Viridiplantae; phylum Streptophyta; class Pinopsida; order Cupressales; family Cupressaceae; genus Cryptomeria; species Cryptomeria japonica. The sequence continues at coordinate 87,327,220 of NC_081411.1, read as the reverse complement.
ATGATAACCAAATTTGCAAATTTGTCAGCAATGGTTACCTCTTCATCAATCTCTTCTAACATGGAATCTAATAGTTCTCTATACCCTATAATGCGTCTTGAAGACCCACTGTCTATGATCTAGGTGATAGATTTGTTGGATACTTGGTTAGAGAGAGCCAAGTAGAATACATGTTTCTTGGAATCATGCTCTTCCTTATTCTTTTTCACTTTTGCAAATGTGGCTTGTTGTTTAATTCTATCTAGACATCTTGCTGCATAGTGACCATATTGATCACATCTAAAGCATTGAATATGGGAAACATCTTTCTTAGATGAATGTTTCTCATGGCGGTTCTTCCTCTTCTTGAAGTGTTTCTTCTTTCTTTTTTTGTGGGAGTTCACATTTAGGACATGGAGATCTTCATCTATGTTCTTCTGTTTTATCCCTTTCCTATTTAGTCTTGAGTATTCTTGAAGACTGTTAGGTCTCGAAGACAACTGAGAGGGGGGGGGTGTGAATCAGTTGTCAAATAAATTCAAAACAAAAACAACTTAACCAACTTACTACTTAATACCGGTGAACCATTCTTTTATACCAGTGGACAATTTTATCAGATAATTGCAATACTGGTAAAGATTAATGCACGAAACAAAAGGACAAAGTCATCCACAACACTTAATACCAATATTTGTACGTGGAAACCCTGTAAGGGGAAAAACCACGGTGGGAAAACCTTACCCACAATCAGATGATACTACTACAGATAGTAAGTGTATACAAATGGGGTCTGCACATGCAGAAAGGCCAAGCACCTAGAGCTCACTGCTCAAACACAAAATAGGAGTCACACTGACTACAATTGGATGGTTAAATCCAATAAGGATGTACTGTTCAAAATAAAATCTTCATATGGTGGATTAGTACTGGTGTAGTTCTGATATGCTTTCACAAAAAACTTGCTTCACCTTCAGATGATGTTAGCGTGTATAGCTCTACTTAATCTCGCATATACCTTCACACAATTCTTCTTCGCATTCCACATCTGATCTTACAAATAAGATCTTACATTTATACCATAACCTAGGACCAATTTTAGTAGGTTGGCTCTAAGAGATATTACAATAAAATTAATTTACAAATAAAATAATGCCCGATGCAATGATCGATTCAACATGTCGGCTTAATGCATTTACAACAACAATAAGTCATCTCCATAGCATGCCATGCTGATCTGGAAAAGATAAACCTGCCGGTGTATAACCTGGACCTATTTGCCGGTAACAACAAATATGCAAATACAAATATGCTAATAAATGATTTTCCAAGACAAAGTGTCCAAATGATGTCTTCAACATAACCATGTGTTTTCCATGCCATTGCAAGTGTTGGTGTATCAGATACTGGTGATTGTGCATAAGTCATTTGTTTGTCAGTGAATGTTGCTAATTCTCCAAAGTGCCAGAGTTGATAAGGTTTAGTAGGTGTTGACATCAATGAAAAAACCATACCAAAATACCAATCATCTCCCCCTTTGGCATTGATGGAAACACAAGATGGAAAAACCATCAAAGTGCCAAAACATAAATTCCAAATACCAAAATATAAGTAATCTTTCTCAAAGTAATAATCTCTCCCCCTAAGAGTGACATGTGTTTCCTTGTGTTTTTCCATACCAATCTCTCTCCCTTTGACATTACTACAAATCCAAGTTCATTGCAAAATACCAACCAATTTAGTATACTAACTACTCCCCCTAAGAAGTAGCTTCCTCATCAAAGTTGGAGTAAAAGATTTCTCTATTAATTTTGCCGGTTGATGACAAACATCAACTCTTTAAGTATCTATCAGTGGGGGTATGACCCCAAGATGATCTCTAAGATATTCAAAAGTCTCCTTAGGTAGAGGTTTAGTGAAAATATCTGCAATCTGCTCTTTAGTATTCACATAAACTAGTTTTATTTCTTTTGCTTCAACATTCTCCCTTAGAAAATCCAGTTTGATGGAAACATGTTTAGTTTTAGAATGTAGTACCAGATTATTAGATATATCAATTGCTATAGTGTTATCACAATAGATAGTTATAGGTTCCTTGCATTTTACCTTTATGTCTTTCAACGTTTGTTTAAGCCATAGTACCTGTGTACAGTTAGTTGCTACTGCAACATATTCTGATTCTGCTGTTGATAAGGATGTACAACTTCGTTTCTTACTCAACCAAGAAACTAGTTTGCTTCGAAGAAAAAATGCTCTGCCGATGGTGCTTTTTCTATCATCCACATCTCTTGCCCAATTTGCATCTGTGTATGCACATAATTCAAAGTTTTCATCTCTAGGATACCATAATCCAAGATTTGTAGTGCCTTGTAAGTACCGGAAAATCCTTTTTATTGCTGATTCATGATTTTCTCTAGGATTACTCTGAAATATTGAAACAATATATACTCCATTCATGATATCAGGTCTGGTCTATGTCAAATATAGTAAACCTCCTATCATAGATTTGTACCTAGTTGGATTAACAGGTGTAGATTCATCCCTGAGTGATAGTTTGTCATTTGTAGTCATAGGTGTGCTTACCGGTTTAGAGTTTTCCATCCCAAATTTCTTTAGTAACTCCTTTAAGTACTTGGACTGACTCAAGAATATACCTTTATCAGTCTGTGAAATCTGCAATCCTAAAAAGAATTTTATTTCTCCAATCATAGACATTTCAAATTCTTGTTGCATTTCAATAGAAAAGTCTTTACATAATCCATCTTCTCCTCCAAAGATTATATCATCAACAAAAACTTCTATAGCCAAGATGTCATCATTAGTCACTTTATAATATAAGTTGCTGTTAGCATTACCTTTAGAAAAAACAATCTTCAAAAGATACTTATCCAATCTTGCATACCAAGCTCTTGGAGCTTGTTTCAATCCATACAAAGCTTTCTTTAACCTGCAAACTATATCTTTGTTATCTATCAAAGAAAATCCATTAGGTTGTTCAATGTAAACTTCTTCTTCAAGATCTCCATTCAGAAATGCACATTTAATATCCATTTGATATACTTTGTAGTTCTTATGTGTTGCAAAAGCCAAAAATAATTTAACTGCCTCAATTTTGGCTACTGGTGCAAAGGTCTCAATATGTGCAATCTAGCATGTCTTTTCACCATTATTCAAATGAAAGATATTTCCTCCAGTTTGATTACCGGTTGCAATTTCTAAACCAGTTCTATTCATGATTTTGCATTTTCCATTTTTGAATTGTAACTGAAATCTTTTCTCAACTAATTGACCAACAGTCAAAAGATTATGCTTTAAACCTTCAATTTAGTAAACATTGTCAGTATTATGCTTACCATCAAGAGATATTGTACCTTTACCTTTGATCAGACAAGCTTTATCATCTCCAAATCTCACTAGACCTCCATTATATTCTTGAAAGTTCAAGAATTTACCTTTATCATCTGTCATATGATGTGAGCATCTTGAATCAATGATCCATTCATCCTTTAGTTCAATTTTAGCTACCAAGGCTTGCTCTACCAGTTGGACTATAGGTGCCGATTGATCTTCTGTTATAGAAACAAAAACCCATCCATTGTCTGCTGGATCCTCATCAAAATCATCAGTCACTCCTTCATCAACAAGATAACAAGATTTATCTTTATTCTTCTTAAATCTATATCTCTGATATTCAGGGTTAGGCTTGTATGTTCTTCTAGCTTCTTCTCTTAGTCTAGCATGTCTATCAGGGCATCTTGAAGCCATATGACCAATCTTATTATAGTTAAAACATTTAAAGGGTGCTTTACCTTCATACTTACTTCCAGCTGGACCTTTAGGCATTTTCCTTGCAAATAGTGCTTCAAGTTCTTCAAGTTCTTCATTTTCTTTCCTTCTTTCTTCAAGTTCTCTTGCATAAAAGACTTTCCAATCAGATTTGTCAAATGATGATGCAGATGATGTTGATGCTTTAAAGGATAAATCTGTCTTTATAGTAGCAACATGACCAAATTCCTCAATTTCAAAGGCTGAAAGTTTTCCAATCAATGTATCTCTAGTTACTGATGCATTAGGCATTGCTCTTAACTCATTTATAGTAGTCACCTTCATTTTATATGCCGGTGGAAATCCTCTTAAAACTTTTGAAACAATTTCATCTTCACTTAAGGTTCCTCCACAACATTTAATACCCAAAACAATTTTATTAACTCTTTCCATAAAAGCAGAAATCCTTTCATCTTCTTCCATTTTCAGGTTTTCATACGTGACCCGGAAGCTTTCAAGCTTTACAATTTTGACTATGGAATCTCCTTCATTCAGTGTTTCCAAATGATCCCAAATAGCTTTAGTAGTTGATCTATCTGATAATCCCATGATTTGCTGATCTGTTAATGCACTCAAAAGTGCTTCTCTTGCTTTCCAATCATTTTCTTCATCTTTAGTCAAGTTAGGTGGATTAGGCTGGCTTTGAGTAGGAGTAGTATAGCCATTCTTTGTAACATCCTAGATGTCCTTTTCAATGCAATTTAAATGTGTCTCCATCCTGATCTTCCATATGCCATAGTTGGTTCCATCAAGTTTAGGACTGTCCTTCCTGAAATAGTTAGTAGACATTGGATCTCCTCAAGCTGTTAAATTTCTGTAAAAGAGGACTAGGCTTTGATACCAATTGTTAGGTCCTAGAGACAACTGAGAGCGGGGGTGGGGGGGGAATCCATTGTCAAATAAATTCAAAACAAAAACAACTTAACCAACTTACTGCTTAATACTAGTGAACCCGCCTTTTATACCGGTGGATAGTTTTATCAGATAATTGCAATATCGGTAAAGATTAATGCATGAAACAAAAAGACAAAGTCATCCACAACACTTAACACCAATATTTGTATGTGGAAACCCTGTAAGGGGAAAAACCATGGTGGGAAACCTTACCCACAATCAGATGATACTACTGCAGATAGTGCGTGTATACAAATGGGGTTTGCATATGCAGAAAGACCAAGCACCTAGAGCTCACTGCTCAAACACAAAATAGGAGTCACACTGACTACAATTGGATGGTTAAATCCAATAATTATGTACTACTCAAAATAGCATCTTCATATGCTCGATTCAGTACCAGTGTAGTTCTGATATGCTTTCACAAAACCTTGCTTCACCTTCAAATGATGTTTTCATGTATAGCTCTGCTTAATCTTGCATATACCTTCACACAATTCTTCTTTGCATTCCACATCTGATCTTACAAATAAGATCTTACATTTATATCATAACCTAGGACCAATTTTAGTAGGTCAGCTCTAAGAGATATTACAATAAAATCAATTTACAAATAAAATAATTCCCAATACAATGACCGATTCAACATGTTGGCTTAATGCATTTACAACAATAATAAGTCATCTCCATAGCGTGCCATGCTAATATGGAAAAGATAAACCTACCGGTGTATAACCTGAACCTATTTGTCAGTAATAGCAAATATGCAAATACGAATATGCTAATAAGTTATTTTCCAAGACAAAGTGTCCAAATGATGTCTTCAACATAACCAAGTGTTTTCCATGCCATTCCAAGTGCTGGTGATCATTATATCTTGCCGATGTATTAGATACCGGTGACTGTGCATAAGTCATTTGCTTGCTAGTAAATGTTGTTGATTCTCCAAAGTGCCAGAGTTGATAAGGTTTAGTAGGTGTTGACATCAATGACAAAACCATACCAAAATACCAACAAAGACAATCTGATCTTAGCCGGTCAAAGTTTGGATATTTAGCCCTTGGACTAATGCCTTGAATGAATGTTTCCCATGTACTAGGCAAACCATCTATAGCAATAAGTGTTAGCTCTTTGCTTTGGATCTCATGTCCAAGTGTTACCAATTCATCCCTTAGTGCTGATATTCTCATAAAGTATGCATTGATTGATTCTCCTTTATTCATACTTATATGATTAATTTCCCTCTTTCGAGCCAAGGTTCTATTTGCATTGTTTATTTTGAATGTGCTTTTGAGTGATTTGAACATATGGTAAGAAATCTCATGTTTTGTTAGGATTGGCATAATATGATTTCTAACTCCATAAACTACGATCTTCATAGCCTTTTCATTCCATTCAATCCATACCGATTTGTCGGGGTCATTCTCTGGTTCTTTGGATTCATCTTTTATAAAAGATTCAACTTTATTTTCTCTTAGGATCATTTTTATTCTGAATTTCCATGCTGAGAAATTATCTTCCCCTTCAAGTCTATCCTCAAATGTGATAGAATTGGCCATGGAGAAATGTTATTTTATAACCTTTGATTTGAACTTCTCAAAATTGAATGCCTCAGGTTCTTCCTACCACAGCTCTGATACCATGTAAATGATATTCAAATTTATGTTCAAAATCTAAAGATTATAGATTTTGTCTCTCTTTTATTTTCTAAGAAGATTTTCTTTCTATATTTACTTGAAGATATATTCAATATTTTATTGCTGGTTATTGATCATAATTTCTTTTGTATTGCAGATCACTGTATAGAACATTAGTTGATTTCAATGTCTTTCTACATCACTTGAATGAGATATATATATGTAAATAACCTTTGATCAAGTCATGCCTTGACTAGGCATGTCTCTTGACATGTCCGATCAAGACATGTCTTGATCGTAATAAGTAGATGCCATTTCATAACAAATAATAACAAACTTTTTTATACTTGATAGAAATCAGTGTCATTTCAGATGCTAATGATTATTGATTAACCCGATAACAACCGGTTTATTATAAATGCAGATCGATAACCAAAATAGGTGATAGTTATCATACACGATAACTATGATATGCAATATTAATACGATCTGATCTGAAACATATGAAGATGATCATGGCATAAGTAATATGATCATAACACAATCAATGGCAAGTTTGTATATGCTGTTTAAGTATCGATATATGTAAATTGATACTTGAAATCATGAAATATATATGAAGATGATTATAACAAATTTTATTCAATCAAACTGAATGATCAACATAAAGTCTACCATTTGTTTTGTAATTTCATCAATAAGGTAGATGATTGAATGAGAGATAAATGAAGTCTCTTATTCAATCATTTATTAGACCGATGCTACTTAGTTTCAACAACATCAAGAAATCACACGAAGAAATAGATCAATATGGCTATTGAATTTTGTCCTAGTTAGTTTTTATCTTTTATCATTTGGCGACATATTATGTTACCATGCTACTCAAGGATTTCCACAAGTGACTAGAGTTGCCATGATGGGCATGATATTTTTCTTTGTTTTCTATTTGTGGTGTGAACCAATGAAGTTCTGGGGAAATAGTTCCAGTGGGTGTCTGCGATTGGTACATTCATTTGGCATGTATTCTATGAAAAAATAAAAGTCAAGGATATCTATGCTTGTGACTACTGCACATACCTCGACCCCTATCATTATTCCTAGAATGGAGGGTTCACTCCTTGTCTGCTACATGTTTGTTCTTTTTAATGACATATCTATGCATCTTGGTTGCTTATACCATGGTGTACAAAGCTTCATTTTTACATAATAAGGATCAATGATGAAAATGTGTTGCACTATGAATAAAAACAAGAAGACTATTGATTGTCAATCATATAATTTCATTTTTCTAATCTCATCATGTTGATTTTTTTAATCAAGAGCATTCTCTCATCAAGTATCTTTGCTTGAATCAACCTTTTCAATTCTTTCCAATCATTCTTTCATCTAACATGATCTCTCTTATCACTTAATTCCAATCTTTTCATCTATAATTCTATCATTTTCTCATATCAACTATTCTATCTATCAATCAATTATTCAACATTATTCATCATATTTTGATCATCTATCTCTATCTTATACATGATTTATCCTTCCTGATACTAGACATGATCATCTATCTTTGTCTTATACAGGATGTATCCTTCCTAAAACCAGACATTTTGATCATCTTTGTCTTATATAGGATGTGTCCTTCCTGAAACCAGACTTTATCTTTATCAAATCAATCCTATCAATCTTATCATTCAATAAATCTAAAAATCACTTCAACCATTTCTTCTATCCAATAAAACTCATTCATGTTATAAACTAACCATTCTTCCATTTCTCATATAACATTCTTCATCATTCGAGAGATCATTCATGCCTTCAATGCACAAATAATCTCTCAAGTAACCAAATATGAGAATGTGTAAAATACGCCACACATCCTCAAGTGTGATGGATGCCTCACCTTTCAAAAGATGAAATGAGCAAGTCTTCGAATGCAAACATTCAATCATTCATTCGACAATTTTTTGACCATTTTTTTCGAGGGGGCATATTTACACCCTAAGTGTTGCCAGGGCATACTGGGGCAAAAAAATTTATATTTTATTTGAAACAATGACATTTTGACATTGTGTCAAAGAGGGGCAAATGTAGACACCTAAAAATATCTCATTGATCCTACACTAATTATTCATCTATTTAATTAAGTAATTCTTTAATTATTTGATTAAATTAATTATTTCTCTTGATCATCACATTCAACATTTCTAATTATTGAATTTCTATTCTTTAATCAATTCATCATTTTAATCAATTAACCCTATCTCAAATATTAATTAAATATTATTTATTTAATTAATTGTGACATTTCCATAGTTAAATAATCTTTATTATTTAATTAATTCAATTTCCTATTATTAAACAATTTCATTTAAATTATTTAATTAATTAATTATTCCTTCAATTCCCCAGATTCCAATTCCAATTAATTTCATCTAATTTCATTTCACATTTCCCCAAATTCGAATTTTACCTAATTCCAATTAATTTCATTTCTTCCAAATTCACATTTCCCTAAATGTGAATTTCAGTTAATATCATGTGCATTTCAGCATTCAAAAACCCAAATTCAAATGCAAATCAAAATGAAATTGAATTTCAAGTTAATCTCCTACAACACATGTTGAAAATCTTAACTGAGCAATCAAATAAGTTGACTAACCAATTAACTCAGTTAACTAATCAATCTCCCTTCTTAACTCTAAATCACCTTTTTCTGACTACCCAATCAATTCAACCTTCTAATCCATCTAATCAGTCATCTCCCAATCAATTTAGTCAACTAACTAATCTATTCAGTCCACTAGCCAATCTATCTAGTTGACTCCTCAATCAATTCTATTAACAAATCAATCAACACTTGAGTTCAAATTCTCACCCTTTCGGTGTTGAAAATCTATAAATTCAACCTCTTTGCTCATTTCATTAAAAAATCACAGTCTTCAAAATTATTGTCCATCTTATGTAGGAAATTAGTGCATTACATGAGAGCTACGAATCAACCAACAATAATGGAGAAGAACAATGGAAGCACAAGTGGAGAATAGGGAGTTTTAATTTAGTTTAATCTTTCTATTTCTATCATTTATTTCATAGTATTGTGTTTAAAATCAACTTAATTAGTTAAGGATTTTGTGATTCGTCCTTTTAGTCTAATTAGCTTAGATTTGATGATTTCAAGCATGAAAACATACAAACGCCTTTCATTAGAAATTATTTTAAAAATAAAAATATTAATCTAATTTTAATAACAAAAATACATATATCTAGGTAGTCTCTTCTATAACAAGTTTTCATTTCTTCAAAAAATTCTTAAAAAGGTCTTCAAATATATGTCCAAAGTCAATATTTTGTATAAACACTAACATGACCTTCAAGTTACAGATTGAACCAGGTTTAAGGCTAAGGGCTAGCAATCCAAGCTATTTCTTGAAGTGAAATCCAAAGAGAAAAACAGGCCAAAAATTTATCTTTTTAGAAATAAAATCATGTTTATTGATTAGGATCTCGTTTAGGACTTTGACAAGCAATTAGAAGATCTTCGATTTGTGATTCAAGTATTGTTAGGTGACATTTAGCTGGAAGGGTAGTCCCATTGATTGAATTTTTAAGGAAGTTGATTTAATATGATGAACGTGGTGTCCAATTTCTATGCACCCTAGCTCACTTAGTGAATGACAACACTATGAAATTAGGTAGTTGTGTGGAGATTCCCAAATATTCCATTCCTCCAGCCCAAGTTGACATATTCATTCATATTCCTACATCTATGGTCAATGTTCCTATATATACATCTTTCATCATGGCTGCTACAACATAAAATGATAACTTTATCCATGTTAGAAGTGAGGGGAATCTTATCAACCAATATGATTATTTTCTACCTTCAACCATTTTTTTCCTAAAGTTATTTAAACATGCATCAACCATCTCCTCTCACCACCTACCACAATGTTCCACCTACTTATCAAACTAAACCATGAAATCCTACATCACAATCCAACTTTTCTCAATCCAATACATCCACCAATGATACCATAAACCACTTGTTGCAAAATGTCTCATCTTGACAAAAACAATTCACCAACATAACACAATCTCAATCTACTATTCCTACATATATTGCAAATCACCCAATTTCCATTAGGATCCTTCTCACTCCACTTTCACAACACATTAAGGTCCATTCCTTTGAGAAATATCATGGAAAAGGTGACTCCCACCCTCATGTGCAAATATTTTCCACTATATGCAATGATTTTTTTTTGACAAAAAGCTTCTTGTAACTCTTCCCTTGTTCCTTAAAGGGCACATCTTTGGAATTATTTTATTCCTTGCCTTGTTATTCAAGTGTTAATTTTGAGTAATTGGTAGATGCATCCATTCAACATTTTCAAAATAATATTGGTCCACAAATCATATTTTGATTGGTTTATTGTATTGCAAACAAGGTGCTAAGGAAAAATTGACTAATTTTATTTGTTGACATTGACATTTGTATCCTCAAATTGCTTATCATATTATTGATGCTGATATCAAATAATTTTCACTAATAATTTGCAAAAGGAGATTAGACAGATGGTTTTACTTTTTTAATATTCATCTTTCACAATTATCAAATTCATGATAGTCAATATGAAGCCTATTCGTCTTTGACTCTAGTTTTTAGAATAAATATGCTCATAAAAAAGTTTAAATCATAGAGAAAAAAAATTCATTATTATTATCAATAATTCTTCAAAAATTATTGATACTAAAGTTTCAACCAAAACACCCCTTGTAGCTCATTTTTCTTCTAGACCATTCAAACATCACAATTTCACATCCCTTTTAGAGTCATATCATCGTGCTTAAATTCATTAATAACAATTTGATGCAACTTCCCCCTATCCATCCTAGAGATCAATCAAAACTGCTACCTATTTTGTATAATTCCAAAGCCTTTTGTAAATACCATCATCAATGGAGGCATGACACAAATAAATGTACGCCTCTAAAGCATAAAATTCAAGATGTCATTGATTCTAAGGCTATGTTACTTTGTATCAGCATTAACCACTTATTGTCATTTCATTATAATCAGTTTGTTATTCCTTATAAGAATTTGTAGTATTACCATAATTTGCATAACCCGAATCTGATTGTATTATGTATTCTTGAGATTATGTGCAGATATATATATTTACATGTTATGTCTGGCAGTAATGTTATGTTATTTTAATGCTGTTTGAATAAATAGATAAAATTTACCTTCTTAACTTAATATGATATTAACTGTCATTGAATTGATTAAGAACATCTTAATTTATATTCAATGATGCACAAATCTGAATTTAAATATGTATATCATACTGGCTGATATATACTCTAATGCTAACTCAGGAAATTCATGCTTATACATACCTGACACTGAACTTACCCTTGTCTTTATCCTTGCTGGTAGACTATCATTATTCATCTTGTATATTCTCTCTAAACTTGGGCATTAAGGTTGTTCGATGCATTATCACATGACTATTTTTTTTGTTCTTAGGGTTGCCTATTACTCTAAACATGATTAGGCTTTTTCACTATTTGACTACCACCTTTAATGGACTTCCATCATGAAGACTTATTACTATTGCCCTCTTTGACTGCACAAGATGACTAAAATGTTTGCCTAGATCTAGGACTAGTAAGATCCTTATATAGTTATTAGGAGTCATGTTAGAGACACATAAAAGCATGATACCCAAGTTAGTAAGATCCTCTAATACTTAGTCATAGATCGCATTCTAACAACAAATAGAAGGTCATATCTTGGTAACCTAACTAGTCCATGAGTAGTAGCTCAAAATGTTATCAAAGCTAGGTTAGGTTAGGAGCCCCAAGAACCTATAATGTGTCTTATAATGGGTGTTGACAATAATCTACACTGCCAACAATGGAATGGTAGAGAAATTTATTAACAGATAGAATGCCTTAAGTTGGATTCCTAGCTATTTTATGAGTATTAGCTTAACATTTTCATGCGTAAATAACATCTACTCCCACTACCATAGATCCAACTTCCACCATTTCTCCTTCCACAACCTCTAGTCACCTTCATGTACCAAAGACACTAGTGCCACACCTTTAGTATGAAAAATCCTTCACTTATCATCCACCATATGGCCTATTTATCAAATTTATTTCTTCTACATGTAAAATCCATATGCACAAGATGGAATGACAATTGGTATATTTACAAGCCATATTCCACATTCTTTGCTAAAAACCTTTCTGCCAGTGCCAAAATGTGAGGTTTGTAACAGGATGCGACATCCATCAAAGCATAATAGAGATGAGATTTCTATCAAGATGGCAGATCAAACAATGTAGGAAAGAATCGATTAAAAATAAATACAAGATTGCAGTTTATAGAGTTAACATCATTTTATCTTTTTGTGGCATTGAATTTCATAGTGTTTTAAAGAAGATATCATAGTTTTTCCAAAAAATGTCAAAACCCTACCTAGTGTTTACCGAGAGGAGTAAATAATGTATAGTTTGATCTCCAATGCATATAAATTCATCCAAATGTGTGGGAAGGCCGTTTTTCATGCTATGTATCATATTATGTTGTGTGGATGGCTCCAAATTAGATTTGGTACGTGTTTGGGCATGAGGACAGTCTGCTATATTTATGTATCAGACAATAAAAGGCAGTAAGAGTGAAGAATTTAGTGGGAAGACCAAACAATTGGTATTTTGAAGTGGTTGATGACAGAGAGAGGGGTGAGGTGACCCTATGCAACCTTCAGAAGGGTTTGTGGATCAAAACCAAATGAAATAGATTAAATTTCTATGACTGTCCTAAGGGTATTGATTGTCACAGTCATAGTTTTACTAGTGATATTGTCTTTGTTTTGATAGAGTTGTGTTTGTAAACCCCAAGTGTGGACATGTAATGGATTCATGAGATGTCTTAAGACTACATCAATACTTAACAATAACATAGTGTGTAGGCACCTAAAATATGAAAGGACTACATATTGGAAGGCGTGTGTGATGATGCCATGAAAGGTCTGATATCCCTATGTACCGGACTGAGCAAACCAGTGAAAGACAAAAAAAATGCATTGAGAAGGCAAAAGGTTGAATTGCCTAATGTTTGTTGTTGAAGTGATGTGTGGGGACTTTGCCAAGTCAAATACCTTGTAGTTTCAAAGGGTGGAAAAAGAATAAGCATTTTATTTACTGTCCTAATAGACCATCCATCATAACAATTATTACCAATGATGTGTGCATTGCAAACAAAGTTCTAGAGGAAGGCTCTTTCTATTGTAATACCAAGTGAGTATTCATAGACCTTGTGTAGGGTCCTCCAAGCCTAGAGTAAGGAGTTCGAATCCTAGATACATTGATTTGGCCTTGTGGCCATCAATGAGTGTTGACCCAATAGGAGAAGTCTTGAGACTGACAATTTTGGAAGTGTGGCATTGTTGAGAGCCAACACTTATGTGCGAACCCCGTCTTCATGTATTATGATTAGTTGCCATGATACTTGACCCTATCCTCATGGTGTTGGCTCAATTCATATTAGTGTGTTTTGTTGAAGAAACATGATGTGAGAAGTTTGATGCAGAGGAAAGGGTGGAACTCAGTATTATATATTAGGAGAACAACCACATTGATTAGGAAAGTCAAATAAGGTCTCTCCAATGTTTAGGATACACAAGGGAAGCATTAGTCATGTAAGTATGCATGAGCATGGGAATGGATAGTTGCTTTCCTTTTAGACTGATTTGGATAGTATTGAGAGGATCCTATAAGGAATGACTATCACCATACTCTTGATGACTTCACAACATTGATAATGAATTCACATTAGACACTCATGGATTACCCCAATTAGACATTAGTCAACTTAAGATATGATACAAGGATTGCATACCACAAATCCATTAGATATGTTTTGAGATGAAAAAGAAGAGTTAAATGATTTTGGTTCAATGATGATAATTTCTATGTTCAAGTAATTTAATTTGATATATTACTGAAACATGATTTCATAACTAACATTTCAACTTCTATATAACTAGTTCTATATCCCAATTTTCTTGCCTATAAAGAAAGACCATGTCAAACAATATCAATGAACAACAAAATAAGGAGACAATTGCTAGATTGTGGTCTAACTTGAAAAGAAAAGGTGATGGAAAATGTTATTGTCCTTGCAAAATTTGTAAGGGGTTAAAGACTAGAAGACTTATAATAAAAACAACTAAGAAACATTGTAGGCTGCATGGTCACATTGAAGGTGGACATGATTATCATCCATTGGTAAGTTTTTCATTATATCATTTTAACAATTTATATACATAATAAATCACTTGATGATGAGATCATGATCATGGTTTATTTATGTTTATCAATTTTATTTAGGCCGAGCACCTTGAAGCACATGATATGGATCAACACAACTCAGAGAATATGGTTTTCAAAGTGGACGAACATGGAGGTGTGAATATCGAAGCTGAAGATAATATCCCATGGAAGATGACGATCATGAGCCACAAAACACAATTGAAAATAATGGTAAAAATACATTGATCCATGACACATTTAGTACTCGTGCAATTGATCATGATGATGAAGATGACCTTAATGTTGTTCATGATGTCCCTCTACTTGATAAGGCATCTGAGGCCCTTTACGAAGGCTCATAAACAACTCTTCTCTTTGCTATATTGTTGTTGGTGAACTTGAAGGTTATGAATGGTTTATCCAACATAACAATCTCACGTATGTTAAGGTATGTCATATATGTCATAATACATGGCGAATCATGTTGTACCATTAATATTCTTTATATTAATAAATTATATTTTTTTACTGTAGATTGATAGGTGAGTTTTTGTTACCACCATCAAATATTCTACCTCACTCATACTAAGAATTATCTGTCATTATGAAAGATATTGGAATGGAGTATCAAGCAATAGATGCTTGTCCTAATGATCATATTATACATCACAAACAACATTAATTTCAAATTGAATGTCCTGAATGTCATATGAGTAGATATCAAATAGATCAAATAACAAAAAGGGTTCCTCGCAAGGTTCTTCACTATATTCCCATTATTCCACGTATGCAATGATTATTCAAGTGCACTAGCTTGGCACAATTTATGGATTACCATGCATGCAATAGAAGTCAGGATGACATTATTCGAATGCCTGTGGATGGTTCAAAATTTATGGACATAGAGGAAAAGTGGCCACACTTTAAAGAAGAACCTCGTAATCTCAGGCTTTCATTGGCAACGGATGATGTCAATCCATTTGGAGAGATGAGATCTATTTACTCAGTGTGGCCTGTTTTTGTTATCAACAATAACATTCCTCCATGGATGTCAATAAAGAGGGAGCACATAAGGTTGGCAATGATTGTTCTAGGTATTTTATCATTTAAATATAGTCATCTACATTTAATTATAAATATTACAGTAAAATGGTCATAATAATTATGTAATGTTTTTGTTCATTCGATTAGGTAAGTACCAAGTTAAAGATATGAATGTATATATTGATCCTCTTATCGATGAGTTGCTGGAGATATGGAATGGTGTCACTATGTATGATGTCTCTAGACCAATAGGACAAAGACAATTTCAATTCCATGAGATGCTTCTATGGACAATACACAATTCCCCAGGGCTAACACATTTTTATGGTATGTTATAGCATTTAAGTTGTGCATGAACATTATAATTTAAATAATTATCATATTTAATCCAATTATACATTATCTTGTAGGTCTTCAAACAAAGGGAAAATTTGCATGTCCAGTTTGTGGTCCAAAGATGAAATCTCGTCATCCAAAAAGTTTAGGAAAGCAGGTGTTTGATGAGTATAGGAAATTTCTCCACAAAAATCATAAGTATCGAAATACTGAAAAACATCTTTTCAATGGGAAAGAAGAGAATACATCAAAGCCACGAAGAATGACACCTCACCTGTGGAAGCTGGAATATAATAGAATTAATCGTCAAGGTAATGCCATTCCATCTAATGGTTTGTCATAAAACATCTTTTCTATTTTGTTTTGTTTACTAATGATGTGATTGATGATCATGAAGGTCGTGAAGGCATAAATGACCACCTTCCTAAGGGACTAAAAAGTTATCCCCGACAATTTAGTGGGTTTCCCTACTATGAGCAGTTACAAATTGTGCATTTGTTTGATACTATGCATATTGGAAAGAATATAACATAGACATTATGAAAAATATTGGATGGAAGGCATGACAAAGAAAAAAATGTCAAAATATGTAGTGACATTCAGGATTCCAATCATGAAATGATAAATGGCATTCAATCAAATAGCCATGGAGACCAGATTAATATAAGTGAGCTTCCTTGGTTATTAACGAACCAACAAAGAAATGCTATAAAAGAAGTCATACGAAAAATTTGATTTCCCACAGGATTTGCTGCGAACATAAACAATCTTATATCAAAGAAAAGTGAATTTGGGCCAGGGAGGAAAATGCATGATTGACATACCTTCATTAAGGTAATTCATGTTCTTGTGTTTTTACTATGTATTTAAGTACTGCATGTACGTGTACTTTTCATTGTATTATGTTAGAAAAAAATGAAGATAATTTAATAATTGTTGCAGTACATTCTACCTCTATCTCTCCCAGACAACTTCGACAATAATGTCAAGAAAGTCATATATGATCTTGGAAAATACACAAGGTAAGGAGTGATATTTGTTTAGTTCGTTGTATAGATATTATATTTGTGATTTGTTTTACTTGTTATGTAATATATTTTTTTGCGTCTTGAATATCTTGTAGGTGGTTGTCATGTAAAGAAATCCATAAAGAAGATATAAAATATTGGAAGAGAAAAATTCCTCATTTAATGTGTGAAATGCAAAAGTGTCTACCTCTAGCTTTTTTCAATGCACAAGAACACTACCTCATACACCAAGTTGAGGAGATTGAATTGTGTGGACCTGTACACACTAGGTCAATGTGGATGGTTGAGAGGCACTTGCAATTTTTGAAGGCTTTGGTTCGACAAAGAGCAGATCTTGAGGGTTTTATGGTGGAGGGATATATGGTATACCAAACTATGGTGTACATTTATGAATATCTTCCTAATTTTGCAGCAAAGATCCATGTGGATCGTATTTGGGATCACAACCCCATTAACAAATTTGAAGGGGAGTGCTTGATGGGGAAAGGTAGATTGAGGAAAGTGAGAGGTAATTATAAGATGTTATTGTAGTTAATTAATTCTTAATCTTCAAAATAAATCAGTTGTAAGATGTCTAATTATTTTTTGTATAGTTGGTCGAGAGTGGGATGCACTACATTTGTATATTGCAAATAATCTTGATTGGATGACGGTATGGATTGAACGTTGTCAACATTTTGGATGCACATTAACATGGGAAGGTGTGGCTTCATTGGTTAAAGAAGCTCATCGTAATGGAGATTCCAATTTTATGCGAAGGGAAATTGATTTAGCATATGGTTTAAGAGATAAAATAGTACGTATAAATTTATTAATCACCCATATGTTTATCAAATCACAATGGAATAAATTTTACATGTTTAGCATATCGTAGGTCAAACACCATAATGCTATGTGCTACAATGGTTATAAATTTCGCATAAAAAAGTTGGATGACATGAAGAAAACTTGTGATTCTGGCATCACTACAGTCTTTGAGGTGACAAATATTTCACTGAGAAATGACATACATCCTCAACAGTCTCAAAATTGATAATATGGCATTTTGGATGATATATTTGAGTGTGACTTTAATTCCTTCAAATTAGTTTTGTTCGCCATCAAATGGTACATGCTACGATTGAATAAAAATGATCTTGATAGAACTATTATTGAACATGATAATGGTTGTACAATGGTTAATACAAGGTCATTTGAACTAGTTGGGGATGAGCCCTATGTTCTTCCAAGCCAATGTGAGCAAGTATTTTACTCAGAGGTTCCACATAAACCAGGTTGGTCATTTGTTGTTAGACATGATCCAAGAGGAAGGCTGATAAAGTATAATGTGATGGAAGAAGAAGATACTAGAGAAGTAGAAGATGAAGTAGATGATGATCATGATCGAAAGTTTCTCAACGATGAAGAAGAAGAAGAAGAAGATGATGATGGTGATGGTGATGGTGATGGTGATGATGGCAAAGGCGATGATGGTGGTGGTAGTGGTGATGATGATGATGATGATGATGATGATGATGATAATGATGATGATGATGATGGCGATGATGGCCTTGATTTTCATGATGATGAATAAAATTTATGAGGTATGCGATTAGTATATTATCTATTTAATATTGATTTCTTGATAGAATTTTTTTTACATAATTAATTTATTATGTTTTGAATTCTAATGCCATTACATAATTAATTCATGATGCACCTTTTAATATGGAGATGGAGATAGGGAGAGTGAATATTTATGTGATATTTTTTAAACTTTGTGTTTATTTATGGAATTTGGATTGTTTATTAGCTATGTGATGGATGTTGATTTAAAATACATATGTGATGAATTGCATGTGACATTTTTTGAACTTTGTGTTTATTTAGAGAATGTGGATTGTTTATTACCTATGTGATGGATGGCTATTTATGATACATATGTGATGGATTACATGTTTATGATGACACATATGCGATGCTAATTATGATGCTCAATTACATATATGATGATACATCATGTGATGCTTATGATGCTTGTGATACATATGTATTTATTATTTATCAACTTACAAATGTAGTAATGCTTATGATTCTCAATTGATGGTGTTGATTTCATGTATAGTCCCTGTGTGATGCTGTCACTCCTAGTGGGAAGAGGTCATTGACTACAGACATCGTCAACCATTTAGTTGAGGATCCTACATAGTCTACATAAAGTAAAGGTGAGGAATTAAAAAAATTACAATGATTTTGATGACAACATCTTTTTATTATTTAATACTCTTTTTGTCTACAAAGTTCATGTTGTTCATGTTGTTTAATATGTAATTTTTAGCTAACATAAGATAATTGAATTACATGTGCAGGAACCTATTCCCTTTGATGAGGATCCTGCACAGTCTCATGGATGGATAGGTATAACTAGTCAATACACCCTATAGAAACAATTTTTTTTTAAAAATTACCTAGAAAATAAACTTCCTCAGTTTTTCAAACCTCAACATTAGCAGAAAATCTAATATAGTTATCAACACTTGAGGCCCTAGTTGGACTTATTCCAATCTTAATCCCAAAATCAACTTTAGGGCCGACTTCTTCATCAACATTACCCTCATTTGCAAAATTTCTGTCATTACCAATTAACTCTCTCATTTGATGGAGTGTAGGTACCCCCAAATAGGTATTTGTCAGATTTGTCTTCATCAAGTGAGGGAAATGCAGGAATAGAAAATGAAAGTGAGACATGCAATAGGTCTAAAATAGGGAGATCAACAAGAGGTCAAAAGATTAGAAGAAAATTCAATAAACACATGAAATTTTTTATTTCTCAAGGGGGGTCATGTTCTTATGATGATGAGACCAAAGGCAACATTGAGGTGCCACTGAGGTACAAACATCTACAGAAACAATGGGTTCCCAAGGAACTTCCTCCAATAAATACCAATTTTTGTGTTAATGATATGATATATTGCATAGCACCTTCGTCATTACATGGTTTCAACGTATTTTCCATGGACGACATAAAGGTCTGTTACAAAAAAGTTGCTGAATTGATGGAGTTTGTTGGACCTTGTTACAATTACAATAGTTGGATGCAGATTGTTCAATATTAAAAAAGTATGCGTAGGTATGCACTGTTAGAAAATTATATACAATAGAAAGATAATGATCAAAGTAAACGAGTGGCTGTATACATTGATGGTCGGTCAAAAGCAATAGGGAATATTGCAGGTTTTATAAATAGTACGCGACCTAGGTCAACTAATAAACAACCCAATTGCATATTTGAGGTGTGCAAGGGAAATCATGTATTCATATGTGCGATAAAATCAATAAGTGCAGGCGAAGAGCTTATAATCTATTACAGTTTGAATCATATAGATACAAATAAAGTTAATATCATGGGGGTGGTATGTACTATATACCATTTAAATTAACCAACCTCCAATTAATGAATCTAATATACCATTTTATTAAGAAGTTTTTGCGCTAAGTCTATTGGTTTAAATTCACTAACGTTTTTTATATTTTTTCTTTGTCATAGGCGACATGGATCCATCACATATCATAGACAGGGATGTAGGTCATGACACTTCTACTAAGCAGATAAACCTCATTGTAATTGTACAAAGTAGATAGAAGCAAACTGTTACATTATTATGTTCTTTTTTTAGCAATTTAGACTAATTTTGTAATTGTTAATGATATTCTTGACACAGACAAATGTTCGGGGAAAGGGAAAGGGAGCTGGAGTACCTGAGCACCTCTCTAGGGATGTGGAATCAATAGGATTAAGCAATGATAACCCTAAAAATTCCACACACCCTATGGAATTCATAAAAAAGCCTCTTAGAAAAATTACTAAAGAGATTGTTGCTTTGGCAGCCGTGCATCCTATGACTGATGAGATACGAGAGAGGGTGCAAGTATTGATTCTAACATCAGAAAACTTGCAAGTAAGCAGTAATGAAAGCTTTAATTATAACAAAAGTTCAACAATGGTTTATATTTTATTCTCTTTTATGTCATTAACTAAAATATGTACGTGTTGTTTTTACAGCAATTTATCCGCCCTCATGAAAGTCATTGCCATGATCAGGGTGTTGCAGGTACTTTAGGTGATGACAATTTTCTTGTATTATTACTTGCTTGGCTTATCACTTTGAGTACCCAAAACACATCATACTTGATACTATCAATATTCATAATAAAGGTTCATCCTTGTTTACACTTCTTGCACTTTTCATATATTTAATGTTTGATATATTTAATGTATTATTCTTTAGGTGCTGTCAATGTTCCTGCGCAAATCTCACCGCTGCCTCATCAGAGGTTAGTCCCACTTGTATTTCCAACTACAATGTCGACAACACGTAGCATGCAGACATCCTCTACTGCATGTCATATTGGCCCACCCACTATTGGTAGATCCCTCGTTTGCTCTATCTTCTGTTATGTGTTTATTTACCTTCAAGCGTTCTTTCTTGGGGGCATTTCATAGTGGATTGATTTTTTGCAGGAGGAGATGCACATGAGGATGCACCAGAGGCAACTATTGCTAATAACATACCATAATTTCATGGATCTTCTCGTATTGCTAGTATGGGAACGTTGCAGGCCACATTGGTGGTGAGCGACAAAGAAATGATTCCCTTAAAGATACAAAAGGTTCCAGGTACTTTAAAATTATTATTATATATAGTCTAATTGTAATTTACTTTATGATCACTCATTTTGAACTAATGATCCCATGAATTTTTGGCAAGAAATGATATTTTCTATAAACATCTTAGTGACATTGCATTGTAGATATTTGGGCCCACCATATGTAAAAGGTGGTACATCATATGTGAACTAACCCTAGTCCACTATTTTGATTTCATACCATTGCTAGAATAGTTTTCCTTTGATCCATTTCTTGAACTGTAATAAATGTAGCTTTAGTTCATTTCTGAATCTAACAAGTTTGTTTTTGCTTTAAAAGGTGGAATGACCAAGAAAAAAGGTTAAGAGATGAATTGACAAACCAAATGGTTGAGTGGTTTGGAAATGACACCTTTGACAAAACCAAGCTTCTTGAAAAAGCTGGCACATATCTAAAGTATGTGAGGGACCAATACAAGACCAATTTAGAGAGGAACCTAAAGTACAAGCATCCCCCATGATTCTAGAGAGGGAGTGGAAGGACCTGATTTTGGATGCCAAGGAGAGAATTGAAAGGAAAAAAGGAAATACACCACCAAATGCCAGAAGAAGGTATGAGTTACTATTAAGAATGTAATTATGTACTAATTAATTACTCTTTATATTTATATAATCTAACATATTTCAAAAATTTGATAGACTGAGTGACACGTCAAAGGTAACCAAGGCAAGACAAGAAAAGCACAGGCAACAGAAACTCGACTCTGGTGGTTATATGAAACTTGCTGCACAAATTGTAAGTATCTCATGTAAACGAAATATTGCATAAAAATATTAATAAATTGCAAACGATTTTTTTTTTATCAAACAATGCAAGCAAAATTCATGATACCAAGCAAAATGAAGGGGTCTGCATTCAATAGAGCGCCCACAAAAGATGACAAGAGAATTGCCTACCAGTAAGGCTATTTAGCCGTGGCTGATCGGCTACGAGAATTGAGTGGGCATACACAATATTTGAGTGCATCCGTCACACAGGTAAATATGCTAAATGGAAATTATTTCAAATTGAATACTTTACCAATAATCTAATTGATGTTTAGTTCCAACATAAAGTGACTATATTTGTTTTAAATAAGCAAGCAATGATAACAATGTGCATGACATTAGAATACTGCCTGCTAATTGTGAAACACCACCTGCACATGAAGGTCCGGATGTGCATCCTAGTAGTGGAGGTATTCATTTTCTATTCAAATTTATTTATTTATCTATTAATACAGTTAAAAAGCTTAATTTTTAATTAGAGTAGTAATTAATGTAACCTTTTTTGTTAATATTTTAGAGCATGTATTCGGTGGTGACCAAGTGGAGCATGATCTGGGTACACAACATCAGGAACATGATGTTCCCCACTCAGGTAAAGAGGACCATTGTTACTTCTTTAAACAAATATAATTGCAATTGGTGTTCAACATTAATGTAACCTTTAGTATTTCAACTCCAAATGATCTAGAGGGTGTTCAACATGCTGAGGTTGAGGATAGACAAAATGATGTGGCCCCATCAGGTAAAGAGTGCAACAGTTATGTTCTCCAAATTAATGAAATACTTGTAACAATAATAAAATATGTTTTGAATTTAACCCATTTCTTTGTTATTACAGAGGACCCCCCTTCGCTTCAGTGTCGTCGTCCTCAGTATAGGACTAGGCATACATCAAGATCATGAGCAGAGGGGGAAACAACTGTAGAGGGGGGAAATGATGAAGAAATCGATGTTCCACTTAGTCTTTTCATAGCTTCAAAGAAAAAACAAAAAAATAAATGATTGTAATCTACCTTATTTGATAATGACTGATTTTTATGTGTTAGTGAATGTAATTATGTGCTAATTAATGGTTATGGGTGATATGTGTTAATTAATATTGATGAATGTTGCGTGTTAATTAATGTTAATCAATGTTATGTGTTAATGAATGTTATGTGACATTAATGAATGAATGTTATGATAACTCAATGATGAAAGTGAGTACCAAACCGGTACTAAGAGGGGGGGTGGGTGAATCAGTACAAGCACAACAATCAAAAACTTCTCTTGAACCAGTTTGATTGCAGACTATAAACTACTGGCAATCCCTAACAATGGTCCAAACCAGACTACTACCGGTTAAACGCAGTGCAACTATGAAAGACATGAACCGGTCAATCTTCTTATCTTTCCACACAACCTACTTCCTCATTTCCACTTTTTCCTTATGCATAAATAGATAATCTATCATCAGAGACACAATAATTTACTAGCATAACATGATTCACTGCTTGACAGAAAATAACAAAGTATCACATGAAAGAGGCATCACACATGAAACACACACTTTTCACGTGGAAACCCAACTGGGAAAAACCACGGTGGGGATGAATATCCACAAGCTATTTTTGAACTCTTTAGAAGTCCACTCTGTTAGGAGCCTAGTCCGGTTAAAAACTATTACAAAAGGTTCTATTAGGAACCGATCTTGTTAGGGATCACCTGGTTAAGGGTTAAACCCTGTTAGAGGTTACCTTGTCAGAGGATTTTATGAACTCAATGGCTTTGAGTTATCCTGTTAAAGGATTTACAGCAAGCTGGTTAAAGCTACCTGGTTAAGGGATTTTCCAACTGTTGAAGTAGTTAAAGATCAACAGGTATTACAATGATCTAGTAATAGCACTCAATGCCAATGCAGATCCGCTTTAGTTCCTTCCTTCTGCACACACACTATGCAGGTATCAATGCTCTTATCTGGTCTGGAAAGAATCATGTATCTCTGCACTTAGATACACACACGACATTTTCCAACAACCACAACATGAAACACAACATCAACCTTATAGAACATAGATAGGTCGGTAGCATAAACCCTAAACCCTAAACACTTAGGTTAAGCAATTGATCAGTTCAATCCTGACCATTGAGCACTTTGCACTTGAATACAACGGTCTTGAACATATCTCAAGATACTCTCCATCATTCATTCTTCACCACTTCATGGAGGTGATAACCCATCACGCAATCTCCACCATTTGCAAAGACTTCGCATACTCCCTAGGTAGATAGGATCAATCTTCTTCATGCAAGATCCTTCACGTGCAAGAGACTGACGTGTCAACATGATCTGATCTCCATTACAATGCTAACTTATCACACAATGTCATCGGGCTTGGAACACTTCAACTGGAAACCCTGAAGCTAAGACTACCAACCGGTAGTCCTACCACATTCCATGTACTGATTCTCGTTTCGACATACCAGTTCTGGTTCACAACATCATACCGGTTCACTTGGACAAGCACATCGCTTCACTTATTGCACATATACCAGTTTACACCACCATACCAGTTCTCTTTGCCAGTTGCTTAACTTCAATATACCAGTTCACTTCTCAGCATATTGACATCAATGACAACATACAATATCATCATGGCATCATACTCTTGCACATATGCCAACATGTTATATTTTATTAATGGTAGAAAGAAAGAAAGAATGAATGTTATAGGATGTTAACAAAGAATTTAGAATGATGTTTGGGGGGGGGGGCAAATGAGCTTCCACCTTCATGTGGTTGGCCCTATTAAGTAGAGAATATTAAACTATTCTTGAAACCAAGCAAAGCTCAACAAGATAACACACTTTTCAATATTTCATTATGTTGCATAGTTAATCTTATTGAATAATGTATATTGAATCTTAATTGTGTAGGTCCCGGGGACAACTGAGAATGGGGGGGTGAATCAGTTGTCTAATAAATTCAAACCAAAATCTTATTAACCAACTTAATGCTTAATACCGGTAAGACAGTTAAGTGTGTCGGTAAACAGTGTTAACAGGAAATGCTGTACTGGTAAGAATTAATGCATGAAACATAAGCACAAAGTCAACCATAACACATGACACAAATATTTGTACGTGGAAACCCTGTAAGGGGAAAAACCATGGTGGGAAACCTTACCCACAATCAGATGATACTGCTGTAGATAGTAAGTGTACAAAGAGGGCTTTGCACATGCAGAAAGGCCAACAGCCTAGAGCTCACTACTCAAACACAAATGGGAGTCACATTGACTACAGTTGGATGGTTAAATCCAATGAGAATGTACTACTCAAAATAGCACCTTCATATGTTGGATTCAGTACCTGTGTAATGCTGATATGCTTCTACAAAAACCTAACTTCACCTTCAAATGATGTCTTCATGTATACCTCTACTTAATCTCGCATATACCTTCTTACTATTCTTTTTGTATTCCACACTTGATCTTACAAATAAGATCTTACATTTATACCATACCCTAAGAGCAATTTTAGTAGGTCAGCTCTACAAGATATTACAATAAAACATTTTACAAATAATACAATATCCGATGCAATAACCAATTGAACATGTTGGCTTAATGCTTTTATAACAATAATAAATCATCTCCATAGCGTGCCATGCTGATCTGGAAAAGATAAACCTGCCGGTCTCACCCTAGATAACCTGGACCTATTTGCTAGTAAAAGCAAATATGCAAATAAGAATATACCAATGATATTACTTCAAGGAAAAGTGTCCACATGATGTGTTTGACATTACCAAATGTCTTCCATGTCATTGCAGGTACCGGTGAACATTATATCCTACCAGTTAACCATATATCGGTGATTGTTGAATAGTTTACTGATTGCCGGCGAATGTTGCTAGATCTCCAAAGTAGGCATATTTAGCAGGTGTTGACATCAATGACAAAACCATACCAAAATACCAACAAATTGCAGGGTCCAACTGAGCTAACATGAACAATAACACCAAGAGTTGCTGGGTATAATGAACTCCCATATTGTCTTGTATGCACACTAACAATATGAGTTGCTTCTAGTGTTGATATGCATGGCAGGACTGCAAAAGTTATGAATATGCTCATCCTTGTAAGTTTTGTTATTACTTGTCATTTTCTTTAGCATTTTGTTACCTCATGAATGAGATGTTTTCAGATGTCTATTCCATGAATACCTCTCTATTGTATGCTTCGTGATCTCACTTCTGATTCAACTCTTTATATGTCCTAAAATTGTATGAGCCTAATGGCTTCTACTCTTGTTGATAGTTTGGTGGCTCTGAACAATGGCTCCTTCGAAGAAGTGCGATCCTTGTAATTTTGGCCTTCCATGATGTGAAAAAGAGGTTATGTTATGAATAATGGTCCAGATGATTTAGTTATTTCTTATTATGTTGAGTATGAGTAAATTTGGGTTTCCTTTGTTATGGTCACTATTTTGTACTATTATCATTTAGTGTGATTTAAGCATGGACTTCAAGTAATCATGAGGGTGGAAACAATATTCAAGTGTAAGGGGCAGATGGCCTTGACCAAGGTATGAAAGTATCGGGAAAGTACAAGTGATTCATGTGTAGATCAATTTATCATTCACCTATTAATTCCTAGCAACATTCTCGAATAAGCAAGCAAAGAAGTATGTTGAGTGCATATATACATTTTATGTTTCCATGATATAAGTAAGATATCAAACATGTAACTTAGATTGATTTGCAATTTCATTCATAAATATTAGATCTTCCTTGTGGATTTTTGAATGCATAATGTTTCGTTGATTTCAATATCTTTATTGCAAGTACTCTTTTTAGCATGAAACTCCACTCATTGAGGTTTGTTACTAAATGCAAGTCAGTTACCCTATCAATGATGATATGTTTTGCATGCATTTTATGGGGATATATTATTAATAGCTATGGTTGGGTTGTTAATTGTTTTGTGAAAATATATACAAGTAGATTGGGACATTAGAGTTATAAAAACCATAATTTTTGTTTGAGATCATTGTCCTAATTGTAATAGTCAACCACCATTGGCCCAAGGTCACACCAACACCATTGTGACACCAAGTTTTGTGCATACTAGTGTAAGGGCTACTCTTAGGACTTTTCATTACCATTACATATACACACCTAGTGGGGTTTCCGAACACAACTTGTTTGAGTAGGCAGTATCACTAGTAAACTTGTGATTGGCACAATTGGTACCCTTAGGACAGTCATTAATATTTGGTCTATGGCACTTTTTTATGGCTTCTAAATTCTTCTATGGGGTGTGCAAGGATCCCACACATCTCTTCCAACATTCCATCCAATATTAATGTAATAAAGCTAATTAGAAAGTGTCAAGATGCAAAAAGGTTAAAAACTTGTCAATTGACAACTAAAAGTGTCAATTTGACAATAAATTACAGTTGTAAACACCCAAAAGTGGTTGTATGGGTGGTTAAGAGTTGGTTTTTAGTTTCCATGAAGGGAAGAGGTTTAAATATGCTTGTAATGATCTAAAATGAAGAGGTTGAGGGTCGGATTTTCTAGGCCCAATATGGAAAGCTAATGTACCGAGAGGGGAGGGGTGAATCAGTACTCCAAAACATTTCTTCAACAATATCTTTACTATTATACATAAACTGAATAGTGCAGTAACATAGAATAAAGCTAAAACAAATAGATAACAATCATACATGATTCACTCCATAACACATATATTTTGGTTATGCAAAAACTCCTGGTTAGAGAGAAAAACTACGGTGAGGATGGCAGCCACAACTTCACTACTGCAATAATAAAGAGTGTTCAGTTAGAGCTACATGTTTAGCTATTTATGATAGCTTACCCTATTAGGAGTATCAAGATCTGTTAGATCTACCTTGCTAAAGGATTTTACAACACTTAATCTAAATGCTGCACCTGGTTAGAGGTTTTACAATTTATAGACTTCATTAGAGTCTTTTATCCTGTTAAAGGTTTCTCTTTCAACTTCACAATATTACAATAAAATCATTACAAATATCTACAACTTTACATCTGAAATGTTATAGTAGATTCTATGTGCTCAGAATAGATTACCTTGCTTATAGCATACCTCGGTAACCCATATAGTAACTCGGTAAACCCTTATGTTTACTCTGTTCTTCGACCATTCTCTGAAAACCTTCTCAGTGACCTTTGTGTCTCTGTAATAATCTTCTTATATTCATACATACACCCTTAACTTATGCTGTATAAATAGATCTCTTAAGACGGTGATCCAATTCATTGCTTTGATCTTACAAACATGATTTATAACCATGTAAAATATTTCATTGGTTAGATGACCTCGAAATCATACACAATCTTCTAGTGCAATTTCCAATGTGATAATGGTTAGATGTGCCTCGATCTTGTAGCACGTTTTCATATGCATGTCTAGGTTCAATGAATGTGGTAACACATTTCACTTGGTAAATATCAACTCAGTTTGTCATCTTTGCTGCTCGGTAGACATAAAAAGATACTCGACAGACAGCTCGGTGTATACTGCGTTCTGTAACTGCTTTCTTCTGTAACTGACTAGACTATACATACCGACTGAATATTTTGGTAATAGTAACTGACTAGAGTATATAGTATAACTTTGACATAAAACTAATGACAATCTGATAAGTAGTAACAATCTCCCCTTTTGACATTAGTTGAGATGTTTGACAAAAACTACTTTCAAAGTTATAACTCAAAAATCTATATACTTTGCAAAATAACTATACTGACAATATATACAATAGTCAATAAAATAATATATTAGATATACTCCCCTTGTCGATATACTATACATAACTCTAATTTTGAATGCTCAGTTTTGTTCTGTGTGCTTTGCTTACTGTTCTGTACACTACTCGATTCATTTCTCTTGGATACTCTGCTTACTCTACTCGGTATACTCCCCCTGTATACTATACTCCGAATACTGTATCAAAAATGAATCACTCCCCAAATATATTGTATTGCTCCCCCAAGACTATATCATAGTACTCTCAAATATATTGTATCACACTCCCCCTTTTTGACAAACATCAAAAAAACTTAACTTCCATCCGAGGGTAGTAACTAGTCAAAAATGGATTTGTACTTGTTCTGGGTGTTGGTGAGAGCGACAAAGAGTGCATCCTTTACATTGTCCATTAAAGAATTTTGCGCTTGAATATTAGCCAATAGTGATATTAAGCCATCAAGAGTGCTTCCCTCTTGTGTAGTAGACAAGTATGTGGCTCGGTTGATCTGTTCTTGGACGAATGAAAGATGAGGAAGGAATAATGTCTGAAGTGTCATTATGTCCATTCGGATCTTGTGTTCTTCATTTCTTAAGTCCAGTTGTTGAGCCATGAGCTGTTGTAACCTTGTATAAAAATTCTGAATTGAATTTGGCTCTGTGGTCAACTTGCTTGAGAGATCGGTGATCTCTTTCTCAATTATCTCTATTTTATTCTTGATGTCTTTAATGAATAAAGAAAATGTGCAGAGTTTTTGAAATAAATAATGAATGTGCTTGAGTTGAGGAGTCAACTCAGCAATAAATTTGACAAGTTTGACTTTTCCAATGGCTAGAGCTTTCTGTACCTCTTCTATCATTTTTGCAGTGAGCTCCTTGTCTTTTAGCTTGCTCAAATACTCAGATGCATCAACTCCAGATGTTTCTATTTGATTAAGGAGTTCATCCAGTTGAATATGGATGGCTGCATTGGTTGACACTGTAGCTGTAGGTAGCATATCTGATAGCAGTGCCTTCACCTTTTGAAGTACTTTATTCTTCTTTTGTATGGCCATCTATTTTTCTTGTTTGGCCTTTGCTTTGCAGAGTTCACCAAAATCAATGAGTGCTTGCCCCTTTAATTTTGATATATCCACATTGGGCAACACTATTGGTTTAGACAAATCAACTTTGAAACTATGCTTTTTCACTTTCTTTTCTTTACCCTTGGCTGGTTGGACCAAGACAATAGCTTGGGAGGCTTGCTGACCCTCGGTAGGTTGTTTGGTAGAGGCAACACTTTGGTCAGTTCCTGTAGCCTCTATGGTGTCTTTTGGTGTCTCGGTACTAGGTGTCTCAGCGGCAACATTTTTAGTGCTCGAAGGTGCTTGTGAGGTCTGTTCTAGAGTAGTATCTTTTCTAGCTGTAGACTTGTGACCTTTGGTGCCTTGTGCTGTATCCTGAGGAGTTTCAGTAGAGATAGGTTGATTGACCAGGGGATAATGCTGAACTTGTTCTAAAACAAATTCACTAGATACAAGTTTTGCATATGTAGCGCCTTCTATCATTTCCTGCTCGGGTGCTTCTGTATCCATGACATCTTCATCTATTTGAATGGTGTCAGCAGGGTCTTGTTCGGTATCATTAGGACCTCACTTGGTGACATCAAGATCGTGCTTGGTGACATCAATGATTTCAACTGTAGCTTGTTCACCGGTATCCTTGATTTTGAAAATTTCCTACCACTTTGCTTTTGTCTCATTTTTTACGTCAATATATAGCCCATTCATCAATTTTAAGGCTCGTTGTTTGACAAGAAACTTTGAATTGTAGGTTGTCAGATGTTCCTTTATTTCAGCTACTGACATATCAGGAAAGAGATGGACTAGACTTCTTTCTCTGATTTGTTTCTCTGAGTCCATTGCATACTTCCACCTATTATCAATATGCAAGTAAAGTTCATTTGGAAGTGACTTTGCTAGTTCCAATGGAGCTAACCGGAACTTTAGAAGTGTGCAGATGACATCTTCTTCAATTTGTCTCTTCTCATCATTATTTCTAGTTTCATACTTGACATATTTAAATGAACTAAATCCTCCATATTCTTTCAGATTAGCACAAAAGTTTTCAACACTATGTATATTTACCTTCATGGTCTTGACAATCTGGAATTTGTTTGCATCCTCTGATTCTGTATCACTAGACTTTTTTGCCAAAATGAGTCTCTGAGTAGATTTCTTGTATGTCTTTGTTACCTTGGGAGCAGTAACACTCTTTTGTTTCTTACTCAGTGATGCTACATATGCTCTTGTGTTAGCTCTCTTTGTTGGAGGAGTCGGTAGGGCCTTTGAAGTGTCTTGTTTCTTTCTTTTTAACACTTTACCCTTAGGCAATTCGGTGCTTAGTGTTATAGCTGCCTCTTGAGCTTCTGATTCCTCTTCGGTGATGGCAAGAGTGCCTTTGATAGGTGTAGAGGAAGAGTCTTCTCCGAATTTCTCTGACAATGCCTTAATCATCTTTGTTGCCTTTCTTGTAGCTTTGGGTACTACAATGCTCATTTTTACCTTTTCTTTTACTTCTTCATAGGTTCCATATCTTAGCTCGGTAGCATGCCTTGGTAATGTAAGAAATGCATCAATTTTCTATTTTGTGATGTCAAAGTCAATCTCGTAACCCATAGGTGGCAAAGATTGAGTCCTTGGTTCCATAGCATTCACATAATAGTAATCGGTGTCAACTTCAAAACATATATCATTTTTGTATTTCTCTACTAGCTGGGGTGGGATTTGGTACCTGTTATGCATTTTCTCTTGAAATTTACTAAAGTAATCATCCATGATATCATGAAATTATCTCCTAACTTCTTGATGAAGTCATTAATCTGATTGGTGATTGGTCAGTGTAGCTCCCAAACTACTTTACCGACTAATGGAAAGAATTTTTCAAAGTAGAAAAACATGCATACCAGTAGTGATCCTAACTTTAGAGTATTAGCCGAGTTGTTCTTCTTCAGCTTCTTGATTGTGTTCAGATTCTCAAATAGATTCTTCAATAACACCTCACATAAGTCAATTTTCATTCTCTTTTTCACAATTTTATAAGCTAAGTCTACTGCTGCACAGGGTACACTGTTTTCCCTTGCCGATTGGAAGAAATAGTAACCAATTACTCTAATAGAAAACTTAAGTTCTGCATCAGTGACATTGTTCAGTTTCAGTCCTCTGTAATCAAATTCTACTCCGGTTAAACCGATCAATTCCTTATGTGATATCATCTTCTGGGCTCGGGCATGATCATAGATAGGGTAACCGGTAATTAGATGAATGATTTCCTTGGTTATCTTGAATGGTTGCTCTTCTAGCCACATGAAATCATCATGAACTTTGCTCAGAACAAACTTGACCCACTGGGGTTTGAACACATGAGGATAGGTTAGGGCTTCAGTTAATCCTTTGATTTTGATGTGTTCATACTTGTTGTTCAATTTACCATCGGTACATAGCTCATCATAGGTGTCTTTGATTTCAACATGACTGAGTTCTTCAACATGACATTTGGTGAAGAATCTCACATCTTCGACTAACAACACTCTATCCGGGATGAGTGAAAAGGTGGTTTTGTCATCCGGTTCGGAAGCGACTTTGGGAGTCAAAGAGTATTTTAGTGAGGGCTTCTCTACATTCTTGACAACTATGGGATCTTGGATCTTGGGCAACATTTAAATATTTCAGATTAAAAAAACAACTAACAAAGAGTCCTTAGGGTTTTAGGATTTCAAATGACAGACGCTTTATACTTAGCAGATAATGGCAACTAGATACGCTCTGTAAATCAGCTTAACAATGTGTTGAGATTTGATGTAAATACCTTGAATTTTCTTTGTAGGAGGTTTTAATCACCTTGGAATCACTTGCTCTGCTCTCTTGAAAACTTAGTAAGTGTAAATGATAGCGAAAATGCTTTTAAGTACACAAAATACCTTATTAGGCTTCGTGCTAGTTAGATCAAAAACATTAAATGCACTTGGTTCCTCTTTAACCGATTTACTCTCTTTTTTTTGTTTTAACCGAGTAACCAAACTTCCTTCATTTACCGACTTGACAGGCTTCCTATATTCACCGACTTGACAGGTTTCTCGTAAAGTGCTTCAAAAGACTTTGATAGAATTTCAAACTTACTAATACATCTTAACTATGCAGATTTTGAATTTAGTACATAATAGAATAGGAACTATTATGATTTTAACCTTCAGAGAATGCAGTCCCTTCATACCTTTACCGATTAATTTGGAATTGTAGCATCCTAAAATTGCAACACTTGCAATTTCGACTGCATTTCGGTCTTCACGATGGCGACGCAACACGCAACCTGAATGGAGACCCTGAAACTTGCTCATGACACTGAAAATTGCATTTTCTAGCACCCTGGCCTGAACCTCCTTGCACCCTGCTGTCCTGGGAGGTGGGACCAGAGCGCCCAGCGCCCTGGTCCTTCAGGACCAGGGCATCCAGCGCCCTGGTCCCCAGGACCATGGCACCCAGCGCCCTGG
Source organism: Cryptomeria japonica (assembly GCF_030272615.1). Taxonomy (NCBI): domain Eukaryota; kingdom Viridiplantae; phylum Streptophyta; class Pinopsida; order Cupressales; family Cupressaceae; genus Cryptomeria; species Cryptomeria japonica. The sequence goes on along the minus strand of NC_081411.1, from coordinate 87,293,400 downwards.
TCCCTGGGTCCTATTTTGGGCCCGGTCTCCTAAGGGGTCTCGGGTCTTTATGTTTGCAAATTGGAAAATTAACTTTCCTGGTCGGCCTAAGGTCGGGAAAATCAGTCTATCAGCCCTAATTGACAAGTATATAAACTACATTTTCCTCTCTCATTTGGATGGATGGAAAGTAGATGATGAAAAAGGCGTGGAAACTATACTCAAGCATTCAAGCATTCAAGCATTCCTTCTAAGTCTCCATTCAAGGCTAAGTGTTGCATTCAAGACAAGGATTCAACCATTGAAGAGGAGATCACATACTACATACAACATACTACAACAACATACAACATCTATACCTTCGCACATAAGGATACAAACATCCTTAGAACAAGGTATTAGTACTTGTTTTACATACATTTACATTTACAACACTTGCTCATTTCTTGGTTAATTCCAAAACCGAGGTTTGACCTAAAGGCAAACCCCTAATCCCTAACCCCCCAATCATCTTTTCTTTTCTATGTGTAGGTTGCAGGTACGCAGCTGAAATTGAAGATCTGGAATCCTTGTGTAGAGACGAACATATCTCCCTTCGTTTCACGGATTTTTCGGAGGACCGTGGCGCTCGGGCGCCATCGTCTCGACAACTTTTGCTCAAATTAGCAGGACAGTGCCGTATCGACATTTTACTACTAATTCCAGGTCCGCAGCTTCATCCTATATCCCTATCTCAGTTTATAAGCGAATCTTTGTCACTTTCTATGCATTCCTAGCTTAATTCTTCTATCAACATTCTTTACAAAAGAGGGTAGCCTTGCTGTCTTAACCCTTGAAACACATTTAGCATCCAATCTTGCATTGTGTGGGATTGGATCTTGTGGGTTTCAACCCCTCTTTTGAATGTAAAGTCTCTCCCCTAAGTGAAAACCATCAACCCTAGTGAATCTCCCTTCTCTCTCCTTGGAGTTGGAAGAGGGGAGAGCAACTAGGGTTCGATCGCGATTTTCCACTTTACAGGAATAGGTGCACCTAACTCGGCAGGTAAGGTACTTTCTTTATTTGACACAATTTCCTTCTTTTTCCAAATCATCTATAATTTTTCTTTTATTTCTTCAGTGTCTTTTCTAGGTTGATCTCTACAATCTCCAGCCAAGTGTGCAACTTTGTGACAATGAAAACATGCCATACCAGGATTTCTCCATGATCTTCAGTTGTTCATTCTAAACCTTATAAAACAGTTAGCACAAATATGTCCAGATCTTCCACAACATTCACACCATATCCTTGTATTGTAATCCCATGGTACTGCTGCATATTGTCTGTAAGGATGTGTGTAAATTCGGTAACCTCTAGTGTTTGCTCAGTGTGCATACCACATGTAGTTCTTTTGCTTAAACCAACACTTCTCGGTACTATGTCCATATCTATTGTAGTTTCTACAAAACCCTTTGAATTTTGCCTTCTAATAATTGTTAACAGACTTTTTCCTACATTTATTAGATGTGTGACCATATTTATTGCAATTGTAAAAATAACCATTGGACTTAGTGACATTCGGTTGCTTACCTTTTTTGATTTGGCATATGTTGGCAGTGTGACCTTGATTTCCACAATAGTTGCAAATAGGCTTCTTTCTTTTGATGTTATTCCTATTTCCATCTTGTTTTGATGATTCTCCTCTCTTGGTAGTATGAATTCCTTTCTCGATAGATTCTTTTCCTTTGTAACTGAGTCCTGCATCTCTGTTGGGTCTTCTTGTATTCAGTTGCCCATCCAACATCTTTGATGCTTCATAACTCTTCTTCAGTGTTTCTTTGGATTTCTTCTCTCTTTCAAGTTCATCGGTCAACCTTGATACTTCAAGTCTAAATGCTTTGTTCTCATCATTCTTCAGAATTGCTTCATGATGTGCATAACCTAGTTGATCTGATAGGTTTTGTTGAATTCTAGTCAACCTTGAGATTTCATCATTCTTATCAGATACTAAGACTTCAAGTTGTTGTTTCTCTCTTTCTAGATCTCTTACTTTATCCTCAGCTGTTCTTAATGCATCTAGATTTTCAGTCATCTGTGTGCTGAAATGTTCATGTTCTCTTTTCATTGCTTTTAGTTGATTGGCCAGTGCTTTGTTCTTTTCTTTCAATACTCCAATCATTTCTTCAGTTTCTTCAGATATATTGTTCTTAGATGATGTCTTATATTCATACATACACCCTTAACTTATGCTATATAAATAGATCTCTTAAGACGGTTATCCAATTCATTGCTTCGATCTTACAAACACGATTTATAACCATGTAAAATATTTCATTGGTTAGATGACCTCGAAATCATACACAATCTTCTAGTGCAATTTCCAATGTGATAACGGTTAGATGTGCCTCGATCTTGTAACACGTTTTCATATGCATGTCTAGGTTCAATGAATCTGGTAACATGTTTCACTCAGTGTATATCAACTCGGTGTGTCATCTTTGCTACTCGGTAGACATGAAAAGATACTCGGTACACAGCTCGGTGTATACTGCATTCTGTGACTGCTTTCTTCTGTAACCGACTAGACTGTACATACCTGTAGATCAGGAATTTGGGAAAACATCAAAGCAAATAGCAATTTGGACAATCAAAAAACCTAAAACTGCAATGAAAACAATCCTAATCCAATCAATGAAAACATGAAGACAAGATATTCAAAATGAAATCAAAGCAAACCAAATGCAGATATCTCCTTCATGTGGCTCCATTGTTTTTCTTTCACCTTCCCATTTGATGTTGTTCTCACCTACAAAGTGCATTTGCAAGTGGAAAGCAAGTTGTTGATGAAATTTGTAGCATAAGGTTACTCAAAAATGTGATTGATTGATCTCATGATTGAAGAAACTCATCCAATTTATAGACAAATTGGAGAGAGGACATGATTAGCATGAAATTGATATTAGAGGCAATTTATTTCAAAAATGGAAAAATTGAGTTGAAGGAAGAAGGTTATGACACCTTCTATGTCATGAATTCTAACATATTGCCAATGCAAAGGTTAGAGGACTAAAAGCCTATGACATCTTGCTATGCCAATGGTATGACGCATGAGAAATTCATGCTTCCACCGAAGCACAAAAATAGGGAGAGACTAGAGATGAATTGATTAGGTGGAAATTGAATTTAGCAAATTAGAAAATGAGGTGAATTAATTAATAATTTTTCATTCATTAATTAATTCACAAAAAGAGGAGGAATTAATTAGCCAATTAAATAAATATTTAATTGTGACAAGAAGACTTAGGATAAATAAATAAATAATTTAACCTAGAGGGGAAAATGACAAACAAGATTAAATGAATAAATCATAAAACCCTAGAAGATGAATTAGAAATGCAAGGATGACAATTAGGTCTTGACAAAAGATAATTGATGTAGGTTCGATCATGATTCTGATTGACAAAGGACCAATGTTGATAAATGATTGAGATTGGGTGACAAAAATCAATGACAAATTTACCAAGACTGACAAGGAGATCAAATTGATAGACGCCAATTGACGAGGAACAATGACTAATTGATCCGAATTGACATGATTGAAAAGGACAAAGATCGATGATGAATCAATCGCAAAAATGACGAATCGATCACAAAATGACAAGATTGACAAGGACAAGGATCGATGATGAATCTATCGCAAAATGATGAGATTGATGAGAGGACAAAAACCCTAATTCTATCATCGATCAGGATTGATGATGTCCAAAATGATGATAAATGAGCACGCACATTGATGCGACAGGATAAGATCAACCAAAATCATGACTAAAAATTGTTATCGACAAGACCAAATTCGAAAGCGAGAAAAATGAGGAATGCAGAAGAAGGACTCGATGCTCGCTAATGATAAAGACCAAGTGCACAACATAGAAGAAATGTTAATGCGATGCAAAAACCCTAAAATAAGGCAATGCGCAAATGTTAAAGTATGACTCTACAAGCGTTGACCATTTTTAGACATCTACATTTTGCCCCTCTTTGAGACAATGCGATTCTAAGCATTGTTTCAAAGAACAATAATGAAAATGCCCCAGACAATAACAATGACATATGCATGCCCCCTCGAGGAATTGGCTGGAAACATTCAAGATAGAGGCCAATTAGTTGATAAGAATAATAGAAAATGATATGTTTGAACAGATCAAGAATTGAAGGTCGGATGCACAAATTACAAGCAATAGAAGGCGCAAAAGACCATGACCAGCATAAGATGGAGAGCATGCACGTCCATATAGGCACTGACAAAGAGCTATATAAGAGACAAGGAGAATGAAAAGAGTTCATTTGCACTGGCCAAAGTGGAGGAGTTGTTGCTCAGGAAAAGGACCCTTGTAGAGAGATGGCGAACATTCCAATGGTAGATCACCTTGGGGAACATGTATGCACCTACCGACGATTGAACGATGTAGGAGCAATGATATGTAGTTCAAAAACCCATATGGTAAATTTCATGAATTTTGCTTGATTGCGGGACATTGCGAGGCCCACAGGGGAAGGAAAAAGAGAGTCCTACGCCTGTGTGGGCGCATTCTGCACCTATGTAAACAGGTTCTGCACCTGTGTAAGGTACATGAGATGTGCTATTTGAGGACTCTATATGAGAGCACAGTTCCACCAGAGTAGAGAGTAGTGTCATATCAGTCACGATCGAGGACAGAGAGCAGGCCACACTCTCGGAGGTTAGCAAGCAGCATGGGGGTGAGTGGACCTAGGAGACCACCACAGCTAGGACCAGGGATAGGAGGGGCTTCATCCTTGAGACATAGCAGGGATGAGGAGGATAGAGGGAGCACCCAGTGACAGAAGCATGTGCTCCTTATGATAGAGATATATATAGTTTGACATTATGTACTCAGCCTGCGGGTCATACTGAGGACAGATAGTCCAATTTTTTACTCCGATATTGTTTTGATATATGATATGATATGCAGCTATATGATGGGATGCAATGTGTTATGGCTTACATTTATGTTTCATGTATGGATGTCTTATGCACTATTTATGTACCATTGTGGAACATGTATGAATATATTTTTATGTGTTTTTGATGCATTTATAATATGAAAAATGCTTGATATGGGCTTGATATAATGCAAATGTACTAATCAATGAATGCAGGATGCAACTTATGTTTTTGGAGATCGGAGAACTAGACTGAACTAACTGCCCAACTGATGGAAGAAATGTTAGTAAGAAGAAATTAGACAGAGGATAGTTAGAGATGAAGAAAAAACTTGCTTTCACCAATGCACAAAAGTAGGTGAAAACCTTTATTTAATGTAGCAAAGTGGATGTAGAGCATCATGGCATTGAAGGCCAGAGCTGAAATGCAACCCCTTTTGCAAAAGACAGACACATCACACACAAGGAATGAGTGAACCATCCTAGGGTGCATACATCAAGGGTCGAGGTATGTGCGGCGTTCACAAAGAGAACATACTTATCACAGACACCCAATGATATAGTTGCCCCAGTTTGTGACAAACATTCCACAAACAACAAGCACAACAACAAACAAAAGGGATCATGAACCATCCTGGTCACTCTAAATCACTTTGTGACTTCCTTGAGCAACATAGGAACATGATTGAAGCCAAAGATAAATCAGTAAAAAGATAAGACGCACAAATTCGACCAAGTCAAACAAACAATCTGATTGTCATTGTCAAAAGTGGAAAACAAGAATGATCATGCCGTCTGGTTTCAGGGAATACAGCACCCCGTCGAAGATAGGACACAGTCTAGTTTCAAGTATACCACACCCTGTATAAGACTCATGATAATAGTGGCAATGACAAATGATATTGATGCTAGTTTGATTGATATGACAACTGTGATCAGGTTGAATTCTTGCGTGGTCGAACAGTTCATCTATTAATGCATGATTTCATTAAAGCACAGTGTTGTAACATGTTATCTGTTTGTTGTCTACACAAATGTTTGATCGATTGTCATTGGATGTATGCTCAATGATCTGTCTATTCACAAAGGGGATATTTATGGACAAAATGCAAAATGCTTGTTTTTGGATTTGAATGTTTTGAAAAAAAATTTTGTTTTGTTTTTTCCGAGTTTTTACAATTTTTTTGTTCGTTTTTTTAAGGACTTTATTTGACTTTTTAATGGATTTTTTTTAGGACATTATGTGATTTTTTTGGATTTTTTCAGGACATTATTTAATTTTTTTGGATTATTTTAGGACATTATTTGATTTTTTGGATTTTTTCAAGACATTATATGATTTTTTTAGGATTATTTCAGGAGATTATATGAGTTTTAGAGATTTTTTTCAGGACATTTTTCAATTTTCATGATTTTGCCCCCAGTGTCTAGCAAGGCAAGGAATATGATAGGTGAATAAATAGGCTTTCTAAAATGATGGTGGATAGAGGGAAGACAAAGGCCTTTTATTATGGAGACAATACAGATGCAATTTTCAAGGGTTATGGTGTGATGGGACAAGAGATTGGAATATGACAATGTAAAGCAGTGACATGGCATGAGGGACATGTCAAGAGGTTTTTGAAACTATATTTAAATTTTGCATCCTTATGTTAGATCAAGATCAAGGAACAGAAAAAGAGTGTATGGATAGCGATAAGATATGGATAGGATAAGCAAGACCAAGAATGGATAAGGGACATGGACTGAAGGTCAGGATTGGCTAAGGGATAGTGGCAGAAAGTTGCAATAAGCTAGGGAATATGGCTGAAAGGTTGTAATAAGCAAATGGATAAATGACCAAAAGCTATGATGGACTAAAAGCTGCAAACAAGATGCATGATGCTCATTGTCAAGATCAAAGGTGGAAAGGGAAACTGGACATGAGGGACAATAGGATATGAAGGGTAATGACATGGTATGATAGGATAATGAAGGGCAATAGGATATGAAGGAGGAAACCTGCCCCCAAGTGTGGTGTGCAAGAAGTTCATAGATTATGCATGACACCTATTTGCCAGGTTTTCATCATGGTACTTTCCCAAGACGCCTGTTTGCCAAGTTTTCACCAGTGGACGAATTATTTTTTGTGTTACGTTTTTTCTTCTTTTTCACTTTTTTTTTTCTCACTTCTTTTTTTTGTATTTTGACTTTTTCAATAGAAGATGGACACATGATAGGGGACAGAAGAAGGACTCAAGCATCTTTTTTTTTGGATAGTAGCCTTGAAATAAATGGACCATGACCTTTAAAAGTATGCTCAAAGACGTTGGTAGGATAAGGACATGGAAAATAAGATGAAACTAAGGCAAGGATTTATGTAAAGGATTGGACCAGAGGGATGGAAGGATGGAAAATATGCATTGGATAATAGATAGGGTATTGGAAGAATTGGGCTTCAGTGGATGGAAATGAAGGCAAGATCAACATTGGCACACACCTTGAGGGGTGATGGACTGATGGAGGAAAAATGGATCTTAGATTGTGAGATTTGGATGGAGGAATAGCTTGGAATTTTGAGACATAAGGGCGAAAAATGGATGAAGAAGGTGATGGAGGAACAAATTTGAGAGGGTTGGATGGAGGAATAGCAACTTTGGATGCCAAGTTGGATGTTTCTTTAGGCTTTTGTGCTTCAAGAAGTTGCTTAAGGATCCACATGGTTTTTAATTTTTCATGCTTTTGTGGTTCCTTGGAGTGCATTACTTGCATAAGGGATTTAGGAACCCATACATATTTTGACTTTCCTTTATTTTTCTCAGTGGGCCTTTGTGGCCTTTTGGATATTTCTTTTTCTTTATAGATCATATTGTTCTTTGTTTTGACATGTCGATTATATTAGACATGTTGATCCTTGAATACATGTGGATTGCTAGACTTATGACGTTTACACTTGGCATCCAAATTTCTTGGAGGGGGAAAGGAGTGCATGGATGGATATGAATGAAATGGATTTCTTTTGCATTGATGAAAGTTACTCAAGGATTTGTGCCTTTGCTGACCTTGCATAGAGGACGAAGGAATATAAGGACCTAAGATGGATGGAAAGTATGATGGGAAAGGTGTATGATTTGATTTTGATGGAGGGATACCAATGTCTTGAGAGTGAGTTGTGTAGACATGACCCTTAAGATATTCTTTGATATGGAGGGATTCTTGCTTATGGAGATCTACTCCTTTGCCTTTATGAATATCTTGACTTGTAGGATACTCTTTCCTTTGGGAAGAAGATGCGAGTCCATTATGAGGTGGATATGATATGAGAGAAATAATGAGATCTTGAAGTGGATTGGATTGCACCAAAGTGGAAGAACCCATTATGCATGTCGAGGGTTCATGAACATCTTACACCATGTTAGAATCATGAGGGGGATCAGGATCATGAGGGGAACTAGGATTGTGTAGTGGACATGGTTCAATGATAGGTTCTTCAAGAGATGGAATGGGAGAAATAATGGGATCATCAAAAGAAATGTGATCTTGGAGTGTATATGGAGCATTAAGACAAGGAGATGGAGGAACAAAAAGATCTTGTGGAGGATTTAAAGGAATAATTTAATCTTGACAAGGAGGAAGATCATTGGAATCCTCTTTAAAGGTGCTTTGCTCTAGACATTTAATGGGATCATTGGAAAGGATGGAAGGAATATCATGATCTTTCTTAGGAAGTGGAATGTCAATGGGATTTGAAAGGACATTGTGTTCTTGGATAGAATTGACAGGAATAAGTAAATCATCATGAGTGTTTGGGAACACGGGGTCCTGGTCAACAATTGGATGGGATGATAAGGTTTCAGGATCTTGATCTTGATCTTTTTTAAGACACGTTTCTTCATGCTCTAAATTATCCTCTTGACATGGGGTTGGACTTTGGATATGCATGGGGGATTCTGACAAGGGATCAATGTTTTGGCATGAAGGAAATGCACTTTGAATATTTGTGATGGATTCTGGCAAGGAATCAATTCTTGAACATGACGAAGAGGGACTTTGAATGGGGTCCTCTAAAATAAGTAATGGCAATAAAGTGCATGGTGGCATTGGGTCTTGTATTTCTGAAACATGACAAGGATGTGCATCATGAATTGGATTATCTTGGCAATCAATTATGGATAACCCTTGGATAATTTCATCCTTGGGTGTATTGTTTGATGAGGACAATATGGAAGATTCTTGTGAAACTTCTAAAGGTGTAGGGATAGATGCCACTGGAGAGTCAATTTGTTTGTAGGGGATGAGGCATTGCTAGACATAAGTGTATTATCTTGATCTTCCTCAAAGAAATCACTTGGTAATTTTCTTAAGATCCTTGCAATAAAGCCACCTTTCTTTCGAGGTTTTGACATAATTGTATCTGGAATTTGGACTTGTTTGGAAAGGAGTTGGTTCTGGTCTGATGTCATGTTTTGATTTCGAACTAGATGTTGATCAAATTGGTTTGACATGTTCAAAATTTGGCTTGGTGCATGTTGCATCCTTTGTTTGTGAATTTGTGATTGTAGTTGTTGACATTGATATGTTGATTTAAATTGTTGATATTCTACCATTGGTTGAACTATTTGTGGACATTGTATAGTTGGTTGGACATATTGTTGAAATTGGACCATTGGTTGTGTCTATTGGAAATGTTTGAACTGTTGAACAATTAGTTGTGATGGTTGAAAATCTGATTGATAGTAAACACCTTCTTGTTCTTGTTGTGAAGGCACATAATGTTGTTGTCTCTTTTCTTGAAATTGTTTCATCATCTCTATTTGTGAGAGGAGAGCTGGTATGTCTGATCGTTCAATAAGAGATCTTACATCAATTGGCTCAATTTTTGGATTTCAACCTGGAAAGTTTTGAAATATTTTGGACATTTGTGATCTATTCTTCTCAATGTTTTTCACTTTTTGTTCCAAAATCTCCTTTTCTTGAGCTAGTTTCTCCTCTAGTTTTTGTATTTGGAGCCCTGTTTCATCATAAAAAGTTTGACCGATATTGCCTTGTTGTTGGGTTGGATATAATTGTGATTGCCTTGGATTAAAATTCGATTGCATTGTCAGATGATATGTCAAAATTTGTTGCATCATTGGTGCTTGGAACCTTGTTTCAATAGACATGTCACTATGCATTATTTTTGGGATTTTTGATTTTAAAAGGATGATGTATGATATGCAACTAAATGCAACCTAAAGAAATGAAAATGCAATCTTTGGCAAGAATGCAACCTATGTTTTTGTTGTTTTTCAAGATATGGACAAACTTTTTGGAATGCAAACCTAAAGACTCAACCTTGGGAAGTCGAAATGAAGCCAAGACCTTAAAGGAGAAAGGACCAAATGACAATAGGGCAAATTGACAATGTCTCACCTATATGCTTGGATACTAAGCTAGGTTTGACAAAAATGATATTAATGAAAGGACAAATTTTAGACAAGGTCAAGACTCCCTAACAACAACTTAGGGTATCATCCAAAGTTTTGATTTTTCAAGTTTGACAAACCAAATTTTTGAGACTAAATGCAAGAAGGCAATGATTATCAAAACAAAATGGAAATCTAGCTTGGGTATGACAATGAAATGCAAAACCTAGGGAAATGATTTTTGAACCTAAGTGCAAAATGAGGATGCTTGCAATGAAAAGGACTAAAATGAAGGGAGATGACAATATGTCCTAGGACCTAAGTTGGACTATGCAAAACCTAGCCTAAAGTGACATGAATGTTGAGACAAAGTTTTTCAATGTGTTTGAAAGCCATGTTTTGAACTTTGTTGGATGAATGTTCTCTTTTTAAAACCTTGTTTGGACAATGTTTGGACTTGTTTGACACATGATGTTTTGTGACAATTGTATAATTCAACTTTTGACAATCACAAAAGACAAGATGTTTGGACTTAGACCCAAGACAATCATGCTCATTCACAACAAATCTTATGGCTGGCAAGGGCAATATTTGTTGAATCCTCTAACCATAAAATACAACACTCAGTCGGATAGCTAGACGCTTGGTAGCACTGGCTCCCCCTTACAGTGCACTCACTTCTTGGGCATACCAAGCTTCGAGTTCAAGGGGCATCACTTCCCAAGAACTTGCTATCTCTAACTGAGGAGTACATGAGAGGTGTCTTCGGCATGCACGTATCACAATGCCTGAGCCAACAAATAGAAGGATTTTGGCATCTAAACAAGAGATTATAGTAAGGGCATCCGTTCAGGTGGGTATTGATACGGCGAATAAATTGTCGCAATACCATTCCAGCACCCATTGTCTACAACTTTTGTTGCATCCACAGTTATTTAGAGTGGAACAAAAGAGCTTGGCTTTATCCCGTCACCACTTTGGGTCGTTCCCTCTCACCAATGCATGTGCGAAGTGCTAGGCAGATCAGGAGGTAGGCCCAATTCTAAGGGTTAAAACATGCAATCAAATTGAAAACAAACAAAGCATGCATGGTGTTCATTATCCTTTAAGAAACAAAATGTGCAACTACTTAAAAAATAATCACAAGCAAGATATTTTAGTGAAAGTCTTTGACTGCGTCCTGCATAAGATTCATTAGTAGTTGCATTTTTAGTCTTCATCACACGTAGCGCCAAGATGCTGCACAGAGAATTAGTACCAAAGAAAAACCAAAATGCAGAAAGTAGAATGATTTTTTTTTTTTTTTTACACAAGTGCAAATCTCATCAACACAGGCACAAAATGCCTTGACACAGGTGTAGAATGCCTCAACACAGGTGCAAAACCCTTCTACACAGGCATAGAAGTGCCCAGAAAGCTCCGAGTCGCCCTATTTCTTGAGTTTTTCACCTGCAAACAACTCAAAAGCACTCAAAACATGGTTAAGGGGTTAGTTCACATCGGGTTTCAAAGAACAATGCCCCTCTTTGAGACAATGCGATTCTAAGCATTGTTTCAAAGAACAATAATGAAAATGCCCCAGACAATAATAATGACATATGCAATTTATCCCATGACTGAATATTTCGGTAATAGTAATTGACTAGAGTATATAGTATAGCTTTGACATAAAACTAATGGCAATATGATAAGTAGTAAAAGGATTTTCTTGGCATTGTAAGAGTTTGGGGTTTGGCAATAAAAATACAAGGTTTTCCTTGCAATTTTTGTCCAAAATCTGCACTTTATTGGTTTGAAACTCTTCTTCTTTGCTTCATTTTTTATTGAAAATGGATTTGGAAATGTAGAGGAGTGTTTGTAATATCATTTGATACTATTAGTGAAGGTTTTACATTCAAATCTGATATACTTCTATTGGTTGTTCTAAAATCTGCAGTAGGTGATTATTTTAGGGAGTTTTGAGAGTCACAATGCAAATGTGACCCGTTCCACTTTATGTGGTTGTTGTTTCTTGTGGAATGGGTCAGTAATATTGTATTATATGTGTCTCTAACCTTACATGTGTAGGAAATAATGTGGATATGAAGTGTTGATACCCTAGGGTAAGAGATTGAGTGAAGAAAAACATGAAAATGGAGGCATGAGTATAGCACCAAAAGATCTACCTTAAGGAGGTAGTGTTTCTATGTGAAACAATGTTAGGGGATGGTAAATTCATGGTTAATACCAAGTTTCAAGATCTGAAAGTGAGTTTTGGGGTTTGAACAAGGAGGCCCTAGTTTTTTAGGCCTAAAAAGGGGGGTCTAGTATCTAACCTATCAAATGAGTGTGTATTGTCTTGAAACCTAGAAAATCTATGTTTTTGGAACATTTTCAAGACTTTTTTTTGGTTTGGAGTTTTTCTCATACCATTTGTTAGTACTTGCTTTGGAAAAGAGGGTTAATTGGGCCTAGTTGGTGTGTAGTAGGGTGCTGGTCTGAGTATTTCGTTCAAAAGAACCATAGTTTATTTTCACATAGGTTATGTAAATTCCAAAAGGGTATCCAGATATATAATGTTTTTTTCAAGTGTTTTGGGATTATTTTGAGTAAAGGTTAGATTACCCACTGAACAGGGCTACTAGGGATTGGTCTATTTAGGGACCCGAGTAAGGGTTTGTGAGTGAACTAGTTGATAGGGTGAGTGAAGCCTATTGGGTAAAGTGGAATAGGATATGTAGAGACCCTAAGAAGTGTTGGAACAAGTTGGTGAGGTTGATAGTTCCATTTAGGCATCTTGGTGAAGCCTAGTGAAGGAAGGTGAAACAAGAAGCATTGAGTTTTCAAGAAGAAAGAATGATGAGTTGCATCCATTCTCTTGGTGTTGTGCCCAATTGAGTATGTCTTTTTTATGTATGAAAATGACATTTTTCAATTGAGACAATTTGATGTATTTGAGATGTCTTGCATTTAGATATGGCACGAGCTTAGTCCTAGAGTGAGACTAGAGAGTGGCTCCCACTCATGTCCCTCATCTGAAAGTGTACCTGGTACGCTTGGAATTCATGTTTGGGGAGTTTTGTAATCAAGTGATAACATAACAATAGACAGGTTAAAACAAATAACAATAAAATTGGTTCCTTGAGCACGCCTTGAGGGCTATCACAACACCAAGGGTGTTTTGGGAAGGCATGCTCGCACATGGAGCATTGGGACTTGTGCGAAGAGGCATGCCCACTCACACAAGGATTATGTGACCATTGTTCTCATTCACATGAGAGAATTCTTAGTTCCATATGGTCTATCCCCATGTAGCACATATGATGAAATGCATGCCTACACATGGAGCGTTGGGACTTGTGCAAAGAGACATACCCACTCATGTAGCATAGGGACTGTGTGATTGTTGTTCTCATCCATATGAGAGAATTATTGGTTCCATATGGTGCATACCCATGAGAACATACAATGAAAGGAAAGCCCACACATGGAGCATTGGGACTTGTGCAAAGAGACATATGATGACACTTCCTCCACTGCACTCTAGAATCTAATGCCTTGTGTAGTTTTAAAGTAGTGATCCTATGTGGATTCATGACTTGGTATCATCCTTCTCTATTGATGTTGCACTATATTGTTCCATTACTTGTGTCATGTATGCATCATGTATGGCATGTGTGAGCCTATCATCCCCCTTGTATACTTTGATTGACTATTTGGAACTATCTCCACAAGCACGATGGGGTGGACCTAAGGGTTCCACGTGGTCGCGTGGCTTTGCAAACCACCACAATGGAATCAATATGTGATCACCTTGGAGAGCACTTCCACCTCCCTTAATACATGTTCTTTCTCTTTCATCTATTCTTGCAAGTTTCAATTCAAATGTATATTGAAATAAGCATTGTAATCATTGATGATATGTATATTAAACACTCCAAGTGGAGATTGATGTAATTGAACATAATTGATATGATTTATTCTAGCTTCACTTAAGTATATTATGGGCCCATAACCCATAGGTCCCAAGATCAATTTCATAACTAGAAAATAAGATATCTAAATGAGTTGAGAATTTTTAGGAGTAAACAGGTGGGCATGTTTAACTATACAAGGGGAGAGATGACCTTTAAAATTTTATTTTTTTATACCAAAATTTAAATTCAAATACCCTAGTTACTTAAACAAAAGAAAGGTTGGAACTATTTTATATCAAGTGTTTTGTGGGTGGTCATAATGCATTTATGTTTTCTTTTAAGATGCTAGTAACATTATTTTTAGTACTAAATCTTTACCTATTGTACTTTTCTATTGGACTCGATCAACCCAATAACCTTGTACATGTGATTTATTTTATTAAAGAGGATATTCATGTAGTCCGGAATGCATGATTATCGTCTTTGAATATATGTTGAATATATAATAATGAGTGACTACTTAGTATGAGATATATATATATACACTATCTCTACCTATTGTACTTTGCTATTGGACTCAGTCAACGCAATAACCTCCTTGTACATGTGATTTATTTTATTAAAGAGGATATTCATGTAGTCCAAAATGCATGATTATCATCTTTGAATATATGTTGAATATATAATAATGAGTGAATACTTAGTATGAGATATATACATGTCATTCAATAGGTATATGTCATGTATTGACATAGGATGGCACTTTATATGAGATTATCAATTTGGGATACACTTATAAGAAATATGTGTATATATAGTAGATAAATTCATTTCATGTATATATATATATATATATATAGTAGATAAGTTTTGGTAGCTCCCAAGAACAACTAACTTAGATAAGGTAGATAAAGTCATTTCATCTCCCAGATTGGCTTTAAAGGCTCTTGTATTTGGGTTAGCTAATTCCCTATCAACACCATTTTTAATAGGTCTACCAATACTTAGTGGTTCATACAGTCCTCTTAGGAGTTGGACCATCTCAACTATGGTGCGCCTAATCATATTAGCTTGAAACCAGTGCACCTCATATTAGCTTCAAACCTATGCCCCCTATTGGTAGCTGATGGGGATAGAATATCATTCGCTATACATATCAATGAGGTTTGGTTTACGTATAGATAATAATATTTTAAAAAAATAAAAAATAAATGTTTGTCAGAATTACAATGGAGACTAACCTTTCAACTGAAAATGGAATCGTTAGACCAACAATGTTCTCTTCGGTGCAAAGTTTCTAGAATCCATCGAAATTTAGACTCAAACTACATAAAAATCCGACGAGGATGCTGTATGTCTGAAAACACTTCCTTGCCAGACAATCGTTGATGCATATTAATGGACCGATGACAAAACCATCAGACAAACAACATTCCCATCAGTGCAAAGTTTCAGACTTCCGTCGACATTCCGACGCAATCTAAACAAACATCTGATAAGGATGCTATATGTTCGACAACTTTTTTGACCAGAAGAGTGATCATGCCCACCGTCGATAGAGTCCATGGGGTTGTTGTACTTCCAATGGTCAGAGGCATCATCAAAAAGTCCTACGACGAGTTTTCAATGGATACTTTTGTCAGTAGCCCGACAAAAAGTAGTTGCAATTCCGACAATCGACCATCGAAAATTAGCCCCAAATGTACTAGTGAATGATGACAAGCATTTTTATCTCATGAGATGATAACCCAAATGAAAAGTTGTCACCCACCTAAAGTGGATAGGTGATAGTATGATAACAACACATAAAGTGGATCACCCACCAAAGGTGGAAAATTGCAACTACTATAAGTGGATAGGATAAAGAGATAACATGATAAGTCCACCTAAAATATAAATTCTCCAAAAACTATTATATAGTTTCTTAAGTAAGCTTAAGTGATGTGTAATTAGGACTTAGGTAAGAAATAAATAAGGTAAAATACCTTAATTACACCAACACCCCTCCTTAAGTGCAACTTAGGGTTAATTGACACAAAGAATAATAATGAAAGATGGGTCTTGGCTACAAGGCCATGTTAGGTATCCATGTACAAATGCAATGCATTTCTCATTAATGGATAAAGGGAGAAAACTAAGTGGGAAAAATTCCTACCCAAAAGAGAGATGAAAACACAAAAGAACTCTCAAAGAAGAATGCAAAGGAAAAAATCCCATGTGAGGAAAATCTCCTTGCTTCTCCCCTCGATAAGAGAGAAAAGAGAGACCAAGTATCCCCCCTTTAATGTAGAATGTGCACCAATGGTAGGTGCTCAAAATTTAGTGGAGAAGTTTCTCCATGATCTTCAAACAACCTTTGTCCCCTTATGAATAAACAAAACAAAAGGTGTATGTATGAATTCTCCCCAATCCTGAAAGGAAGATGCAGGAAGAAAAATCAAGATGCATGAAGTCTCTAAAAGTTGCTCAAGTGTCCACATGTCGATGCTGAAAGTTGCCCCTTCCAAATCAAGTGCACTAGGCCACATTACTGGAAAAGACAATCTAATATATAGTGAAGATGAATGAAGAACATGATCCAAAGACTCAAGAATATCCTCTAAAGATAAAGACACCTCCAGATTCTATACATAAGTATCCATAATCATGTCAAACTTGAAATAATGACCATGCAGAGAATCTATAAGAGAGTCAGAGTGCTCCCTTACAACAACTAAAGAAGGATAATCTCCATCAAAGAGAAGATGTATTCCATTAATGATGTCTCCCAAATTTGCATCATAGAACTCCATAAAAAACCTATAATGTCTACCAAATGATCATTCCATGAAGCCATGTGCGAAAGGTGATTTATATCCTACTGCACTAAATTACAAGAAGCCAAAATTGTAGCAACATAAGGATCATTAGGATCAATAGTAAATGTTCTATGAATAGGAGAAAATGGAATGAAAGGTTCAAGAATTGGATCACATGTAAGAAAACCCAAGTTCTATTCAAGATTGAAATCCACACTAGAAGTGTGATCATCATCAAAAGAATCCAAGTCATCAATAAGATAAAGTCTAAAAAATGAGTACAATCAAGATGCATGACCGACTACCCTAGTAGCAATGATAATATACTCTCCAAATATCTAATGATAACTGAATTAGGGGTGAACTCTATAGCCTTCCTTTCTAAACCATGAGTGATTGGATAGATGGAAAATATATTGTTTGTCAAGTGAGATACACACAACACATCATTGAAGATGTCATCCACAATATCAATAGAAATTTTCCAAATTACATTTATATATGTACATATGATTTCTCATCAAAATCAATGGCATATTCCAAAACTTAAATAAAGAGAAGAAAGACTACAAAGATGCCATATTATGACAAGCTCCTAAACCTAAAAGCTATCTCCCTAATTATGACCTGTAGTAGCACATATAACTTGTCCTTTAATTTTCCCAAAAGTGTGACTCTTTCCTTTATAAAATTATTTTTCTTTGGAAGAAGCTAAAGTAGATATTCTAAAAGGAAAACTGATTATATTCTTCTCAAGAAGATGCTTCAATTCATCAATATCCTTCTTGTAACAATGGTGTTCTTCATGTCCTAACTTATTTTTATATGCACAAGTAAGCTTCTACTTCTTAGATGATTTCCCCTCAGGAGAGGATGTAGAATCTCTTGGTTGAGGAGAGGAAGATTGTGCTTAATATTTCGTGGTTTTGGATTTGCTTTCTTTTGCTTCTTGTCATAGCCTTTTCCTTAATTTCCTGTATTCCTTGATTAGCCACCAAATATTTTGACTTGGATATATGGAGAATCCCCATGGTGATCAACTTTATCTTATCAAGCATCAAAATTTATGTGATAAATCAAATGATGGTGTAGTGTAGGCACTACCTGTAGCATTGTAAATTGCACACCTTTATTAGTGTGTCCAATTTCACACTCCTAGCACCTATTTTAGTATTTCCCTTTCCTCTATCCCTTATAGGACCATTATTGTAATCAATTAATATTTAATTAACTATTATGGGTCTTACCCCATATTAATGTATCATCGCATTCTTATTTGTGCCCTTAATTCTAGATGTGCCCTTTATCATTTTTTCATGATTTATCCTTAATCCTACCTTAATTTCATCCCTCAAAGAATATTTTTCATATATACACATCTTGGTTTGAGCCACCAAGATAAATTTAGCATTAGAATCATGATAGCTCACATCCCTTGAAATTTGGAAAAAAGTTGATAGGACCATGGTGCCCACCACCATGGTCCCAAGTTTTTTTCCTCAAATATTGAGAGGATGATTGAGTGGTTCAAATCTAACTCTATGCAAAAATAATATCAAATATAAGTCCCTCTAAATGTGATTTCAATTATGAAATTCCTATAACATACTTCTTAACTCATTGTCACCTAGAAGCATTCTAAGTCTCTATGTACAAGAAATCTATTACTCTTGCATCCATGAAATATTAATCAAACATTTTCAGAGATCTTTAAGGTTGCATATTTATCCTTTAATCATTGTGGAACAAAATTACATCAATCTTATGCATTCATCTGTGTGTGATTAGGGTTTTTTGTTTGTCATGCCAATTCATACAACATATACTGGGTTACACTTTTTGGTACATGCTATTTTTACAGAAATCATACATTTTTTAGAAAATATAATGATTTAAGCCTTGAAAGGTCCCATTTGAAGTTATTAATTGAAGAGAGTTAGATCAAAGCCTCTTAGATCAAAATACCTTGGATAGAACCTCTCTACTCTCAAATCATACCTCCAATGGAGTTACCTTTGCACCTATGAAAATGCTAATAATAAACCACTTTTGCATTAGCTTTTGGGGGGTCAAAGTAATTCATTTAAAACTTTTGTATTTTAAGTATGCAGTCCTTATTATAAGCTTTCCAAATAGTATAATTTTTAATATATTTAATGTAATTAATATATTTATGTTTTATTTCTTATGATTGTAGATTTTTTCATCGAACATTGAGGATTGTGTTTCACACATGGAAAAATTAAAAAATAGAAAAAAAAATTGTAAAAAATATATTTTCCCTAGGTGTTGGTATCTCCATTTCAACACAAAAAGAATAAGTTCATTTAAATGCATACAAAAAAAGTATGCATTACAGAATACACCTCTAGCCAAATTATAATTACTTTGACTTAAAAAATTAACTAAAAAAATTACATGTAACAAAAAATTATGAAAAAATATCCATCGACTAGATAATTGTGTGACATATCTATATTTTAAAAACTATAATTTAGTTCTTGCTAAAAAAAGTTATACATTACAAAATAAATGTTACTTCTGAAAAAAGTTGATTTTAATAAATATTAATTCATAAAAAGTTACATAGCAATATGGACAATTAGTTTATAATTATTTTAAAACATATATTTCTAGAATCTATATGAAAAATATCGCAAATCATTAGTTTACTTCATCTTCAAATTCTTAATAGTTTATCTACTATGAGTGTTAGAAAGTAAAGATCTAGTGCAAAATGTTGATTTTAGTGTCAAGTTTGGCTAAAAAGTGTAACCCAGTATTATGAATCACCTTGTGATTACCTTCAAAGAGAAAAGCGTCATCATCAACAATTGCATATCTGAGGTATTTTTTCTTCAGTAATTATTTCAGTATTTGCATTATTTCATTCAAGGTTAATTCCTAAACCAGGGCTTGACTTCAGAAAACCCCTTCTCCTAACAATTTTCCCCTTTTCATTGTGTGTTGGAATAGGTACAAAGATGCATTTCAGAGGAACAATATGATTCACAGAGACGAATAGGTTCCCCTTTGGATGACAAAAAAGTTAGGAGGAACAAGGCGACCACCATCACAGTCTTGACAATTCATGCTGAATTTTGGGAAGCACATTCAGATCATATTCTTTTGACTAGATATAGCATTGTGGCTCTGTGTGATGACTATAGTTCACTGTTTATGCCCCATCTCTTCAATATTCACTCTTTACTCTAATTTCAACATTCTCACAATTCAACTTAGAAAGAGGGAGCCAAACCCTAATCCAATGAATCTAATCATAATTCTCAACTCTTTCCTTAGTTGCTTTGAGGCTAGATCTATTAAATTCACCCCTATTTTAATGTAAAGGCTAATTTGGTTCATTAGTGGTCTTATTCTATTTGGTGAAACCCTAGTTCCAAATTACACCTTCTGCATTTTTGGCGAATTCGACTTTCTACACCATAGTTTATGTTTTGTGTTCCTATATCTGTTTTGTATGCATTTTAATTTTCAATTTGGCACTCATAAATTATATTTTTAATAAAAAATATATAAATTTAAATTCATAAAAACCCTAATTTATTTTAGTAAAATTGATTCGTGGGTTGCATAATTTTTAATTGTGTTTTTAGATCTAGTCCATTCTTCCATTGCTTCTTCTAATACATCTTTCAAAACAATCAAATATACAAAAAAATAAAATCTTTCATGCATTGTTATGTGTGTTGATATTAGTCCCTTTATGCTCATTTCTTTCATTTCAAGTTTCCTTTTTCTTAAATTAGAAAAATGTCGAATTTCTTTTTGCAAGAGGATTCTCTTAAGTTTCAAGGATTTAAGATGTATGAAAATCCCCTTTATGAGCCTTCAAATGATTCCTCTTTCAAAATTTCTCCCTAAAGAGGACATATTGATGCAAGAAAATATGTTTAACACTTCTCTCAATGATCTCCCTCTTTGGATGAAACATTGGAGGATGGTGTGGATTATTATCTTAATATATTTCTCTCCTCCATGAGGGTACCTTGGTGAGAGATGATGAAATTATGGTAAAATAAGGTGATATGAGTGAGAATTCCTTTAATAGAACCTACCCTCTATTCATTTCAATAATATTTCCCCTATAGATGATGCATTAATGAGACATGATTGTCCCTTCCCTAAGGTTTGTCATGAAGATACTTTAGAACACTTGAGGATAATACCATTTCCCCTCATGCTTTCAATACTTTCTCTCCTAAAGATGAAGAACCTAAGGTTGTTGTCCACCTCCATTAAGATGTCTCTCAACCTCACCAAAAATCTAAAATTATTTTTATGGGGAAAATTGTCAACTTGATTATCATGTAGTTCCTTACTTATATAAGAATAAAATGTTTTCTTTGGAAGTTGACAAGAATATACAAATTGAAGCACCATATAATTTGTTAGTTCATACAATCCTCTCTCCAATTCGGACAAATACACCACCTCCTACTAAATAATTTCTTATAGAAGAACTCTTGGAGGATGATTGTGGGTTATTAGATTTCCAACCTTCTTTTTGTAGAAAATCTAAGATGACTCAATTGGATACTCAAAATGTTTATCTCAACTGTCTAGATACTGATTGGGCCTCTCTAAAATTCAATCCAATTCAGAATCTAAGAGAAAACCCTCTCCTAATCCTACACATGGTTACAATAGACAAGGTTTAGGATGCATGCAACAAAATCTTGAAAGTCATGAAAAATCACACTTTTCTAATGAAATGCAAGATTTCCAACCTCTTCCTTTGTCAACATCACCTCCTTCATTGTCTAGTGAATTTACATTTTCTCATTTCACTATGATATCACAACAAGATAATGTTTTGTCCAAACCTATTTATGTCAACTTGATTTATCTTCTCCACCCTAAACAAATTCATAAACTTCAACCTAGTACCCAAGGACCAGGGCACCCAACACCCCTATCCCATGACCAAGGAACCCATTGTCTAGTGCCCTAGTCCTCCTCAGGATGATTGTTCCCAAAACCTTGGTCCTCCTAGTTTAAATCCAAATCTTAAGGTTCTCCTCTAGACTATTTCAAAGTCCATATTTCTAGGTTGCAGCTTTGGACACCATAAAAATAATAGGTGACAATGGATCACATATTTTTCATAATCACTTCAAATAGAATTCAAGTTCCTATTATGTTGTTTCTTACTCTATGGTACTATTAGTTATCTTAATTGGGAGATCTTTTTCATAAGAGGTGATTCTTTTTCAATTACAATAATCTTGGGGCAGCGACATAATTCATTCTTGCCTCTATGCTTTGAGGTTCAAGAATATTATCCCATTTCTTCTCGCTATCTAAGGTTTCAATATTTCCTTTAGGGGTTGCATTTTTCATACCTTGATGTCATTATTTCTTGATACTACATGTCTCTAATGGATAATCTCTCCTTAAGGGTGTGTTTGATCCTTCATCTTAATCTTTCCTTCCTTGAAGATTACCTCTTCTTTAGAGTTGCATTTTGCATATCTTGATGTCTTTTCTTGCATTGAATATTATTTCATGTGAGTAATTATGTATTTTATTATGTCTAATCTCCCCTTAGAGGTTGTGTAATTCTTCTCATTGTACCTACACTTGGGTGGAATTGACCTTTCTTATCCTTTCTAAGGATCCACTTTTCCAATGTTGAGTGATGTTTTCTTATGATTTTATGCCACTCCTTGTATGAAGTTGTTTGTTTCCTCAAGGATTCTCTCTTATGCAACATGTGTGTATCCTTGACAGCAACCTCTTTTACACTTGTGAATGTAAATCTATTATAAACAAACCCCTCACTTTGGGTCAAAAGTGTGTAATCTCTCATTAATAATCCCCTTTACCTAGCAATAAGAGGAAGGTAGGAATTTTTGTGAATCCCCTTCCTTTTTTTTGGTAGAAGATGTTATGTTTTTTCAAGAAATTTCTATTGGAAGTAGATGCATTTTGAGAAAATATCTCTACTCCTCGAAGGATCCTTTTTGCACTTGTTGCAAGATATCACTTTTTAAACTATCTTATCCTTTCTTGTAAGAGTATTGCCTCTTTATCTTGGATTTATGAACATTGTTGTCTTAAAGGATATGTTCTTGGTGGTGAAGGTGGGTATTCTTGTTTCTACCTTCCTTAAGACATCAACATAGGGCTATGTTAACATATTAAGGGGGAGGCATACATATCATTCTCTTTGTATCATATTTGTACTATATTTTTGCAATGTCTTAAATGAACTCTTCATTCTCAAAACTTGAGCAAACAAAATATTACATGAGATGCTTCATACCTAAAACCAAACATAGCCTTTATATATGTCTTTTATGGGGCACACATTCTCAAAAAAATTATAAAATGAATTGTTACACAAGATGTCCTCGAAACTAGGCATATATTTGTCTTACATGGGGTTATACATTCTCAAAACTAGAGTACACAAAATATTACACAAGATGTTCCCAAGACCAAACACACATTTTAATTTTTATTTCATGTCTTACGTGGGTTGTTGCATGCTTGAAACCAGAAAAAAATTTCTTATACATTATGCTTAACACCTAAAACTAGACACCACTTGTACACATAGTAGGATGAGTGGAACTATAAAACCACAACTAGACCATTCCTACTCTCCCCCCAACATCGATGACATTTAAAAACACAACTATCTAATGTGTATCCATGTCTCCTCTATTTTTCTCATGGATCACCTAGAAATACACAACTAGAATGTGTATCCATGCTCCTCTCTTTTATTGTTCTCCCGAGTTCATAGCTTTGTTACTTCTAGTTCATGAATGATGTGTGCTCTTTCTCTTTTTATGTGATTGGTTGTGTTCTTTTGATGTCATTTCAAGAATCATATTAGTTGTTGAGATATTTTGATTATCAAGGTCTCTACGACTAGTTGACTTGAGGTCTTGTTTTTAGTGCTAACCCCTTGTGCTATGTGTTCTTGTGTGAGATTGTGTAAGTTAAGATCATAAGATTGGGGGCTTGGTTCCTCAAAATTAGAGATCATGCAATCCTAATTTCTCCTCTCTCTCATATTTCTACTTTATTAAGAGTATGACCATAAGATCATGCTCCACTAAAGTGGGGGCTAAATGTAGCATCATAATTTGTACACCTTTATTAGTGTGTCCAATTCGACACTCTCCTAGCACCTATTTTAGTATCTCCCTTTCCTCTATTCATTATAGGACCTTTATTGTGATTAATTAATTTTTAATTCAATATCATGGATCTTATTCCATTTTATTACATCATCACACTCTTATTTGGGCCCCTAATTCTAGGTGTGCCCTTTATCATTTTATTGTGATTTATCCTTAACCCTACCTTAGTTTCAAATCTCAAAGAATATTTTACATATCTATATATCATGGTTTGATCCACCAAGATAGATTTAGCACTGGAATCCCAATGGCTCACTTCCCTTGAAATTTGGAAAAAATCTAATAGGACCATGGCACCCACCACCATGGTCCCAAACATTTTTCCTCAAATTTCAAGAGGATAATTGAGCAGTCTTATCCTATTCAAACCTAGCTCCATGTGAAAATATATCAAATCTAAGTCAATGTAAAGGTAATTTCAATTATGAAATCCTTATACAAGGCATCATTCTCAACTCATTTTAACCTAGAAGCATTCAACGTATCTATCTACAAGCAATATATTACTCTTGCATCTATGAAGCATCAATCAAACATTTTCTGAGATCTTCAAGGCTGCATATTTATCTTTCAACCATTTTTTGAGCAAAATTACATTAATCTCATGCAAGCATGTGTGTGATTAGGGTTTTGTAATTTTCATGTCAATTCACACCACATATGTGATTACATTCAAAGAGAAAAGGATAATCATCGACAGTTGCAAATATTAGGTATCTTTTCTTAAGTATTTATTTTAGTATTTGAATAATTTAGTTCAAGGTTAATTCCTAAATCAGGGTTTGAATTATGCAAATCCCCGTTCCCAAAAGTTTCTCCCTTTTTACTATTTGTAGTAATAGGTGCAAAGCTATGTTTTAGAGGAACAACATGATTCACGAAGATGAACAAGTTCCCCTTTAGACAACAAAAAGTTAGTAGGACCAAGGCAACCACCACCATGATTTGAACAATTCAGGTCAAATTTCAAGGAGCAGATCCAGATAGTATTCCTTTAACCAAAGCTAGCTTTGTGGCTCCGTGCAATGACTGTAGCTCACTATTTATGCCCAATCTCTTCAATATTCACTCATTTGATCTAATTTCAATGTCTTCACAATTCAACTTAGAAAGAGGGAGGGAAACCCTAATCCAGTGAATCTAATCAAATTATTGGCCCTTTTCTTAATTGGTTTGAGGCTAGATCTATTATATTCACACTCTTTCAATGTAATAGTTAATTTGGTTCATTAGTCGTCTTATCCTATTTGGTGAAACCCTAGTTCCAAATTACACCTTTTGCATACCTATAGTCAATTGATGGGTTTGGAAGTTAGAAATAAAAGATGCATACTCAAAAGGAAGCTTTCTTGACAAATTAAAGACCAAATGTGCATTATTATTTTGGATACTACAACCTTTGAGTTGTAATCTTAACTCATTTTCTCTAGTGATGTAATACTAGATTGTATCAAAATACATAAGATCCAAACTTAGGAGATCAATTTTAAGTATGTATCCTCTAATCTAATCAACTGGACCATATAATTGATCAAGTCTATGTGAAGCTTCCTTGATTGTCTTACACTTTTCAATGTGAAAGATAAGATGATGAGATATGTAACTTTTCAACATTCCAAGAGGCATGAAACATTTAATGGGCCTATCCATTTTTATATTAGCATCAACATTAGGATCTAAGGATTCTAAGATTGCAACATCAACATAATGATTGAAACCTTTTCTCATTAGTTTATTCCAAGCATTATTTTCCAAGTTGCATATATATGTGGAGTTAAAAGTAGAAATTTTAGAGAACCCATAATTGAGAATGAAAAAATAACCAAAGAGAAAGAGAGGCACAAGCATACAAGGGACCCACTAAATTCACTCTATCAAAGAACCCCCCCCAAAATGATGAGTTTACACTTTTTACTTAGTCTCTGCACAATGGGACACTTGCAAATATGAGAAAAGTGGACTTCTAATTTTAATATTTACAACTACCTCAATCAATATATAGAAGAATCAAATCATAAATGTAAAAGACCAAACTAAGATCCAAAAATTATAATTTCCAAACTAGGCCAATCAAGACCATATATTGAAAGTACAATTTCTATTCATAATCACTACAAATTGATTGCACCAAAGTGAAGTAGACAAAAGATTTATGTCCTTTGAAAAGATTGGCACCTAAAAAAGAGTTCATATGAACCTAAATAAAGCCTCCAAAAATGTAAAAATAGGGATTTCTAAATTACACTAATAAAGGAAGACATATGCCCAAGATATCACCATTTGAAGTTCGCCTAACAAACTAAAAATGTAAACTGTGAGGGGGGTAGAAAAAAAAATATCCCACATTAAATGTGAATGGGAAAAAATTAATTTTAATAGTCTTAAATGAAAATGAATGTTATCAAGCCAAGAATCGAAACCACACACAAGAGGATGCAGGATAAAGTTTTTGTTGACATTTCTACCAATTAGGCGAGGATTGTGTAGATGAATTAATGACTATGAAACATCCAACCAACCAAATTCTACCACATGTCAACTTTATCTTGATAACCAGCCAAATTCCACCATGTGTCCACTCTATTTGGACTAATGACTACATAACACTCAACTAAGAAAATGTTGCCACATGTCAACTAATTTGGCTAATGCGGGTTCACATGTCAGAGTCGATTGGACAATGCGAGTCACAAAGCATTGTCGTGTGTGTGGTGAAAATATCTCTATGTAGTTTTTAACTTGCATGTTGACCATTGAAGGGTTGCACGACATGAGTGGGTTTGGTGTGGCCTATGTAGTTGTAGGTACTATAGGTTGTACATACGAATTGCTAGTACATAGCTTGTAGAAAATACTGATTGCACTTTTTCACATTCACATAAAATAAACAAATAAAGGAAGTTTTTTTTAAATAAAAAATACCAAACTATTTATTTATGACATTCATATGAAAAATAGGGGAAACTATATCACCCCACCTAAAGTAGACAATGATAGTGTGATAACATTAGAAAAGGTGGGACACCCGCCTAAGGTAGAAAAGTGCAACCACTATAAGTGGATATGATAAAGAGGTAACATGATAAGTCCACTTAAAGAGGAATTTCTCCAACAACTCCTATGTACTTCCCTAAGTAATCCTAAGTGATGTGTAATGAGGACCTAGGTGAGAAACAAGCAAGATAGAATACCTTAATTACTCCAGCACTCCTTTTCTCTAATGGATCTTATTAAGTATCCCTTACTAGACCTAGATGTCATATCCTTATTTGTTATTGCATGCACCATATTTATGTGTAACCTATATTGATCATGTTTCTCCTTTTATCTTGATACTTTCGATTGATAAGATCCTAAGTTTTGGGAGCCTTGGTGTCATCTTGCCTTTTTAACACCTTGGTGGAAGTATTTTGATGTTATCCTAATACTTTACTATGAATATGGGAAAAAATTCACATTCTCACTAAAGTGGAGGTTAAATATAGTGTCGTAAATTGTATTTGACATAAGACCATTTGGAAGATTTAAATGACTGGTTGCTATAGAGCATGGAGTTACAATTTGGGGTGAGTACCATATTCTAGGTTGGGATCTATAGTTGGAAGGGGAGTACATATATACATATTGCATTTGATTCTAGAGTTTTTAGAGTGGATCTCCTGGGATCGGGATGTTTTAAGTGGTGGAGTAGCTACATGGTGAGTTATCTAATTGGGTGTTGTTCTGGAATGATGTGCTAGAAAAGGAAAACATGCATCAACAAGGGAAAACATGCAGAGGTTAGTTTGGACTAGTAGAGCTTGTATTGAAAATTATGTGTCAATATTTTAAGTCTGAACAAAGTGGTGGCTGACTACAGACTACATAAGGTCAGTTGTTTAGGGATGACTCATGGACAACTTGGATCAACCTAAGGATTGTAAATGGTATATAAGAAAGATACCTAATTGTTGCAAGATTATGGATCAAAGAAGATAAAGGAGATTTAGAGCATGAGGGTAGATAGGTGTTTACCAAAGTCGAGGTTAGTGGTAGGATTTTGAGGAGATAGATAAGGTTTTATAGGTGATGTGCTTTGGCGTTGGTGTATGAGACAATTATAATTCTATACTACGACTAGGCATGCATAATGCCCTAGTGGTAGATGTATTGAGTTATTTTTTTGATATAATATAAGAAGATGAATTATGAGGTTCAATTTTTACCTTTGAAGATTTTTGTAGATTAATTATGGTTTCTTATAGTGTCTCTATGTGATGATTCTTCTCTATATGTTGTTTCTATTTTGCACTATGGATGTATTCCAAAAGTTAAAGCAACAAGGTTGGATTATCCATTCCAGACCCTTTGAGCTTGATTGCATCAAATGGTATTAGAGATGGGTATAAGATCCTTTGGGAGTAAAACTGTTCGAGAAGATTTAGGGTTCACTTGGTAAGTCATGTCAATTTGGAAGTGTTATAATTTATTTCAATGGGGAAGATTGAGAAGAAAGTAAAAAGGGAGAATGAGTGTTAAATATGTGAAAAGGATATTTTGGACAAATAATTGGGGAATACTAAAAATATAAATGAGGAGTTAGAATGAGAGTTGGAGCTATTTGAAAATATCAAAAGAGTTTTTGAGAACTAGAGGAAAAGTTATAATTGCTTGTAGAGGTCCAAAGAAAGAATGAAGAGTTGGATGAAATACTAAAAAGGATAGAGGAGGAAAATAATTCACACAAGAAATAAGTATTAGAGTTGAAAGAACAAAATCTCTAGTTACAAAAGGAGAAGTGACTATTTAAGGTCAAAATGGACAATATGTGACATCTCTTGTCATACAAATGATTTGAATTATTTATTGGAGGTGTAGCATCATAAATTGTACACCCTTGCTATAGTGGTACAATTCCACACTTGGTTTACCACCTACCTTAGTGTATTTTACATCCTGCATTTCTAATCTCCTTTAAGTATTTATTTAATTAATTAAATAATTAAATCTAAATTCATATTTCATCACTTCACACATTATAAAGTTGGGCCCTTTACCCTAAGTGTGCCCCTTTTCATTTTATTCCTCCAATAAATCATTAAATCATAACGCTTAATTATGTCCTATTTCAACCTTTAAGGATCGATTTCACATATCCAAACATCTCAGAATTAGCTATAACTTTGGGATTCGCTCTAATATCATCATATCTAATGAACCTAAAAATTTGGTGAAAAGTTGGTCGGAGTGGGTGCAAATTGCACATGGTCCCCAACATTTTTCTCAAAATTACAGGAGCATAATTCTATGATATTATAATTATTAATCCCAAGAAATTGGTGGGAAATTAAAATCCTAGGTCAGCATAAAGGTGAAATTAAGATCTAGGCTCTCATACATAAGAACTATCTTTCTTCATTTTGGAGGCAAAATCTAAGATCTAGAGAAGTTTGAAGTGAAGCAATCACAAAGATGCTTCTATGTAGCGAAAGAGAAAATCTTTTGAAGTTTTCAACAACATTCAACAATAACTATAAAACATTTTTTCATCAATTCGGGGCTTTTGAAGATGTACGAAAGCAATAGGAGATCACCGACTAAAGATTGGCTTGTACCTCTCCCTTGGGGTTGGGTATGGTTTCATGTTGTTTTCATGTCTTTGTATGAGCTTCATTACACCAATTTGATTTACATTCATGATTTAGATACCTTTGCATCATTGATTTAGAGCATTTACTTTTTCAATTACAAGCATTTAGGGTTTACTCTTTAGGGTTTCTCTAGATTGTTCACATTCATCTTAGGATCTTGTACACACACAAGAGTTTTGCATACACTATTTTACTATACAAATCAGCTATTTGTTGAGGTGGAAATCAGCTAAACAGAGGTTTGACTAAGGAAAAACCCTATATAGCCACCCAAAACCCTATTTTCAGTTACAGGTGTAGATTCAAGATCCAAGTGTCACTGCAAATTTTAGGACTGACAGAGCACACAAACATAGTTATAGGGACCAAATATAAGCATAAACCACTGGGATAGGGGCATGGTACCCTGGTCCTCTCAGATTTTAGCAGGATAGGAGTTCACAGTTTTTAGATCTCAGCCTGTCAATTACAACTTCTAGTCTATCGAATTAGAATAGGGGCATAGAACTCATATCCTAGACATTTTGGCTCAGATTTTTGGTACAGGTGCACCTCTGAATTTGTCTCCTAATATATACTTTTCAGCAGTATATCAGTTATTCTCAGTTCTACATTTCCAGATTAGGGTTGCTTGTGTATACTTGTAATCTAGGTTAATCATTCAAATCTGCACTTTGAATTTCTCCTATCTCTCATTTACAACAAGGGAATATAAACCCTAAGAGGTAATCCTTGGCTCTCTCTTCCTCACAAGAAGTAGCCGAAGCATGTTACCTCCCTAGGCTCTTTTGTATTCCATGAGTATGTATAGAAGAGTGGGATTAGGGTTTTCTTACTTAGTCTTAGTTTTTCCCCTACACATCTTTGGTGAACCTCGTGTGAAATTCAATCTTATTTTCATTGCATTGCATTGTTATATCTAGATTTAATATCTTTCATTTTCTTTATAAATATAAAATACCAAACAAAAAGAACTTTCTTTTATTTGCTTGCATTGCATGTTTAAATTTCATTCAATTTCTATTTCAAAATGTCAGATTTTTATTTGTAGATATTCATACCTTTGCGGATGTGTGTAATTATATTGATTATGAGTTTGGTAAGGATGAATTAGATGAAACTCTAGATGATTTTTTGAACCCTAAGCCTTCTAAACCCTCATTTTGCCAAAAACTTATCAACCTTATTACTATGCCATTTTTTGGTGATGAGAAAGATAAGTTGAACAATTCTTCTCATAGGTACATTCCTATCAACTCGTCCACTAGATATAGCAACATGGTTACCTACAACAATTAACTTTATGAGGAGATGTCTCCTTTTGAATCAAAAGATAAACCTTTCAATCGATATGACCATGCCTTGTTGGATGATTCCCTTGATGACTTTATGTCTTTGCCTAAGTCTTCAAACAAAAATAATACATCTAAAAGATTAATCAACATGATTAATGTGAATGAACATAGCAAGCCTCTTATTGTAGTACAAGTTTGTTATCCTTCTTCAACTTCACAACTTCCCAACTAGCCCCTTTACACTATTCAAGGTGGATATAGTCATGATTCCTTTAGTACTCCTAACAAACCTGTCATTACTATGCAAGGAAGAAATCCCACTAAGAGTCTTTATAGTTATGCTAAACAACTAAATAAGGAGAGTCATTATGCAATTGCCCACATTTATAATACAAGAAATAATAGGCAACCTAATCCTCCTCTAGTTATCCCCACTTCTCTTCCTGATCCCCAACCTATTTTTCCTCAAGCACCTCACATATCACAAACTCTTGGTAAGGAATATGATCTTATAAAGTTACTCTTACCAAGATATCCCTTCAAGATTTGATTCAAACTTCTGCAACCCATCACAAAATGTTACAAGATGCCTTGAAAACTTTGAATGTCCCACCTGCACTAACATCCAATAATAAGGCTTCCTTTATTGATTCTATCACATCCCCTAAGGCTTAAATTGTGTTTACCCAAGATGTGTTACCAACTAGTGAGATCCAACATCAATATGATCCTTTAATGATTGTGGTTATCATAAACAATAGTACAATAAGACATACACTAGTAGACAATGGTTCTAGCCTTAATGTTTGTAGCATTAACTTGTTGCATAAAATCAATGTCGATACATCTCTCATCAAGCCTGATTCTCTTACTATCTGAGGCTTCAATAATGTTGCTAAATATTCATTAGGTATCATCACCTTTCTTGTTAAGGTAGTTCTTCTTACTTTACATATACCTATTCATGTCATGCTTAAAAATATGACATATAATTTGTTATTAAGGAGACCTTGGATTCATAACATGCAAGCTATCCCCTCTACATTGCATAGGCAAGTTAAATTCATTTAAAACAATAAGAAATATACCTTTCTAAGTGATGCTAATCTCCAAGCTTGTCTACAAACATCAACATCAAAATCCTCTTCAACTGTTTCTTCCCTAACTATCTTAGATAATTCTTCCAAAACCTCTAATGCTACTAGTGTGTCTATTTCCTCAAGTATATCTCCTTCCTCTAGTTCATCTCCCAATTATTCCTCAAGTGAACCTAAGGTTCTTGAGGAAGAGTCTTCTTAAACCAATTCCACTGCCGAAGATGTCTTCTCTCATGAAAATATTCTTATAGAAGATGATTGGGGATCCCTTGATTTTAATCCTACTATCATAGGAGAATATTAAATTCCCCCTAGAGAATCCAAGGTTGAAAAGAAGAAAGAAGAAGAATAACCTAAAAAGAAATCCACTTTACCCAAGCCATTGAGCAATAACTTTGTGGTGGCTTCTCAAAATTCATCTCCCTTGGTTTCTGATTCAGAGGATTTTGATCCCTTACTTAATTAAAACCCCCCTTCTCTTTCAAAAATGGCTAATGTTTATGGTCTTGAATTTCACATCCTAGCTAAGTGTGGAAATAATGGTAATGGATGTGGTGCCCAAGAACAAGGGATACAAGTTCACTTGGAAAATAACTTCTGTGATACAACATTCGGTCTTGCCTATGATCCTTTTGAGTGTACTAAAGATTCTATGAGACCATCTATTAGTGTTAATGTCATCTCTACTTCCCTCTCAATAAAATATCCAGAGTATATTGACTATGATTGTTCTAGTGTGTTTGCTTTGGATTTTTTTCCCACTAATGATTCCTTGGCTGAATCTTTAGGAGCTTATGACAACCTTCCTTATTATCACCATAATCGTGGTTTTTCCTATTGTTTAAATACAAAATCTTACTTTGTGAAAGAAATAAATAATGATGAGATAGTTAAAAGGTTTCCTTAGTTGAAAGATGCTCCTCAACAAAGTAACATCACCATAAGTGACACTATTGATATCAGGATGGATCCTTCTATTGAAGACAAAGTCATTAAGATAGGATATTGTCTCAATGAAGAAGAACAAAAATGATATTCCGAATTGTTACATGAATTCCCTAAAATCTTTGCTTGGATATATTCTGACATGCCCAACATTGATCCTAATATTGTCACTCATAACATTGTCTTAGTTCCTGGTACTAAACCTGTGAAACAAATGATTCAAAAGATGAATCCTAAAGTAGCATTGCTTATTAAGGTTGAGATTGAAAAGTTATTGGATGCCGAATTCATCTGTCCTATCGATTATTCCCCATATATTTCAAACATTGTATCCATGGCTAAATCTGATAACATGATTAGGATGTGTACGAATTTTCATGATCTTAATAAATCTTCTTTGAAGAATGATTTCCCTCTCCCAAATATCAATATGATAGTAGATTCCATAGAAGGCCATGCTTTATTATCCTTCATGGATGGTTTGTCAAGATATAATCAAATCTTCATTAATCCTCAAGATCAATTTAAAACTGCTTTCACCACCCCTTGGGGCACGTTTTGTTGGGTTATGATGCCTTTTGGATTGAAAAATGTAGGTGCTACCTATCAACGTGCTATGAATTACATGCATAGAATCTTAGAAGATTATGTTGATAATATCTTAGGTAAATCTATTCTTCATATAGATCATGTTAGGATCCTTCGTCAAGTCTTTGAAAGAATTCACAAGTAC
This sequence comes from Cryptomeria japonica, assembly GCF_030272615.1. Classification (NCBI taxonomy): domain Eukaryota; kingdom Viridiplantae; phylum Streptophyta; class Pinopsida; order Cupressales; family Cupressaceae; genus Cryptomeria; species Cryptomeria japonica. The sequence goes on along the minus strand of NC_081411.1, from coordinate 87,259,524 downwards.
AATATGTGCTTGAATCCCCAAAAGTGCATTTTTCAGTGTGGATAGTGGAAAACTATTAGGGTTCATAGTCTTGCCTCGTGGAATTGAGGTGGATACAAAGAAGATAGATGCTATTGTTAACATGCCACCTCCTAAAAATGTTTCCCAACTAAAAATTTTACAAGGAAAGATTCAAGCTATTCGTAGGTTTGTTTGTCAACTTGCGGATCATACCTTTACTTTTACTCAATTGCTTAAAAAGAATATCATCTTTGAATGGAATGAGGATTCTCGTCAAGCATTTGAGGACTTTAAAACATATTTGGCCAATCCTCCAATTTTTCAACCCGCTGACACTTCCAATCCCTTTGTTTTATACACAGTTTCTTCTCTTAATGCTCTTGTAACCTTATTGGAACAACATGCTAAGGATGGTAGAGAATGTCAGGTTTAATTTATAAGTTGCACTCTACTAGATTACAAAGTCCGATATTCTGCAATAGAAAGACAGTGCCTTGCTTTAGGTTTTGCAACCCAAAAATTAAGGCATTACCTTTTGAATGTTGAAGTCCATGTTATCATTAGATTTGACCCTCTAAAGCATCTTTTCTCCAAAACTGATCTTTCAGAATGCTTAGCCAAGTGGGTTATGATGTTGATTGAGTCTGACCTTAAGATTGTTTCACAAAATACAATAAAAGGTCAAGCATTAACTGACCACTTAGGTGAGGATCCTTCACCCTTCTCCCTACCTAATCAAGAGTCTTTTCCTAATGAATGTATTCTCTCTGTTGAGGTTGATGAAATTTGAGAATTATATTTCTATGGCTCTAGGTGTCGGATAGGATTGGGTGTAGGTGTTGTCTTAAACTCTCATAAAAATAAACCTACCCCTTTATCATATCATCTCAATTTCTTGTGTACCAATAACATTTTTGAATATGAGGCTCTTATATCTAGAATTAAAGCAGCCCTATGTGAGGCCCTACCCCAACTCATCCTAGTATTTCAGTGATTTTCATGTTGAGACTTTTATGGATGCTTTATTTTTATGCATTATGGATTTAGAACTTATATGATTCCATGATTTGGAAAACATTGATATATATTGATGCTTCATTTCTATGCATTATAGATATAGAACTCTATATGATTCTAAAATAGGATAAATTTTGGATGTTGTATGTCATTATTGGATTTGCAGGACTTTACTATGATGATAGAAATAGGATGCATGTCTTATGTATGGATCAAATTATGAGGCTTATGATAATTACTTATGTGGATTTATTTTGATACAAGATATATTGATTTTGTTTAATGTTAATTGTATGCAGAGTGTTTGACGTGTATTCTTATTCATGTGTTTAAATATTGTATGAGGTTATTTGGAAGTACTAATGTGTAATTGAGATGCACAAGAAAATTATCCATGTGACCATGGAAATATTATGGAGAACCAAACCTAGACCTATGTAGGTTCGTAAAACTAGGGGTTGTCTATTTGGAGAGACAACACCCCATATGTATCATATTTTATTTGTGAAAGTAAATGTTGCATGTGTGTTAAATTGAATTATTAATTTGTGTAAATCCAACACGAGACAAATTTCATGTGTAATTTTGTAAAGTATTTTATTGTGTCACTTGACACGTGTTGATTTATGTCTTGATTTTTGACTTGTCTCTTGGAGGGAGTTGTTCAACTATAGCTTTTTCAAACTTTGGAATGTGGTTCTAAAATTTTCCTTGGGTAGAGAGTCTTTGGAGTGGTCAACACAGGTTTGACCCGAAATTTAACTTCAGATGGGTTTATAAGGGGTCAAATGGACTCCTAGGGGTAGTTTAAAGGTGTTTCCTAAAGTCCATAAGGTATACCTATGGGTTAGGAGTGTTTTTAGGCATGTGTCTACTCCCATGTGACTATTTAATCACCTCAAAAAGTGGGTTTCCTAAGGTGAGAGAAAATTGAAATTAGAAGGTGCCATCTAGGTTAGATAACCTTCCTTTTTGATGAGAGATCCTTTTTCCACTTTTTCTTACTTTTTCCTTTTTCAGTTTTAGAAACCTCTAAGCACTCTCACTGAGGTCTTCTTAGGCAAGGATGAGAGATTTTGTGGGTAATCACCCAGTCTCCATTTTTGGAGATCATGCAATTTTGAAAAATACAGTTTTGGGATAGAATTTTGGCTAAGTGTAGAAGGAAGATTGGTGGATTTGGGCTGGTCATCCTCAAACTAGTTCTAGCACACCTTTGGGCAAATTGAAGGTTGGTTCATCCACTTCTTTTGTCTCTTTTTAAGTTGCATCTTTATGTTGGAAAGATTGTTTGAATGAAAAAGTTGTTGTCTTGTATTTTCTTTTGTAAAAATTATTATGCGACCCTTCTTTTATTCTTTTATGCATTTCCTGTGATTTGGGAGCAAGCAAGGCCTTCTACTCTTGGGAGAGTAGGATGGTCTTGCGGGTGGTAGGAGTTTGACAGCCCTCGAGTGAGAGACTCTCATTATGAGAGTGAACTCAAGGGGTGTATATGTGGCCCTTGCTGCATGGCCTGGTTTGTGCATTTGGGGGTCATAAGGGGAGAAAGTATGGCACGAATGCCTTGGGGGGCATAAGGAATGTGGGGTTAATGAACTTATAAAATATCTTTGTTTTCCATGAGGTGGCATTGTGATCTGCCATTCTTGCAGTCTCCTCAGTGTATTTGGTCCACTACCACACATGTAAAACTATCACATTTTGTGATGAAGTGTAGCCTTGGTTGGGAAAGTGTTGTTGAGTGTTTTTCCCTTGCTTGTTGTGTTTGCATGTTTGTAACCTGTCTAGGGCTTGGTTCTCCAAGATCGGGGGTGGCTTCTAGTAAACCTAGGCTAGGAGGTGAGCACTCCATGGTCAAGAATTTGATTTATTTGTAGGTTGCTTGGAATGGAAGGAAAAAGTCAAGCTAGGAGTTGCTGTTTTTACTTGGTTTTGCAGAAAAAGAATAAGAAAAGGGATGCTATATTTTCAGTTGTAGGAATGTAAATAAAAAGTTGCATGTTTTATTTACCTTGAAAAGAAAATGTATCTATTTTATTTAAAGTCCTCATTTAATAGAAAAGAGAGACTAGTTGGGTATATCACCCATTTGTATTGTTGGCTATATTGTATTTTAAACACACTTTAAAGAAATGCATTATTTTTATTAAGTATTATTTTGTTGCCAAAAAATATGAAATGTGTAATTCTGCATTTAGTTCCTATAGTTCTGAAAATAATATTTGTTGTGTATGTGTTATTTTGAAAATCAAGAAATTCATTTTATCCACTTATGCATTTGAAATATTGAAAAAAAATGAAATAGAAAAGCATGTATGTTAGTAAGCTGGAAATAAAACATTTAGTCCTATTTGTGGAAATGCAAATATAGTTTAATAAATTCTGTCATTTTCTCTTTTATTTATTCGCATAAAAATAAATCTAAAAATTAGCATGCCTTTCAATGTTTTCTAGACTAATATAGTTGCTGCTTAAATTTAATTAATTCTGTCATTCTCTCCTTTATGTATTGCAGAATTAAACTTTAATAATTGCACTATAGAGTTATGTCTAGATCTAAAGGAAGAAATAAAAATATTAGACTAATGCTAAGCTGCCATTTCATTTATTAATTTCTTGCAAGTTTAATATATATATATATATATATATATATAAAACATTATTCATCTATGAAAATCCATATTAAATCTACCCTGGATCTAACCATGGATAGATTACACACACACACACACACACACACACACACACACACACACACACACACACACACACACACACACACACACACACACACACATATACATATATATATAACAAACAAATAATAATAAAATAAAAAATGGATGGCCCGTGGCCTCTACTGTGTGGACACATAGTGGATGGCTCACGGCCGCCACTATGTGGACACACAGTGGGTGGCATCTAGGACTGTCGCCACTGTGTGTACACACAGTGGCGGCTGGGGAAACCTTGTGCCACCGCTCCCTCCCCTTCTTCGAGCTCGGCTGCCGCACTGCCTCCCTCCCTCTTCAAAACCCTCCGCCTCCCCTGCCTTGCAACAAAAAAAAATAAAACACACACACACACACACACACACACACACACACACACACACACACACACACACACACACACACACACACACACACACACTTCTATCAAGAAAAATAGCATGGTTAAGCCGTAACCTGAAAATAGGGTTAGGGCAAGGCATTTAGATGGAAGAAGAAATAGAGTTGAGAGAGATATTTTTATAATAAATTCGTTAGGTTAAATGGGTATTGTTATATTAATGTTATTTAGAAAATAAGTATCCCCATGTTTAAATATCTATGTTTTATAAATAAATAAACACACACACACACACACATATATAGTTAATTGTATGAATGTATGAATTCTAACCTAGGTTAATTATTTTATTTATACATTCATATTTTATGACCGATTATATAAACATTAAATATGATGTTTTTAAATTGTAATTATTTTTGGAGATTAATTACTTAGGAACTTATAATAACTTTATAAGTTATTTTGACTATAAGGGATTATTTAGTCCATCTAAATTTAGGCTATTCGAGGCTAAATTTTATAAGAAAATTTTCATTATGGATTTAATTGACCATTAGTCGAATTAGTTTAACCATATTTTAATTAAATGTTAAAATAAGATATAGGCATTAATAATCTAAGTGCTAGGACTTATTTATTTAGTTCTTAAAAGCAATTAATGGTGGTTGGAGATTAATATTACCTTTTTCAATTAATTTAGAGATTTTTGGTTAAATTAACTTATTGATTGAAATTGATGAGATAATAAATAATTATTTTAGTATTCCGCATTTAATTTAAATTATGTTTTCTTACTTTATTTGGATGTTAGATTAAATCAAACATAGTTAAGAGAAAACTTGCTAGGGCGTTCCTTGTTAGCAAAATTAATGTTATTAAGTTGTTATTTAAAAAAAAAAAATTATTCTGTTTGTGCCCAAAAGTTTGGGCATGACATTTTGTTATCAGAGCAAGGTTTCCAACAGTAGGAACCTTTCTCCATTACATTTCACTTTAATTAGTTAATTAATTAATTTTATTTTTATTATATTTATTTTTAATTAATTAAATATTTCTTTGAAAAAAATTATTTATTTATTTTTTTTCTTTTTTGTTTTTTATTTTCTCATAAGGATGCCTCCGACTATGTGAGAAGCTCGTAGACATGGTAGATGTCCTAGGTGTGAAAGTATGGCACACAAAGAGGTCGATAGGGAGGAATTGGTTCCGAAAAGGAACTTAGAGGCCCCTCCCGAATGACTAGTTGACCAAAACCGAGACATTTTAGAAGCACTCCAAAACCTGATAGGGATAGTGCAGGAAAGGCTTCCAGTAGAGGATCATCATGTTGAAAACCAAAACTCAGGGAGCCATAGATCGACAGGTAGGGAATGGAGTAGGAGTCCACCTCCTAATCCCATAGAGAGTCAGGCTGGGCATGAGCCTGAGTCCGTTCACCTACCAGGACCACCTCCTATAGCAGAGCCAGTGTATTATGAGAGATCACATAGAGATCCAAGGGATCTAATCAGAGAGGTTATACGCCTCCAACCACCATCGTTTGGGGGATCTACCAATGGGGTAGAAGCCGAGGCTTGGCTTTTAAGCCTAGATAGGTGCTTTGCATTGCACTCTTACGAGAAAAATCTAAAGGCATGTGTAGCAATCCACCTATTGAGAGAAACGACCTCCACATGGTGGAGACAGGAGGAATACAAGTGTGGTTTAGTTACTGATACTCTCACATGGGAGATTTTTACAGAGGTGTTCAGGGAGAGGTACTTGTCAGAGCATTACAAACAACATAGGATAGATGAGTTCCATGACCTCTATCATAAGGGTCTCTCAGTGACCTAGTACGAGAGAAAGTTGTTCGAGCTCTTGCCATATGTGGACTACCTGAAAGACAAGAAGCTTGTTGTCAACCATTTTATCAGAGGGCTGAATGTCGGCATAGCAAGACCAGTGAGGATGTCCACTCTAGGGAGCCTTTAGGTTGCCGTGGAGAAGGCTTTGATAGGAGAGGAGATTCAGGTCAGGCCATAGGATACAAGGGATCGGTTCCAGAAGTGAAACCCTATACCCCAGACATACAGGTTTTAGAAACCACATTGGAAGGGTAATAACAGGCACACATCAGGGTTCTCCAAACCCCCTCCTGTGCAATAGTCACAACAGAACCAGAGGCAGAGGCCTCCGCAGAGTCAGCAGTGCACAAAGCCCAAGCAGTGGTTGTCTCAGGGTCAGAGGCAAGATCAGTGATCTCAGGTTCCTTACACACCTCCAGCAAGGACTTAATAGTCCTCCAGGGGTGGGTACAATGGTTCTAGTAGTATAGGGGGACAGTCTTTCTCTAGGCCTCAAGGCATTCAGTTTCAGGCATGCGGTGCTTGTTTCACATGTGGAGCCATGGGGCACATGGTGAGAGAGTGTCCTCAGGGTCAGATGGCAGGGAATCAGAGGATGGTAGCATCAGAGCCTATAGTTGGAGATATGGGCAGGTCCCATAGGGTCTATGCACTGGTTGACAACCGCCAGGCAGAGCACCAGGCCACTATCATTGAGGCTGCAGGTATGATCAAAGGTAGCAATGTATCTATATTATTTCATTCAGGAGCTACTGACTCCCTTATATCTCCATTGGTTGTGGAGCATTGCGGGCTAGTGGCAACTAGACAAGGTGTCAGTTGGGAAGTGGAGTTAGCTTCAGGGGCTAGAGTGTTAGTGGAATAAGAGGTTAGGGCATGTCAGCTTCAGATTGGCAATACCACCACCTTAGTAGACCTTAGAGTTACACCACTTGGACAATATGGCATTGTACTTGGCATGGATTGGCTTTATGCCCATAGAGCCAAGATGGATTATTGTCGAAAAGAGATCGAGTATGAGGATGATCAGGGTTTGCCCATAGTAATCACCGGGATTCAGAGACCCATGTCTCTTCGTATGATTTTCGCAATGCAGCTTAAGCGGAGCATGAGAAAGGGATGTCAGTTATTTGCCATCACCATCAGTGATAGAGAGGAAGAGGATGAAAAGGAAACATTGATAGACCACCATCCTATCCTTAAGGGATATTCAGATGTGTTTCCTTCAGAGCTACCTGGAATACCACCCCGTAGAGAGATTGACTTCCATATAGATCTTGTACCAGGAGCTGAGCCAGTTTCAAGAGCACCTTATAGGATGACCACAAATGAGCTTAATGAGCTCAAGATGCAGCTTGAGGAACTCCTAGAGAAGGGTCACATACGTCCTAACATATCCTCATGGGGTGAACCAATCATCTTCGTGAAGAAGAAGGACGGATCTCTTCGGTTATGCATGGATTATTGTCAGTTGAACAAAGTAACCATCAAGAACTGATATCCCTTACCTAGGATCAATGATTTATTCAACCAACTTCAGGGTGCCAAAGTATTTTCCAAAATTGATCTGAAGTCAGGATACCATTAGTTGAGAATAGTGGAAATTGATATCCACAAGACCGCATTTCGCACTAAATATGTCCAGTATGAGTTCACCGTGGTTCCATTTGGTCTTATTAATGCTCCAGCTATTTTCATGAGTCTCATGAATGGGGTATTCCACACATTTCTTGACCATTTTGTGATTGTGTTCCTTGATGACATATTGATATATTCTCGGAATGAGGAGCATGAGGAGCACCTGAGATAGGTTTTGCAGTGTTTGAGGGACAATCAGTTGTATGGTAGTTTGTCAAAGTGTTCTTTCTTTCATTCAGAGGTCAAGTACCTTGGGCACATTATTTTTGGTGATGGGATCTCAATTGACCCATCAAAGATCAGAGCTATTATGGATCAGCCAACACCAACCAGTGTGACAAAGGTCAGGAGCTTCATGGGCTTAGCAGGTTATTACTGACACTTTGTTGAGGGATTCTCTAGAGTCGCACATCCCATTACTTCTCTTCAGTGTAAAGGGAAGAAATTTGAGTGGACAGAAAAGTGTGAGAGGGTCTTTCAAGAAATCAAAAAGGCACTTACTAGTGCACCTATCCTTGTAGTACTAGATCCCTTAGCTAACTTCATGGTTTGCACAGATGCTTCCCTAGAGGGTTTAGGAGTAGTCCTTATGCAGGATGGTAGGGCTAGAGCTTTTAAGTCTAGAAAACTTAAGACTCACAAGCTTAACTACCCTACTCATGACCTTGAGCTTGCAGTAGTAGTGCATGCACTTGTGAGGTGGAGACACTTCCTTTTGGGTCATCATTTTGAGCTTTATTCAGACCATTAGAGCCTTCAGTACATATTCACTCAGTCGAACCTTAATGCACATAAGAGGAGATGGATGGAGCTCTTGTGTGAGTATGATTTTGATGTTCACTACATCAAAGGGAAATAAAACATAGTTGCAGATGACTTGAGTAGGAGATGTCATGAGGTATACACCATATCTATGGGCACGGATTTGAGAGATCAGATATTGCAGCAGTTGCCAGAGGATGGATGGTATTTAGAGGTTTGTCAGGTGATACAATCTCAGGATTCTCTAGAAGGGAAATGTGTGGATTATTCCTTGGAGTCTGATGGACTATTACACCATAGAGGACACATCTATGTACCTTCTTCCAGGGGATTGAGAAAGTTCATTGTCCCAGAGGCTCATAGAGCTCCTTATGTAGCACAACCTAGAGTTAAGAAGATGCATGCTGACTTGAGACAGTTATATCATTGGCTAGGAATGTGATAGTTCATTGCTGAGTTAGTAGCCTGATGCCTCGAGTGTCAGAGAGTCAAGGTGGAGCACCACCATCTAGGTGGGTTGCTCTAGTCTCATGCTATACTAGATTGGAAGTGTGATACTATATCCATGGATTTCATCATTGGTCTCCCTATGTCATCTCATCACCATGGTGCCATCTTGGTGATAGTTGACAAGTTGACCAAAGTGGCCCACTTCTCACCAGTTCGGACTACCTTCACAGCACTAGCAGTAGCACAGGTGTTCTTGCGAGATATTGTCAGAGTTCATGGTGTTCCACACAAGATTATTTTTGACAGAGATTCCCTCTTCACTTCTTCCTTTTGGAAGGCATTACAGGCAGCTATGGGCACCAAGCTCAATTTTAGTACAACCTATCATCCAGAAATGGATGGTCAGATAGAGAGGGTTAACCAGGTGTTAGAGGATATACTTCACATGTACATCATGGATCATCAGACTAGATGGGAAGAGTACCTTCCCTTAGTGGAGTTTGCCTATAACAATGGGCATCACACTTCATTGGGGATGCCACCCTACCAGGCATTGTACGACAGGCCTTGTAGGACACCATTGAGTTGGGACTGCATAGAGGACAGAGTTGCTATTGGTCCTGAGATAGTTCAGGATATGGAGTAGCAGGTGGATTTGATTAGGCAACATCTTAGAGAGGCACAAGATAGATAGAAGAAGTATGCAGATGTGAAGAGGATATATCATAGTTACTTGGTTGGAGACAAAGTCTTATTGAGAGTGCAGCCACATAAGAGTCCAATCCATTATGGAAAGGGTTCTAAGCTCACACCTAACTTTGTAGGACCATTTTAGATCCTTGAGAGGATAGGACCAATTGCCTATCATTTAGCATTGCCACCTAGCCTGTCACGCATCCACGATGAGTTTCATGTATCAATTTTGAGGAAGTATATCTATGACGAGTCTCATATTTTAGATTGGGATGCCTTGTAGGTGGAGTCAGATAGACAGCTAGCTTTGGAGTCCATTTGCATTTTGGAATGCCAGACATTGGCCCTTTGAGGTCAAGAGATGGAATAGGTTAGGGTCCAGTGGGATTGCTATGATGAGGTTATGACTTCATGGGAGGATGCAACACATATGAGATCACAATACCCCCATCTTTTTGATGAACTCCAGGAGGAAGTTCATGCCTAGAGGGGGAGGGTGTGAGGCCCTACCTTGACTCATCCTAGCATTTAAGTGATTTTAATGTTGAGACTATTATGGATGCTTTATTTTTATGCATTATGGATTTAGAACTTATATGATTCCATGATTTGGATAACATTGATATATATTGATGCTTCACTTCTATGCATTATAGATATAGAACTCTATATGATTCTATAATAGGATAAATTTGGGATGATGTATGTCATTATTGGATTTGCAGGACTTTACTATGATGATAGAAATAGGATGCATGTCTTATGTATGGATCAAATTATGAGGATTATGATAATTACTTATGTGGATTTATTTTGATACAAGATATATTAATTTTGTTTAATGTTAATTGTATGCAGAGTGTTTGATGTGTATTCTTATTCATGTGTTTAAATATTGTATGAGGTTATTTGGAAGTACTAATGTGTAATTGAGATGCATAGGAAAATTATCCATGTGACCATGGAAATATTATGGAGAACCAAACCTAGACCTATGTACTTTCATAAAACTAGGGGTTGTCTATTTGGAGAGACAACACCTCGTATGTATCGTATTTTATTTGTGAAAGTAAATGTTACATGTGTGTTAAATTGAATTATTAATTTTTGTAAATCCAACAAGAGACAAATTTCATGTGTAATTTTGTAAAGTATTTTATTGTGTCACTTGACACATGTGTTGATTTATGTCTTGATTTTTGACTTGTCTCTTGGAGGGAGTTGTTCAACTATAGCTTTTTCAAACTTTGGAATGTGGTTCTAAAATTTTCCTTGGGTAGAGAGTCTTTGGAGTGGTCAACACAGGTTTGACCCGAAATTTAACTTCAGATGGGTTTATAAGGGGTCAAATGGACTCCTAGGGGTAGTTTAAAGGTGTTTCCTAAAGTCCATAAGGTATAGCTATGGGTTAGGAGTGTCTTTAGGCATGTGTCTACTCCCTTGTGACTGTTTAGTCACCTAAAAAAGTGGGATTCCTAAGGTGAGCGAAAATTGAAATTAGAAGGTGTTGTCTAGGTTAGATAACCTTCCTTTTTGATGAGAGATCCTTTTTCCACTTTTTCTTACTTTTTCCTTTTTCAGTTTTAGAAACCTATGAGAACTCTCACTGAGGTCTTCTTTAGGAAAGGATGAGAGATTTTGTGGGTAATCACCCAGTCTCCATTTTTGGAGATCATGCAATTTTGAAAAATACAGTTTTGGGATAGAATTTTGGCTAAGTGTAGAAGGAAGATTGGTGGATTTGGGCTGGTCATCCTCAAACTAGTTCTAGCACACCTTTGGGCAGATTGAAGGTTGGTTCATCCATTTCTTTTGTCTCTTTTTAAGTTGCATGTTTATGTTGGAAAGATTGTTTGAATGAAAAAGTTGTTGTCTTGTATTTTCTTTTGTAAAAATTATTATGCGACCCTTCTTTTATTCTTTTATGCATTTCCTGTGATTTGGGAGTAACCAAGGCCTTCTACTCTTGGGAGAGTAGGATGGTCTTGTGGGTGGTAGGAGTTTGATAGCCCTTGAGTGAGAGACTCTCATTATGAGAGCGAACTCAAGGGGTGTATATGTGACACTTGCTGCATGGCTTGGTTTGTGCATTTGGGGGTCATAAGGGGAGAAAGTATGGCATGAATGCCTTGGGGGGCATAAGGAATGTGGGGTTAATGAACTTATGAAATATCTTTGTTTTCCATGAGGTGGCATTGTGATCTACCATTCTTGTAGTCTCCTCAGGGTATTTGGTCCACTACCACCCATTTAAAATCATCACATTTTGTGATGAAGTGTAGCCTTGGTTGGGAAAGTGTTGTTGAGTGTTTTTCCCTTGCTTCTTGTGTTTGCATGTCTGTAACCTATCTAGGGCTTAGTTCTCTAAGCTTGGGGGTGGCTTCTAGTAAACCTAGGCTGGGAGGTGAGCACTCCATGGTCAAGCCTTATGATTTATTTCCAGGCTGCTTGGAATGGAAGGAAAAAGTCAAGCTAGGAGGTGTTGTTTTTATTTGGTTTGCGAAAAAAGAATAAGAAAAGGGATGCTATATTTTCAGTTGCAGGAATGTAAATTAAAAGTTGCATGTTATATTTACCTTAAAAAGAAAATGTATCTATTTTATTTAAAGTCCTCATTTAATAGAAAAGAGAGACGAGGTGGGTATATCACCCATTTGTATTGTTGGCTATATTGTCTTTTAAACACACTTTAAAGAAATGCATTATTTTTATTAAGTATTATTTTGTTGCCAAAAAAAATGAAATGTGTATTTTTGGATTTAGGTCCTATAGTTCTGAAAATAATATTTGTTGTGTATGTGTTATTTTGAAAATCAAGAAATTCATTTTATCCCCTTATGCATTTGAAATATTGAAAAAAAAAGAAATAGAAAAGCATGTATGTTAGTAAGCTGGAAATAAAACATTTAGTCCTATTTATGGAAATGCAAATATAGTTTATTAAATTCTGTCATTTTCCCTTTTATTTATTTGTAGAAAATAAATCTAAAAATTAACATGCCTTTCAATGTTTTCTAGACTAATATAGTTGTTGCTTAAATTTAATTAATTCTGTCATTCTCTCCTTTATGTATTGCGGAATTAAACTTTAATAATTGCACTATAGAGTTATGTCTAGATCTAAAGGAAGAAATAAAAATATTAGACTAATGCTAAGCTGCCATTTCATTTATTAATTTCCTACATGTTTTTTAAAAAAATATATGTGACGGCACCCAACACCGCTGCCGCTGTGTGTACACATAGTGGGCTGCATCCAACACCACTGCCGCTGTGTGTACACATAGTGGCAGCTAAGGAAACCCCTCGCCACTGCTCCCTCCCCTTCTTCGAGCTCGGTCACCGCACTGCCTCCCTCCCTCTTCAAAACCCTCTGGTTCCCCTACCTTGAAGCAAAAAAAAACAAAACACACACACACACACACACTTCTCTCAAGAAAAATAGCATGGTTAAGCCCTAACTCGAAAATAGGGTTAGGGCAAGGCATTTATATGGAAGAAGAAATAGAGTTGAGAGGGGTATTTTTATAATAAATTCATTAGGTTAAATGGGTATTGTTATATAAATGTTATCTAGAAAATAAGTATCCCCATGTTTAAATATCTATGTTTTATATATATATATATATATATAGTTAATTGTATGAATGTATGAATTGTAACCTTAGGTTAATTATTTTATTTATACATTCATATTTTATGATCGATTATATAAACATTAAATAAGATTTTTTTAAATTGTAATTATTTTTGGAGATTAATTACTTAGGAACTTATAATAACTTTATAAGTTATTTTGACTATAAGGGATTATTTAGTCCATCTAAATTTAGGCTATTCGAGGCTAAATTTTCTAGGGAAATTTTCATTATGGATTTAATTGACCATTAGTCAAATTAGTTTAACCACATTTTAATTAAATGTTAATATAAGATATAGGCATTAATAATCTAAGTGCTAGGACTTATTTATTTAGTTCTTAAAAGCAATTAATGGTGGTTGGAGATTAATATTACCTTTGTCAATTAATTTAGAGATTTTTGGATAAATTAACTTATTGATTGAAATTGATGAGATAATAAATAATTCTTTTAGTATTCCACATTTAATTTAAATTATGTTCTCTTACTTGATTTGGATGTTAGATTAAATCAAACATAGTTAAGACAAAACTTGCTAGTGCATTGCTTATTAGCAAAATTAATGTTATTAAGTTGTTATTTTAAAAAAAAAATTATTCCGTTCATGCCAAAATTTTGGGCATGACACCCTAGCATTAAATGTTAAACATCTACATATCTATGGAGATTATCAATTAATCATAAGACAAGTGACAAGAATTTACCAAGCCAAGCAAGATAAATTATCACAATATAAATATTTATCTATATCCTTGTTGCAAAAGTTTGATTCATATACCATGGAGCTTATTCATCGAAAAGATAATCAACATGCTAATGCCATGGCATGTGTGGCCTCTCTTGTGTCTTTAGAGGACCCCTTGGTAGATCTCAAATTCACTATTCACAACCTCACTATCCTGGTTATTGCCAATAATCCTAGTGATGTGGCATATTGTTCCATTATAGATTCTTATGAGTGGTACTCGCATGTCATGAGATATTTGAGTGATGGTACCTTTCTTGACGAACAAGAATACTAGGGCTAGGATTCACAAGTTGGCCGCTAGATACATTATACTTTCTAATATTCTCTATAGGAGGTGTTATAATGGTCTGCTCCTTCGATGTCTTAACAAAGCTAAAATACCTGTTTCTCTTGAGGAAGCACATTCAGGTGCTTATGGGGAGCATTTTAGGGGCAAATCCTTAGTTCAAAGATCTCTCCAAATGGGATATTATTGGCAGACCATGGAAAATGACTCCTTTGTGTTTGCTAAGAAATGTCATCAGTGTCAGCAACATAGTAATTTTATCCTTGATCTCGCCCAAGAACTTCAATCTCAAGTAGCATCTTGATCCTTTTCTACATGGGGTTTGGATCTCATTGGTAAAATATCTCCTCCCTCATCTCAAGGACATACTTTCATTATAACTGCCACTGATTACTTTATGAAGTTGGTAGAAGGAGTTCCTCTTCAATCTAATACCACTGAATTAATCTGTCAATTCATCTTAGATAACATCATTTCCCGATTTGGAATACCTTCCACTTTGGTTTCGGTTAATGGAACACCATTAGAAAATAAAGACGTGAAGATGTTTGTCGAGAAATATCATATTCAACATAAGTTTTCCACACCCTAGAATCCTGAATCAAATGGTCAAGCCGAATCTTCAAATAGAATAATCGAACAAATTCTTCATAAGATTGTGAACAAGCATTGCAAGGATTGGCACACTCAGTTAATCTGCGATCCTTAGGCTTACCAAATGAGTGTACATATTGATACGAGTTATACTCCTTTTAATCTTATTTATGGTGCTGATGCTATTATGCCTTTGGAGTTAGAAATTCCATCTTTAAGAGTTTCTCTTAAGGGTATAATGTATGATAATTCCTATAGAGAACAAAGGCTCCAACAACTTGCGATGCTTGACAAATGACGCATAAACTCTCTTGATCATATTCAAGTATATTATAAAACTCTACAATGAAGCTACAATGATAAATTCATTCAACATTTCTTCTTAGTAGGTGATTTAGTACTTTATGAGAATCAACACAATGTTAATGCCTTACCCAAGGATAAAGGAAAATTCAGCCCTAATTATCTTGGACCATATATTGTTGTCGAAGTCTATGGATTCAGTGCTTACAAGATAGAAGATGTGGAAGGTACGTCTCTCAAAAAAACTATAAATGCTATGCACCTTCATAGATACTATTCTTAATCTCTCTCTCTCTCTCTCTCTCTCTCTCTCTCTCTCCCTTTCTATCTCCTTCCTAGTTTATTCTTTCCCCTTGTGCCTTTTCTTTCTTCAAATTGGATAATATGTTAGCATATATTTTTTTAAAGTATGTAGTATTAAATGATATTGTATTGTTTAGTCTACATTACTTCATTCTTGACAAGAATGATTCTTCACTTTATGGTTTGTCTTGGATTCATTTATGTAGATTGTAATAGATTTACATTTTATATGTGCTAGCAGGCTATACAATTTCTTATGTGTTAAGTACAATTATATCATGCTGTGTTTAATTAGAGTTAATTAACACATTAGTTATATAGTTCTTAAGCTTAACACATTCTTCTTCTACATCACCAAGGTAGAATTTAATTAAATATTTAGTTATTTAATTAAATTACACATGTATCAATTTAATCATGAAGCATTGCAAAATCAATCACATCGAAATTAAATTAGACATACATGTTCATTACCAAATATGTTACTTTTAATCAAAGCAATGAATACATTGTTTTAAGAATTAAAATAGCATGTTTGAGATAAAACATAAGCATAAATAAATATATATCAATGAATACCATAACATGGAGATCACTATATATCAAAAAGTGTCACATACTATAACATAGTCATCTCCTATCCCTAGGACTGGCAGCTGGAGGGTGGTGACTGGATGTTCCCTCCTAATTTGGTCGTGGGGGTGGACCAATGGGTGTGTCTCATGATGTGGAACATGAGTGAATCCGCAAGGAGCTCCTACACTCACTATCCATCATGATCCCATAATATGTGGCTACCTCTACCTGAGCCGCTACTAGATCACGCTCTGTTCGTCACAATCTCTCTAACAAAGTACTCTCCCTCTCTCACTAGACCTCTAACTCCACCCAGAAGGGGGTGAATAGGTCCTCATGCCGCCCGAAACTCCTTTGAGGTCTATGCACTATCTGTGAGGAGCTAAGAATGTGTGTAGTAGTGATGATGTCCGTCACTATATTCTGCATAAGGGATCACCACTTGTAAACACCAACTGCAGAGATAGAAAGAGGTTCTCATCAGTAACATTATATACAATCAAATCTAAATAATTAAGATGCATAAATTGAACAATCATAAAGCACCTTACTTGGGTCTCCCTCCTGCCAATAGGGGTCATGGAAACAGACCTCCTATGACTAAGACTCGCTAGGCTCTCCTCGCTCACTCATAATGCCTCTGTATGATGGGCACGAGACGGTGGGGACTAGAATTAAGATCCCTTATAGGGTCCTTCTCTCGATGGGATGGAACACTCGGTGGATCTAAGGCTATGGTGTCATCCTCAGAGTGATATGGAACTGCATCTGACTCATCCTCCTCAACCTCCTCATCCTCCACACCCTCCTCATCCTCCTCCTCCTCCTCCTCCTCCTCCTCCTCCTCCTTGTCCTCCTCCTCCTCCTCATCCTCCTCATCCTCCTCCCCTTCCTCTCCATCCCCCTCATCATCACCATCCCAATCTCCCTCTCCTGCATCAGGATCATCTGTATCACTACTAGCCTCCTGCTCTCTCGCATCATCTTGATCATCTGTGTCCTTCTCACCAAGGTCCTAAGATGTATCAGGGTCCTCCTTGTCACTCGTGTGTCTCCATGGTCTAGGGTTCCTGCTAGGGAAGTCTTTTAGAAAGATAGCTCTAGGGTATGTCTTACCCCACCATGCGATCACCATTGGTGTGCATCCACATCATCTCTATAGTCGGCTGTGATATCCCAATCTGACCCATTTGAATCTGTGATATCAATCTCATCACTAGTAGGTCTCAGAATGGCTCCTAGCCTAGGGGTCACATGTGAGTGCCAAATATAGATAGGCACATTTGTAGGGACACATGTCTCAAATGCAATCTATCACTGGACTCGGTTGAAATAGAATGGGAGTAGAATGTGGCTATACCATCCCTCTAAAAGATAGTTCCTCTTCATACAAAACAACTACTTATGTATACCTACGCACATGTACATCCTGAGGTAGGGACTCCATCTGATAACCTCCACTATCAATCTGTCAAGATTCAACCTCTAATAAAACAAGTCTCTGAGCTTCCACTCATAGGTAAGAGGATATGCAAACACCCTAGGTTGCTTTGGAACCAAATCAATGGGAACCACAACAGGTCTAGTACACATGATGTGCTTAAGTATCTAAATTTGTAGCAGTGTGTAGGCCATCAAGCTGCATCCCTGTCCAAAAATGTACTCTCCTAGGTCATGATAGAGGTGGGATAAGATTCTCCAGCCCCAGGAGAGTACCCTCCTATGTCTCTCCATAGATATCACTATATAAGTGAGACCTCCGTGCATGTGTATGCTATGCCCATGGGGTACATGACTAATGAAATGGTAGCAATCATCAATTGTTTCACTAGTGGTACCTCACCGGTGGGATGTAGAAGCCAACTAATCATAGTACAACCTTTCATCTCATTGGGCATCTCTCTTCTGATGCAATATATCTGCTCCCTCCTATAGTCTGTAGTAGTGCAATCAAATCGATACATCACCATCTCTCCTCTGATAGGTAGACAAAGTATTTGATACACATCCTCTAGAGTGTCTATTATCTCTCCCAAAGGTAGGAGAAAGGTGGAGGTGTCTACATCCCATCTCTCCATCAAAGCCATCAACATTGCATGGTGGAACTTGGTGGTAGGCATAGTCATCACATACCATAGACCTACTACGTGTAGCATCTCTTTATCCTCTAGTGTAAGCCTCAGAATATGACTCTGAAGGCTCCAAAAGGTATGGTTGGTAGTGGGCTCTTGTATGTAGGGAATAATATGCAAAATGAAACAATCCAATAATCAGTAATCACTCATTGATCATCATCATCTAATCGAAAACATCATTCTATCTATTTTATACATCAAATGCCTGATCCTGTGCAACCCTCAGTCATACCGAGCAAGGAACAAAGCACACTAGTAGGACCAGGGAGCCCCTCTAGGACCAGAGTGACTTGGGAGAACCAGGGCACCTAGGTGGGACTAGAGTGCCCTGGGAGGACCAGGGTGCCCCTATGAGACTAGGATGCCCAGGGAGGACCAGGGTGCTCTAAGGGACCATGGTGCTCGGACAGGGGGGAATGCACATGATCTCAATGCTGACATCATCAACACAAAAATCAAAGCAAATCAAAAAAGTTAACAAAGAGTCAATGAAAGGTCAACTCACCTCATTGAGCAATCTTTTGGTCAGTACAACCAGGTGCAGGATCTCCATCTACGTGGGTCTCATGGATCGATGCCGAGGCATGATGGTTGATGCATGGGCTCCTCTATAGTGAAGAGTGCACAAAGTGACGAATGAAAGTGTCACTTCATATTTATGAGGTATGCACTTTTTCATTTTTATAATTTTAGGTTAAAAACCATAATTTCACTCTTTTCACTTAATCTATCGTAAGTTGAGCTAGGGATTTCTGATTTTTGCACCATCAGTAGTGTCGGTATCACGAGTTCATTCTCTTTCTCCACACTTGTTCCTTAAAGTGATTTGATGTACAATCGAGCCCTGTTGTGAACATGTTTCATCAAGGTCTTTATCAAAATTTGCTACCCTATTTCAGCTCACTAATAAGCAAGCCGAAATAGGGGGGGCATATAGCTACCCACAAATTTCATCACCTTCCATAGTAAGCATTAGGTAATTTTGTGATCTAACATGTGGTTTTGTAGGGTGTGGTTCCTAACCGTGTACTGCAGATACCACTGGGGGCTTCATCCAACAACTTGTGGATTAACCTGTTTCAAATAATGTTTAATTTTTTGTACTTAAGCTTGCATATGAACGTAGTGTCAGATGATCACTAAAGTGGGGGATAAATGTAGCATCGTAAATTGTACACCCTTGCTATGGTGGTATAATTCCATGCTTGGCTTAGGACCCGCCTTAGTGTGTTTTGCATCCTATATTTCTAATCTCCTTTAAGCATTTAATTAAATCTAAATTCATATTTTATCACTTCACACATTATAAAGTTGGGTGCTTTACCCTAAGCGTGCCCCTTTTCATTTTATTCCTCCAATAAATCATTAAATCATAAACCCTAATTATGTCCTATTTTGACCTTTAAGGCCTGATTTCACATATTGAGACATCTCAGAATCAACTGTAACTTTGGGATTCACTCTAATATCATCATATCTAATGGCCTTGAAAATTTGGTGAAAAGTAAGTCAGACTGGGTGCAAGTTGTACTTGGTCCCCAACATTTTTCCCAAAAATTTGAGAGAATAATTCTATAATATTATAATGCTTAACTCTAAGAAATTGGTAGGAAATTAAAATCCTAGGTCAGCCTAAAGGTGAAATTAAGATCTAGGGTTTCATACATAAGAGCTCTCTTTCTTAATTTTGTAGGCAAAATCTAAGATCTACAGAAGTTTGAAGCAAAGCAATCACAAGGAGCCTTCTATGTAGCGATAGAGCAGATCTTTTGAAGTCTTCAACAAAATTCAAAAACACCTATCAATTATTCATTAAACATTTTTTCATCAATTGGGGGCTTTTGAAGATGTAGAAAAGCAAATAGGAGATCACCAACTGAAGATTGGCTTGTACCTCTCCTTTGGGGTTGGGTATGGTTTCATATTCTTTCCATGTCTTGGTATGAGCTTCACTACATCAATTTAATTTATATTCATGCTTTAGATCACTTTGCATCATTGATTTATAGAACTTACTTTGTCAATTACAAGCATTTAGTGTTTACTCTTTAGGGTTGCTCAAATTGTTTGCATTCATCTTAGGATCTTGCGCACACACAATTTTCTTTCACACACACAAGATTCTTGCACACTCTATTTTACTATACAAATTGGCTATTTGTTGAGGTGGAAATCATCGAACTGATGTTTGACTAATGAAAAATGCTATATAGCCACCCAAAACCCTATTTTCAACTACAGGTGCAGATTTGGGATCCAATTGTCGTTGCAAATTTCAAGACTGGTAGAGCACATAGACATAGTTCTAGGGAACACATATAAATAGAAACCATTGGGAGAGGGGTGTGGCACCATGGTCCTCTCAGATTTTGGCATATTTTGGTAGGAAAATAGTTTACGGTCTTTAGATCTCAACCTGTCAGTTAAAACTTCTAGTCTGCATAATCAGGAGAGGGGCATATGACTCCTATCCTGGACATTTTGGATCAGATTTATAGCAGAGGTGCACCTCTAAATTTTTCTCCTAATCTATACTTTTCAATAGTATAAATATAATCCTTAGTTCTATATTTCCAGATTAGGGTTGCTTGTGTATACTTGCATTCTAGGTTAATCATTCAAATCTGCACTTTGCATTTCTCTATCTCTGATTTACAACAAGGGAATAGAAACCCTAAGAGGTAATCCTTGGCTCTCTTCCTCACAAGAAGTAGCCGATGCATGTTACTTTGCTAGGCTCTTTTGTATTCCATGAGTGTGTAGAAAAGAGTGGGATTAGGGTTTGTTTACTTAGTTTCACTTTTTACCCTACATAGAAGGATGAATCTAGTAAGTGTGATGTGGTTAAAGAAAGAAAAGATAAAGATGATGTGTTTTCTAATCTAGAGGAGAAAAAGAAAATTTGGTTTGAAAAGAGTATTGGCTATGAAGGTGATGAACTAGGGAGCTATGGTGAGGGAATCTAGGAACCTATTGATGCAGGAGCATCCCTAGTCTATGAGAAATCTTCCATCAACCAAAAATATTTTCTTTTAGTTTTGTTCTTGTTGCAGCTTTTGTGTTTCTTTCAACATTTTATGGTAGTTGTTTCTTGTCATTACAGATCAGATCTCTGGTTTCCTGGTGTGTTCAATTTCCTTGTTCCATATTTTTAGTTCATTTGGATTCCTTTCTAATGAAATATTCCTTCCGGAGTGTTTGTTTCTTGGTCTTGGAGTAGCTTTGAGCTTATTGTCTATGTTGGAGATTTCTTCTCATGTGTAGCAATTATTGGATTGTGGATTTATTTGGTGCCTTGCTCGATGTTGTTGGGCCCTTCGAAGACCTTTCTTTGTGGTTCGCACTTCATGTTTGTTCTTGGCAGATGAGATCTTCATGTTTTGGGGCCAACCTAGTTTTACACGTTTCATTTTCCTTCCTTGGTAAATGTAATCTTTTGTGGCCGACCCAGATGTGTTTTGGATGATATATATATGGTTGTATGTGATCTTTTAAGGAATAGAGAAGTAGTATGATGATCTAGATTCATAAATTATAATTCAGATACTTCTTGGAGGTATGGATGAATTGTATTCTAGGATGTAGTCTATAACTTGGCATGTGCACCTACATGTAACCGAATGTCACAAGATGTTCTATGATGAATAGATGATGATGCAGATATCTAATTTTCCATTTTCTATGTTCCGTGTTGTCGCTTCCGTTGTGTTACTCTTGCTGCATGATCTAGATTGTCCTCTTTGAGGATCTTCTGGGTCATGGGTACATCACCTATTGAACCAATTATGTGACCAAAGTATTAGGGCCTTGGATATAGTTTTAATAACAGTAATGAAAGTAATGGTAACATATCAATTCAAGGAAAGTGGTGTTTTTAGTGTTCTTATTGTGACAAAAGTGAGAATATGAGAGAAAAACATTAGGACCTAAATTCGTGAAGCATATTCAGATTGAGGAGTAATCTAGAAAGGGAGTGTCAGAACTATGAATGGAAGAAACAAATTTACATATATTGCAGGGTAAGTGCACAAAGCTGGTGTCCAAAAAGGAGGTATAACTAGACACTTTTTTATGAAATCAGGTAAACCTGAACTTGGAGGAGAAAGTTGAAAGTCATCCACTCAAGATATGAAGATACTCAAAAAACAAAGATTGTAGTACTCTGAATCTAGTTTCCAAACTACTAATTTTTCTTTCAAAATTGGATAAGATTAAGGGGGTCAGATCCTTCGTGCACAAAAAATGAACCATGATTTTTTCTGAAAAACATAACATAGTGTCTGACGTGCACATCAACAAAGTCATAGTTAGATTTAGTAGTTTGACAAATCCTTTGGCAAAAAGATATTTAAGAGTGAGAACTAGAAGTTTTGTATTTTTTTTTATGATTTTTCCAATTGAGAACATCCTGAAAAATCAGATACCTATTCATGCGCAAAACATAACCTGCACCAAAACAATCAAAAATACAGTTTTTTTAAATTTTTTTTTTGTAAAGAATCAAGTGCACTATAATAATATATAATTTTTTAAATTTGGATAAGTAGATCAAAAGCTATTAAAAAATGGTATATGTATGTCCCTGAGAACTATGGAGACACCGGTAAAAGAAATTCAATAATAATATGTTATTGTTGTTCAAATTTTAAAAAAATATATGGTTAGAAAGCTTAGAAGATGGGTGAAAATATGGTGGTAATTTTACAAATACCCACTTGATGAAGTGTAAACCTGATGATGACAAAGTCGAGAAACCAAGTTGATAAAACAAAACACATCAAAAAGGAGGGAAATGGAGGGAAATCAAACTTCCAACCTACAGCTTTGTCATCCATGCCTATTCACAAGCCTAAATAGTCAAAAGCATGTACGGTAATTTTTTTGTATAAAGATCTCGTACGATTTTTTTTTATAAAATCGCGTATGTGGTGTTTTCTCCATAAGAAGAATGCATGCGGTTTCAAAGCTAAAATAGCACGTACGTGGTTTTAAAGCTTAAACAACACGTACATAGTTTTAAAGATTAAACAACATGTACGCAGTTTTAAAGCTTAAACAACACGTACACAATTCTTCCTATGATACTCCATCATAAAAATATTAATGTGTGTGTGCATACATATATGTATATGTATAATATGTAAAATATGTAGATATTCTATGTATATGTAATAGGTGTATATATATTCACACACACATGTGTGTACATGCAATATGCATGTATATGTATATAATGTATAAGACATATGTATGTCTATAATATATACATGTACACTATATATAATATGTATGTATGTGTATTGTCTTTTGATAAATTATGTGTACTATATGTACATGTGTATGTGTATGTACATGTACATGTATATTGATATATATTGTCTTTTGATATCATATTGTACATTATATTCCTCCCTCTCTCTCTCTCTCAATACCCCACATTGTACCTAATGACATCATGTAAGGTCACTTAGCACACATATGACCCCTTAAGACCATATGATGTCCTAAGGGGTCATATGATGTTCTAACACATGTGCAGATCCATTATGACCCATTATGACCCCCAATGATGCCAAATGACCTCTTCAGACCATTTATGATATCTCAAGGGGTCAAATGGTGTCTTAAGGGATCATATGGTGTTTTAACACATGTGTGGCTCAATTTGGACCCCATGTGACCCCTAACAACATCATGTGACATCTCTTCCTCTCCCCCATCTCCCTCCCCTTTTATCCCTCACTCTCCCTCCTTCCCTCCTTTCCCCAATCTCTCTCTCTCTCTACCCCATCTCCCTGTTTCTGTCTCTATCTTTGTCTCTGTTTGTCTCTATCTCTATCTATCTTTGTCTCTCTGTCTATCTGTTTGTCTGTCTGTCTATCTGTCTGTCTGTTTGTCTCTCCCTTAGGACCCCACATAACACCACATCACCCTTTAGGAGCATATCATGTCCTAAGGGGTCATATGGTGTCCTGAGGTAGAAATATGAACCATTATTAAAATATAAAAAGTAGTGCCAATACTGCTTACAAAATTTGACACTTAAGGGGTCATATGGTGTCCTAAGCAGTCATAGGACACCATATGACCCCTTAGAACACCATACAACCCATAATGAAACCATATGGTGTAGTAAGGGGTCATATGGTATCTTAAGGGGTTGTAGGACACAATATGACCCCTAAGGACACATTACATGACCCATAATGACACCTAAGGGGTAATATGGTGTCGTAAGGGGTCATAGGACACTATATGACCCCTTAGGACATGATAAAACCTCTAACGACACCTAAGGGGTCATATGGTATCCTAAGGGGTCAAAGGATACCATATGACCCCTTAGGACACGATATGACCTATAATGACACCTAAGGGGTCATATGGTATCGTAAAGGGTCATACGACACAAATGACCCCTTAAAATAAAATATGACCCATAACAACACCTAAGGGGTCATATGGTATCCTAAGGGGTCACACGATACTACATGACCCCTAAGGACAACATACATCCCATAACGATACTTTATGGTGTCATAAGGGGTCATATGGTGTCCTAAGGGGCCATATGACACAATATGACCAACATGCTCTCCCTTTATCTCCCTTTATCTTCCTTACTTTCCCATCCCCTATCTCTCTCTCTCTTTTCCATCCTATCTCCCTCCCCCCTTTGTCTCCCTTTTCCATCCTCTCTCCTCTCCCCTCTCTATTTCCCTCCCTCTCCCCCTCCCTGCCCACCTTTTCCATCCTCTCCCCACTCTCTATCTCTCCCCCCCACCTCTCTAACTCTCTCTCTCTCTCTCTCTCTCTCTCTCTCTCTCTCTCTCTCTCTCTCTCTCCCTCCCCTCTCTGTCTCCCTTTTCCATCCTCTCTTTTCCCCCTTCTCTCTTTCCCCCTCTCTCTTTCCCTCCCTCTCCATCTCCCTCCCTCCCTATCTCTCTCCCTCCCTCCCTCCCTTTTCCATCCTCTCTGCCCCTCTCTATGTCTTCCCCTCTCTCTCTCTCTCACCCCCCCTCTCTCTCTCTCCCCCCCTCTCCCCCTCTCCCTCCTCCTCCCTCCCCTTCCCCCTCTCTCTTCTGTTTCCATCCTCTCTCCCTCCTCACTCTATCTCCCTTTTCCATCCTCTCTCTTCCCCCTCCTTTTCCCCCCCTCTATTTCCCTCCGTCTCCTTCTCCCTCCCTCCCTTTTCCACCCTCTCTCCCCCTCTCTATATCTCCCCCTCCCCCTCGCTCTCTCTCCCCTTCTCCCTCTCTCCCTCCCCCGCTCTCTCTCTCTCCCTTTTCTATCCTCTCTCTCTCTCTCTCTCCCTTTTCTATCCTCTCTCCCTCCTCCATATTTTTCCCTTTTCCATCCTCTATATGCCCCCCTCTCTTCCCCTTCTCTGTTTTCCTCCCTCTCCCTCTCCCTCCCTCCCTTTTCCATTCTCTCTCCACCTCTCTGTCTCTCCCCCTCTCTCCCCCTCTCCCTCGCTCTCTCATCCCCTCCCCCCTCTCCCTCCCACTCTCTCCCCCTCTTCCTCTCCCTCCCTCCCTCTCCATTTTTTTTTTTACTACAAGAAGTGCATATGGGGTTTTAATGAGTTAAAAGTGCATAAGGGGCGTTGGGAATATTAATCCTGGTCTACTAAACATTTTTAGGGCTAAGAGTGCATACGAGGTTACTAAAAATAATGTGTACACGGTTTTGGGACACACTTTTAGTTTCCCAACAACCTTAATGACCTCAAAAGAAGTTTTTGAGATCGTTGAAGGCCCAGATACAACTGTTACTATGCTTTTGTGATTATTTTATACGTTGAAGTAATTAATTTTTCTATTTTGCATGATTTAAAATGATTAAATTGTTGTTCTTATTAGTTTGGTCAATGTTATTATGATTTTTTAATAGTTTTGATTCAAAAAAATAATGATAATGCTCAATCATTTGATTGTTTAAGAACTTATGTTTGCATATACATGTAAAATGATTCTATTTAGGACAATTAGTATTAACAACGGGAAATAACAAGAGAGGAACGATGGAACAACAAGAGGCTGAAAAGGAATGACAAAGGCAATGCATGAATAAATTACATGACATAAGAACAATGGGACAAGAAGGTACATCATCCTCAACATCTCAATTCGATTTACCAAATGAACATAATGCACCTAATGCAATTGAAGAAGAGACCACATTGAATAATCAATTAAATGATGGACATACACTGATTCTATTTGATGAATTGAATGTACCCAATGCATGTAATGCATCGATGTTAACACCTCCTAGAATCATTCATAGGAAACCAAAGTATCTAATTGACATCAATGAGAGTATTTTGAAGCCAATGCCCGATAAAATGAATGAACTAACTTGTAGGAGAATGGTTAAAAGAATATGGAAAAACTATTTTGAAAACTTAAATCAAACTGCATGATGCCAATTAATTATTCAAATGATTAAAAATTTGAATTTTAGAGAGACAGTGAAAATTCTAGGCCTAAGATCATTCGAAAGTAATAGAAAAAGAACTATTGTGAGAAATCTATTTGATGAATATCAAGCTATTGGTTCAGAATCATGTACTAAATATTTTAATGTTACTCGATGTGTCATTACATCAACCATAATGAGCAAGAAAATAAAAAAAATTGTTTGATAAGAAAAATAAGTAAGCCATTAAACATTAGTAGAGCAACATTACATAAAGCATTAGAGAGACTGGCTAAAATAGAGGATCCTAACAATAATTCTCTTGGGCATTCTCAGGTAGACTACCATGCAAAGACAAGGTTGTTGTTGATGCACTAAGAACATTAATTAAATTTTTTTGGCATGACAACACAAGGGTTTTGCCTAACCAAAGAGATGTTGTTAGAAGGCGAATTAGATCTAGAAATCATGAGCCACATGCCAAACACTATTTGGATATGACCCAAACAAAATTTTATGAAAGATTCCTCAAATAAGAATTAGTCAAAGATTTTTTGAAACAGGAAAACCTTTTTATGTTAAGATTAATCTTGTATGCACCATGTGTTGTTGTAGGATGCATATTGAATTTTCCATGCACTATGATATTTATCATCATATATGTTCTACTTTGAACACTAACGATGTTTTGAAGGAATATAATATACAACCACCTCCTAAGTCACCAAGAGAATTTATTTTAAGTGTGTTATGTAAAAGAGATGAAGGTTGCATTTATTATGAGATGATGTGTTTGAAAGGTTCTTACATGCTACATGTGGTGGTTTGCAACATTTTCCAAGATGTCTACATTTGGATAGCACAAATGAAATTCGTACTTAACTAGTTTCTTTTGGAAAGTACAAGACAGTGAAATATGGCGTTAAAGATGGAAAAAAATTGAAGAGATGTGAGAGTAAAAAATGATATATGTGTAACTGATTTTATGAGAACATTTCAAGAGAAACTAGTTTATGAGTACATAATGCATACACATAAAGCTCAGTGGTTAGAAGAGTAATTCAAGTTATGCAAGGACACATTTCCTCTTGGTTCCATTGTCTCTATAGTTGATTTTGCTGAAAATTATACACTACAACCTCAAAATGAAGTGCAATCTATGTATTACCATTCTAAACAAGTTTCTATTTTTGTACACATAAAATTCATGCATGTAGATGATAGCACAAAGGAGGATAGAAAGGTTGTAAGTGAGTATCACTTCTACATAAGTGACAATTGTACACATTTGTCAAAATTTGTGCAAGGATGCTTTAAATTTTTCTATGATAGTTTAAGGGAAAGGAACATATGATGCAACCAACACTTAATATGGTCGGATAATTGCACCTCACAATTCAAGAATGCAAGGATATTCTATTGGTTGAGTAGGATGCATGTAACAAGCGATGTACAACATTTTTGGAATTTCACCGAGGTTGGACATGGAAAGGGAGAGAACGATGGTGCATGATCATGCATAAAAATAGGACTAGCTAGAGAAGAATTAAAGTACAAAGGTGGTGCTGAGTTGACAGATGCAACAACAATTGTGTGATGGTGTAACTCTACAATTGGACTAGGTAATGCAGGTACATCAATGGTTCATAGATATTTTGGGTTGATCACTAAATTTGACATTGAAAACTATCAAGCTTATTGTATAGTTGTAGGATCTAGTGACATGCACTCATTTCAAAGTTCAAATGCAAGTTCACCAGTAATTTATACTAGACACATTGTATGTTTTTGCTCTTCATGTATGTATTGTTTGTGGGTATAATATGAATCACAAGAGTGGGTTGACAAATGGTCTTGTAGACTATTGGTTCCCATTGATGCCTATCAAATTACCAGAGCACTATAGTTGAACAAGATGGAAGCATCAGTTGATTTGGATCATGTATTCGACCTAGTGGAACCAAGTGATTTTTGTGTTAATTTTATTGCAAGATTTTTTTTGGCTCATTTTGTTGCATCAAACATTATTTTTGGTATTAATTATCATTCTATAATATGCAAGTCATGTGTATGCAATTCTTGCAGAAGAGAACAATGAAGGAACAAATTACTTTTTGTGTCCTTGTATTGAGCCTAAGAGAAAATTGACAACCACAATCATTGACAGAGAGGGTATGGAGTGTCCAGTAGGGTTTGTTGTCATGGTAGGGACATGGCTTAGGAGATACTCTATCAAGAATTTTGATGTTTGGTTGTTTGAGGACTTTGAAACACATAGACATATTCTTCATTTCTCCAACCTTGTTGCAACAAATATTCTATTAATTAAGTATCATGGTAAACCTCATAACAAATGTTTTTGGAAAGTTCATGAATCTGACCATGATGTATTACTTGACACAATATGGGTTAGAACTGAATCAAAAGGCTCACTTGATTGATTCTATGGTTCAGGCTAGAAATACTTTGAGAATTTTGTATATATCATCGACAAATTGTTCTATATTCATTTTTTGTATATTTAAATGGCGATGACCTAATTCAAACATATTTAAATGCCAAATTTTGTATAAAATCCCATGAGATGATTTGTAATATAGTTTTTTATATATTTAAATAGCCAAGAGCTGATTTGTCCATATTTAGAGGCAAAATTTTGAATATATGTGACTATGTTTTGTGATTATTTTTTGAACATACGTGTCTATGTTTTGAATATCTTAAGGGTTTTGATTTTATGTAATGTGATAAGGTCAATCATGACCATTCTTGATTATACCTTAAGGGTTCTGAGTTTATGTGATGTAAGAAATAATCATGGAGAATTATTTGGGTCATGGGATTCATAGATTGTCTAGATACAATTTGAGAAAAAATGTTATTATTGTAAAAAAGGTTGTCAAGCAACTTCCAGATCGCGTTGGTAGGGTATGCCTCTCGATGTTCCGACATTTTGGGAGGCACAACAGGAGCATTACTAGAGTAAACCTTCCCACTCGAACGTTCTCGTGATTTTGGTTTGTGCCCATGATGGACGAAATCAATTTTAGCCTATCTTGCAACTTTGCATTGCATACAACTAACGATTTTTGTAGCAGGCAAAAAAATGCTACCATTTGAAAATAGCTCCGATTCGTTAGAAAGTGAGATAAGCAATTGTAGAAGAGCCTCATGTGACCCTATAGGTTCAAATAGATCAATCATA
Source organism: Cryptomeria japonica (assembly GCF_030272615.1). NCBI lineage: Eukaryota > Viridiplantae > Streptophyta > Pinopsida > Cupressales > Cupressaceae > Cryptomeria > Cryptomeria japonica. Next base: position 87,229,827 of record NC_081411.1, on the reverse strand, counting down.
TGTGTCTTGGATTGAGAGAAACAATCCATCAAAGTTTGACAATTTTTTGGACTCAGGGCACTTGAGAGATAGTGTCTGTAGCATATAGATCTCAACATTCTGGTTCTTTAAGAGGCACAATAGGAGCATGCCTAGCGTAAACCTTTCCACTCAAAGGTTCTCATGATGTTGGTTTGTGCCCACAATGGACGAAATCAATTCTAGCCTATCTTGCAACTTTGTATTACATGCGACTGATGATTTTTGCAGCAAGCAAAAAAAATGCTACCATTTCAAAATGACTTTGATTCATTAGAAACCGAGATAGGACATTTTAGAAGAGTCTCACATGACCCTACACATTCAAATAGATTGATCACAGGTGTCCCAGATTGAGAGAAATAGTCCATTAAAGTTTAATAGTTTTTTGGACTCAGGGCACTTTGGAGATCGCACCGATAGGGTATGGATTTTGACATTGTGATGCTTTGGGAGGCACAACAAGAGCATTCCTAGTGTAAACCCGCCCACTCAGATGGGCTTATGATGTTGGTTTGTGCCCATGATTAACATAATGAAATCTATCCTACCTTGCAACTTTGCATTACATGAGACTTCCGGTTTTTGCAATAGGCAAAAAAATGCTACCATTTGAAAATGGCTCTGAGTTGTTAGAAACCAAGATAGTCCATTGTAGAAGAGCCTCACATGACCCTACAGGTTCAAACAGATCAATCATATGTGTCTTGGATTGGGAGATCACACTGGTAGGGTATGGCTCTCGATGTTATGACACTTTGGGAGGCACAACAAGAGAATTCCTAGCATAAACCTACCCATGCAGATGGGCTCATTATGTTGGTTTGTGCCCATGATGAACAAAATCAATTCTAGCCTACCTTGCAACTTTGACAATTTTGACAAGTTTGACTAGTTCGATAACTTTAACAACAACTAAGCAAGTTTGACAACAAGTGAGCAACTTTGACAACAAATTTGACAACATCTTTCAATTTTATTGGCATAAATTAAGGTTCAAATAAAAGAGAAGAGACTTACTATTTCTTCAGAAGTGGCTAAGCTAAATTTTACACTGGTAATACGTCTGAGGGGAACAAAAGAAACATCTTTCGCCATTTTCATCTCTTTTGACTTTGCAGACAAGAAAGTAACGTTCAACTTCTCACTTTCACAACTGAACAACTTTTACATCTTTTATCCAAATGGCCCCAAACTTTCACAAATGACTTCAAATGACCATTAATGGTCCCCAAATAAGGGTTAATAGTTTGGCAAGTGAGAGGACCACCTTTCAATTAACCTAAGGAGTTTTATGGAGGAGCATCTAAAAGATTTGAATGACCAATCATCATAGAGCTTTGAGTTACAATGAGGGGTATTATAGAGTAATGCATTATACAATATTTGAGAGTTGAAACCTGTGGTTTGGAAGGGGACTACATCTATATCTATTGTGTCTAATTCTAGAGTTTCTAGAGTGAATCTCCTGGGATAGGGATGCTTGAAGTTCCAAAATAGCTACATGGTGAGATGGTGAATTAGGCTTTATTAATGAATGATGCACTAGAGAAGGAAAACATTCACTAACGAGGGGAAGCATGCAGAGGTGAATTGGGACTGGTAAATCTTGTCTTGTAAACCACATGGTGACATTTTTTGTTTGGACCAAGGGGTGGCTAGCTACATGTTATATAAGATCTAATGTTTATGGCCAAATAGTGGTCAATGTAGATTGACCAAGGGGATAGAAATGTTATATAACCAAGACTTTTGATTATTGCAAGATGGGGGATCAAAGAAGACAAAGGAGATTTGGAGCGCACACGTGGAGATTTTTTTACCAGAGAGGATAGTGACGAGTTTTAGAGGAGCTAGATATGGTTCTAAAGGTGACATTGTGCTTTTGCGTTAGTGTGTGAGACTATTGTAATTTTGGGCCATGGTCAAGCATTTATAAAGCTCTAGTGGTAGATGTGTTGAGTTCTTTTATTAATTAAATTTATGAGTAGATGAATTATGAGGAAGGGATTTTCCCTTTTAGGGTTTTCCTAAGATGATTTTAGTGTCTTGTGTCTCTATGTGATTATTCCTCTTTGTATGTTGTTTCTATTTATACTATGGATGTATTCTAAAAATTTAAGGCTATAATGTTTGTCTATCCATTGCAAACCATCCAACCTTGACTATGCCAGTATCAACATATAATTTTATACTCATTTCAAACTGTCTTTTTAGTTGTTTTCCCTTAGGCCTATGTTTGAAGATTGATTTTACTCATTCAATGGACAAATCAAGAATCCTGTCACAATCCTAAGCTTATTGACCTTGACTTTGGCTCAAAAAGCCAAGACTATGGTGCCTACTGTCCAAGTCTTCCTAGTCTATGACACCTAGCATCATGGTGTAATCAAAATGAGACAACATTTGAATCCTTAATGATCAAAAAATTGTAGAGTAGGGAGGTGCTCCATAATGTCAACCTTCTTCAAAATTTCAACATGCAATCTATGATGTTGTATATAAATACATTTCCTACGTCCTTATTTGAACATCTCTCAATGTCTTCACATCAAAACAATTCCAATTGGCCAATTGTATTCATACATCTTTAAGGCATGATAGAAGATATTTCACGTTAAGAATTCAAGATTTCAATTTTAAAATAATGATTAAGTTTATGTTTTTATCCATGAATGAAGTATGCACTAACTCCTATCAAGCAACATCAAACTTTCATGAGGCTTCAAGGCAAGAAGATTCATAGAAAAGGCATATTTTTTCAATTGATCGTTTCCTTAAGGTTTTTAGCCTCTGGCCTACCAAGGGCAAGATTTTTTTTCTACTCATCATAGTTTAGTGGAGGTTAGTTTGTTCCCAAGGTTTGAGTTTGGCAAGATCCTAGACAACATAATACTTTTCCCCTCTTTTCTATATGTAGGTTATAGATCTGACACCCAAGAGTTGTAGAGTATAGATTGAAACATACAATTAATGATATCAAGTTTCCACACTCCATAATAAATTAATGTAGATGCTTATAAATGAGATACAAAAAATCTTTACACAATCTAATCTAGAAGCATCTGCATTGAGACATACAATTTTAAATTTTGAACAAGTCAAAAAACTGGTTTATGGTGATTTGCACACGTGGCCAAGACTTTTTGGCCAAATTTTGTTAGGAAGTGATTTATAGGGCATCTTGATCTAGACTCCAAGGTTTTATGAGGGAAACACCTTTAGGTCTAGGATGCCTAACACTCTTGATTGCCACTTCTAATTCTAGATTTCATTGAGGTTCCTTTACATGTGTGTCATTTCTAGATCTATGCTTCTAAGTTGGCTTTATGTTCTATATCTTTTTGTTTGTACTGAGTCTTGCCAATTTCCTAACATTTCATCTTATTCTTGCATCATTTCATATCTAATCATTTCAATAAAAAACGAGAACAATCTTGACCACAGTGCCCAACTCTCTTCAGAGACCGAAGTTGGGCCTAATTAGTTGTTCTCCAATGAATGTAAGGATTGTAAATGATTCTTGGTTTGCATGTTTAGACTAGTGAACCCCATTTTCCCAATATTTCAATTTGATTCTTGAAAGTGATAAATTAGTAAAAGCCATCTTTTACTTTTTATCATTTAAACTTTAATGATTTAACTATTTCTAGAAAAAATATTTTTATTAATTCATATAAATTTTTAATTAATATATTTAAGTTTTTTATTAAAAATTATTATACTATATTTTTTGTTGTAGAATAAGTGATAAAATATTTTTAATAATTCATATAAATTTTCAATTAATATATTTAATTTTTCATTAAAAATTATTATACTATATTTTTGGTTGTAGAATAAATGATATCATTAATATTTTATTTATATCACACTATTTTGGGAGACATGTATTCCACTATCCGTCACTAACTCTAACAACAAAAAATAATGTAGCGCATGCATGCATGATGCACTACAATGCCAACTAAAACGATGGGTACATAATTTTCACTTCACACTTCACATTTCTTTTGTGCGCTGTTATTGTTTGTGTACTTTTTATTCAACTTTCTTTAATAAAAAAAGAAAAAAGACAATAATTCACAAAATGATTGATTGATTGATAAAAGCTCACATAGAAAAATGCATATGAAAAAAGGGAAAAAAAAAAAAGGATGATTAAAAATGTGATTTTTGATCATTCAACTATTCATGACATATACATCATTATCTTTCATTTCATTTTGATTGACATATTAGTTGTACTGAAAATTGAAATTTGTAGAATTGGAAACAATTTAAAGTTGAAATGACACATATAAATAGACCCCACAACACAAAATAATTGAATTCTTAACCAAAAAAAAAATGCATACCTAAAAAGTAACATCAAAATGTATTGAAAATGTGACTTTCGATCTATTACATTCGACTGACGTATCAACTGTACTAAAATTCGAAACTTGTAGAGCTAAAACCCAGTCATGTAACTATTTCGCACCATATTTAATTTTGTCTTCCGTTCATACAGAGTTGCCTGTCAATGTTCACGTATAGATAACAATTTGGCATGTTATAATGTATATGTAATATGGTTGAATATGCAATGTAGAATACGTAACTTTCGAAAGAAACAAAAACAACGTGTTTTAGATTGGCTGTTGTGCACTTATTTGCTGTGGTTTCGCTTTCATTTGTTCCAGCCTTAGATTTTTTCCCTTGAGAATCTAAATTGTCTACTTTGAACTTCTTGGATCGTAGGGAAGGGAGTAAATTCAGGTATGGAAATTGATGGTCTATATGGACTTTTTTTCATTTTTGGATTGTATATTACATTTTAAAAAATTAGATCGTATAGATTAACATGTTATATTTTCATATATATATATATGTATGTGATGATGTTTGAAATTCTTTTTCCTAATAAAATTTTCTTTCACATAAAGTAAAAAGCTCTCAAAAAAAATAAAAAATAAAAAAATAAATAAATAAATGAATTTATTTTGAATTTGATTTTCAACATAATATTTATTTATTATTATTTAAGGGTATTTTTATTTTATACCTTTTTAGTGTCATAAAGACTTTTCATTGTAGCTCAATTTTCATTCTTCTACTTGAATCTCATAGCTTTCAAATAGTTGTTTGAATTTGGTAAAAAAAATAAATTAAATGTATTTTTTCTAAAAGAAATCTAATGGGCCTAATTTCTTTTTTTCATGTCATCTAATTTTCAAGAAAATTTACTAAAAAATCTATGACCTTATAAAAATGTTGTTCAAACCATTGAAAAACACATTTATTATAAAGTGTAACTCTTATATTTGTCTTTTGGGGTTATGAAATTTTTTTTTTATAATTAATGAATTGACATAGTGTTTTGTTTTTGAGTGATTTCAATCATGATATCAGGCATTTATATTTATTATTATGACGATTCATAAGAGTTCTCCATACCCATGAAAGAGAGGAGATATCTTGCATCTGAGAGTCAATAAGTCAAATTTGAAAACTATTTGAAGCCCTTTTACATGAGAATGATATCCTTCATATAGCTAAAAAAATGAAGATCATACAAATGAGAAATAATTTAAGTTGAAGACAAATAATGATCATCTCAAATGCTTGATGGGTCTATAGATTTTCATTTGAGGAATGACACAAATGGGTTATGAAGATCTTGGGATATTACTTTGAGATCATATAAAATAAAGATAAGTAGAATTATGTAGTTGATTCTCTATGTGCGATGGATGAATCTACAAAGTCAATATTATCCAACTTCATTTATATATGGAAATAATATTAAGTGGATGTACCACAAGACAAATGCAAAAATGATATCATGGATACTCTCAGTCTCTGTTCTAAAATACAAAAACATTTATGCATGTTAAAAAAGGTTCATGCGAATGAGATGCTTTAGAGTATGAGTAAAGATTTTACATCAGTAAAAATTTCTTTATGCTTACAATTTTGACAGAGGTCCATGCTTCTCCACTAGATGAGCATTTGTGATTCTTGAAGACTTATTATCAATAAGTAATTTTTTTGGGAAGTCATGGAAGACGTTTCCCAAATATTTTTAGTATGATATATGATGTACTAGTAAAATAAGAGGAATATGTTTAAGAACTTATATCTTATAGAAATTTTATCTATTCTAAGCTAGAGGAGGTATTCATGGATTTCATTGCTAGATTTTTCCCAAGTCCAAAGGAATATATAAATATGGTTTTCGTGGATAGGCTCACTAAATATGCACATTTCTCTGTCTTTTGTTGAATATCCGAACAACTAAGAGGGGGGGGTGAATTAGTTGTCAATTAAAATGCTTCACTTATTCCACAGAAGCAAATCCAGTAAAGTTGTCAATTAAAATACTTCAAAGTCTCTGTTCTAAAATACAAAAACATTTATGCATGTCAAAAAAAATTCATGTGAATGAGATGCTTTAGAGTATGAGTAAAGATTTTACATTGGGAAAAATTCAATCTTTATGCTTGCAATTTTGATAGATTTCCATGCTTCTCCACTAGATGAGCATTTAGGATTCTTGAAGACTTATTATCAATAAGTAATTATTTTGGGAAGTCATGGAAGGTGTTTCGCAAATATTTTTAGTATGATATATGATGTACTAGTAAAATAAGAGGAATGTCGTTAAGAAATTATATCTTATAGAAATTTTATCTATTCTAAGCTAGAGGAGGTATTCATGAATTTTATTGCTAGATTTTTCCCAATCCCAAAGGAAAATATAAATATGGTTTTCGTGGATAGGCTCACTAAATATGCACATTTCTATGTCTTTTGTTGAATATCCGAACTTAGGGGGGGTGGGGGGCTGGTGAATCAGTTGTCAATTAAAATAATCCACTTATTCCATAGAAACAAATCCGATAAAGTTAATTCCTGATTACTTAACCATAAACATATGTAAGCATGAAAGAGAATACACATGAAACACCAAATTTTACTTGGAAAACCCAACAAGGGAAAAACTATAGAGAATGTAAATTCTCAATTATTGAAACACCTATTAGGGTGACCCTGATTAAGGTTATTTTTACAAAGTGTGGCTCACTACCCGACTAAAACTGCCAAAAAGAGAAGGGATCATTGCCTATATGAAGAAGAATAGAAAAGAAGTAATCCACCGCTGAAGCACAACTGCCACATAGCTATAATGGCGAAGGAAACCTTTTGCTCAGTGCTTTTAGTACCAAAAAACATCAACACAAAATCACATTGCTCAACTATAACCATACACAACCTCACGCAAACTTGCACCAATAGGAGATAGATCTTCTTTTCAATCGATTTCTTCTATATTGATCTTCATTACAAACATCCTTTATTTATACTGATCTTTGAATTATAGTTATCCCATCAACCAAGGCATTTATCATAACCCAATTTGAAATAGGCCTTCACTAAACATACTAATGGTGGAAATGAATGAGAAGTGGACCATACCACAATGCACTGCATCGATTAAAACAATACATTATCCATACACCGCAATCACTGGAGAAAAAACATAACATTCAAGGTCAATCAGACCTAGAATGAACATAACTAAAATAATGACTCTAGAGCACATCTTCACATATCAAATCAGAAAATCAAAGATAAGGACATGAATAGCACAAATTAAAGATATATCATCAAAATTGAAAATGTGGATAAATGAGAAGCACTGCAATCACTTCAACCATCATCATCACTACTGAAAACACTTCTAGAGCACCAAAACATTAAAATGACATTAGAAAGAAAAATCCAACAACATACCAAAAACTCATGATCACAACTACAACATATTAGAAATGCGAAGAAAAAAACATATCACAAAAACACAAATTCAATACATTGACATCAATGACAACCATAATAACACACCAACAACTTCACATTTGTAGCAATCTTTCTCTTTTTCATTAATGACAACATTCATCAATGACAATCTCAAACTCATAATCATAAATTCTAATTTCTCTAAATACTCCAATCTCTCCCACTTTGAGAGTAAATTAAAAGGTGATCAACAACTCAAGCTTGGATCCACACAACCCCCCCTAAGAAGAAGCCCCAATCATCAGGCTAGACTAAAAAAATACATGAAGTCCCTTGGATTAATGCACTACAAAATGCACCTACTTCAAACTAGGAAGGGGTATTACCCCCAATATCTGTCGAAGATACTCAAAGTATCTTTGAACAAATCCTTCGTAAAGATATTTGCAACCTTCTATTTTGTAGAATAAATTATATCATTAATATTTTATTTATATCACACTATTTTGAGAGACATGTATTCCACTACCTCACACTTATTTTGAAATAGTTGTATAAGTGCCATCACTAATTCTAACATAAATTGGTTGGAATTTCAATAAAAAATAATAACCTGATAAAAAATAAGCCTTTTCTATTGAACAAAGCAATTTAAAACGAATATAGAGTTTCTTTTGAAGCATGTAAAATATGTTTACCTTCCATACAAAGCATAGTGTGTGCATACGGAAGTGGCATACTAAGGTATATACAAACAATAATTAATGTAATGCATGTTGGATAGAATGGATCACTGACAGGGGGGTGAATCAGTGATTTAAACACTTTTTCTTCAACAAAGATATACCAGTAATATATAAAATAGAGTGTTAAACACATAGAAAAATAGTACAAACTAAGTGTGTGAAAGGATTTTCTATAACATCAATATATCTCATACACAAGAATGCATCACACAACACCAGATATACGAGGAAAACCCAATGTGGGAAAAACCTCAATGAGAATAGCTATTGGAGATCTTCTACTCCAATCCAGCCTCACAATGTCAAAGATCTAATTACAATTTTAGGGCACCAACCCAAGGAGCACCAACCCCTAAACTGTTTATAGGCTACAACCTAAAGGAGCTACAAACCTTGTAGTAAGCATAAAATTAGTGAAAACAATATGAATATTTAAATACAAAATGAGATCTTTGTTACAAATACAATTTTGTAGCCTTACAATATTCTGCTCTGCCAGTATCAACCTTACCAGTCTATGTTTTCTCCACACACTCTACAACTTTTCTTTGCTTCTGATTCTAACTTTGCTATGTCCCCTCTTCCTTTGTCTACCCAATTCAACACACACTTGATCACTCTTTATTAGGTACAACTTTTGCCAGTTTGTCACCTCTCCATTCTATGCTCAGTCCACCAGTTTTTCTCTCTATATCAATTTACTTTGTTACTTCTTACTGATAAAACCTTCTCCCTTAACCACTCCAGATATTTATCTCTTTGCCTCTCAGAAAAATATCTTACTTACTCCTTCATACTTCAGAAGCACCAATCACAGTCTTAAGTCATCATGTTTAATCTTGAGCTTTCTCACCAAAAAGTAATTCAAACTAAGGGTAGTTAGGGTTTCCTTCTCCTAACCAAATCTACATTCAATCTAATTCGATCCACCTTGGATCGTACACCTACATTGGAAGAATAATCCATCACGCGTTTTCCATCTATCCAAAATATGTTTTCCAAAAATAGCAAACCCGACCATGATTTCTAGCCTTGGAATTTGTCAACTCATTTATGACCCAGCTATTCCTTCTCGAGGTCCTCTTGCATTTTGTTTCCTTGCTTTAATCTTGGCATAAACAACTCCCTGATCTTTCTCTATCGTTCATTCTTCATCGAGGTACAAATATCTGTACTCAGTCTATGATTTTTCCAATCACATTTAATGTCGACCTATCATGCCTACCATGCCTTTAATGATACACACACCAACCTCTTCCATATTGCCACTTGGCACCTATTCTTTGCACATGTCAAAATCCAACTCAACATTTAACTTACCGAACTGGGTCGGTTCATACTTGGTCATTTGACAAAACTTCCTTTCCGATACAAAGCCTTTTACCAATAAACTCTTTACTGATATATTCAACACACTGTGTTCTTTTACTCATACCGACCACCCAACACACCGACAACTCACCGTATCCTTCGGTATTGTGATTTAACATTGACCTACGATATATAGAATCATTTTAACATTCTACCTCTTTATCATAAATAGGCAACCAGCCTTCATACCGGTTTATGCTCTTCCAATTATCACTCATTATGCTAACAGACCCATACATCTTACCTCATACTGGTGAAGTCATTGACAGCCCCAATACCTTCTTGTCTTCCATGCCTTCATACCATATCTGTCTTCCACCATACCGATTGACAAGCCTTCATGTAATCTTCCTTATGTCGGTTCAATCTTCTTCAATAGTGACATACCCTATCGGTAGCCTGCAATACAGGTTGATATCAACGACAACTAGATGCCAACAATCTCCCCCTTTGGCATTGATGTCAACATTATCTGTTCTGATTTCTCTCCCCGTTTGAAAACAATGGAAAAGGGAACCTTAGTCTGATACCAATAATATCTCCCTTGTATACATTTGGTTAGGACACATTCTCCCCCTGTGTCCATGCTTCATGATTCAAGAGTCATAAGATAGTAACAGTTGTTAACTCCCCCTGAACCATACATCCTCCTACACATTTAAGTGCTGTCGGATGGTGGGACTACTCCCATCTTTTGCCTTAAGTACTCAAATGAGCCCAAAGGAAGTGGCTTGGTAAATATGTCAACAATATGCTCACTAGTGGGGACATATTCAACAATGACCTCCTTGTCAACTACCTTATCCCTCAAGAAGTGATACTTGATTGCAATATGTTTTGTTCTTGAGTTCACTACTGGATTCTTGGAGATGTTGATTGCACTTGAGTTATCACACTAGATTGGAATAGGTTTCGGTATCTCCACCTATATGTGTTTCAATCTCTGCTTCATCCACAAAACCTGTGAACAACATGTAGTAGTTGCTATATACTCTGCCTCAGCAGTAGATAATGACACTAAATATTGCTTCTTGTTGTGCCATGATACTTACCGGTCTCCTAAGTAGAAAACAACTCCACTTGCACTTTTTCAGTCATCTATACTTCCTTCCCAATCAGCATCAATATAAGCTTGTAAAGAGAAGTCTCCTTTCATTGGATACCACATACCAGAACTGATAGTTCCTTGCAGATACCTAAAGATTCTCCTGACTGCATTTAAGTGAGTCTGCTTAGGAGCATCTTGGAATCTTGCTACCATGCAAATATCTTGTACGATATCTGGTCTAGATGCTGTTAGATATAATAGACTACCAATCATAGACCTATATAGTGTTTGCTCAACTTCTGGCGACTCATCTAGTTTTCTCAACTTACAACCAGTAACCATGGGAGTATTGACCGGTTTGTTGTCCTCCATCTGAAATTTCTTCAACATGTCTTTAACATACTTGGTTTGTGAGATGAAAATTCCTTTCTCCTACTATGAGATTTGCAAACCAAGAAAATAGGACAACTCACCTAGCATGGACATCTCAGATTCTATCTTCATCTGATCTACAAATTCTTTGCACATGATGTCCTTGTCTCGACCAAAGATAATATTATCCACATATACAACAACTATAATCATGTGATCTCCATTTACCTTGGCATACAAGTTACTGTTTGCATTCCCTTTCTGGAATCCTTGGTCCTTCAAGTATTTATCCAACCAGGAATACCATGCTCTGGGAGCCTACTTCAAGCCATACAAGGCTTTCTTCAACCGACATACAAAACTCTCATCTTCATGCAAAAAGTACCCTTCTAGCTATTCCATATACATCTCTTCTTCAATATTACCGTTGAGAAAGGTAGATTTTATATCCATCTGATACACTTTATATCCCTTATAGGCTGAGAAGGTTAAAAACATTCTTATTGCCTCTAACCTAGAAACTGGTTCACAGGTTTCTTCAAAATCAATACCTTCCACTTGAGCATACCCTTTGCAAACTAGCCTTGCTTTATGTCGGACTATCTTACCTTCTTCATTCATCTTGTTCCGGTAGACCCATTTGGTACCTATGACATTCTTGTCTGCTGGTCTAGGAACAAGTTCCAAAGTCTGATTTTTCTCAATTTCTCTCAACTCTTCATCCATGGCATCTACCCACTTCTCACCTTTTCTAGCTTAATCAAAAGTTTTGTCTCTACTTAAGTCATGAGGAAAAAATTTACCTGGTCACTTTCCCAAGCTAATCTCCTTCTAGTCCAAACACCTTCATTCCTATCTCCTATGATTTGTTCTTCCAGATGTTTCTTCTACACATATTGGTTGGGGATCTTGTTTGGTGCATCTTCTATAGGTCCATTTTTCAGATTGTTCTTCATATTCAACATTTGAATGATCAATATAAGGTGTCGGTGCCAGTACCAATTTTCCTCTATGTGAGTCTTCATCTATTCTCATATTTATACTCTCAAACACATTTCTCAATCCCTTGTTGTAGCATTTGTAGGCTTTACAGTTGGTTGAGTATCCCAAGAAGATTCCTTCATCACTCTGGGTATCAAAACTTCCTAATACATCAACATCCCTCTTGATTGTTCAAAATGTGCCTTGAATTAACTTGATTTGTGTTCAGACTGATCGGAGTAACCTATCCTGATGGAACCCTCATCTTGTGATCAGCTATCGGGTGAGAAATTCCAAGATGATCCAATGGTTGTCACTATACCATGATGGGAAGATGATTGAAAGTTATTCCCCGTGGATTGGCAAAAAAGCATGTGTAAAAAGAAGAGAGTTAAAGACTGAGTAGATCAAGGTTGATCCAATGGTGGTCTCTAGGTCGCGATGGGAAATTTCTCATTAGAATATCCATCATGACCCAACGACCAAGAAGAGCTTCATTCTGAGCAGATAGTGAGGCCATGCTAAGGTGGTAAGGCAGGGACTCTAGAGCCAATCAGGAAGTGACATGTGGCATAAGTGAGTGGCCCAGATGAGATAAGGGTCATGCCAATCGAGAAGATCCAATGGTAGATCCAAGGAAGATCAATAGTGGAGTATAATTTTGGGACTATCAATGACTATCACTATACCGAGGTTGTGAGGTTCCTGAAATGTTATCCCTCGCAACATGGTGGCCAAGTGATGGGACCCAACAGGAGAGCGGCTAAGGTGAGTTAAAGGTCGAGCATATCATAGATGATCAGACTATGATTGCAGAAGATCCAATGGTAGTCTCTAGGTCGCGATGGGAAATTGCTCGTTAGACTTTCCATCATGACCCAGCAACAAAGAAGAGTTTCATTCTGGGCAGTTAGTGATGCCATGCTAAGGTGGTAGGACAAGGACCCTAGAGCCAATCAAGTGGTACCATGTGGCAGAGCCGCTTTAGTGGAGTCACTGCTTCATCGAGAGATTAGTGCAATTCTTTTGTTGTCTTTCTGATGGTCAATGGAGTAGAGACCGACTACGGGTGTGCACTTCAACTAATGTCCAAAAGGTAAACACTTGGACATTGAAGATGGTCTTGTCGGTGTATATGAATACGAACTTCCTGGTGCATGTGGGTTATTGTGTTTCTCATGAATGCAGACCTACGCAGATGGCTAGATTTCAAATCGTTGGTGCAGTTGCTCAAATGAATGGTCGACAATCTGATATATCAAGCCATTGGATAACTATGGTGAATGCAACTAATAGCGTGAGTCAATTGTTGTGACCAATTCGTTAGAATCTGAGCACAAATGTCTGTAGTTGCAGACTGAAACTTTATTGTAAATTCATTTACTAGAAATAAAGTATCGAATTGTTGGTGGTGGGATTTTTCCCGAAAGGGTTTTCCCATGTAATTCTTGGTGTTCTGTCTCTGTGTTGATTTTATCTATTTTTGTCTATGTTATTCTTAACATTCTATAAAAATTTTAAATTGCATTCTTTTATGATTTCCCTTGTTAAGTGACATTAAGAAGGCATTTCCGCACTATGCTTTCCTTACAAGTGGTATTAGAGCTTGGGCCATTTTGTCATCCTTGTTGGGTAGGGTTGGTTTTTTGTGTCAGTTCTATTTCAGTAGGAGTCTTGTAGAGTGTCTACTTGTTTATTTTACAAGTTAAGATGGCGAGCACCTCAGGGTGCATAGACATGGAGAAAGTTAATGGTTCGAGTTTTGAACTATGGAAACTCAAGATCGAAGACTTGTTGGTTGACCAAGACCTTTGGATTGTTATGTCTACACAAAACCTATAGGCATGAAGCAAGAGGATTGGGAATTAGCCTACTAGAAGGCAAGGGGTCTAATTAGGCTATGTCTTGCTGATTTTGTTTTGTTAAACGTCTATGAAGAGAAAACTGCACATCTTCTCTGGAATAAGTTGGGAGATATTTATCAAGGCAAGTCCTTGGTGAATAAAATTTTCTTTAGGAAGAATTTGTACTCTTTGAATATGGATGCATGAACACCATTGGCAGACTAATTGAATGCATTCAACATGGTTCTTGCATAGTTAACTTCTATTGGTGTGTCCATTCAGGAAGAAGAATGTTGCATGCTATTGTTATGTTCATTGCCTAACTCTTGGGATCACTTAGTGATGGCTATCAGTAATACTACGACCCAGTTCAAGATGGTTACTATGGTTAATACTCTTTTGTCAGAAGAAATGAGAAAGAAGTCTTTTGAGATGAAAAAAGATGCTCTCTCTGTTCAAGGTAGACCGAAGGACAAAGACAAAAAGAAAGGAAAGAAGTCCAAGTCCAAGTCTCAAGAGAGATCAAAATCTCCAAGCAAGAAGTCAAAGGTGAAGTGCTAGAATTATGGGCAAAAAGGGCATATCCAAAAGGACTGTGAGGAGAAGAAGAAGTATTCTGACATTGAATCTTCTCAGAGTGTTGCTGATGCATTTGTAGCAGCACTGGAAGTGCCTACCTCAGATGACACCGAGTTAGTATATTCTGGCACATCATTTCACATGGCCTCCCACAAGGAGTGGTTCTCAAAGTATGAATCGTATGCTGGTGGAAAGGTATACTTTGCTAGTGATTCTACATTGGAGATTGTAGGGAGAGACAGAATTAAAATTTAATTCCCAGATGGTAGAGTGAAGGGGATAAATGGAGTTCTTCATATACCAGGTCTGGCAAGAAACCTTCTCTTTGTAAGTAAATTTAATGATGCTGAAGTACAAGTTACATTTGTATCTGGTGGCTGCAAGATGACTAGGGGTTCCATTGTATTGGAAAAAGGTGATCACATTGGTACACTGTATAAGTTAAATGCTGAACATATATGTTGTAATGTAACCTCTGAAAACTTAGTTAAGACAACTATAATGATGCATAATGCTAATTAATTGGAAGCTAAACTTCCTGCTGAGAAAACAATGCTCTGGCATAATAGGTTAGACAACATAGGTGAAAAATGTTTAAGAGATTTGAAGAATAAGAATCTAGTTGAAGGTCTGGATGATTGTCATTTTGAGTTCAATTTCTGCGAACACTGCATATATGGAAAACATAACCGTGTTCAATTTTATTCCAGTTCTCATAAGCCTTCTGACATTCTGGATTATGTTCACTCTGATGTGTTTGGTCTAGTGGATGTTCCTTCTTTGTCTAAGTCTAAGTACTATGTATCTTTTGTAGATGATTATTCAAGAAGGGCATTTGTGTACTTTCTTAAAAGTATATCAAAAGTGTTCAGTCGGTTTAAGGAGTTTAAGAACCTTGTTGAAAATCAGACTGGGAGAAGGATTAAATGTTTAAGAAAAGACAATGGTGGTGAATACTATAGTGCATATTTTGACAAGTACTGTGTTGATCATGGAATTAAGAGACATTAAACTATACCTTACACTCCACAACAAAATGGAGTTGCTGAAAGGTTGAATCGGTCTCTAATGGAGAAAGGAAGAAGCATGTTGAGAAGAGCTAGGCTAGAACAAAAATTCTGGGCTAAAGTAGTTGCTACAACATGTTACCCACTGAATCATTCTCCTACTTCAACATTGGTTGACAAAACACCTATGGAATCATGTTCTAGGAATAAACCTTCTTTAAGGCAACTTCATGTTTTTGGTGCAAAGGCATATGCTCATGTGCCTGATACTAATAGATCTAAGCTAGATAACAAAGCTATGAAATGTATCTTCATTGGCTTTGGAGTTGGTGTGAAAGGATAGAAACTTTGGAATCTAGTGACTGGAAAGGTTATGTACAGCAAAAGTGTGATTTTTCATGAGCTGAAACCTATGTCACTAGATCACAACATAGGAAAGAAAGGAGAAGTTGAGGTTGAAATTCCTCCAGCTAAGAAAGATTCTCTAGAGATACCTGAAGATGAGGAGATTTCAAGCAATTTGAGTAGTTCTGAAGAAGAACATGATGATGAGCCTCATGTTGAACCTCAAGAAGCCTCAACACTAGAGTTGAGAAGATCTACTCGAGAGAGGTGACAACCTAATAGGTATACACCTAATAAGTGTAAAGCGGAAAAATCGAACCCTAGTCGTTCTCCCCTCCCCAACTCCAAGGAGAGAGAAGGGAGAGTCACTAGGGTTGATGGTTTTCACTTAGAGGAGACTTTACATTCAAAAGAGGGGTTGAAACCCACAAGATCCAATCCCACGCAATGCAAGATTGGATTCTAAATGAGTTTCAAGGGTTAAGATATCAAGGATACCCTCTTTTGTGTAGATAGCAAGATTGAACTAGGAATGCATGTAAAGTAGGAAAGATTCGCTTGTAAACAGAGATAGGAATATGATATGAAGCTGCGGACCTGGAATTAGTAGTAAAATGTTGAGACGGTGCTGTTCTGCAAATTTGAGCGAAAGTTGACGGGACGATGGCGCCCGGTGTGCACACGGTCCTCCGAAAAATCCGCGAAACAAAGGTGGATCTGTTCGTCTCTGCACAAGGATTCTAGATCTTCAATTACAGCCGTGTACCTACAACCTACACACAGAAAAGAGAGGATGATTGGGGGGTTAGGGATGAGGGGTTTGCCTTTAGGTCAAACCCCGGTTTTGGAATTAACCAAGAAATGAGAATGTTGTAAATGTAAATGTTTGTAATGTAAACAAGTACTGATACCTTGTTGTAAGAATGTTTGTATTCTTACATGTGAAGGTGTAATGTATGTAGCATGTAATGTGTTGTATGTGATCTCCTCTTCAATGGTTGAATCCTTGTCTTGAATGCAACACTTAGCCTTGAATGGAGACTTAGAATGATCAATTGCTTGAAGGAATGCTTGAATGCTTGAATGTTTGAATGCTTGAATATCGTTTCCGCCTTTTTTCCATCTCTCCAAAATGGGAGAGGAAATGTAGTTTATATACTTGTCGTTTAGGGCTGATAGATTGATTTTCCCGACCTTAGGCCGACCTAGGAAGATTATTTTCCAATTTGCAAACTTAAAGACCCGAAGCTCGATAAGTGACTGGGCCCAAAATAGGGCCAGGGACCAGGGCGCTGGGCGCCATGGTCCTGGGGGACCAGGGTGCTAGGCGCCCTAGTCCTGAAGGACCAGGGCGCTGGGCGCCATGGTCCCACCTCCAGGGACAATAGGGTGCAAGGAGGATTAGGCCAGGGTGCTGAGAAATGCAGTTTTTGGTGTCATGAACAAGTTTCGGGGTCTCCATTCAGGTTTCGTGTTGCATCGCCATCGTGAAGACCCAAATGCAGTCGAAATTGCAAGTGTCGCAATTTTAGGACACTACATTTAGCCCCCACTTTAGCGGGAGTATAAGCGTACGCTCATACTTCCGGTAAAGTACAAGGAAATGACATTGAAAGACTTTCACCACGTCAAGGAGGCAAGATACACCAAGCCCCTAGTGGACTAAGGATCTTATGACTTTGATTGACAAAGTAAAAGGGAAGATCACGAGGGAGAACCATGACTGTTTGTAGTAAGGTTCCCTCACTATGAGTCATGCAAGAAAGATATCAAAAATTTTCAAGGCAAAGCTAAATTTGTCAAGAAATTTTCAAGTATCTTGAAAAGATATGAATGGGATGTATGCCCCCCTACGTTAAAGCGATCGCACACGCCTCATCGGGGGTGATTGCTTTAAGGTAGTGATACATATAAGAAATGAGAAGGGAAAGGAGCACGTTATCACAAGGATTTAGCCCCCAAGTGTGAGATAAGGCCAAGGATAATAGACACAAAACACAAAGCACAAGGTGACTTCGCTTTCCTCGGGGTCAGTATGCTGTATGATAATTCATGTATATCATATGTATGTATGCATAATTGTTCTTCATTCCCCAATCAAGGAAGGTCACCTAGAAGAAGGGAACACATGTGTCTTTTGAGTCAACATGAGAGAGACCAAAAGACATCTCAATGTTTTGCATCATCCTCAAGTAAACAACACTAAGGACAACAAATAGAAGAATGAGAATAACACATAGAAGAAGTAACAAAAGAGAGGAGGAGAGAATCTGCTATGCTAATGAAACTAGTCTAGCACGTCATCTACCCCCCGATCTTGCTGATCAATATTTCGGGAAGGTAGGAAACATGCTAGAGGAGGAACATCCAACACAGCAGATGGAGCTATCACAAGATCCAAACAAGGGCTATGTTCATATCCCAAGCCGTGGTGTTCTTGTCTAGGAGCTAGGATAAGTGCTTTGGAAAATGCGTTAGATAAATGGTTATCAACATCAACATATTCATATTCACTATTAGAATGAACAGGAGTAACATTTTCATCATGAATAACATTTTCATCTATATCATCATCAAGATTTATAAAAATAGGATCTTTAACTCGCACAGGATCAAGACCATCATGCATCTTATGTTTAGGAGATTTCGGCTCGATTCTCGGCTGAGGAGAAAATGGAATAATACTAGCTGAAGGTGTTTTTGGGGATTGCAAAGTTTGAGAAGCAACTGCCTAAGCTCTAAGATGACGCTTTCGTCGGCGTTCACGTGCAGAATGATTTCATCTAGTCTTAGTAGGAAGTTGAGAAGATTGAGGAGGAGGAATGTTCTCATCCTTTTCACTTGGGTGTTTAGGTTGTGGTCTCTTAGGTTGAACAATAGGAGAAGAGGAAGGTCTCTTCTCTCCATAAGAGGAAGGAGGAGGAACTGCTCCATATAAAGGAGGAATATTTGGTTTAGGAAGGAGACCAAGCCCATCACGACGAGGAGGTATAGGTCTACCTTTAGAGAGTTTATTAGATATAGGAATAATCACATCCATAGGGATGGGCTGGGAATCTTCTTGAGGAAAGACATTAGTTTTATCTTTCAAAGGAAGAACTTCCCTCTCAAGAATGATAGGAATGTCAAGTTTGGGTGTTCTAGGTTCACTTAGAGAAAGGATCATATCTTTTTTCCACTTTTGATAAGATTTGAAAAGATGATCACTTCGCGGAGGAAGAGATTGAAATTGTTTAGGCCAAAATTAATCAATAGGAACGCTAGAAGTTCTTTCAGTTGGTTTAAAGAGACTATGATTGATAGTAACAACTTCACCATTATGGGGAAATTTCAAACACTTGTGAATAGGAGAAGCAATAGCTTTCATGGAAGACAGCCAAGGATAGCCTAGCTTCACACGAAATTGTTCGGATGATGGAATAATAGCAAAGTCCACATCAAGGGGTTTGTTATGGACCTCAATAGGTAATGTAATAGAACCAATTGCAGGAGAAGAAAATGCATCAAATAGTTTCACAACCACATTTGTTTCATCATAGATCACTTGATTCAATTGCAAAGTAAAAAGAAATTCTTCAGTAATGATATTAACCATACAAGAAGGATCAATAAGCACTCCACAGAAAGGTGTATTCTTGACTTTTGCAACTATATATAAAGGACCATCAGGTGCCCTGATAGTTTCACTGGAATCAAATGTGATGAAAGGTTCTTTAGGGATTTTCTGCTTCTCTACAAAGTTAATCACATTCGGAGTCATAGACATGAGATCATCAAGTGAGACAGAGGAATCAGTAGTATCAATCGCATTAGAGGTATGAGAAGGCAATGGATCAGTGAAAATCTGAAGATTTTGGTAAGGAGGAGCTACAGATGTGTTGCCTTTATCATTCACACCAGAAACAGAGATAGTATTATTATCAATCAAATCTTGAATTTTCCCCTTTAAAGCAAAACATTTTTCAGTATCATGCCCAGGATGACGATGAAATTGACAAAAAGATTTGTTATCAAAATAGGGCGAATTAATCTTTGCAGGATCTATTTGCCTTATAGGAGGGAGAGTAAGCACATTTTGTTCCAATAACTTATTCATAATACTATGCAATGATTCATTCAAAGGAGTAAACTTTCTTTCTTTCTTGAAAAACTTAGAAATAGGAAGCACACCTGATGCTGCATTCACATTGTTGTTGATGATGTTTTCATTGAATTTAATGGACTCTCTGTTTGGTTTAAACTTCCCAAATGGTTGTTGACTACTATCACCTTTATCACTCGGAGCCATAGGATTTGATTGTTCCATTTGACTCATAGTTAGTTGATAATTGTGAAGAGTTGCGCACAACTGTTGGAAAGAAGTAAACTCGGAAAACAGGAGTTTTTCTCTAATGTCTTTTTGTAAATTAGAAATAAAGATTCTTTGAATATCATTGTCAAGCACTGGAAAAGAAATTTGAGCATACAAATGCTTATATCTACCAATGAAATCAGTCACTTTTTCTTTAACACCTTGTTTACAATGCATTAAATCAATCAAAGTAACTTTAGGACTTATATTGTTTTGAAATTGTTGAATGAAAGCACTTGCAAGTTGTTCGAAAGAAGTAATAGAATAAGAAGGCAACGAGCAATACCATTGTAGGGCTTTATCTCTTAATGTTCTAGTAAACAGTTTTGCAAGCAACCTTTGGTCATAAGCAAAATCGGTACATATTGTTTGAAAAGTCTTAACATGTGTTAGAGGATCACCTTTACCATTATAAAGCTCCAAATGCGGGATCTCAACATGCTTAGGAGGGATAGCTCGAACAATGTCAAGAGAAAGTGGGCTCGCAACATCAAATGTGGGCACACTAAACTTAGATTGGTTCATAGAGGCAATTTGTTGTTGTAAAGAAGAGACAGTTTGTGCAAGATTGTTAATGGTTGCTTCAGTCGAAAAGTTCATATTAGACGTGTTAGATTGTGATGGAGGTGTTATGTTATTGAAAGAAGGTAGAGAGTAAGGTGGTGGGACACTATGATAGTTAGTCATAGGAGATGATTGGAAAGGAGGAACACTACAAGGAGGAATGGAATGTTTAAACGAATTTCCCCTTGCGTCATGTTCATTTGTGGAGATATAATAGGAACACTCACTGAAGGAATGAATGAAGAAGTCGGATTGAATGAAGGAAGAGGGTTGATTGAAGAAGAGGGATTGCCCCCATGACTGGTGATCATAGGAGGAATGTCTTGTGTTGAAGTAGTCATTATGTTTGATGTAAAAGTAGGTATACTAGCAATAGAAGTTGCCAAAGGAATAGAATGATTAACTTGAGTAGGAGGTTGTGTATAACCTAAGGTTTTGGCACAACTTTTCATCGGCATCACATTCGAATCCACAATGTGTGCAATACCACGCAAAATATCAATTCCATTCTTATCACTTTGAACCATACGTTTTAGACCCTCAATTAATGAAAGAGCTTGACTATCAGGGTATTCTTGAGACATCCATTGTCGAAAATCATCAAATTGGTTATCCAATTTTGAAAGTTGTTCTACAGAAACCTCATGGAGAGCTTCTTCATCATTAAGAGGATTAGAGGAATTACCCATGTCCTCGTTAAAAAGGCCATTCAAATTAGGTTCCATCTCCTCAGTAATTACACCTTGGAAGGACTTAATTCTAAGGCTTCGTCTAACGGGAATAGTGTAAGTAGGGCTTATTGTTGTAAAACTCATGCACTAAAGAAAGAGAGAAGATTTTGAATTCTAGAGGTAGCAAATTTCAATAAAACCAGCCAATCTCCTAGATTTAAGCTGTTAAATGCAATCAGGACAATCTCCCGAAATTTCGGAAAAAATGTCCGGGACCATGGCGAACAGAGTGCACACGGTCCTCGCAACTTTTTTCAAAATTTTCAGGATGAAAGTTATGATGATTTTAAAGCTAATCTGAAAAAATTGAGTGATTTTACGATCTGTAGATAGGCCAAATTAAAGTTGCAATCTCAAAATTGAACCCTACCAAGATTGTTGAAAAATGCAAATTTTGAATCTTGGAAAAGAGGGGGAAACTAAAATTTTGAATTTTATGATTTTAGAAGGAATACTGAAAGCAATGCAGGTTTTGAAATTTAAAAGTTGACTCGATTTCATGCAAAATTCAAATTTGAAAATGGAAATCAAGGTTGTTGCAATTAAACACTTAATTTCAAAAGTCACAAACTGCAAAAATTTGAATAAAGCACTGAAATTTCGAATGAATGCTAACACACTTCTCAGATTTAGGACTGTAAGAAACACAATTTTGACAAAAATTTTAATTTCAACAATTTTTGAATGATTAGAAGCCTCAATCCCAGCAATCACTAGACCAACTTTGACTTTAATTTTGAAGGTGTTAAGATTGATAAAATCAGCCAAAATTATGGATTTTAGCAGAAAAATACAGTAAGATCTAGCTCCCAAAATTTCGGAAAAAATGTCGGGGACGATGGCGCTCGGGATGCACACGGTCCTCGCAACTTTTTTCCAAATTTTCAAGGATGAAAGATATTGTGATTTTATTGCAGAATCCAAAGTTACAGCCAATTTGGAGGTGTTTTGATCAGTGAAATTATCAGTCAAAGGTTGAATCAAGAAGGTCTTAAAAATTAGGGTTTTGACATTTAACCACTTAATTTTCAGAATTAAAGCACAAATATGAATTGACAATTTGCAATAGAAGGGTAGATCTAAAACAAGCATTAACAATTAAACATTTCACAAGTTTAATTACTAAAAAGAAAATTTTAGGGTTTTTATGCAATCAACCTCTAAAATTTGCAAAAGATCAAACATGGAAATATAATTAGGGAAGTAAAATTTTCAGATCTAACCATGAATAATCAGAATGAGGATGTTCACGTCGGGTTCACCAAAATGTAAAGCGGAAAAATTGAACCCTAGTCGTTCTCCCCTCCCCAACTCTAAGGAGAGAGAAGGGAGAGTCACTAGGGTTGATGGTTTTCACTTAGGGGAGACTTTACATTCAAAAGAGGGGTTGAAACCCACAAGATCCAATCCCATGCAATGGAAGATTGGATTCTAAATGAGTTTCAAGGGTTAAGATATCAAGGATACCCTCTTTTCTGTAGATAGCAAGATTGAACTAGGAATGCATGTAAAGTAGGAAAGATTCGCTTGTAAACAGAGATAGGAATATGATATGAAGCTGCGGACCTGGAATTAGCAGTAAAATGTCGAGACGGTGCTGTTCTGCAAATTTGAGCGAAAGTTGACGGGACGATGGCGCCCGGCGTGCACACGGTCCTCCGAAAAATTCGTGAAACGAAGGTGGATCTGTTCGTCTCTGCACAAGGATTCCAAATCTTCAATTACAGTCGCGTACCTGCAACCTACACACTGAAAAGAGAGGACGATTGGGGGGTTAGGGATGAGGGGTTTGCCTTTAGGTCAAACCCCAGTTTTGGAATTAACCAAGAAATGAGAATGCTGTAAATGTAAATGTTTGTAATGTAAACAAGTACTGATACCTTGTTGTAAGAATGTTTGTATTTTTACATGCAAAGGTGTAATGTATGTAGCATGTAATGTGTTGTATGTGATCTCCTCTTCAATGGTTGAATCCTTGTCTTGAATGCAACACTTAGCCTTGAATGGAGACTTAGAATGATCAATTGCTTGAAGGAATGCTTGAATGCTTGAATATCATTTCTGCCTTTTTTCCATCTCTCCAAAATGGGAGAGGAAATGTAGTTTATATACTTGTCGATTAGGGCTGATAGACTAATTTTCTCGACCTTAGGCTGACCTAGGAAGATTATTTTCCAATTTGCAAACTTAAAGACCCGAAGCTCGATAAGAGACCGGGCCCAAAATAGGGCTAGGGACCAGGGCGCTGGGCGCCATGGTCTTGGGGGACCAGGGCACTGGGCACCCTAGTCCTGAAGGACCAGGGCACTGGGCACCATGGTCCCACCTCCAGGGACAACAGGGTGCAAGGAGGATCAGGCCAGGGTGCTGAGAAATGCAGTTTTTGGTGTCATGAACAAGTTTCGGGGTCTCCATTCAGGTTCTGTGTTGCATCGCCATCGTGAAGACCCAAATGCAGTCAAAATTGCAAGTGTCGCAATTTTAGGACGCTACAATAAGTATAGTCACTCTATGTTGAATGTTAATTGTTCTTATGCTTTACTTGCAGATACTAATGAGCCTAGGACTATCAAAGAAGCTATTAAGATGTCTGATTCAGATTCCTGGTTGGAAGCCATGAATGAGGAAATGTCATCATTGGATAAAAATGGAACTTGGGATTTGGTGCCATTTCCTAAAGGGAGAAAGTCTGTAGGCTACAAGTGGGTGTTCAAAAAGAAGTATAGTCCAGATGGCAGCATTGACAAGTACAAAGCAAGATTGGTTGCAAAGGGGTATTCTCAAAAGGAAGGTATTGAATATGGAGAGATCTTTTCTCCTGTGGCTAAGCTAACATCTATCAGATTTCTCTTGTCACTTGAAGTGGCATATGATTGGGAGATTGAGCAGATGGATGTGAAGATGCCATTTCTTCATGGTGATCTTGAAGAAGAGATTTATATGTCTTAACCTGAGAACTTTGTGAAAAAAGGTAAAGAACACTTGGTTTGCAGACTCAAGAAGTCTCTGTATGGTTTGAAATAATCTCCTAGAAAGTGGTATCAAAATTATGATACATTTGTTTTGTCCTTGGGATTTGTGAGATCAAAGTTGATCGTTATGTTTACTACAAAACTAAAGTTGATAGGATTCTTATCATAGCTTTGTATGTAGATGACATGTTGTTCATAAGAATTACAAAAGGCATGATCTCAAATTTAAAATCTCAGCTATCTATGAAATTTGAAATGAAGGACTTAGAAGCAACAAATTACATTCTGGGAATGGAGATCAAAAGAGATAGATCTAAGAGGAAAATTTGGCTCAGCTAGAGAAAGTATATAACCAATGTTCTTGATAGGTTTCATATGTCTAACTATTGTAGACGTATAAAAATGACCATATTCCTAAATGAATATTTTATGTTCATTTCTCTATTTAATTAAATCCAATTTAATTAAACTATCTACATTCCTCTATTTAATTAAATAAATTATTCAATTTATTTAAACTAAATTCACTATACCATTTAATGAATAAATCATTTTATTCAATTAAAACCCCCCTATCCACTTTTAATTAAATTCAAATTTAATTAAATAGTTATCCCAAATTGAATAAATCAAATTTATTTAATTACAACCAAATTGAATTAAATTATTTAATTACAACCAAATTGAATTAAATTATTTAATTCAATTAAATCCTATTATCCCTCCATCCACTTGTAAAATCCCAAACCCCTTTCTAATCCTTTCTAGAATCTTCTAAACACTTCTAATTAACCTAACCCTCTTTTAAATTTTGTCACATCCCTAAGCAAAGGGAAGTCACTTCTCAAATGGCTTAAAGTCTTTGATAACCATTAAAGGTTTTCAACCTTCAACCACCAAAACCCTTAAAGTATTTGAAAACCATTGAAGGCTTCCAACCTTCAACCACTTAATCCCTAAAGTCTCCAATAACCATTAATGGTTAATTCAAACCCTCCCACATGGTTAAAACATTTGTTTTGACTCAACCTCTATCCAACCCAAGGGTCTCATCAGACCATTAATGCTTTGACCATGATTATCTCTTAATCATTTGCACAAAGGTTTATCCTTGGATTAACTCTTAATCCATTGGGTAATCCTAACTTAGACTTGACCCTTAGCCTTTAAATAACCATGAGGTCTTCTCAGGCCTTTAATGCCTCCAACCTCTTCTCTCAACCCAATCCTATGTTGACACTTGTCACCATTTCATTGGTGCCAATTGTGCACATGGATCCCCAACTTTCAAACCCGGCCCTTGATTAAACCATTTAATCTTGACCATCCATTGCCCTATTTGTGCTATAAATAGAGCTCTCATTCCTCCATTCTTAACAATCATCTTTCAAATTTGAAGCATTATACTTATGCTCAAATTCTTTCAAGCTTTCTCATTTCATATATGCTCATCATTTAGCCTCTTTTAGATCAGGAATTAGACTAAATATGTATGTTTAGTGTACTTTTTTATCATTTAGCTCAATCATAGACTAAATATATTATGCTAGGATAGTATTCATACTAACCTCGTCATCTTATCATCTAGTTTATTGCATTTTAACATCATATATAGCTTAACATCTATTTCATACTAAATTTAGTAAAAGCATCTCTCGTTCTCATATTTGCCATCCCTAAACAATTTTGCTCAGTAATCTGAGAGCAAAAACGTTGGTTTGAGGGACATTGTGAGATAGAGAACCATGGGACCCTCCTTGGGAAGCTGAGTAACACGTCGTTACTCCATAGATTGCATCATGAAGTCCTGTGTGTGTGTGTGGACTAGTCATTTTTATATATTTTCACATATTTAGTTTTATTAGCCCACTTTTCCCGCATACATTTCTGGCGCCCACCGTGGGGCCCGACCCCAAATAACAAATCGGTTTTTGAAACTAACCATTTTTGCAGGCACGCGGGAAAATTGAAGTAACGCTTTCAGTTCACTATTTAGCGCATCCAATCAACAGAGTAGCGCATCCAACTCCTTGTTTAGCGCGTGTGGTCAGAAAACTAGCGTGTGGAAACATTTTTGCAGCGCATGACTCCCTCTAACATTTTCCTGTAGGTCTTGACGTGGGCGAAACACAGAGCAGCGCATTCAACAACTAGAATAGCGCATAAGATCCCAATTCCAGTGCTTCTAATCCATATAATAACGCGTGCAACTCATACATTAGCGCCTCATATTTGAAATTACCTGCAGCGTCGAAAAAACATAGAATAGCGCTTCTAGAACACACAGTAGCGCATCCAGAGAACAGAGTAGCGCGTTTAGTATAAATTTTAGTGCATAGATCCTATACTGTAGTGTGTACAGTTTGTTCTGTAGCGCATCACAGTCAAAGAAAAACAAATTTTTTTTTTTTTTTATTGTAACCGAACTGGAATATTGGACTTGTGGAAGTCCCCCATATTCGCTAACAATTTTTTGTTTTGGTTTGCTTGCAGGACTCTAATAATTTCTTGCAGGTGGAGTGGATGCTTTTCCTTTATAATCGATTTCTTTTGTTGACCAACACATCAAAAATTTTGCTTTGTTGACAAAATTCCTTTCATAGATCAGCAAATCATTGCTTTGACAGGATAAAAATGAACATCATGTTTTGTGGAGCAACATCTCCACATAGATTTTAGCAAAATCACTGATTTGAAAGACTAAAATTAAATTGATTACTTTGTCTCAAAAGTGGTAGAAATATGATCTCCCCTTAACTGGGTGATCAAAAATCCAGACCATTCTTACAGCTTTATTTCATTCAAGCAATAAATCCTTTAGCAGGCCTGCCTTCCCGAGGAGTTGCAATCAACTCTTAAAGCCGTTTATGGCCGGTGTGAAGGGAACGACCTAAGTGGGGAACGGCTTTGACGCCAAGAATTCCAACCCACTATAATCAAATGTGGAAAGTGATGAAAGTCCTTTTCAACGGTTGCACGCAGTGATTAGCCTTCCCCCAGTATCCTTGAGATTTGTAAAGCCTTCGTTCTAAAGGTTGGGAAGCCTCCTGAGGGAGTTTATCACTGACGACCGAACAGGAAGCCTGATTAAGAACCATAGAATCAAAAACTTTGAACCGAGTCAGTAAACAAACATTTGTAACATCATAGTGCAAGGGTGGGGAAGAATCCGCCCCCAAGATTACTCACCATATATCTCCCAAGATAACTACTCAACTATGAAGCAATTCACTTTGAGTTAACTTCTGGCAAAAGGCAAAAAAATGGGCACCCCCTAGGGGGTGACACGGCTGTTTGAGCTGACGGAGTATCGAGACTAGTGGGCTATGATGTTATTTATGACCCTTGAATAAAGAGTCTTTCTAAAAGTGTGTTACTTGTATCCAAACTTGTTAAAACATTGGGGATTTGAACACATCCTCGCAAAACATACACTTTTTGTTAGATTAGGCAAAATGGTTGTACTTTTTGTGCCGTGCTTGCATTTATTACTTCAGAAAATCATCCATCGCACTTGAAAAATTCTCAACAAAAATCATAAACCCTAAAGAAATCACTCAAAACGGAAAAATTAGGGCAGTCTAGCGCATAAGAACAACATCTTAGTGCGTGGAAGACTTTTGTTAGCGCATCCAAACCTCACATTAGCCCGTGAAATTAAAATAGTAGCGTTTTATCCTCAGGCAAAAACAGTAATATTCCTTTAGCGCATCCACAACACAGTCTAGCACGTGGTAGCAACCTCTTAGCACGTAGAAACCATATTTTAGCGCATATACTTCAACAGTTAGTGCGTGTAAAGCCTAGTGTAGTGCATAACTTTTTCAAAAAATTCAACAACAAATTTCAACAGTCCTGACTTTAGTGCGTGGAAGAAACATCTTAGCGCGTAGAAACCATATTTTAGCGCATATACTCCAACAGTTAGCGTGTGTAAAGCCCAGTATAGCGTGTAGATTTTTCACCAGTTAAACAAAAGTTTTCCAAAATCCAAACTTTAGCGCGTATCTAGGGACAGATTAGCGCGTGTGCTCATTCCTTTAGCGCATCAGGTAAAGTCAGTAGTGCATGTAAACTTTGTTTTAGTGCGTGATCCAAGGCCGAAAAATAGAGAGTCCAAAACTAAATTTTTTTGAAAATTTCAAAAACATTTTAGAAGAATTTTTCATCAAAAATCATCTTTTATCAAACCAGAGTGACAAAAACAAACTATTAAAAACTTTTCTCAAGCTAAATTTGTGTTAAACAAAGTTGTCCGAATTCTAAACAAATCGCACAATAGAGGATGTCTCTCCTATCATAATCCGAAAAATTTTCATCATCAGTGTCATCAAAATCCTTTACCATCTTACAGATTTCTATCTCAAAACACTTGTTTAAAATTCTCAAATTGTCAAATCCAGTTTCCAGATCGGGAAGCTTTTATCCATATCATTTGACACACTTTATCGTGAAGGGGCAGTCTTCACTCTGATAAAGTAAGATTTGAAATTTCCAAAATAAGAATCAATTGAATCCAAACCAATCAAAGGAAATCATTGATCACTCTTGCATGACTAATCCCCTTATTCTGAGAAGAAAGAACCTCTATCGTAACATCACATTAAAGAAACGACAACCTAGTTTTTCCAAATTCATCAAGAGAAATAAGTTTTTATACATCAATCATCAACTCTTCAAATCTCATCGGGTATTCCTTCATCATGTCAAATGTTATATCCAAAACAAATCTAGCGAATTTGACAAAGAACCCTTGAAGACAAGAGCATACTGTCAAAAGTCTGCTTTTAATCAAACCATAAACCACGATGAAAAAATCAATCTAGCATTCTTGCCCGATGAGTACATCACATATAACACATCTCGACCAGAACCACCAATGCCCGAGCAACACATCGAGGAGGCTTTTGTACCTTTCATCACTAAAAGCTTCTACTAAAATGCCTGTTACTCGCTCTCAAAGTAACAAACAAAGCGAGACACCCGCTGAGTCTAGTATGAATCAAAGATTATCAAATCCTTTTGAAGTTCCACCCATAGAAGAACCTGAAATTACTGAAGCCCTTCTTTGGGAATGTCAAGTAAATCCCTCCTTCCAAAAACTTGTCGAAAAGCTCATGGAAAATGACAAGGAAAAATATCTGTTGATGCTCACAAGCAAGGGCGTTAAACTTCCTGAAGATTTCGACCCAAACATTTTTCAAACCGGATCTTGGCAATATGCATATCAAGAACAAAATAGAGAAGAAGAAACTCGCATACCTGAACAACATAACTTTGAACAACACATTCCAGAACAATGCATACCAGATTTGCATATACGTGAGCTAGAAACACCAGAGCAACATATACCATTTACCACGCCTTTTCAGCTAAGAACCAATACAAGGCAAGAACTTTTTCCTCGGCAAGACAATGCACCTTTGATTGCTCTTACTCAACAAATGCAAATGTTGCAAAGGAAAATACAGGATATGCAACAAGGGACAACAGTGCGGTACTCTTTAAACGAAATCTGTCCTTATCCATTTGATAGAAGCTTGAACATGGTGCCTTTTCCTCCAAACTCGGACGTTCCCAAATTTGATAAATATGATGGGAAAAGTGATCCCAAAAATCATGTACGGGAATTTTGCACACTAAGCCTTGAATTCACTCATGATGACACCTATTTGATGAGTTTATTCCCCAGAAGCTTGGGTGGGCAAACTATGGAATGGTTATCCAAAATTTTGCCACCTGTTAGATCATTTGATGAATTGGTTAACAAATTCATAACCCACTATTCCTACAACATCCAACATGCCATAACCATGCTAGATGTTTGCAGCACCAAACAAAAGAACAATGAAACATTCATGGCGTTCCTTCAACGTTGGCGACGCATGGTCTCCAGATATCCTTGAGATATTCCTAAAAAAGAGAAAATGGAAATCTTCATTGATAACTTGAATGGCGAAATGAGTTACAGACTAAAACTTCAATGCATACCATCTTTCGCTAAATTGATTGAAAATGGCATTCAAGTAGAGGAAGCATGTATCAAAAAGGGAACACTCAAATTCTACAAGGAAGGAACAAACTCATCAAACTACAATAACCAAAACAACGCCAACTTTGACAAATCTCGATTTTGGACTCGAAACAAAAACGAAGGCAACAACGAATCACATGATCCTAAATTGAAACAACCAGTGCTTGCATTATCTGGAAATCCTCAGAACACGAAAAATCCTAAAAATGCTACTCCTAGTGCCAACACATATGCGCAAAACACTAATCAAGAACAATTCAACACAAACAACACCAACGATAATCAAGGCAAAAGCATGAATCCAAGACCTAACAACAATCCACGCAACAACACGAACAATTTCGAAAAGCGTATCTTCACACCACTGGGACAATCACTAGAATCCGCATTCAGAGAACTTTTGGCAAACAAGATTCTTTCTTTACCGCCACTCAACAATTATGAACCCCCAATCAAACCACCTTGGTGGATTGATTCACACTATTGTGATTTCCATCACAACAAGGGTCATAGAACAAATGAATGCATGAGATTGAAACATATAATAAAGGACTTGATTGATCGAGGTGACTTAACGGTCGATGGTCTCAAAACAAATGGTGATCACAGAGCCTTTAAAAATCCTCTCCCAAATTACAACAAAGATGGAGCATCTACTTCAGATGATACACGCGGAGATCGTATTAATCACATCTATAATAACACTATCAACCATATATCAGCTGAAGATCATCAAGTAAATGTCATCACCATCCGAGATCAGCGTGATCATGAATCTATCAATGTAATGACCCAAACTCAGAAATATGTCTTGAAAGGACATACTGCACCTGCAACTACCACAACAAAAATCCAATATGACTTGGTTAGCCAACTACGCAAGACTCCAGCTCAGATATCTATCCTAGAATTATTGAAACTATCACCCAAGCACAAAGACATATTGGAGCAAGCATTATTGGAAACAAATGTACCTCAAAATCTAGATACAGATAGATTTCAAGCCATGGTCGCCCATATGACAGGACCTCATAACCTCACCTTCTCCGAGCATGATAATACTTCCTTGAGTCATCCACATAATACTCCTCTCCATATTGAAGTCATTGTTTGCAAACATCGAGTCAAAAGAGTCTTAATAGATGGAGGAGCCGGCCTTAATATATGTACTTTAAAGCTTATCCGTACATTAGGCTTCTCAAAAGAATCTATTGATCCTTGCAAAAAGATTACCATAAAAGCATATGATGATGAAGAGCGGTCCTCTGAAGGCACAGTGATATTACCTATACAAGTAGGCCCAGTACAAAATGATACTATATGTCAGGTCTTAGATATTGATCTCACCTACAACATCTTATTAGGACGACCCTGGATATATGAAATGCAAACAGTACCTTCTACATATCACCAGTGTGTCAAGTTTCCTTATGATGGATAAGAAATCTCCATATCTGCTGATCACAATCCATTTCAACATTGCAATACAATGGGGGCAGCCCAAGACAGTTTGGTTCCTCATAATAGAGAAAAGCAGCAATCTTCAATGTCAGATCCACACACAGCAAAATCCAACTCCTTATGGGGAGACTTCAAGCAGAAAATGCAAATCAAAGACCAAGGTATAGGAGAATACACTTTGGGGCCTTTATGTTTGGCAAAATTGCCGACCTCACCTAGATCACATGGTTTGCCTACTACATCAACAAAACTAGCTACTCAGCCCATCACTAAATTTGATGGTACCTTCATCCAATTGGGTACTCTAGCACATGAATCAGAAGACAAAGATATTCTTAGCTGGTTATACAAAGATGAAGAAGAAAATCATAGAGCAGCTGCTCTGGACATTGTTTTACCAACACACATGTATGGAAAAGGCTACTTAATCATGAAGCAAATGGGATATGGCGGTAAAGGACCTATTGGCAAACGCAAAGAAGGAGTCACTGAACCTATAGATCTTCCTTCACAACCTAGCAGAAACAAAGTAGGATTGGGTTCTAAACTCACATTCCTATTAAAACGGCCGCCTCACCTACCTATCAAACCTGAATGGAAAGTAAAGACACCGTACAAAGAAGAATCCTGGCAGGAAGCACTTTTTGAATCAGCAGAAACAATTCACAAGGCACGGGAACGTCAAGATCAGAAGTTACATCAGGAAAAACTTCTAAGTCATAAGAAGGCCCTATCTGCAGCAGTAGCTCATATTCAAACACCAATATCTCAAGAACAAATCAGGTCATCTCCAAATACCGTTATTCCTCTCCGAGGAAGCACAGTCTATGAACAAATCCAGCAAGTAGAAGACGGATCTGATACAGAACCTACAAAAACCATCAAAATGGTATCCATCATCAAAGATTTGTTTTCACCATACAACACACCTATTTACAGCATAGATAGAATCTGGGATGATGCCTATGAGACAGATTCCAATGAATATGAATGGGGTACCTGCTCTAATGCTACTACTGATATCCTGGATGATACTGATTCTATATCCCTTTCTCAGGAAGAACATAACACAGAAGATAAACCTCTTGAATTTGGACCGCAAAATATCTATGACGCTCAAGAAAGTGAACAGAAACATTATGAACAAGTCTATGTGGAAGATGATACCATCGAGGACCTCGACGAAATCCTAAATTTCTTTAAACCCAAAACCCAGCACGATGAAAACTCTATCCTAACACTTATGGTAGCCGAACTTGATCCACCCAATGATTCCTTACCCCTTGTCTTTCCTGACCTCATCGACTGGGATGAACCTGAACCAAAGGATATACCAATTTTCCCAGATGATGCATCTATTGTCCATTACCTATGTACAGTAAATCCGAAAACAGGCTCTATCAGTGAACAAAATATTGATATCTGTCAATCAAGGAGTGCCAAGTCTCTCAGTCGCAAAAATGAACCAAATAACAAATCTAATGTTGAAAACCAGTCAATGGCAGCTCTAGATCATAAAAAAGTAAAAATACAGGATGCATCGGAGGGTGAAAACCTTTTTAAGGCACCTAACGATGGGAGACTTGACACTCTTCCTGAGCACTTTCATGAGCAATCGCCCATATTGATTGAGCCCACTCAATCAATCAACATTGGTACCACAGAAGTAGCCAGAAATATACATCTTGCAGAATCTCTGACAGAGGAAGAAAGATCGGCATTCATCATCCTCTTAAAAAAACAACAAATCAACTTTGCTTGGTCATATGCTGATATGCTCGGAGTAGATCCACACTTAATTATGCATCATCTGTCCATCTCTACAGGAGTTAAGCGAGTCAAGCAAAAGCTATGAAATATGAATCCACAGGTGGCACTCATGGTCAAAACTAAACTAAAGAAATTATTAGACGTTGGATACATCCGACCCATTGACTATGCAGAGTGGATATCCAATATCGTTCCAGTATCAAAACCGGATGGTAGTATCAGAATATGCACTGACTTCAGAGACGTCAACAAATATTGTCCAAAAGATGACTTTCCTCTGCCAAGTATCGACATAATTGTAGATCTCACAGCAGGCCCTGCAATGCTCTCACTAATGGATGGTTTCTCAGGCTATAACCAAATCAAGATAGCTCCTGAAGATCAAGATAAAACAACATTCACCTGTCCCTCGGGGACGTACTGTTGGAATGTTATGCCTTTCGGCTTAAAGAATGCAGGGGCCACTTATCAAAGAGCAATGACCACAATATTCCATGACATGATGCACACATTTATGGAAGATTATGTGGATGACTTACTAGCTAAATCCTTCACCAGAGCAGAACATCTTGGCATCCTAACAAAAATTTTTAATCGATTGGAGAAATTCCAGGTCAGGCTTAACCCTAAGAAGTGTGTCTTTGGGGTTACATCAGATAAGTTACTAGGCTACATAGTCTCAGCTAAGGGTATTGAAGTTGATCCAGCAAAGGTACAAGCCATTATGGAAATGCCAGCACCACAGAATATCAATCAACTAAGATCTCTACAGGGACGACTTCAATCAATCCGGCAATTCATCGCTCAGCTAGCAGATAAAAGTCTACCATTTAACCATTTGCTACACAAAATTGTACCATTCAAATGGGAGGCTAAGTGTGCAGAATCTTTTTATCAAATCAAACACTACCTGATGAATCCACCAGTTCTAGTACCACCAGTCGCCGGAAAGCCACTTATTCTATATATCTCAACAACAAATATTTCACTGGGGGCATTATTGGCACAAGAAGATCAACAAGGAAAGGAATGCGCCATATACTACATCAGTAGAACATTGAATGGCTATGAGCTCAACTATACATTTATTGAAAAGGCTTGTCTAACAGTGGTCTTTGCATCTCAGAAGTTCCAACATTACATGCTAGCACACACCATCAAGCTAGTTGCAAAAATTGATCCTCTCAAATATCTACTCAGCAAGGCAGCTCTTACAGGCCGATTGGCTAAATGGGTCATGATTCTCAGTGAATTCGACATCCAATACACAGAAAGATGAGCCATCAAAGGACAAGAAATTGTAGATCAGTTGGTCGAAGCACCGCTACCAGGCAAACAAACCATGGAGATCGAATTTCCAGACAGGGACGTTCTTTCTCTTTCTACTAAACACTGGACCCTATACTTTGATGGATCCTACACTCAACATGGTTCAAGGGCCGGCATTCTGTTCATCACTCCTGAAGGACACACTATGCCAAAATCATACAGACTTATGTTTCCATGCACAAATAATGTGGCTAAATATGAAACACTGGTCATAGGCATCAAAATGGCCGTAGAATGGAAAATCACAGAGTTAAAAGTCTATGGAGACTCACAACTGGTCATTAATCAAAACAATAACAACTATCAGACAAAGGACAACAAGCTACTACCCTACAAACGAATGGTAGATGACTTCAAACAGTATTTTGTGCACATCACTTTTGAGCAAATACCAAGGTTGAACAACAAAGCAGCCAATGCAATGGCTACAATCGCTTCGCTACTACAAATTCCTAAGCAACAGAGTCATTATGAGTTCCTGGTAGAGCAACTGTTCTCCCCCGCCTATGACCAATCTGAATCCCATGTTATCTATGCCTTGACTGGTTCAGATTCTCCGTTATATGGACCAATATACGAC
Source organism: Cryptomeria japonica (assembly GCF_030272615.1). Lineage (NCBI taxonomy): Eukaryota > Viridiplantae > Streptophyta > Pinopsida > Cupressales > Cupressaceae > Cryptomeria > Cryptomeria japonica. The sequence continues at coordinate 87,193,942 of NC_081411.1, read as the reverse complement.
TACCTCAAGCATAATATCTTACCCATTGACCAATCCCATAACCAAAAACGTAACTTTATCTGACAAGCTGCCCGTTATACCCTTACCGCTGATACTTTATATCGTCGAGGTCTCGATGGTACTCTTCTTCGTTGTCTTGATCGTAATGATTCCGATTTGGCTTTACACGAGCTTCATGAAGGTATTTGTGGCACACATTCAAGCGGCACTACTCTTGCTAAAAAACTTCTAAGGATGGGATACTACTGGCCTACAATGGAGAAAGATTCATATCACTTTGCCAAGAAATGTCCTAAATGCCAAATCCATGGAAATCTAATACATGCACCAGCACAGGAACTGCAACCCTTTACAACATCATGGCCCTTTTGCTAGTGGGGACTGGACCTAGTTGGCAAAATTCATCCAACATCTTCAAATGGACACAAGTTCATTATAACAGCAACAAAATACTTTACCAAATGGATAGAAGCAGTTCCCATGACCACGGTGATTGGGAAACAAATTGCCTCTTTTATCCTCAATTATCTGATCTGCAGATATGGTATTCCAAGTTCAATCATCACAGATAATGGACGACCCTTCAAAAATCAAGATGTCCAAGAACTATCTGAAAAATTCAAAATCCAACATAGGTTCTCTACACCATATTACCCACAGGGAAATGGTCAAGCAGAAGCATCTAACAAGACAATACTGAAAATCCTCAATAAAACAGTGGATGATGCAGGCAAAGATTGGCATGTACAACTCAATCCAGCACTTTGGACATACAGGACCAACATCCGCACACCTACAGGAGCAACACCATACTCATTGGTATATGGATCAGAGGCTATTTTACCCCTGGAGGTAGAGATCCCATCTCTCAGAGTCTCTTTGAAAGGCTTAATCCCAGATGAAGAGTATCGAGTTAATCGTCTACAAGAACTTGAGCTATTAGATGAAAGATGCCAACATGCTTATACTCATCTCAAAGCATATCAGCAACGCATGTGCATGAGCTACAATCACAAGGTCATTCCCCACAACTTCAAGGTTGGTGACCTAGTCCTTAAAGAAAATCCAATAAATCAGCAAGATCGAGAAAAGAAAGGGAAATTTGAACCTAACTGGTTGGGTCCCTATGTTATCATATCCATTTATGGATCAGGTGCTTATCAGCTAACAAATTCTAAAGGAGATGTGCTCGACGAACCAACTAACAACATCCATCTAAAAAGGTACTATACTTAAAGTAGCCTAGTGCACAGAAAAAGCCCAAAACAAACAAAAAAAAAAAAATCAAAAAAATCAAGAAAAAGCAAAAAAAAGCAAAATACAATAAAAACCAAGGGTGAAAACCTGGTAAATAGGCGCCCTTGTGAAAGAACGGCTCCTCTATCTATTTCCATACCATGTTGTCCATATAAAACACTATCGGCCATCGCCCGACACTTAGCAAATATCCATTTAGGACATACTTAGCGTAGTCACTATCCTGATTTATCTATAAATATCCTCCTACCACTAAAACACCATGGCTTGGAATCACTGTATATATTCACATCAAGAGGCACACTCCGCTAGGGGCATGTAAATCGTATCAATCTTGCAAACATTCAAGACATCAAGACTAGATGCAAAACTCAACAACATGACATCCAACAAACAACACTACGCTTCATCGCAAAAACCAAAACAAAGACAATTCACACAAATATCAAGGATGGATGATTTTCTGAAGTACTGAATGTTGCACTATAGCATAAAATCTTAACTAGTTTTGCATTTTGAACTTTGTGCATTATTGGATTCTCTTCCTTGTCTCACTAAATGCTTCACAGCTAGAGATCGTGGGGAACTTCCAATATTTTTTTAGTTTTCTGTCTGGGAGGCGATCACTTGTACTGTGTGAATACATGCCTCAAGACATGATACGTCCAATATCACTGAAGGCTTGATTCCACTTCACGCGTACAAATGATCAAATCTTGTCTGTTATATGCAATACGCACTCAGGTCATCCTGGTTCAATTATACCTTGACGCTTGTGCTATCTTGCAAAATCAAATATCATGTAAATTTTTCTCAGGTCATTATGGTTCAATTATACCATTATGCTTGTATAAATTTTCAACATATCCTAAACAAATCAATGCTCAGTGATGATATTTACAAAGAAAGCAAAAATATGGTTATATCGGATGGCAAATACAGAATGAGGGATGCTCCAAAAATAATTAGTTTCATATCATTTTACAATTAGTTGCATATCATTTTACAATTAGTTGCACATCATTTTATAATTAGTTGCATACACATCATTCCATATCCTTTAAACATCATTTACATATCATGATACATTTAGCAGCATAAATAAAACATACATCTCATTTTCAAGATACAGCATATAAAAGGCATACCTCCTACATCATACATCTTACATCATATATTTAAGCATTACATCATCACATAAAATAAATGCATCCATATCAACACATCACATGATCAAAAATGGTGCCGTATATATATATATCTCAAAATTGATCAAAATGTACAAAATGTGTCCAAACACTGTGTCCAGTACAACAAATAACAAACTGCTCAAAAATACAATAGGGACCCTATCTCTCAAGTATGACTATCTCCTGACGGAGATGGTCTTTCTCCAGATGCACCCGCCCCTGGATCTCCAGGAGGGTCCTGTCTCGCTCCAGATTCACTCGCCCCTGGATCTCGAGGAGGGTCCTGTCTCATCGGCCCCGTCACACCTCGGCTCTCAGATCGTGTCCCAGTGGTTTGAGATCGACTTGATCTCGACTGTGCAAAGCTCTCCACTTGCCAATCTCTGGGTACTGCAGCCTCATAATGCCGCCTAAAATACTCTACCTCCTGCAGTCTCCGTGTCAGCTCTCTAAGGGTGTCTCTCAATGGACCACCTGCCGCGGCTCTCTGCACACTCGCCAACGCCTCCTTCGCTCATCCTCACCGCTCTATCTCAGTATCTCTCTCAGTGGTCAACTGAGAAATCTGCCGCTGATAGGTCAAAATCTATGCTTGTAGCTACTGCACGGTAATCTGCAAGGTCCAGATCTGTGCATCCTCCACATGACCTGGCACTCGAACCCGCAATGGTACCTGTGCTGGAGGAATCCCTCCCACTCACCCTGTCCTCGATACTGGAGGTGGGAGTATATCTACCCTCCTCCTCTGTGCTGGTCTACTCATCTCCTCCTCACCCCCCACTGCAGCCAGCACCTCCGTCACTCTCCCCTCTCTCCCGGCTCTGATAGCCAATCCTCCTCTCCCCCTCTCTATCCTCCCCTGTCATACCGCTCTCTCCACACCTCTACCTCCCCGCCTCCCTCTGGCTCTTCTACCTCCTCCATCCTCCCCATCATTTCCATCATCTCCCCCGTCTCCCTCCTCCCCATCTGAGTCAAACGCTAGCCTCATCTCCTCTGGATCTGAGATCCTCGCCACTGCCCACGCAGCAAACAAACGGGCGAACTCATCTGTCATACCTGCGTCCTGAATCTCTAGGGCATAGTCCCAAATCTGCCCAGCCAACCCCACAAACTCCTCATTCACCACCGCACTATCAATAGTCAGCTCCCAATCGGCCACATCCTGCTGCCTCCGTGCATACAAGCATGCTCCCTGAGGAATCCCCTGCTGGTGCCCGAACTGTCGCAAAACTCGGGTCACCACAAACCACTCAATGATGAACGGGGTCCTCCCAATAAGATATCGCGTCATAAATACAAAGGGCATCTCCAGCCCATCCTCCGCCCATACCTCGCACCTTATATACGGTCTCCAGGTAACCATATCTATATCGTCAAAAACCCTCCTCCAATGCTCTAGTTTGCCCAGCTTACGCTGGACAACTAGGCCTCTATATCCGTAGGCATATGCTGCACCTACGGGCCTATCTCTATCTGCCAGTGGCCTAGCTGCTGCAATGTGCTCCCAGCACCATACCTGTAATAGGGTCACTCCCGCTGACAAGCTACCATAACCGAGGTATACTACCTCGTGTAAGCTCCTATATAAGTGAGCCAGCATCGCTGACCCCCATGCAAACCTCCTGCCCTGTGTAACCATCTCCTCCAAAACTAGTCCCCATCCCACCGAGAATCCCTTTGACCTGCGATCAGGACAAAGGAATCCCCCAATGAATCCTACCAGTACTGATGGCAGCTGTGCATAACCCAAATCCAAAAACTCCTGCCAGGGGATCTCGTAACCACAAACTGTGTCATCCTGGAAAATGCAGCGCAGTGCCTCTGTGCCACCCTCCTCTGACTGCTCATAGGGAAGTAGTGCCCCTACTACAAGAATCCGCAAAATCCGGTAGCAATCCTCTGGTGTCACTATCATCTCTCTAGTGGCAAAATGAAAGGTGTTCGTGTCGCTATGCCACCTCTCTGCCAACGCTGTCAAAAGCCCCCGATTCACAGTGAACCGAGGCATATCCAAAAGAGAGGTCAATCCACATTTCTCTATAATATCCAAGTGTGCCTGTGACAATCTTGGTATCAACGTCCACGGTCTCGGGAATCTCTCCCTCGACTGTACAACACCTAATCGCTCCTATCAACAAACAAAACAAATCCAATATCAATTTCCACATCAACACAAAGATATCAAAATCAAACTTACATCAACAACATGAAACAATTTGCTCATCTACATCAAGTTCAAAAACCTATCATTTCATATCAACTTGTAACACAACTCAAGTTCTCAAAAACCATATCAAAACTTGTAACACAACTCAAGTACCAAAATCACATAAACTTGTAAAACAACTCAAGTTTCCCACCCATATCAGCTTGTAACACAACTCAAGTTTCCAACCCATATCGGCTTGTAATACAACTTAGGCTTTCACATACATTGAACTTGAAACAGAACACGCAACTACATCATTTTTTATCAAAACAATAGATTGATATCTATATATAACTTGAAAACTCGCAAATCAAAACAAGTTATACAAACACTCATATTGGGTAAATTCATCAAAACACGACAGGCAGACAAAACAAATTTTCAACTCGGGCAAAACTGCAAAATTTTTTAGATGCGCTAAAACAGATCTTCAATGCGCTAAATCACCCCCATGCGCTAGGCTGTCTCTCCTACGCGCTAATCTATGCACTAATCTACCTATTCTATGCGCTAGAATCTGTCTACGTGCTAAACTTTTCACCCAATGTGCTACCTAACCCACCCCATGCGCTAGGCTCTGCTTACGCGCTAATCTACCCTTCCTAAGCGCTACCCCTTTAGCCCTATGCGCTAGGTTAGTCCTACGCGGTAAACCCCCTTCCCTATGCGAACCTCGACGACCCCTATGCGCTAGGTCAAACCTATGCGCTAACCTGTTGACGCAATGCGCTACCCAATACCTTACATGCGCTATTATCCATGCACGCGCTAACCTAAAATTTTTATGCGCTAACCTATAGTTTTCGGATGCAACCCCTAAATTTAAACTTGATGCGCTACTTCACACTTCGTATGCGCTACTGTGGACCCTAGACGCGCTAAAACGAAACACCCGAACTTTGAAATTTGAAGAATGCCTAAAAATGACAAAACAAAAAATCAAAAAGGGGTCAAAAACGTTGACTTATTGGTGGTCCATGCACTACAGGTCTCCGGTACCTCCGAACGCGCTCGAAATGGTGTCTGTGATAGGGAATAGACATTTTCTCTCCAGAGCCAATTCTTTTTCTTCAAACTCAACAAAGCACAAATGAACCTAAATCAAGCCCTTTTCCCCTTTTATAGGAGGAAAATGAAATTAGGGTTAGCCGTAGGGACCTGTAATATGGTCGCGGTCTCCCCTATATCAAAACAGTTGTAACTTATCGGGAGATGAATCAATCTGCACACTTTTTACATGCACAAAATCATACACATCATACGAACTTCATCAAATTAAATCAAAAATTTTCAAAATTGATTCATCTCCCGAGGGGGCATCACCATCAAATCTCGAATCTGGGGCATCACACATCAAATCAAATCTGGGGCACGACTGGCAAATCAAAAAAGCGACACAAAAATTGCATTAGATCATAAATCATGATAAAGCATCATTTTCTTTGAAATAACATGTGCACACACGTCACTTCAAAGAGGGGCAAAATGTAAACGTATAAAAATGACCATATTCCTAAATGAATATTTTATGTTCATTTCTCTATTTAATTAAATCCAATTTAATTAAACTATCCACATTCCTCTATTTAATTAAATAAATTATTCAATTTATTTAAATTAAATTCACTATACCATTTAATGAATAAATCATTTTATTCAATTAAAACCCCCCTATCCACTTTTAATTAAATTCAAATTTAATTAAATAGTTATCCCAAATTGAATAAATCAAATTTATTTAATTACAACCAAATTGAATTAAATTATTTAATTCAATTAAATCCTATTATTCCTCCATCCACTTGTAAAATCCCAAACCCCTTTCTAATCCCTTCTAGAATCTTCTAAACACTTCTAATTAACCTAACCCTCCTCTAAATTTTGTCAGATCCCTAAGCAAAGGGAAGTCACTTCTCAAATGGCTTAAAGTCTTTGATAACCATTAAAGGTTTTCAACCTTCAACCACCAAAACCCTTAAAGTCTTTGAAAACCATTGAAGGCTTCCAACCTTCAACCACTTAATCCCTAAAGTCTCCAATAACCATTAATGGTTAATTCAAACCCTCCCACATGGTTAAAACATTTGTTTTGACTCAACCTCTATCCAACCCAAGGGTCTCATCAGACCATTAATGCTTTGACCATGATTATCTCTTAATCATTTGCACAAAGGTTTATCCTTGGATTAACTCTTAATCCATTGGGTAATCCTAACTTAGACTTGACCCTTAGCCTTTAGATAACCATGAGGTCTTCTCAGGTCTTTAATGCCTCCAACCTCTTCTCTCAACCCAATCCTATGCTGACACTTGTCACCATTTCATTGGTGCCAATTGTGCACATGGATCCCCAACTTTCAAACCTGGCCCTTGATTAAACCATTCAATCTTGACCATCCATTGCCTTGTTTGTGCTATAAATAGAGCTCTCATTCCTCCATTCTTAACAATCATCTTTCAAATTTGAAGCATTATACTTATGCTCAAATTCTTTCAAGATTTCTCATTTCATATATGCTCATCATTTAGCCTCTTTTAGATAAGGAATTAGACTAAATATGCATGTTTAGTGTACTTTTTTATCATTTAGCTCAATCATAGACTAAATATATTATGCTAGGATAGTATTCATACTAACCTCATCATCTTATCATCTAGTTTATTGCATTTTAACATCATATATAGCTTAACATCTATTTCATACTAAATTTAGTAAAAGCATCTCTGGTTCTCATATTTGCCATCCCTATACCATTTTGCTCAGTAATCTGAGAGCAAAAACGTTGGTTTGAGGGACATTGTGAGATAGAGAACCATGGGACCCTCCTTGGGAAGCTGAGTAACACGTCGTTACTCCATAGCTTGCATCAAGAAGTCTTGTGTGTGTGTGTGGACTAGTCATTTTTATATATTTTCAAATATTTAGTTTTATTAGCCCACTTTTCCCACATGCAACTATAAATCACAAGATGTTCCCATCTTGCAGGGAACTAAGTTAACTGTGCATGACAGTTCGGAATCTCCTAAAGAGATTGTTGACATGAAGAAGATCCCTTATGGAAGTTCTATTGATAGCTTGATGTATGTTATGGTTTGTGCAAGACCAAACATTGCCCAATCAATGGGAGTACTTAGCAGGTTTATGTCGAATCCAGGAAGGCCACATTTGGATGCTGTAAAGAAAGTGTTTAGATATCTGAAGGCAACTTCAGATTTTGTTTTGTGGTATCATGGTCATTCTAATTATTTAAAGAAAACTCTCAGTGTATGTGGTTTTGTGGATCCTGATTGGGCAGGAGACATAAACAGTAGAAGATCCACTAGTGGATATGTTTTTGTCATGAATGGTGGAGCAATTAGCTGGATGAGCAAGCAACAATCTGTAGTCGCTTTGTCCACTATAGAGGCATAATACATGGTAGCCAAACATGACTGTAAATAAGATGTTTGGCTTAGGCATTTGAGTTCAGATATTGGTTTTGATGCAAGGTAGGTTGAAATTTGGAGTGACAGTCAGAGTGCCATATGTTTGGAAAAGAATCCTACTTTCCATGTTAGATCGAAGCATATTAATGTTCAGTATCACTTTGTTTGTGACATGGTGGAAGATGGAAAAGTTTATCTTAACATGGTAGACACTCTGGAAAATGTTGTAGACACCTTGACGAAACCTGTGAGCACACACAAGTTCAGGTGGTGTTCTAATTCTATGGGTCTTGATACCCATGTTTCTCAGTATTATTTGGAATGGTAATCGGTCCAGTGAATTCCTTGTCAAGTGGGAGTTTGTTGGAAATGTGCCTCAAATTAACTTGACTTGTGTTCAGACTAATTAGAGTAACCTATCACGATGGAAACCTCATCTTATGATCGGCTATCGGGTGAGCAAGTCTGAGATGATCCAATTGCTGTCACTATACCGTGATGGGAAGGTGATTGAAAGTTATTCCCCTCGGCTTAACAACAAAGCACATGCAAAAATAAGCAAGTTAAAGATCAAGCAGATCAAGGTTGATCCACCGGTGGTCGCTAGGTCACAATGGGAAACTACTTGTTAGAATATCGATCATGACCCAGCGAAAAAGAAGAGCTTCATTTTGGGCGGATAGTGAGGTCGTGCTAAGGTGGTAGGGTAGGGACTCTAGAGCCAATCAAGAAGTGACACATGGCATAAGTGAGTGGCCCAGGTGAGATAAGGGTTGTGTAAATCAAGAAGATCCAACGACAAATCCGAGGAACATCAACGGTGGAGTATAATTTCGGGACTATTAGTGATTGTCATTGTACCGAGGTTATGAGGTGCACAAAATGTTATCCCTCAGGGCATGGCGACCAAGTGGTGGGAGCCAGAAGGAGAGTGGCTAACACAAGTTAAAGGCAAAGCAGATTGTAGATGATCAGATGATGATCGCAAAAGATTTGATGGCGGTCGCTAGGTTGTGATGGGAAATTGCTTGTTAGACTTTCCATCACGACCTAGTGACAAAGAAGAGTTTTATTCTGGGCGGTTAGTGAGGCCATGCTAAGGTGGTAGGGTAGGGACCCAGGAGCCAATCAGGTGGTGCAATGTGGTGGAGCCACATTAGTGGAGTCACTGGTTCATCGGGAGATCAATGCAATTCTTTTGTGGTCTTTTTGATGGCCGATGGAGTAGAGACCAACTACGGGTGTGCGCTCAAATCGAAGTCCAAAAGGTAAACACTTGGACACTGAAGATGGTCTTGTCAGTGTATATGAATACGAACCAACCCGACTTCCTGGTGCATGTGGGTTATTTTGTTTCTCATGAATGTAGACCAACGCAGGCGGTTAGACTTCAAACCATTGGTGCAGTTGCTCAGATGAACGGTCAACAATCTGATATATGAAGCCATTGGATAACTATGGTGAACGCAACTAATAACGTGAGTCGATTGTTGTGACCAATTAGTTAGAATATGAGAACAAATGCCTGTAGTTGTAGACTAAAATTTATTGTAAATTCATTTACTAGAAATAAAGTGTCAAACTATTGGTGGTGGGTTTTTTCCCGAAAGGGTTTTCCCACGTAATTCTTGGTATCCTTTGTCTATGTTATTCTTAACATTCTGTAAAAGTTTTAAACTGCATTCTTGTATGATTTCCCCTGTTAATTGACATTAAGAAGGAATTTGCGCACTGTGCTTTTCTTACATTGATGAAACACTTACTTCCAAAACACTCTGAATTGCTTGAGTGATGGTTTCCTTTCATACCACAACTCATAAGGAGTCATTCTACTATTCACTCTTAACTATAACCGATTTAATGTGTAGACTGCAGTATGAACTACTTCCAATATATATCCATTATGTTGGCCTCATTCAACATTGTCCTAGCCATCTCCTTCCCTATCCTATTCTTTCTCTCTACCACCCCATTTTGTTGAGGTGTCCTTGTGGCTAAATACTGTCTTCGGATTCCATGTCTCTCACAGTAGTCAACAAACTCATTGGAAAATAATTCTCCACCTTGGTTTGATCTTAAGTATTTTAACCGGTACCCACTTTCATTTTCTACCATCTTCCTAAAAATCTTGAATCTCTCAAATGCTTGTGACTTATCATGTAGGAAGGTTACCTACATCATTCTTGAGTAATCATCTATGAGTAACATGAAATACCTTTCACCAACCAATGCTCTTGTCCTTGTTGGTCCACATAAGTGTGTATGTACCAACTCCAAAGGCCTTGAGGTGATATATTCCTTTGTTTTAAGGATGACCTTTTCTTACTTATCTCTAACACATTCATCACAGAATGTGCTTGCCAGTTTTATGATCTGAGGCATGTTTCTCACACACCATTTCTTGCTTATCTTAATGATGGGGTATACCTAGCTTGCTCACACTTCACCTAGTTGGTGTTGCTCAATTCCACCAACCTCTCCAGGTCTAGCTATGCTCCAAGACCTCCAAGTCCTTCTCAATCTCTTCTAGGGCTTTCTCTTTTCCAATCTCAAGGTGTTTGCAACAGGTGTTTAACTAGGAACCCAACCATTACCAAGTGACTTCCATATGCTAAATTGTGCTATCTTCACAACAACTTGTCAAATTCACCCCCGTAGTGTTATGAGTCATTGTAGAGGTGTGGGGGTAGCATTTAACATGTAACTAATTCCATTTGGGTCTATTTGTGGTTTTCATTCATTATCTTTCCTACTGATTTCACCATTTTTGCCTAGAAATAGGGCTACAAGGATGAGCCCCTATTAGGCCTCCAAAATCCGGTTTTTGACGGTTTAGAGGAAAATGGTCCAAAATACCTTGCAAAGAGTTTTATTTTTCTTCAAGAATTCATGTATCCCCAATATATTTTGGTGGTTTAAGATTCCCAACTTGTCGTACAATTCCCTAACCCAAAAATGAGGGTTTGCAAGGGTTTTTAGGCATCTTAGCCGGTAGTGACTGATCAATTTAGTGAAATAGGAAACTAAAGGTCTTGTCAAGGCTTCTCCTTGCAATGGAAAGTCTGTATGGACTTCATGGACCTCTCCAAATGATTTGGTTGTGGCTTTGTGTTCACCTCTGCACTATGCACTCAAATTTCACCCTGTCTTCTCTAGCCAGGTTGCTCTTGGACTTGCCTAGAACAAGGTGATAACCATAGCAATATTCACTTACATAACTCCTCCCTACATATATACACTTTACAAGAGGTTTCCTTCCATGTACCAATAGGCCATGATGGTAGCACAAAGGGATTCTTTGAGGCAACCATTTTTCATGAAATTGTTATTTACAAGCCAAAACTGGCTGACTGGAAACAAAACAATGAAAACACTAACGTGCCCTATTTACAAAGCATGAAATGAAACAAATGACTCTAAAATACACCAAAGAACTTCAATCCATAACTGGATGAATGGATTGAATCCATTTGTATTCAGTTTTTAGGCAAAATAAGACCAAAACAATCATAACAGTCCAAAAATGAGTAGTTTCAGATTGTTGATCATAGAAAATTAAATTTCCAACCTTGGTAACCATGCAAGAGGATGTTTAAATAGTCTTCCCCAAATGTGCAGGCATTCTAGGGCATTGTGCTATCCAACTTCCTCAAAGCCTGCACTAAAGCATATAATTCCAAGTCATATGAGGAGTATTTCCTCTTTGCATCACTTAGCTTCTCACTATGGAAAGCTACTGGTCTTTCTTCTTGGCTTAGGACAACACCTACTACAAAATTTCTTGCATCATATTCCAATGTGAAGAGTTTCTCAAAACTAGGAAATACTAACACCGGTTGAGTAGCTATCTTCTCTTTCAAGGTTTCAAAACCTCTATTTGCTTGTTCATTCCACTAAAATTTTGCCTTCATTCCACCTCTAATGGTGGCTAACATTGGTGCACATATAGAAATAAATTGCCTAATGAACTTCCTGTAGAGCTAGTCCATGGAAGCTTCTCACCTTTGTTGTTGACTTAGGAGTAGGCCAATTTACTATCAACCTTGCTGGGATCCATCTTGAGGTTTCCTTGAGACAACACAAACCCAAGGTAAACCAACTCTTGCTTAACAAATTCACACTCATCCAAGTTCATGGTTAGCTTCTCTTCATACAATCTTTGTAACACATTTTGTAAATGATTAATATGATCTGCCCTATCCTTACTAAAAGTGAGAATATCATCTAAGTATACCATCACAAATTTACCTATGAAGTCCTTCGCCACCTCATTTATGAGTCTCATGAAGGTGCTTGGAGCATTGGATAAGCCAAATGGCATTACAAGCCATTCATAAAGACCCTTTGTTGTCTTGAATGTTTTTTTCCATTCATCACCCTCCTTAATCCTAATTTGGTGGTATCCACTTTTAAGGTCAATCTTGGCAAATCTGATTGATCTTTCTTGTCTTCCTCTTTAGGCTTCATTACTAATGCAAAACCTATACCTTCACCTTCCTCACATGTCTTCAAGAACTATTTTTCACTCACCAAAAGAACATTAGGACTTGGTGCCCTCTTTTCACCTTCCTCAAGGATAGATTGGATCTTGAATGTCACTCCATCTTTCTTGAATGAGTATGCATTCTTGGCTTCATCATGAATAAATTTTCTATCAAATTACCATGGTCTTCCTAATAGAAGATGGAATGCGTCCATGGGTAGGACATCACATAACACTTTGTTCTTATACTTCCCAATGGTAAAATCCACGCATGCTTGCTCATTGACTAGGACATGTTGGGCTTTGTTCAACCAAGTGACTCTACATGGGTTGTTGTGAGGTATCCTTAGCAATTTAAGATTACTTACTACCTCTTCTGAAACAATGTTGTCTGTTGACTCTGAATCAATGATCACTTTACAAACTTTGTCCATAATCTTGCATTTGATCCTAAATAATGATGTCCTTTGGCTAGTCTCTTCTCTGGTAGGTTCTTTTATCAAATTTCTTCTTACAATCAAGTTGTCACCTACCTCTGATTCTAAGGCAACCTCTAAAGTCTTATTGCTTGATGTCTCTTCTTGAAGATAGTTCACTCTCCTTTCACTATTCTATGATGATGATCCCTTCTCTGGACACCTATATGTTGGATGACCAAGTTGGTTGCAATGGTAACACTTCATTGTTGCAAAATATGAGGAACCTCTACCTTGTCCACTAGATCTTCCTCTAAAACCACTATTTGACCCCCTTCCTCTATTGAATCCTCCTTTACTAGTGCCACTTTCTTGCTTCTTAGTGAGTTTAAACTCACCTTGTGTTATTTGTTCTAAACTTCTTCCTCCAAAGCCTCCCCTTTGGCCTCTATTTTCTTTTCCTCTACCCTTGCCCTTATTACTACTTGGATCACATTTTCTTTTCAGTTTTTCTTCCACCTTAAGGGAAAGTTGATAGCTTTGATGAAGTGTCTTTGGGCTCATTAGACTGAGTTCCTCTTGGATGTTAGACCATAGTCCATTTAGGTACCTAGAAACTTTGAGACTTTCTTCTTCCACCGCATGGGATCTAAGACTAAGTTTATGGAACTCCTCTTTATAACCACTTACATCAAGGTCTTTTTGTCTTAATTTTTGTCTTTTCCTATGAATCAACACTTCATAGTCATCAGGGAGATAGACTTCTTTGATTTTGACTAACATACCTTTCCAAGAAGAAATGGGTGTTTTTCCCATTTTCTTCCTCTCATCTTGCACAAATTTCCACCATGTGAGAGAACATCCTCTCATCCTAGACTTGGCCACTTTAACTCTTTGGGAGTCAATTATGCCTTCACACTCAAAATGGTTCTCCATGCCCTCTATCCATTCTAGAACCACTTCTGCTTCCATCTTACCAGTAAACAATGACAATCCTTCTAGTGATTTACCACTTCAGGCCTTCAATGCCTTTAGGAAAGGTTCTTGTTCTAAGACATGATCATGTTCAAGTACTTTATCTATCTCTGACACCTCTTTCCCCTTCCCTTCTACTCCTTCAACCTTTACCAACACTTCACCTGCCTTGGTTTTAATCTCACCAAGCTTACTTTCCAATTCAATCAACTACTCCTTCAAAATTCTATTTTATTCCTCTTGATCATCCACTTTATTTGCCAACTTTGCATTGGTCACCATGGTATTGTCTCCTACAGATTCGATTGAGGACATCTACTCACCTAGCCAAAATCCTATAGGTTCTGATACCAATTTGATGGGGTATGCCTAGCTTGCTCACACTTCACCTAGTTGGTGTTGCTCAATTCCACCAACCTCTCCAAGTCTAGCTATGCTCCAAGAACTCCAAGTCCTTCTCAATCTCTTCTAGGGCTTTCTCTTTTCCAATCTCAAGGTATTTGCAACACGTGTTTAACTAGGAACCCAACCATTACCAAGTGACTTCCATATGCTCAATTGTACTATCTTGACAACAACTTGTCAAATCCACCCCCATACTATTGTGAGTCATTGCAGAGGTGTGGAGGTAGAATTTAAAATGGAATGAATTCCATTTGGGTCCATTTGTGGTTTGCATTCATTATCTTTCCTACCGATTTCACCATTTTTGCTTAGAAATAGGGCTACAAGGAATGAGCCCCTATTAGGCATCCAAAATCCAATTTTTGACGGTTTAGAGGAAAATGGTCCAAAATACATTGCAAATAGTTTTATTTTTCTTCAATCATTCACCTATCCCCAAGACATTTTTGTGGTTTTGGTTTCCCAACTTACCGTACAATGCCCTAACTAAAAAATGAGGGTTTGCAAGGGTTTCTAGGCCTCTTAACGGACAATGATTGATCAATTTAGTGAAATAGGAAACTAAAGGTCTTGTCAAGGCTTCTCCTTGCAATGGAAACTCTGTATGGACTTCATGGACCTCTCCAAATGATTTGGTTGCGGATTTGTGTTCACCTTTGCACTATGCACTCAAATTTCACCCTATCTTCTCTAGCCGGGTTGCTCCGGGACTCACTTAGAACAAGGTGATAACCATATCAATCTTCACTTACAGAAATTATCCTTGCATATATACACTATAAAAGGGGTTGCCTTCCATGTCCCAATAGGCCATGATGGTAGCATAGAGGGATTCTATGGAGCAACCATTTTTTATGAAATTGCTATTTACAAGCCAAAACTGAATGATTGGAAACAAAAAAATGAAAACACTAACACACCCTATCTACAAAGCATGAAATAACACAAATGACTCTGAAATAAACCAAATAAATTCAATCCATAACTAGATCAATGGATTGAATCCATTTATATTCACATTTTAGGCAAAATAAGACCAAAACAATGATAACAGTCCGAAAATGAGTAGTTTCAGATTGTTGAACATACAAAAATAAACTTCCAACCTTGGTAACCATGAAAGAGGAGGTTTAAATAGTCTTCCCCATGTGTGTAGGAATTATATGGCATTGTGCTATCCCTAACTTCACCACTAAGCATTTTAGGACAAAAGTTGTCATGACAACTTTACAACTTTTCAATTTTTGCTTTGCCAGCCTATGCAACTTATTTCTAGTCATTACTCATGACTTTTCAACCATTCCTAAGACCATTCTAAAACTATCTAATGCTCATACCAAGTTATGCCACTTTTGACCATCAAGAAGGCCAATCTCAACTACTCAAACTACTACTTATTCACAAAGTACAAACCTAGGAAGAAAACCAACTCATCTAGGCCTACACTTGACTCAAATCAAAAATCACACTCACTCTTTGAACCCTCCTAGAGTCCTTATTAGGAGCCTGACTTGGCTAAGGTCAGTACAAGACAAAATTATGAAAGGACTATAAGCCTAAGTCCTAGGTGATCCTGTACCACTTAGCCAGATTATCAAAGTTCACATGGCCTAATCTCTGGTGCCACAATGAGCTTTCATCAACCTATCTCATCATGCATTGGGACTCATAGTATTCCTTCAGATTGTAGACATTACCATTTTTCCTCTTTCCTTCTGCCACATCTTGACCAATACTCTATTTTCTTATCTAACAATTGGTAGAGTCAAATGTAAACTTGTAACCTTTTTGACACATCTTACTTTCACTCAATAGGTTATGCTTCAGTCCTTCCATATAGTATACATCATGAGCCTTGAGCTTGCCATCAATATTCAGTGCACCCTGGCCTTTGATCTTGATGGAAGAGTTGTCACTGAACCGGACTGAAACATCATTCCAATCATCAAGCTTGATGAACTTTTTCTTGTCTCCGGTCATGTGATTTGCACAACCGCTATCAACTACCCATAGATTCCCCCTTTCAACATGTAGAGAAGTCTACACAATCAAGCTAGACTCTATCTTATTTTTCTCCTTCTCTACCCAAAACTGTTTCTCTTCTTTCTTTTCCTCTTCAGTCACTTTGTGTTTTAGTTTTGTTTCTAACTTCTCATCCATAACTATTTTCTTTTGCTTGTCACTTCTCAACTTACAATACCTTACTATGTGACCAAAATTTTGACATAACATTTCACATTAGCACTATAAGATGTACTCAAGGCATTCTTGTAGGACATTTGCATATTACTCCTACATTCACAACTCTTGTGACCAAACTCATTGCAATTAAAACATGTGACATTTGTACTTTGTAATGCAACAAATGAGTTTCTACTCTCAGAACTAGGGTTTAAATTCATCTTCCTACAATCTACCATTTTATGACCAAATTTATTACACCGGTGACAATAACCATGTAAATTTGGAACATACTAGTTAGGTTGTCTTGAACTTGCAAATGAATGCCTCACTGGGGGTCTTCCTTTCATGCTACTAACTCTAGTGAATCCTTCATGATCAACACTTATGTTTCTCCTTGAATTTGCATATCGGTACATTGAGTATGGTCTCTGGTTCATTGATAGAGTATACTAGTTTGTGTGGTGGTTTCTAGTAGCATTTGTATATGTCTTCTTGCCGGTATCCTTTCTTACAGTGAATGTCTTCTTCTCTTCACCTTAATTTGAAGAAGTGAATTGTATCTCTTTACCAGATGTATCTTTTGTATTTGAACTCTGACCTTCTTGAAAACCTAAACCTCTGGTATCTTTGGATTGCCCTTCTTTGCTCAGCATCTTGTCTAATGCTTCAGTGCTTCCTTCATATTTGCTCCTCACTTTTATTTCTTCCTGACTTTTCTCTAATTCCTTCTAGAGCTTCACTCTTTATGCTTCCAGATTATGATGCTCCTTTTCCTTTTTAGTCAGACTCGTACTAGTGGCTTCATAGATCCTTTTGGCTTCTTCTAGTTGGAGTTTTAGATCTACAATAATTTTCTTGGACTCTTCAAGAGATTGCTCCAACAACTCTTGTTCTTCAGTTGTAGCCCTTTTTACCTTCTCCAAATCTGTTCTTGTTTTTTTTAGCTCATCCAATGCACTAATGAGTTTAGCTTCTAGATCTATTTCTCCTTCCTCTTCTTCTTCTTCTTGTACCGAGACATCTTGGGCCATGAAAAAGTTTTCTTTGATTTCATCCTCACTGCAACAATCATCAGAGGCACTATCATCATCTAAGGTATCATTTTCATGAGTGCTAAGTCTGCTCTATTTCCAATTTCCTATTTTACCATACCGGTGAGCACTCTTCTTCTTCTCTTTACCAGTAGATCTGCTACCACTTGATTGATCATCTACACCATAAGGATATTTGGTAGCAAAATGTCCAATCTTTCCATAATTGAAACATTTCAAAGGTAGTTTCCCCTTGTGCTTCCTATAACCTATTTTCAGTCTTCTCACAAAGTTGGCCATAATTTCATTAGAGTCTTCTCTGATTGTATCAGGGACATATTCTTCTTTTCCTTTCCTTGAAGAATTGAATACAACTTCTTTCTTCACAGCCTCTGTATTTGCAGTCCTCATCTCATATATAGTTAAGGAACCAAATAGCTCATCTATAGTGAAGGTTTTAAGATCTTTAGCTTCTTCTATGGAAGATACTTTTGTATCATACTTAGATGTGAGTGATCTAAGTACTTTCTTTACTTCTACCCCATCTTTCAATTCTTCTCCAAGCCCTCTAATGGTGTTTGCAGTCTCATCAATCCTTTGGAGATAGTCAACAATCTTTTCTTCATCTCTCATATTCAAGCTCTCAAGGTCTTTAACTTGGCCTCCTTGACTTTATCATCACGCTCAAATATTTTCTGCCACTTATCCCATATTTCTTTAGCTGATGAGCAGTGCATGAATTTGACAAACACATTGTTAGACAAGCCACGAAGAATGAAATTTTATGCTTTGGCATTATTCTCATATTCCCTTTTCATATCTGGATTAGTAGGAGGAACATTTGGAACATTATACCCATTCTTGACTGACATCTAAACATCAAAACCTAGTGAGGACAAAAAGGTTTCCATTCTTCTACTCCAAAAAGCATAGTTGACACCATCGAACATAGAAGCTTATGAGGAGACTGATTCATTTCATGCCATTGTGAAATCTTGATAGGATCTACCCAAGCTAGAGAAATCTTTTTCAAAGATATAGAACCTAGCTGTTAGAATAATAGTCGGACATAATGGATCACTGAGAGGGGGTGAATCAATGATCTAAACACTTTTTCTTCAACAGGGATATACCAGTAATATATAAAACAAATAGAGTGCTAAACCGGTAGCATAAATAGTGCAAACTAAGTATGTGAAAGGATTTTCTATAACATCAATATAACTCATACACAAGAATCCATCATAGAACACTAGATATATGAGGAAAACCCAATGTGGGAAAACCTCAGTGAGAATAGCTACTGGAGATCTTTTGCTCCACTATAGCCTCACAATGTAAATGATCTGATTACAATTTTAGGGCACCAACCCCTGATTTATGAGCACCGACTCAAAGGAGAACCAACCCCTATCCTATTTATAGGTTACAACCTAAAGGAGCTAAACCCCTGCAGTAAGCATAAACTTAGTAAAACCAATATGAATATTTAAATACAAAATGAGATCTTTGTTGCAAATGAAGTTTTGCAACCTTACAATATTTTGCTCAGCTGATATCAACCTTATTGGTCTATGTTTTCTCCACACACTCTACAAATTTGCTTTGCTACTGATTCTAACTTTGATAGTCCCCTCTTCCTCTGTCTACCCAGTTCAAATCACACTTGATCACTCTTTATCAGGTACAAATTTTTCCGGTTAGTCGCCTCTCCATTCTATTGTCACTCCATTGGTGTTTCTCTCTATACTGGTTTACTCTATTACTTCTTACTGATACAACCTTTTCCCTTAACCACTTCAAATATTTATCTCTTTGCCTCTCAGACAACAATCTCACTTACTCCTTCATACTTCAGTAGCACTGCTCACAGTCTTAAGTCATCATGTTTAATATTGAGCTTTTTTGCCAAAAGTCAATTCAAACTAAGGGCAGTTAGGGTTTCCTTTTCCTGAGCAAATCTGCATTCAGTTTTATTTGATCCACCTTGGATCGTGCACCTACATTGGAAGAATAATCCATCACATGTTTTCCATCTATCCAAAATATATTTTCCAAAAATAGTAAACCCATCCATGATTTCTGACCTTGAAATCTGTCAACTCATTTATGACACAGCTATTCCTTCTCAAGGTCCTGTTGCAATTCAATTTCCTTGCTTCATTCTTGGCACCAACGATTCCTTGATCTTTCTCTATCATTCATTGTTCATTGAGCTACAAATACTTGTACTTAGTCTGTGATTTTTCAAATCATATTTAATGTCGATCTGTCATAACTACCATGCCTTAACAATGCACACACCAACCTCTACCATATTGCCACTTGGCACCTATGCTTTGCACATGTCGGCATGCAAATTAGAATTTAACTTACCAACTTGGGTCGATTCATAATTGATCATTCAGAAAACCCTCTTACCAGTACAAACCTTTACTAGTATATTCAACACACTATGTTCCTTTACTCATACTGACCATCCAGCACACCGACAACTCACCTTATCCCTCAGTATTCTACTTTAACATTGACCTCCAATATACATAATCATTTTACCATTCTTCCTCTTCATCATAAACAAACAACCAACCTTCATATTGGTTTATGCTCTACTGGTTATCACCCAACATCCTAACACACCCATGCATCTTACCTCATACTGGTGAAGTCACTGACAGTCCCAATACCTTCTTGTCTTCCATGCCTTCATACCAGTTTTATCTTCCACCATACCGGTTGACAAGTCTTCATGGAATCTTCCTTATGCCGGTTCAATCTTCTTCAATATTGACATACCCTACTGGTAGCCTGTAATACCGATTGACATCAATGACAACTCAATGCCAACAATGCATGCATGCATGATGCACCTATACTCCAGTTTGCATGCTAGATGTACAGTGCTAGCTAAAACAATGAGTGTAGAATTTTCACTTCGCACTTCACAATTCTTTTGTGGGCTGCTATTATTTGTGTACTTTTTATTCATCTCTCTTTAATGAAAAGGAAAAAAGACAATATGTCACAAAATGATTGACTGATTGATAAAATTTCACAATAGAAAAATGAATATGAGAAAAGGCAGAAAAGAATGATTAAAAATGTGACTTTTGATCGTTCATATATTCATCCCATATACATCATTATCTTTCATTTCATTTCAATTTACATATTAGTTGAACTGAAATTTGAAATTTGTAGAATTCAAAAAAATTGAAGTTGAACAATATAAATAACTTATATAAATAGACCAGACAACACAAAATAATTGAATGCTCAACAAAAATTCATACTAAATAAATAACATCAAAATAAATTTAAAAAGTGACTTTCGATCTATTAGATTCGACTGACGTATTAATTGTATCAAAATTCATAACTTGTAGAGATAAAACTTAGTCATGTAGCTATTTCACACCATATTTAATTTTGTCTTCCGTAGATACAAATTTTTCTGACAATGTTCATGTATAGATAATAATTTGGCATGTTATAATTGTTAGACAATTGAAATAAGCAAAGGACAACTGAGAGGGGGAGGGGGTGAATACGTTGTCACCATATTATAGCACTTTAAACATTCAAGGCCTTATTACTGGAACACATAAACTCAATATTAGAATGTATAAACCAAATACCATAATAACTGATATAGCAATTAAACATAAAAAATAAATCACAAAACTGTTACCATCCATCAAGAACACATGACACCAAGATTTGTACGTGGAAAACCCGATAAAGGGAAAAACCATGGTGGGAAGCCTACCTATAGTCAGATAATACTTCTATAGTAAGGATGCAATTACAATATGAGGGGCTTGCACATGTAGGAAGGACAACAACCTAGAGCATACTGCTCATCACAAAAATGAGCCTCACTAACTACATAAACATCAGACTACAATCCAGAAACAAGAGTGAACTACAAAGATGACATCTCCTATCCTTGAGTACAATTCTAGTTAAGCTCAATACCGGAGGTCTCAAATATCTCTTACAAACCAAATTTGATCACCTTTGATTGACCAGACCTTCTGCATATGATTACAACGTTATTCACACACAGATCATCCCATAACCTTGACCTATGAGCTACAAAGAGATCTTACATCATATTTATACCAACCTAGGACCTAAACAATTAGGTCAGCCACCTAAAATATAATACAATAAGTTCACAACATAAACCTGCAATCCAATGATCAACCAAGTCTTCTTAGGCCAAAAATAATGTAAACCAATCATTAAATCTCATGGGTAATGCATTAGGAACATCCTCCAACATGTTACATAAACTGGTCCATAACCTAGATAACACCGGACCCAAAATAGGCCACCATAAACCAAATCCAACACCACTGATGAGTTGGAACATGGACAAGATAACCATCAGCATCCCGAGAACCATCTAGAAGCTACACCAATATCACTTATCATGTGCATCAAAATATCTTCAACAAAGTTCTACCAGTAAAACCCTTACCAGTGACCAAAAGGCTTACTAGAACAAATGATAGCTCCTGAGTGATAAAATCCTGAATCAATTGATTATGATACACATCTGAATAGCTTGAATGACATATCCAAACCAATTCCACAAACTAAAGCATAATGGATCATATGAGATCAATATCTTAATCAACCGCTCTACCAAAACCAACCGGAAACTAGTAAACAACCAAAATAACCAGTGTTTCCATCAATGAAAAAATATCAATGCAACATATAATCAATTCCTCCAAATTTCCAACAATCTCCCCCTTTGGCATTAATGGAAAAACTAGATGTGAAAAACATCCAAGTGCTAAGAAATACAAAACAAGTCTCCCCCAATGGAAGACAACCAACAATCTCCCACAAAATGATATAACAATGAAGCACTAAACCAAACTCTCCCTTTGAATGATATTCTATTAAGCTTTCTTTTTCACATATATATCTCCCCCTTTGATATTAATGCCAAAAATCTGGCATAAACATCAAAGAAAAATCAGAAATCCTCTGAATCTCATAGCTAACTACCTCCCCTAAGTAGTAGCACCACCACATCAATCCAGAATGAGTGATAACTCTAATAATGCATACCAAACTGATGCCAATCAACATCACTCAGGTCTCTACTAGAGGGGAAGAAACCCCCAATCTGTCTCTGAAGTACTCAAATGATTCTTTAGGGAAAGGTTTAGTGAAAATGTGTGCAATATGATCTTTAGTGTTCACATAAACCAGTTCAAATTCATTTTCTTCCACCTTCTCCTTCAAAAAGTTATACTTGATAGATATGCGCTTTGTTTTAGAATGAAATACTAGATTCTTTGATATATCAATAGCAACAAAGCTATCACAGTGAATAACTACCAGTTCATTACAATCCACCCTTATATCCTTCAACATTTTCTTCATCCATAGAACTTGTGTACAGTTAATAGAAACAACAACATACTAAACTTCAACAGTAGATAAAGAAGTATATGAATACTTCTTGCTGATCCATGAAACAAGTTTCTTTCCAAGAAAGAAAGTTCTGTTAGATGTGCTCTTCCAATTATCAACATCTCCAACCCAATCTACATCTGTATATGCACCAAATATAAACTCATCATTTTTAGGATACCACAAACCATATTTAGTTGTTCCCTGTAAATACCTAAAAATCCTTTTCACCGCACTCTCATGATTTTCTCTAGAATCACTCTGATATCTTGATACAATACAAACTACATTCATTATATCCAGTCTAGTCTGAGTCAAATATAACAAACGTCCAATCGTAGACTTGTACCTAGTAGGATTTACCAGTGTAGATGCATCATTCTTTGTCAATTTCTCTCTTGTAATCATAGGAGTACTAACTAGTTTAGAATTTTCCATACCAAATTTCTTCAACAACTCTCTAGCATACTTAGTTTGACAGATGAAAAATTCCTTTATCAGTTTGAGTAATCTGCAAACCTAAGACAAATTTCATCTCCCCAATTATAGACATCTCAAATTCATTCTTCATATTGTTAGAGAATTCCATACACAACTTATCTTCACCTCCCAAAATGATATCATCAACATAGACTTCAATAATTAATTTTTCATCATCAGTGATCTTATAATATGAATTACTGTCAGCATTACCTTTAGTAAAATCAAGCTTCAAAAGATATTTATCCAGTCTTGCATACCAATCTCTAGGGGCTTGTTTCAATCCCTATAAAGGTTTCCTTAATTTACAAACCATGTTTTTGTCATTTGAAAGTGAAATCCATCAGGTTGCTCAATATAAACTTCCTCTTCAAGATCTCCATTCAGAAATGCAGTCTTAACATCCATCTAATAAACCTTGTATTTCTTCTGAGTAGCATAACCAAGAAATAATCTCACAACTTCAATTCTAGCTACCGATGCAAAGGTTTTATCATAATCAATTCCTTCCTCCTAAGAATATCCTTTACAGACCAATCTAGCTTTATTCCTCACAACTTGTCCATCCTCATTTAGTCTATTCCTAAAAACCCATTTAGCTCCAATCACATTTTTATTTTTAGGCCAGGGAACTAAAGTCCATGTGTTATTCTTTTCTATCTAATCCAATTCTTCTTCTATATCTTTCATCCAATATTCAACTTTACAAGTTTCAATTACTCATGCCGGTTCAACTTGAGAAATAAAACATACCTCATCAGCTACCAACCTTCTTCTTGTCATCACTCCTTTTCCTGTCTCCAATGATTTGATCTTCAAAATGATTCAACCTTACATACCTAGGAGTCTTCTAATGTTCTGTTCCTTTGTCTTGATCTTCAATCACTATTGAATTTTCTAATGCTTCTAGAGTAACTAGGTCAACATTTTATTCTAGTGTAGGTACTTCTGGTTCAGTTATGATCATTTCCACTACTGGTTCTCTCTCATAGGTTCTGATTTGACTTCTATTCTGTTCATCCACTTTGACATTTGTGCTCTCCATAATTCTCTGCAATCTTTTATTATAACATCTATATGCTTTCCTTTCATTAGAATAACCAAGAAATATTCCTTCATCACATCTAGGATCAAACTTTCCAATGGAATCATCTCTTTTGATATAGCATTTACTACCAAAGATTCTGAAATACTTAACTGTCAGTGTATGACCAAACCATAAATCGTAAGGTGTCTTACAAGTTTCTCCTCTGATATGAACTCTTTTGAATGTGTATACCACCATGCTAACAACTTCTCTCTAGTAGATATGAGGTAGATTAGCTTCCATCATCATAGTTCTAGCTACATCCAAGACAATTATGTTCTTCCTTTCCACAACTCCATTCTCTTGAGGTGTTCGGGGTGTAGACAACTATCTTCTTATCCCATTATCTCACAATAGCTATTAAATTCACCGGATGTGAATTCTCCACCCTGATTTGACCTTAATCATTTAATATTCAATCCTATCTATGTCTCAACTTTAGCTTTAAAGATTTTAAACTTTGAAAATACTTCAGACTTCTCGCTTGGAAAAGTAACCCACATCATTCTTGAATAGTCATCAATGATTAGCATGGAATATCTATCACCCTGAAATTTTTTGATTCTAGTAGGACCACACAAATCAGTATTAATAGGAACAAGAACATCATTAGATTTACCTTTTATACTCTTAAAAGAAATTCTGATTTGTTTTCCCATTTGACATTACTTACATACTAGATTGTAGGGATTTACAATCTTAGGTATATCTCTAATTGCCTTAGTAGAACTTATCTTGACAATGCAATCAAAATTCACATGACACATCCTCTTATTCCATAGACAACTCTCATCGATTTGTGCACTCAAATATGTCTTCTCACCGGAGTTCAACTAAATGATATTACCTTTAGTCTGTGTACCGGTTGCAATTTCCAATCCAGATCTATTAGTAATCTTGCATTTTCCATTCTTGAACTATAACTGAAATCCCTTATCCAACAACTGTCCTACACTCAAAAGATTATTCCTTAAACCTTCAACATAATAATACATTATCAGTGTTATGCTTACCATCCAATGATATTGTTCCTCTTCCCTTGGTTGTGCATGCTTTGTCATCTCCAAATCTAACCAGACCACCATACAATTATTGCATAGATAAGAATGTCCTTTTGTCTCTAGTCATACGATGTGAACATCCACTATCAATTACCCATTCATCCTTGTTTTCAATTTTAGCATCAAGGACCTTCTCTTCTGGTTCCAGATCATCTTACTTGATAGCCAAAAATACCCACTCATTTCCATTGTCAGATCCACTAGATAAATCTTGTTCATCATGAGAATTAGTCACACCTTCCTCATCAACATAGTAATATGATTTGTCATTGTTTCTCCTGTACTTATGCTTTTTTTGATAATCATGGTTAGGCCTAAAAAATCTTCTAGTTCTTTCTTCAAACCTTGAATTCCTTTTAGGACATCTAGAAACAAAATGACCTATCTTGTTACATGCAAAGCATTTAAAAGGTTATTATCTTTCATGCTTACTTCTGGCCGGTCCTTTAGGTACTCTTCTAGCAAATAAGGGTTCAAGTTGCTCAAAATCTTCATCTTCTTTCTTCATATCCTCTAGCTCCTTCACATATAAAGCTTTCCAATTATTCTTGCCGGTAGATGATGCATGAAAAGAAGGTTCAGATTTCACTGCTACAGAAGGTCCAAATTCCTTAAGCTCAAAAGAAGAGGTATCCCTATTAACAGAGGTGTTTGCCATAGTTCTCAACTCATTAATTACAGTAGCCTTCATCTTATAAACTGGTAGCAAAGCTCTCAGTACTTTAGAAACTATTTAATCTTTTCTCAAAGATCCACCATAACATTGAATTCCCAAAACAATCTCATTAACTCTCTCCATAAAATCATCCTTTCATCTTCTTCCATCCTCAGGTTTTCATACCTTACCCGGTAACTATAAAGTTAAGAAATTTTAATAATAGGGTCACCTTCATTCAGAGTCTCCAATTTTTCCCATATAGCCTTTGTAGTTGATTTGTCAGCGAGTTCCACAATTTGTTGATAAGAAAGTGCACACAAAAAGGCTTCTTTAGCTCTATAATCATTTTCAATGTCCTTATCCAGGCTTTCCGGAGGAGGATTACCAGATGCTGGTGTAGATAGGAAATGTGGAAATCATCACAAGCAATATAAAAACTAATCTAGCCCAATCACGAAAGCTTAAATGTAATGATCTATCCTAAACACACTCAATAAAGACATAAAGACAAAACATTCAAAACTAAATACTATGCAAACCAAATGTAGACATGAATGCTTCCTTCATGTGGCTCCATTGTTCTTCTTTCCTCTCCAAATAGCCTTTGTTTGTGGATCTCACCTTCAAGTGGATACACATGAGATGAAAGCAAATAGATAAGATTATGGCGCAAGAGTACTCGAAATGTGATTGTTTTGACAAAGTGATTATTTCGACAAAGTCATTACCCCTGATTGAAGAAAAATCATCCAATTTATAGAAAAATTGGAGAAAAGATCAAATTAGCATGAAATGGATATTAGAAGCAATTGATTTCAAAATGGCAAAATTGAGTGAAAAGAAGATGGTTATGACACCTTCTATGTCATGAATTATGACATATTGCCAATGCAAAGCTTAGAGAACTAGAACCTTATGACATCTTGCTATATCAAGAGTATGACGCATGAGAAATCCATGCTTCCACCAAAGCACAAAAATAGGGAGAGACTAGAGAAAAATTAATTAGGTGGAAATTAAATTTGACAAATTAGAAAATAGGTGGAAATTAGAAAATTAGAAATGAAGAAATTAGGAAATTAGAAAAATTAGAAATGATGAAATTAGAAAATTGAGGAAAATAGGAATTAGGAAAATTAGAAATGATGAAATTAGAAAATTAGAAATTGATGAAATTAGAAAATTAGGTGAATTAATTAACAATTTTTCATTCATTAATTAATTCACAAAAAGAGGGGGAGTTAATTAGCCAATTAAATAAATATTTAATTGTGACAAGAAGACTTAGGATAGATAAATAAATTATTAATCCTAGAGGGAAAATGACAAACAAGATTAAATGAATAAATCATAAAACCTTAGAAGATGAATTAGAAATGCAAGAACGACAATTAGGTCTTGACAAAAGATAATTGATGTAGATTCGATTTGATCATGATTCTGAATGATTTGATTGATAAACAATTGAGATTGATTGACAAATTGACCAATATTGATAAAGAGACCAAATTGATATGCGCCAATTGACATGATTGAAGAGGACAAGGATCGATGACGAATCGATCGTAAAATGACAAAATTGGCAAGGACAAGGATCGATGACGAATCGATCATAAAATGACAAAACTGGCAAGGACAAGGATCGACCAAAATCATGACTGAAGATTGTTATTGACAAGACCAAATTCGAAAGCGAGACAAATGAAGAATGCAGAAGAAAGACTCGATGCTTGCAAATGATAAAGACCAAGTGCGTAACATAGGAGAAATGTTAATGCAGCGCAAAAACCCTAAAATAAGGCAATGCGCCAATGTTAAAGTACGATTCCGCAAGCGTTGACCATTTTTAGGTGTCTACATTTTGCCCCTCTTTGAGACAATGCGATTTTAAGCATTGTTTCAAAGAACAATAATGAAAATGCCCTAGACAATAATAATGACATATGCATGCCCCCTCGAGAAATTGGTCGGAAACATGCAGAGAAGAGGCCAATTGATCGATAAGAATGATAGAAAATGATAGGATCAAATGGACTACCAAGACTAACGGAAGAAATGTTAGTAAGTAGAAATTAGATAGAGGACCAGTAGAGATGAAGAAAAACTTGCTCTCACATATGCACATAAGTAGGTGAGAACCTTTATTTATTGTAGCAAAGCGAATGCAGAGCATCATGGTATTGAAGGCCAGAGCTGGAATGCAACCCTTTTTTGCAAAAGACAGACACATCGCAGACAAACAACAAATCACAACAAAAAGGAAAAGGATCATGAACCATCCCGGTCACTCTAAATCACTCAATGACATCATTGAGCAACATAGGAACATGATTGAAGCCAAAAATAAATCAGTAAAAAGATAAGATGCACAAATTCCAACAAATCAAACAAACATCTTGATCTTCATTGTCAAAAGTTGAAAGTGCTGATAGGATGATCATGTTGTCTGGTTTCAGGACATGCGGTACCCCATCTAAGACAGGACACAGTCTAGTTTCGAGTATACCACACTCTGTATAAGACCCATGATAGTAGAGACAAGGACAAATGATATTGATGGTAACATTCGATTGATATGACAATTGCGATTAGTTTGAATGTCTGGTTTGAGTGAAAAAGTTCATCTGTCAATGCATGATTTCATTAAAGCACAGTGTTGGATTGCGAGTTGTTGGAGGTATACTCAGTGAGTTGTCTATGAGGGATTATTTATTTTTTTGCTTTGCTTTTCGAGAGTTTACAATTTTTTTTTGTTTTTTGAGGACTTTATTTGTTTTTTTTGGATTATTTCAGGATGTTATTCAATTTTTTAAGAGATTTTTTCAGGACATTATTTGATTTTTTTTTTTTGGCTTATTTCAGGACATTTTTCAATTTTTTAAGAGATTTTTTCAAGACACTTTTCAATTTTTTTTGAATTATTTCAGGACATTTTCCAATTTTTTTTTGAATTATTTCAGGAGATTTTTCAAACTTTTTGAATTATTTTAGGACATTTTTCAATTTTTTTGAATTATTTCAGGACATTATGTGAATTTTTATGATTTTGCCCACAGTGTCTAGCAAGGCAAGGAATATGGCAGGTGAATAAATAGGCTTGCTGAAATGATGGTGGATAGAAGGAAGAGAAAGGCCTTTTATCATGGAGACAATACGGATGCAATTTTCAAGGGCTATGGCTTGATGGGACAAGAGATTGGATATGACAATGTAAAGCAGTGACATGGTATGAGGGACATGTCAAGAGGTGTTTGAAACCATGTTTAAATTTTGCGTCCTTATGTTAGACCAAGATCAAGGAATAAAAAAGAGTGTATGGATAGTGATAAGATATGGATAGGATAAGCAATACCAAGAATGGATAAGGGACATGGACTGAAGGTCAGGATAGGATACGGGATAGTGGCAGAAATTTGCAATAAGATAGGGAATATGGATGAAAGGTTATAATAAGAAAATGGATAAATGACAAAAAGCTATGATAGATGGAAAGCTGCAAACAAGATGCATGATGCTCATGACGATCTTCAGCCTTGTCAAGATCAAAGGTGGAAAGAGGAAATGGACATGAGGGACAATAGGATAATGGAGGGTAATGACAGGGGTATGATAGGATAATGAAGGGCAATAGGATATGAAGGAGGAAACCTGCCCCCAAGTATGGTATGCAAGAAGTTCATAGATTACACATGACGCCTGTTTGCTAGGTTTTCATCATGGTACTTGCCCAAGGTGCCTGTTTGCCAGGTTTTCACCAGTGGACGAATTATTTTCTTTATTTTTTTTCTTTTGTCTTTTTTTTTTTCACTTTTTTTTTGTATTTTGACTTTTTCAATAGAAGATGGACACATGATAGGGGATGGAAGAAGGACTCAAGCGTATTTTTGTTTGGATAGTAGCCTTGAAAAAAAAAATGGACCATGACCTTTAAAAGTATGCTCAAAGATGTTGGTAGGATAAGGACATGGAAAAAGAGATGAAATTAAGGAAAGGATTTATGCAAAGGATTGGATCAAAGGGATGGAAGGATGGAAAAGATGCATTGGATAATAGGTAGGGTATTGGAAGAATTGGGCTTCAGTGGATGGAGATGAAGGCAAGATTGACATTGGCACACACCTTGAGGGGTGATGGACTGATGGAGGAAAGACGTATTTTGGATATTGAGATTTTGATGAAGGAAAGGCTATGGATTTTGGGACATAAGGGCCCAAAATGGATAAAGAAGGTGATGGAGAAATAGACTTGGAAGGTTTGGATGGAGGAATAGCAATTGTAGATGCCAATTTTGATGTTTCTTTAGGCTTTTGTGCTTCAAGGAGCCGCTTAGGAATCCACATGGTTTTTGATTTTTCATGCTTTTGTGGTTCCTTGGAGTGCATTGCTTGCACAAGGGATTTAGGAACCCATATATATTTTGTCTTTACTTTATTTTGCTCAGTGGGCCTTTGTGGCCTTTTGGATATTTCTTTTTCTTTATAGATCATATTGTTCTTTGTTTTGACATGTCGATTATATTGGACATGTTGATCCTTGAATACATGTGGATTGCTAGACTTATGGCATTTACACTTGGCATCCAAATTGCTTGGAGGGGGAAATGAATGCATGGATGGATATGAATGAAATGGAGTTCTTTTGAATGGATGGAATTTAGTCAAGGATGTGTGCCTTTGCTGACCTTGCATAGAGGAGGAAGGGATATAAGGACCTAAGATGGATGGAAGGGATGATGGGGAAGGGATATGTTTGGATTTTGAAGGGGTGTTGGATTTAGTAGGGGTACCCACGTCTTGAGGAATTTCATTGAGGCCATGACCCTTAATATTTTCTTTAATATGGAGGGGTTCTTTCTCATGAAGGTCTACTCCTTTGCCTTTATGAATATATTGACTTGTAGGATACTCTTTTCTTTGGGAAGAAGACGTGAGTCCATTATGAGGTGGATATGATATGAGAGAAATAATGAGATCTTGAAGTGGATCAGATTGCACCAAAGTGGAAGAACCCATTGTGCATGTCGAGGGTTCATGAACATCTTGCACTGACACGTTAGAATCATGAGGCAAATTAGGATCATGAGGGGGACTAGGATTTTGTAGTGGACATGGTTCAATGACAGGCTCTTCAAGAGATGGAATGGGAAAAATAATGGGATCATCAAAAGAAATGCGATCTTGGAGTGGATATGCTGGATTAGGATGTGGAGATGGAGTAACAAGTGGATCTTGTGGAGGATCTGAAGGAATAATTTGATCTTGACAAGGAGGAAGATCATTGGAATCCTCTTTAAAGGTGCTTTGCTCTTGACTTTCAATGGGATCATCATAAAGGATGGAAAGGATATCTTGATCTTTCTCAGGAAGTGGAATGTCAATGGGATTTGAAAGGACATTGTGTTCATGAAATGGAAGGGGATCGTTTGGGATTGGATGAACTGGGATATCTTGATCTTGCCCAGGGAATGGAGTGTCAGTAGGACTTTGGATAGGATGGACCAGAATAGGGGAATCATCATGAGTGTCTGGGGCAATGGGATCTTGGTCAACAATTGGATGGGATGATAAGGTTTCAGGATCTTGATATTGATTTTCTTTAGGACTCATTTCTTCATGCTCTAAATTATCCTCTTAACATGAGGTTGGACTTTGGATATGCATGGAGGATTCTGACAAGGAATCAATGTTTTGGCATGAAGGAAATGCATTTTGAACATTTGTGATGGATTCTGGAAAGGAATCAATGCTTGAACATGAGGAAGAGGGACTTTGAATGGGGTCCTCTAAAATAGGTAATGGCAATAAAGTGCATGGTGGCATTGGGTCTTGTATTTCTGAAACATGACAAGGATGTGCATCATGAATTGGATTATCTTGGCAATCAATTATGGATAGCTCTTGGATAATTTCATCCTTGGGTGTTTTGTTTGATGAGGACAATATGGAAGGTTCTTGTGAAACTTTGAAAGGTGTAGGGATAGATGCCACTAGGGAGTCAATTTGTTTGTGGGGGGATGAGGCATTGCTAGACATAATTGTATTATCTTGATCTTCCTCAAAGAACTCACTTGGTAATTTCCTTAAGATCATTGCAATAAAGCCACCTTTCTTTCGAGGTTTTGACATGGTTGTATTTGGAATTTGAACTTGTTTGGCAAGGAGTTTGTTCTGATCTAATGTCATGTTTTGATATTGGACTTGGTTCAATTGTTCTGACATGTTTGAAACTTGGGTTGGTGTGTGCTGCAACCTTTGTTTTTGAATGTTTGGTTGTGGTTGTTGACATTGATATGTTGATTGAACTTGTTGATATTCCACCATTGGTTGAACTATTTGTTGACATTGTATAGTTGGTTGGACATATTGTTGAAATTGGACCATTGGTTGTATTGGTTGTATATGTTGAACAATTGGTTGAACCATTGGTTGTATTGGTTGAAAATCTGATTGATAGTAAACACCTTCTTGTTCTTATTGTGGAGGCACATAATGTTGAAATTGATGTTGTCTCTTTTCTTGAAATTGTTTCATCATCTCTATTTGTGAGAGGAGAGCTGGTATGTCTGATCGTTCAAGAAGAGATCTTACATCAATTGGCTCAATCTTTGGATTTTGACCTGGAAATTTTTGAAACATTTTGGACATTTGTGATCTATTCTTCTCAATGTTTTTCACTCTTTTTTCCAATATCTCCTCTTCTTGAGCTAGTTTCTCCTCTAGTTTTTGTATTTGGACATTTACATCACCATGATAAGTTTGATCCAAGTTCTAAGACATGTAGAGATTGGATTGACATGATTGATTTCTCAATTGTGATGACATGGCTTCGTAAGAAGGTTGAGACCTCATTTCAACAAACATGTCACTATGAAATGCAACTAATGGGATTGACAAATGCAACCTAAAGGGATGACAATGCAATCTATGGCAAGAATGCAACCTATGTTTTTGTTGTTTTTTCAAGATTTTGACAAACTCATGAATGTAATTCTAAAAATGAGACCCTTAGGAAATTGGAATGATGTCTAGACCTTAAAGGACAAAAGGACCAAGTGACAAAAGGACAAAATGACAATGTCTCCCCTATATGCTTGGATACTAAGCTAGGTTTGAAGAATTGATGACAAAAGGACAAAAGGTTTGATAAGGTCTAGACTTCCTAACAATGACTTAGGGTTTTATCAAAGATTTGGATTACTCAAGTATGACCAAACCTAGTTTTGACACTATATGCAAAGGAACAATTAATATGCAAGGGACCCTAATATGATATGATAATGACCTAAACTTTAATGAAGGGACCTAGGGTATGCAAAATGCAAATGTATGACAATTGTATTACTCTAATGCAAGAGGACACATGCAAATGGATGACCCTTATTGATATGCAAAGGAGTATGACTTAGGTGAAACCTAACCTTGGTACTTGACAATGAACTTTGTAAAATGCAACATAGGATGAACCTAAATCTAAGTGACATGAATGTTGAGACAAGTTTTTGAACAATGTTTGACAACCATGTTTGAAGGTGCTTTGAACTTGAACTTTTGTTGGATGAATGTCTCTTGTGTTTAACCTTTTTTTGAATCAATTTATCTTGTTTTTGAAATGAGACACAATTCAACTTTTGACAAGCAAAGAAGACAAGATATTTCAACTTAGACTCAAGACAATCATGCTCATTCACACATTTCTTATGGTAGGCAAGGACATTAGGTACTTGAGAGGTAGACTCGTTATGAGATTCAAGGAGAATACATAGATGCTTGACCCCATGGGCTCCCCTCCATGACACTCACTTCTCAGGGCAGCCAAGCATCAGTCCCCATGGAAATCTCCCCATGGCGAACTTAGTATCTCTTCCAAGTATCCAAACTTGTCCTTCTCAAGCAACTAGAAGGATTTTTGGCCTCTAAATACAAGGTGTTTAGTAAGGATTTCTATTAAACATTACTCCTTGATGTCACTCAAGCGTGATTGAGACATTAAGCCCATCAAGATACCAAACAAATGTAGTCACGCAAGCACGATTTAGACCGTGAGGCCCTACTTAGATGTTGATATGAGAAAGAGTTCAAGGGTCATCACTTCCCAAGTTACTAAAATTCCCATGTAACCCTTCCTTCAAAGCTTTCGCCTATCAGGTATTTATTTATAGTGAGTTAGAATGCCAAGGTACTCTAGCTGTGCTCACTTTGGGTCGTTCCCTTCTCACGATTTGTCACTTACTTGCAAAAGAAAGCAAATGGTCGGGAAGGCAGGCCCTCTAAAGGTGACAAACAATCCAAAACATGAGAATGGTATTGAAGATCTAGATTTTTTATCACCCTAAGAAGGATGAGAGCATACTCTCCTACTCCAATGTCAAACTCGACAAGCAAAGTAAACACATGTTCATTCCATCCTACTTAGCAAACATACTAGGTGCCTAATTATGAATTACAAACACAAAGTTTGGTTGGAATATAAGGCAACCTGCAAAATCACTA
Source organism: Cryptomeria japonica (assembly GCF_030272615.1). Lineage (NCBI taxonomy): Eukaryota > Viridiplantae > Streptophyta > Pinopsida > Cupressales > Cupressaceae > Cryptomeria > Cryptomeria japonica. Next base: position 87,159,152 of record NC_081411.1, on the reverse strand, counting down.
AGTTAGGAGTTTGATTTGTTTGGTCTTTGACTAGCGAACCTACAAACAATTCACTAGTAGTTTGTGAAATAATTCTTTGTCAAGCATTTCACCACAAAGCTACCAACAATGTTAGAGAATCAAGAGAAATGAATCACCATCAAATTAATCCATAATGAATCACGTCGGGTTCACCAATTAATGTAGATAGGAAATGTGGAAATCATCACAAGCAATATAAAAACTAATCTAGCCCAATCATGAAAGCTTAAATGTAATGATCTATCCTAAACACACTCAATAAAGACATAAAGACAAAACATTCAAAACTAAATACTATGCAAACCAAACGTAGACATGAATGCTTGCTTCATGCGGCTCCATTGTTCTTCTTTCCTCTCCAAATAGCCTTTGTTTGTGGATCTCACCTTCAAGTGCATACACATGAGATGAAAGCAAATAGATAAGATTATGGTGCAAGAGTACTCAAAATGTGATTGTTTTGACAAAGCGATTATTTCGACAAAGTCATTACCCCTGATTGAAGAAAAATCATCCAATTTATAGAAAAATTCGAGAAAAGATCAAATTAGCATGAAATGGATATTAGAAGCAATTGATTTCAAAATGGCAAAATTGAGTGAAAAGAAGATGGTTATGACACCTTCTATGTCATGAATTATGACATATTGCCTATGCAAAGCTTAGAGAACTAGAACCTTATGACATCTTGCTATGTCAAGAGTATGACGCATGAGAAATTCATGCTTCCACCAAAGCACAAAAATAGGGAGAGACTAGAGAAAAATTAATTAGGTGGAAATTAAATTTGACAAATTAGAAAATAGGTGGAAATTAGAAAATTAGAAATGAAGAAATTAGGAAATTAGAAAAATTAGAAATGATGAAATTAGAAAATTGAGGAAAATAGGAATTAGGAAAATTAGAAATGATGAAATTAGAAAATTAGAAATTGATGAAATTAGAAAATTAGGTGAATTAATTAACAATTTTTCATTCATTAATTAATTCACAAAAAGAGGGGGAGTTAATTAGCCAATTAAATAAATATTTAATTGTGACAAGAAGACTTAGGATAGATAAATAAATTATTAATCCTAGAGGGAAAATGACAAACAAGATTAAATGAATAAATCATAAAACCTTAGAAGATGAATTAGAAATGCAAGAACGACAATTAGGTCTTGACAAAAGATAATTGATGTAGATTCGATTTGATCATGATTCTGAATGATTTGATTGATAAACAATTGAGATTGATTGACAAATTGACCAATATTGATAAAGAGACCAAATTGATATGCGCCAATTGACATGATTGAAGAGGACAAGGATCGATGATGAATCGATCGCAAAATGACAAAATTGGCAAGGACAAGGATCAACCAAAATCATGACTGAAGATTGTTATCGACAAGACCGAATTCGAAAGTGAGACAAATGAAGAATGTAGAAGAAATACTGGATGCTCGCAAATGATAAAGACCAAGTGCGTAACATAGGAGAAATGTTAATGTGACGTTAAAACCCTAAAATAAGGCAATGCCCCAATGTTAAAGTACGATTCCGCAAGCGTTGACGATTTTTAGGTGTCTACAGCTGGATTATGAGGTGTATATCCATTCTTAGTGATTTCCCAAATCTCTTTGCCAAGACATCTCAAATGAGTCTCCATCCTAATCTTCCATACCCTATAATTTGTTCCATCAATCCTATGAATTTCTCTCTAAAAAACAATAGCAAATGAACTTGATGAACTTGAACTGCTAGATGCCAAAGGATCTTCCTAGGCAATTAAGCTTTTGCAGAGAGGACCAAGATCTGATATCGATTGTTAGACTAGTTAAATAACCAGAGGACAATTGAGAGAGGGGGGGGGGCTGAATTAGTTGTCACCAAATTAAAGAACTCTAAACATTCAAGACCTTATTACTGAAACACATAAACTCAATACCGAAATGCATAAACCAAATACTAGAATAACTGATATAACAATTAAACATAAAAATAAATCACAAAAAAATTACCATTGATCCAAAACACATGACACTAAGAGTTGTACATGGAAAACTAGGTAAAGAGAAAAACTACGGTGGAAAGCCTACCCACAGTCAAATAATACTTCTGCAGTAAGTATGTTATTACAATATGAGGGGCCTACACATACAAGAAGACCATTATCCTATCTCACACTACTCATCATAAAAAGGAGCCTCATTGACTACATAAACATGAGACTACAATCCAAAAAGAAGAGTGAGCTGCAAAGATAGCATTTCCTATCCTTGAGCACAGTTTCGGTTAAGCTCAATACTAGAGGTGTTAAACCTTTTTTACAAACCCAATTCGATCACTTATAGTTGACCAAACCTTCTAAATATTATTATAACATTATTGGCACACAGATAATCCCATAACCTTGACCTATGATCTACAAAGAGATCTTACATCATATTTATACCAACTCGGGACCTAAAAAATTAGGTCGGCCAAATAAAAGATAATACAATAAGTTCACAGCATAAACCCTCAATCCAATGATCAACTAGGTAGGCTTAGGCCCCCAAAAATGTAAACCAATCATTAAATCCCATTGGTAATGCATCAAGAACATCATCCAAAATGTTACATAAACTAGTCCATAACCTAGATAACACCGAACCTAAAATAGGTTGCCATAAACCAAATCCAATACCATCGATAAATTGGAACACAAACAAGATAACCATTAGCATCCTGAGAACCATCTAGAAGTCATACCAAGATCACTTATCACATGCATCAAAATATCTTCAACAAAGATCTACCAGTAAAACCCTTACTGGTGACAAAAAGGCTTACTAGAACAAATGATAGTTCTTGAGTCATCAAATCCTGAAGGGTGAACTCACAATACTGGTTCCCACTTTTTGGTACATCCTGATTTTTGCTGAAATCATACATTTTTTCAAAAATATAATGATTTAAGCTTTAAGAGTTCCCATTTGAAGTAATTAATTGAAGAGAGTTAGATCAAAGGCTCTTAGATCAAAATTTCTTGGATAGAACCTCTCTACTTCTAAATCATACTTGCAATGACGTCTCCTTTTCATCTGTCAAATGTTGATAAAAAAAATTACAATAGCTTTTGGGGGGTCAAATGAATTCATTTAGAAGTTTTGTTTTTTAAAGTATTTAGTCCTTATTATAAGCGATCCAAATAGTATATTTTTTAATATATTTAATTTCATTAATATATTTTTATTTTATTTCTTATGAATGTAAGTTTTTCATGGAACATGAACTTATTTGTTCAATGCATTGAGAAAAATAGTAAACTAATTAAATAAAAAACTAAAAAACATCTATGCCCTAGGTATTGATGTCTTCTTTATAAAAAAAAAATAAATTGAATTTTGATATATATAGAACAGGTTATGTGTTCAAATGTACACCTATATCTAAATTATAATTAGTAGGACTTCAAAACTAAATAAAATGAAAAATATTCAACATATGACTATCAAACCAACTGCATGCCTTGGGTATTGATGTTACAAATCAAAATTCAAAAGAATTAAATTTTTATCATTTATAGAACAAAATTTATGCGTTTTAGGATACACATCACTCTTAAAAAAATGTTTCCTATAAAAACTACTTTTTGAGGGAGATGGAAAAATAAATAAAATTCAATTCAAAAACAATTGAAAAAATATATATTTAGAATATACAAGAAGATTTTACAAATTACTAGTTTACATAATCTCCAAATTCTTAACGGTTTAAAAGTTATAGGTGTTAGAATGTGAAGGTTTTTTTCAAAATGTTCATCTAAGTGTCAAAGTTGGTCAAAAAGTGGGGACCAATATTGTGAGTTCACCCCGAACCAACTATTTGTGATACACATCTGAATAGCATGAATGACAAATCCAAACCAATTCCACAAACTAAAGCATACTGAATCATACCTGATCATACTAGATCAATATCATAATCAACCACTCTACTGAAACCAACCGAAAACCAGTAAACAATCAAAACAACCGGTGTTGCCATCAATGACAAAACATCAATGCAACACATAATCAATTCCTTCAAATTTCCAACAATAATGTCTATGTAATATGGTCGAATAAATAAAGTAGAATACATAACTTCAAAAGAAACGAAAACAATGAGTTTTAGCTTAGTAGTTGTACACTTATTTGTTGTGGTTTCTCTTTCATTTGTTCTAGTCTTAGATTTTTTTCTCTCAGGAGAGGAAGATCTTCATATCCTAACTTATTTTTATATGCAAAAGTAAGCTTATCCTTCTTAGATTATTTCCCCTTAGGAGAGGATGTAGAATCGCTTTGTTGAGGAGAGGAATATTGTGCTTATTCTTTCATTTCTTTGCCTTTTCTTTCTTTTGCTTCTTGTCATAACCTTTTCCTTAAGTTCATGTATTCCTTGATTATCCACCAAATAGTTTGACTTATATTTATGGAGAATCCCCATTTTGATCAACTTAGTTTTATCAAGCATCAACATTTATGTGATAAAGCAAATGATGGTGTAGTGTAGGCACTACTAGTAGCATCGTAAATTGTACACATTTATTAGTATGTCCAATTTCACAATCCTAGCACCTATTTTAGTATTTCACTTTCCTCTATCCATTATAGGACCTTTATTATAATCAATTAATATTTAATTCAATATTATAGGTTTTATCCCATTTTATTACATCATCACATTCTTATTTGAGCTCTCAATTCTGGATGTGCCCTTTATATTTTATTGTGATTTATCCTTAATCCTACCTTAATTTCATCTCTCAAAGTATATTTTCTATATCTACACATCTTGGTTTGAGCCACCAAGATAAATTTAGCATTAGAATCATGATTTCTCACATCCCTTGAAATTTGGAAAAAAGTTGATAGGACCATGGCGCCCACCACCATGGTCCCAAGCTTTTTTCCTCAAATTTTGGGAGGATGATTGAGTGGTTCAATTCTAACTCTCTACGAAAATATCCCAATATTTTTTCCTCAAATTTTGGGAGGATGATTGAGTGGTTCAATTCTAACTCTCTGCAAAAATATATCAAATGTAATTCCATCTAAAAGTGATTTCAATTATGAAATTCCTATAGCATCCTTCTCAACTTATTATCACTTAGAAGCATTCCGAGTCTCTATCTACAAGAAATCTATTACTCTTGCATCCGTGAAACATTAATCAAACATTTTCAGAGATCTTCAAGGTTGCATATTTATCCTTCAACCATTGTGGAAAAAAATTACATCAACCTTATGCACTTATGTGTGTGTGATTAGGGTTTTGTATTTTTCATGTCAATTCATACAACATATACCAGGTTAAACTTTTTGGAACATCTTGATTTTTGCAGAAATCATACATTTTCAAGAAAATATAATGATTTAAGCCTTGACAGGTCCCATTTGAAGTAATTAAATGAAGAGAGTTAGATCAAATCCTCTTAGATCAAAATCCCTTGAATAGAACCTCTCTACTCTCAAATCATACCTGCAATGGAGTCGCCTTTTGCATCAGCTTTTGGGGGGTCAAATTAATTCAATTTGTTTTTTAAGTATGCAATCCTTATTATAAGCTTTCCAAATAGTATAATTTTTAATATATTTAATTTCATTAATATATTTATGTTTTATTTCTTATGTATGTAGGTTTTTTCATCGAACATTGAGGATTGTGTTTCACACATGGAAAATTTGAAAAATAGAAAAATAAAATTGTAAAAAATATCTTTTCCTTGGTGTTGGTATCCCCATTTCAACACAAAAAGAAAAAGTTCATTTAAATGCATGCCAAATAAGTATGCATTAAAAAATACACGTCTAGCCAAATTACAATTACTCTTGACCTCAAAAATTAACTAAAAATATTACATGTAACAAAAAATTATGAAAAAAATATCCATCCACTAGATATTGGTGTGACATATATATATTTTAAAAACTATAATTTCTTTCTTGCTATAAAAATTTAATACATTGCAAAATAAATATTAATTCTCAAAAAAGATGATTTTAATAAATATTGATTCATTAAAAGTTACATAACAATATGGAAAATTAATTTCAATTTTTTAAAAAATATATATATCTAGAATCTATATAAAAAATATCACTGTGTAGAGGGAACAATGAGACTAAGTAAACAACCCCTAATCCCACTCTCATGTAGACACTCATGCAATGCAAAAGAGTCTAGGGAGGTAATGCACTTTGAATACTTCTTGTGAGGAAGAGAGAGCCAAGGATTACCTCTTAGGGTTTCTATTCCCTTGCTGTAAATGAGAGATAGGAGAAGAGCAAAGTGTAGATTTGAATGATTAACCTAGAATGCAAGTATACACAAGCAACCCTAATCTGGAATTACAGAATTGGAAATAACTGATATACTATTGAAAACTACAGATTGGGAGACAAATTCGGAGGTGCACCTGTACCAAAAATATGAGGCAAAATGTCAAAGATTGGAGTGCTACGCCTCTATCCTGATTCTGTAGACTGGATGTTGTAACTGACAGACTGAGATCTAAAGATTGTAAACTATTGTCCTGCCAAAATCTGGGATGACCAGGGTGCTATGCCCCTTTCTTGGGTAGGACCAGGGTGCCACACCCTTGTCCCAGATGTTTCTTCTTATCTTTGGTCCTTGGAAAATTTTCTCTATGCTCTGTCGGTCCTAAAATTTACAACGATACTTAGATCCCGAATCTGCACCTGTAGCTAAAAATAGGGTTTTGGGTGGCTATATAGGGTTTTGTGTTATTCAAACCCCTATTTCAGTGATTTCCACCTCAACAAATAGGCAATTTGTATGGTAAAATAGTGTGTACAAGAATCTTGTGTGTGTACAAGACCCTAGGATGAATGCAAACAATCTAGAGCAACCCTAAAGAGTAAATCCTAAATGCTTGTAATTGATAAAGTAAATGCTCTAAATCAATTATATAAAGAGATTTAAAGCATGAATGTAAATCAAATTGATTTAATGAAGCTCATACAAAGACATGGAAATAACATGAAACTATACCCAACTCCAAGGGAGAGGTACAAGCCAATCTTCAGTTTGTGATCTCCTATTGCTTTCCTACTTCTTCAAAAGCCCCCAATTAATGAAAGAATGCTTGATCAATGCTTGATAGATTATAATGAAGAATTGAAAAGATCTTTTCTTTCGCTACATAGAAGGCTCCTTGTGGTCTCTTTGCTAAAATCTCCTCTAGATCTAGATTCTCCCTCCAAAATGAAGAAAGAGAGCTCTTATGTATGAAACCCTAGATCTTGATTTCACCTTTGTGCAACTTGCACCTTGTCTGACCAACTTTTCACCAAATTTTCATGGCCATTAGATATATTGATATTAGAGTGGAGCCCAAAGTTTAAACTGATTTTGAGATGTTTTGATATGTGAAATTGAGCCTTAAAGGTTGAAATAAGACACAATTAGGGTTTTGATTTAATGACTTATTTAAGGAATAAAATGAAAAGGAGAATGCTCAGGGTAAATGGCCTAGATTTATAATGTGTGAATTGATGAAATATGAATTTAGATTTAATTAAATTAATTAATTAAATGCTTAAAGAAAATTAGAAATGCAAGATACAAAACACACTAAGGTGGGTGCTAAACCAAGCATGGAATTGTACCACCCTAGCAAGGGTGTACAATTTATGATGCTAGATTTAGCCCCCACTTTAGCGATCATATGACAGTACATGCATATGCAAGCTAAAGTATAGAAAAGTAAACATTATTTGAATAATTATATATCCATATGTTGTTGGACAAAGCCACCAACGATATATGCAGTACATAGTGAGGAACCACACCCTACAAAACCACATGTTAAATCACAAAATCACCTAATTATTACTAAAGAAGGTGATGAAATTCACAAGTAGCTATATGCCCCCCTATTTTGGCTTTCTTATTAGTGAGGTGAAATAGGGTATCATGTTTACCACAATGAATTGTGATAAAGACCCTAATGAAACATGTTCACAACAAGGCTCGATTGTACATCAAATTGCTTTAAGGAAGAAGTATGGAGAAAGAGAGCAAATTCACAATCCCAATGCCACCGACGATGCAAAAATAAATAATCCCTAGCTCAAGTTATGATAGATTAAGTGGTAGGAGTGAAATTAGGTTTTTAAACTTAAAATTATAAAACTAGAAAAGTGCATACCTCATAAATATGAAAGCCACACTTTTATTTGTCACTTTTTGACTTTCTGGACTATTAACTATAGAGGAGCCCACGCATTAGCCATCATACATTGATATTAACCTGAGTGACCCACACAAATGGAGATCCTATGCCAGGTCATCTTGATCGAGAGACTACTTGACGAGGTGAGTTGACCTTTTGTTAACTCTTTGTTCACTTTTTTGGTTTCCTTTCATATTTGTGTTGATAATTTGAGTGTCAAGATCATATGTATGCCCCCTTTTTGGGCACCATGGTCTCCTAGGGTGCCCTGGTCCTCCCTAGGCAACCTGGTCCCATAGGGGTGCCCTAGTCCTCCTAGGCCACTCTAGTCCCTCCTCAGTGCTCTGGTCCTCCCAAGGAACTCTAGTTCTAGAGGGGTGCTCTAGTACTCCTAGGAAACCTTGGTCCCTGCTTGAGGTGACTGAGAGTTGCATGAGATAAGGCGTCTAATGTTTATAATAGATAGATTGATGTTTTTTATTAGATGATGATGATGAATGTGCGATTTCTAATGATTGGATTGTTTTGTTTTGTAGATTCTCTCCTACATACGAGAGCACATTGGCGGCCATACCTTTCAGAGCCTTTAGAGTCATATTTTGAGGCTAAAACCAAAGGATAGAGAGCTGCTACACACAGTAGGTCTATGGTTTGTTATGAACATGCCCACCATCAAGTTACACTATGCAATGCTGATGACCTTGATGGAGATATGGGATATAGATACCTCCACCTTTCTCCTACCTATGGGAGAGATGATAGTCACTCTAGAGAACATGTACCACATACTCCATCTGCCTATCAGAGTAGAGATAGTGAGGTATCAAGTTGATCACACTGCTACCAACTATAGGATGGAGTAGATATATTGCATTGGGAGAGAGAATCCCAGTGAGACAAAAGGCCACATTATGATTAGTTTCCTTCTACATCCCACCGTTGAGGTACCACTAGTGAGACTATTGGTGATTGCTACCATTGCATTAGCTGTGTGCCCTAATGGGAGCGACACACATATGCATAGAGGTCTCACTTATTTGGCAAGATCTATGGAGAGACATATACAAGTATTCTCTTGGGGGTGGAGCATGTTAGCCCACCTGTATCATGACCTAGGAGTGTACATTTTTGGATAGGGATGCATCTTGATGACTTGCACACTACTATAGATTTGGATACTTGAGCACATCATGCATACTAGACCTGCTAGGGTTCCCATTGATCTGGTTCTAGAGTAGCCTAGGGTGTTTGAATATCCTCTTACTTGTGAGTGGTAATTTAGATAATTTTTTCATTGGAGGGTGACATTTGACATATTGAAAATGGAGGTTATCAGATGGAGGCCTTACCTTAGGATGTACATGTGTGCAGGTATGCATAGGTAGTTGTTTTGCATGAAGAGGAACCATCTTCTGAAGGGACTGTATAGCCACATTGTAGTCCCATTCTTCTTTGACCAAGTCTGATGACAGTTTGGGTTTGAGTAGAGTATTCCTATAGATGTGCCTATCTACATCCAACACTCATGTGTGACCCACTAGGCCAGGAGAAATTTCGAGGCCTACTAGTGATGAGATTGATATCACAGATTCATATGGGTCAAATTGGGATATCATGATTGACTATAGAGATGATGTGGGTGCACACCGATGGTACATTATATGGTGGGGCAAGATATACCCTAGAGCTATATTTCCAACATAATTCTCTAGAGGGAACCCTAGACCATGGAGACATGCGGGTGATGAGGAGGACCCTGATACATTTGGGAACCTTGGTGAGGAGGACACAGATGATCAGGATGATGATGCAGGAGAGTAGAAGGCTAGTGGTGATGGAGATGAAATAATGTAGGAGATGGAGATTAGGATGGTGATGATTAGGGGGATGGAGAGGAGGAGGAGGATGAGGAGGATGAGGAGGATAAGGAGGGTGAGGAGGATGAGGAGGGTGAGGAGGATGAGTCAGATGGAGTTTCACATCACTCCAGGGATAATATCATAGCCTTAGATCCACTGAGTGCGCCATCTTGAGGGGAGAAGGACCCTATAAGGGGTCCTGATTCTAGTTCCCATCGTCCCATGCCCACCGTACATAGGCATTATGAGCGTGAAGAGCCTAGCGGGTCCCAGTCATAGGAGGTCTCTTTCCATGACACCTATTGGAAGGAGGGAGATCCAAGTAAGGTGTTTTATGATTGTTCAATTTATGCATCTTAATTATTTAGATTTGATGATTTAGAATGTTACTAATAAAAACCCTCTTTCTATCTATGTAGTTGGCATCTAGGAGTGACACTCCCTTATCCAAAATGCAGTGATGGACATCATCACTACCACACACATTCCTAGCTCCTCACAGATAGTGCATAGACCTTAGAGGAGTGTTGGGTGGTATGAGGACCTATTCACCCATTCTGGGTGGAGTTAGAGGTCTTGCGAGAGAGGGACAATACCTTGTTAGAGAGGCTGCAATGGATAGAGCATGATTTAGCAATGGCTCAGGCAGAAACAAGCACATATTGTAGGATCATAATGGATAGGGAGCACAGGAGCTCCTCATGGAGTCACTCATGTTCCACATCACAATACACACCCATGGGTCCACCCCCATGACCAGATCAGGAGGGGACATCTAGTCACCACCCTCCAGCTACTAGTCCTAGGGATAGGAGATGACTATGTTGTAGTATGTGACACTTTTTGATGTATAGTAATATAAATATTATGACATCCATTGATATATTTTTATTTATGCTTATGTTTTATCTAAAACATGTTACCTTAATTCTTGAAACAATGTATGCATTGCTTTGATTAAAAGTAACATATTTGGTAATGAACATGTATGTCTAATCTAATTTCCATGTGATTGATTTCTCAATGCTTCATGATTAAATTGATATGTGTGTGATTTAATTAAATAACTAAGTATTTAATTAAATACTACGCTGGTGATGTAGAAGAAATATATATTAAGATTAAGAACCATATGTCTAATGTGATGTAATTAACTTTAATTAAACACAACATGGTATAATCCTACTTAACACATAAGAAATTGTATAACATACTAGCACATATAAAATGTAATTCTATTACAGTTTACATAAATGAATCCAAGACAAGCCATAAAGTGAAGAAACATGCTTGTCAAGAATGAAGTAATGTAGACTAAAAATTGCAATATCATTTAATACTACATACTTTAATAAAGATATGCTATAATATTATCCAATTTAATTAAAGAAAAGGCACAAGGAGAGAGAATAAACTAGAAAGAGAGAGAGAGAGAGAGAGAGAGAGAGAGAGAGAGAGGCATAGTATCTACGAAGGAGCATAACATTTATAGGTTCTTTGAGAGGCGTACCTTCCACATTTGCTATCTTGTAATTACCCAATCCATAGACTTCGACAATGATGTATGGTCCAAGCCAATTAGGGTCAAATTTTCCTTTCTCCTCAGGTAAGGCATTCATGTTGCACTAATTCTCATAAAGTACTAAATCACCCACTAAGAAGGAATGTGGAATGAATTTATCATTGTAGCTTCATTATAGATTTTTATGTTATGCTTGAATATGCTCAAGAGTCTTTATGCGCCATTTGTCAAGCATCTCAAGTTGTTGGAGCCTTTTTTCTCTATAGGAATCATCATCCATTATACCTTTAAGATAAATTCTTAAAGATGGAATTTCTAACTCCAAAGGTATAATAGCATCAACACCATAAACCAGATTATAAGGGGTACAACCCATAGCAATACGTGTATGCTTTTTTGGTAAGCCCAAAGAGCATAGATTAACTCAGTGTGCCAATCCTTACCATGCTTGTTCACAGTCTAGCAAAGAATTTGTTCGATTATTCTATTTGAAGATTCGACTTGACCATTTGATCAAGGATAGTAGGGTTTAGAAAACTTATGTTGAATATGATATTTCTTGAGAAACTTCTCCATGTCTTTATTTTTAAATGATGTTCCACTATCTAAAACCAAAGCGGAAGGTATTCCAAATCACGAAATAATATTATCTAAGAAGAATTGATAGATTACTTCAGTGGTAGTAGATCGAAGATGAACTACTTCTACCCACTTCATAAAGTAATTGGTAGTGGCTACAATGAAAGTATGTCCCTATAATAAGGGAGGATATATTTTACCAATAAGATCCAAACCCCATGTAGAAAAGGGCCAAGACACTACTTGATGTCGAAGTTCTTGGGTGGGAGCATGAATAAAATTGTTATGTTGCTAACACGAATGACATTTCTTAAAAAATACAAAGGAGTCCTTTTCCATAGTCTATAAATAATATTCCATTTGGAGCAATTTTTGAACTGAGGATCTTCCCCCAAAATGCCCCCCGCAAGAACCTGAATCTACTTCCTGAAGAGCAATAAGGATTTCAGCTTTGTGAAGACATCAAAGGAGGACACCATTATAACCCCCTCTATAAATAACATTAGAAATGATAATGTATCTGTTGGCCAACTTGCGAATCCTATCCCTAGTATTCTTATTTGTAGAGTCAGGGAAGGTACCATCACTGAAATATCTCACGATATGCGAGTACCACTAATCAGAATTTATAATGAAATAATATGCCATATCACTAGGATTGTCCACAATGGTCGGAATAGTGAGGTTATGAATGGTGAATTTGAGATCTACCAAGGGATCCTCTAAAGACACAAGAGAGGATACACATGCCATTGCATCAACATGTCGATTATCTTTTCAAGGAACAGGCTCCATGGTTTAGGAATCAAACTTTTGCAACAATGATATAGCTAAATATTTATATTATGATAATTTATCTTTCTTAGCTTGATAAATTCCTATCACTTGTCTTATGATTAATTGATAATCTTTATAGATATGTAGATGTTTCACATTTAATGCTAGGGCTTCTTTAATTCTAGCCATAAGAGCCTCATATTCAACAATGTTTTTGGTACATAAGAAATTGAGATGATATGATAAAGGGATAGGTTTCTTTTTAGGAGAGATTAAGATAACACCTACCTCTAATCCTGTATGGCATCTAGAACCATCAAAATATATTTATTAGATCTCGTCAACCTTAGTAGAGAGAATGTATTCATTGGGTAAAGACTCTTAGTTAGGTAGGGAGAAGGTAAAAGGAGCCTCAACTAAGTCGTCAATCAATGCTTGACCTTTTATTATCTTTTGCGAAGCAAACTTAAGGTCAAACTCAGTCAACATTATAACCCACTTGGTTAAGCATCCTAAAAGATCAGTTTTGAAGAAAAGATGCTTTAGAGGGTCAAATTTCATGATAACATGGACTTGAACATTCAAAAGGTAATGCCTTAATTTTTGGGTTGCAAAGACTAAAGCAAGGCATTGTCTTTCTATCACAGAATATCGGACTTCGTAATCAAGTAAAGTGCAACTTATGTAATAAAATGAACATTATCTACCATCCTTATCACATTGTGCCAATAAGGTTGCAAGAGAATGAAGGGAAGTAGCTGTGTATAGAAGAAAGGGTTTGGAAGGGTCAGTGGGTTGAAGATTGGGAGGATTAGAAAAATATGTTTTTAAATATTCAAATGCTTGATGACAATCCTCATTCCATTGAAAGGTGATATTATTTTTAAGTAAGTGGGTGAAAGGAAGGGTATGATCTGCAAGTCGAGAAACAAACCTACGAATAGATTAAATCTTTCCTTGTAAAATTTTTATTTTGGAAGCATTTTTAGGAGGTGGCATGTGAATAATGGCATCAATATTCTTCGTATCCACCTCAATTCCATGATCTGAGACCATGAATCCTAATAGTTTTCCACTATCCACACCAAAAACACACTTTTGAGGATTCAAGGGCATTGTGTACTTATGAATTCTTTCAAAGACTTAACGAAGGATCTTAAGATGATCTATACGAAGAATGGATTTAGCTAAGATGTCATCAACATAATCTTCTAAGATTTTATGCATGTAATCATGGAATATGAGGGCCATAGCATGTTGATAGGTAGTGCCTACATTTTTCTATCCAAAAGGAATCATAACCCAACAAAATGTGCCCCAAGGGGTGGTGAAAGAAGTTTTGAATTGATCTTGAGGATTAATGAAGATTTGATTATATCTTGAGAAACCATCCATGAAGGATAATAAAGCTTGTCCTTATATGGAATCTACTATCATATCAATATTTGGGATAGGGAAATCATCCTTCAAAGAGGCTTTATTAAGATCTCAAAAATCCATACACATCCTAGTCATGTTATCTGATTTATCCATGACCACAATGTTTGAAATCCATGGGGAGTAATCAATAGGATGGATGAATCTGACATCCAATAACTTTTCAATCTTAGCCTTAATGGGGAATTCTACTTTAGGGTTCATCTTTCGAATATTTTGTTTTCACAAGTTTAGCATCAAGAACTAAGACAATGTTATGAGTGACAATCTTAGGTTCAATGCCATGTATGTAAGAATATATCCAAGAAAAGGTTTCAGGGAATTCATATAACAATTTAGAATATTGTTTTTGTTCTTCTTCATCCAAGAATTTCCTTATCTTAATGACTGTGTCTTCAATAGAGGGATCCATTATAATATCAATAGTATCACTTATGAGGAGATTGCTTTGTTGAGGAGTGTCCTTCAAGTAAGGAATTTCTTTAACTATCTCATCATTTTTTTTTTCTTTCCCAAAGTAAGCTTCTACATTTAAACAATAGGGAAAACCACAATTATGGTGATAACGAGGAAGCTTGTCATAGGCTCCTAGGAATTCAACTAAGGAATCATCAGTGGGATAAACATCCAAAGAAAAGACACTAGAATAGTCACAATTAGTATAATTTGGATACTATAATTGAGAGAGAAGTAGAAATAACATTAACACTAATAGATGGTCTCATAGAAGCTTTAGTATGCTCAAAAGGATCATAGCCAAGTCCAAATGTTGTATCACAAAAAATATTTTCCAAAGGAACTTTTATCCCTTCTTCTTGGGTACCAAATCCATTACCATTATATCCACACTTAGCTAGGATGTGAAAGCTAGGACCATAAAGGTTAGCCATTTCTAAAAGAGAAGGGGGGTTTTCATAAAGGGATCAAAATCATTTGAATTAGAAACCAAGGGAGATGAAGTGTGAGAAGTTGACACAAAGTTATTACTCAATGGCTCAGGTAAAGTGGATTTCTTTCTAGGTTATTCTTCTTCTTCTTTCTTCCTTTCAACCTTGGGATCTATAGGGGGGATTTTATATTCTCCTATGAATGTAGGATTAAAGTCAAGGTATTCCTAATCATCTTCTGCAAGAATATTTTTAGGAGAGAAGGCATCTTTAGTAGTAGAATTATTTTAAGAAGGTTCTTCCTCAAGAACCTTAGGTTCTCTTGAGGAATCATTGGAAGATGAACTAGAGGTAGGAGATATACTTGAGGAAATAGACACACTAGTAGGAGTAGAGTTTTTTGAAGAATCATCTAAGATAGTTGGGGAAGAACTAGTTGAAGAGGATTTGGATGTTGATGTTTGTAAACAAGCTTGGAGATTAGTATCACCTAGCAAGGTATATGTCTTATTGTTGTAAGTGAATTTTACTTTCCTATTCAATGTAGAGGGGACAACTTGCATGCTATGAATCCAAGGTCTCCCTAATAATAGGTTATATGTCATATTTCCAAGCATGACATGAATATGTGTGGGTAAAGTAACATTACCTACCTTAATAGGAAAGGTGATGATGCCTAATGAATATTTAGGAACATTATCAAAGCCTCATATAGTAAGAGAATCGACCTTAATGAGAGATGTATCGACATTGCTTTTATGCAACAAGTTAATGCTACAAACATTAAGGCCATAACCATTGTCCACTAGTGCTCGTCTTATTGCACCATCATTTATCATAGCCACAATCATTAAAGGATCATATTGATTTTGGATCTCACTAATGGGTAGCTCATCTTGGGTAAACACAATTTGAGCCTTAGGGGATGTGATAGAGTCAATAAAGGAAGCCATATTATTGGATGTCACTGTGCGTGGGACATTCAAAATTTTCAAGCATCTTGTAACCTTCCATGATGGGTTGAAGAAGTTTGAATCAAATCCCAAAGGGATATCTTCGCAGGAGTAGCCTTGAGCTATTCAATATGATCATATCCCCTACCAAGAGTTTGTGAAATATGATGTGCTTAAGGAAGAATAGGTTGAGGATCAAGAAAAGAAGTGGGGATAACTAGAGGATGATTAGGTTTCCTATTATTTATTGTATTATAATTGTCAGTAACTGCATGATGAATTTCCTTAGTTAGTTGTTTAGCATAACTATAGGGAGTCTTAGTGGGATTTCCTCCTTGCACTGTAATGACACATTTGTTAGGAGTACTAGAAGTATCATGACTATATCCACCTTCAACAGTGAAAAGGGGTTGGTTGGGAAGTTTTGAAGTTGAATAATGATAAGCACCTTGGACTAAAAAAAGAGGCTTTCTATGTTCATTCATATTTATCATGTTCATTAATATTTTAGATGTATATTTTTGTTTGAAAACTTAGGCAAAAACATAGTAATCAAGGGCATCATCCAACAAGGCATGGTCATATCGATTGAAAGGTTTATCTTTTGATTCAAAAGGAGACATATCCTCATTAAGGGAATTGTTGTAGGCAACCATGTTGATAGCTCTAGTGGAGGATTTTATAGGAATGTACACATGAGAGGAGTCATTCAACTTATCTTTCTGATCACTATGAAATGACATAGTAACAAGGTTGATAAGTTCTTAGAAAAATGAGGGTTTAGAAGGCCTAGGGTTCAAAAATAATCTAGAGATTCATCTAACTCATTCTTAATAAACTTATTATCAACATAATTATATATATCATCAAAGGTATGAACATCTTTCAAATGAAAATCTGACATTTTGAAATGGAAATTGAACGAAATTCAAACACAATGCAAACAAATAAAAGAAATCTCTTTCTTTTTTAGAATTTTATGTTTATAAAGAAAATAAAAGATACTAAATATAGATCTAACAATGAAATGCAATGAAAATAAGATTGAGTTCACATCGGGTTCACCAAAGATGTGTAGGGGGAAAAGTGAAACTAAGTAAACAAACCTTAATACCACTCTCATGTACACACTTATGGAATATGAAAGAGCCTAGCAAGGTAAAACAATTCAGCTACTTCTTGTGAGGAGGAGAGAGCCAAGGAGTACCTCTTAGGGTTTCTATTCCCTTGCTGTAAATGAGAGATAGGAGAAGTGCAAAGTGCAGATTTGAATGATTAACCTAGAATGCAAGTATACACAAGCAACCCTAATCTGAAAATGTAGAACTAAGAATAACTGATATACTACTAAAAAGTACAGATTAGGAGAAAAATTTAGAGGTACACCTATGCCAAAAATATGAGCCAAAATGTTTGGGATAGGAGTGCTACGCCCATGTCTTGATTCTGCAGTCTGGAAGCTATAACTAGCAGACTGAGGTCTGAAGACTGTAAACTATTTTCTTGCCAAAATATGCCAAAAACTAGTAGGATTAGGGAATCACGCCCTTGTCATGTGTAGGACTAGGGTGCCACACCCTTGTCCTAGAGGTTTCTACTTATATTTGGTCACTGGAACTATGTATGTGTGCTCTGTTGGTCTTGAAATTTGCAATGACACTCAGATCTTGAATCTGCACGTGTAGCTGAAAATAGGGTTTTGGGTGGCTATATAGGGTTTTTCCCTAGTCAAACCCCTATTTCAATTATTTCCACCTCAACACATAGCCAATTTGTATAGTAAAATAGTTTGTGCAAGACCCTAGAATGAATGCAAATAATCTAGAGCAACCCTGAAGAGTAAACCCTGAACTCTTGTAATTGACAAAGTAAATGCTCTAAATCAATTATGTAAACTAATCCTAAATCATGAATGTAAATCAAATTTATGTAATGAAGCTCATACAAAGACATGGAAACAACATGAAAACATACCCAACCCCAAGGGGGAGGTACAAGCCAATCTTCAGTTGGTGATCTTCCATTGCTTTCCTACATCTTCAAAATCCCCCAATTGATGAAATTATTCTTGATGAAGTTTTGATAGATGTTGTTGAATGTGATTGAAAATTTCAAAATATCTTCTCTTTCGCTACATAGAAGACTCCTTGTGGCCGCTTTGCTTAAAAATCCTCTAGATCTTAGATTCTACCTCCAAAATGAAGAAAGAGAGCTCTTATGTATGAACTTCACCTTTAGACCGACCTAGGATTGGAATTTCATGCCAATTTCTTGGGGTTAAGAATTATAATATCATAGAATTATGGTCCCGAAAGTTTGGGAAAAATGTTGGGGACTAGGTGCAACTTGCACTCGGTCCGACCAACTTTTCACCAATTTTTTGGGGCCATTAGATATGATGATATCAGAGAGAATTCCAAAGTTACAGCTAATTCTGAGATTTTTTTATATGTGAAATCGGGCCTTAAAGGTCAAAATAGGACATAATTAGGGTTTATGGTTTAATGACTTATTGATGGAATAATATGAAAAGGGGCATGCTTAGGGTAGAGGGACCAACATTATAATATGTGAAGTTATGAAATATGAATTTAAATTTAATTAAATTGATTAATTAAATTCTTAAAGGCAATTAGAAATGCAAGATGTGAAACACACTAAGGAGGGTGCTAAACCAAGCATGGAATTGTACCACCCTAGCAAGGGTGTACAATTTATGAGGCTACAATGAAAAACCATTAGTTTACTTCATCCTAAAATTCTTGATAGTTTATCTTCTATAAGTGTTAGAAAGTAAAGATTTGGTGCAAAATGCTGATTTTAGTGTCAAGTTTGGCTAAAATGTGTAACCCAGTATTATGGATCACCTTGTGATTATATTTAAAGAGAAAATAATGATCATCAACAATTGTATATTTAAGGTATTTTTTCTTAAGTAATTATTTCAGTATTTGCATTATTTCATTCAAGGTTAATTCCTAAACTAGTGTTTGACTTAAGAAAATCCCTGTCCCCAAAAATTTTTCCCTTTTCATTGTGTGCTGGAATAGGTATAAATATGCATTTTAGAGGAACGATAGGATTTATAGAGATGAATAGGTTCCGCTTTGGACAACAAAAAAGTTAGTAGGACCAAGGTGACCACCACCAACAGTCTTGACAATTCATATCAAATTTTGGGGAGCAGATTCAGATCATATTCTTTTGACTAGATATAAAATTGTGGCTATGTGCAATGACTGTAGTTCACCATTTATGCCCATCTCTTCAATATTCACTCTTTACTCTAATTTCAACATTTTCAATGTTCAAATTATAAAGAAGGAGCCAAACCCTAATCCAATGAATCTAATTATTTTTCTCAACTCTTTTCTTAGTTGGTTTGACGCCAGATCTATTAGATTGACCCCTATTTTAATGTATTATTCTATTTGATGAAACCCTAGTTCCAAACTACACCTTTTGCATTTTTGGTGAATATGACTTTCTACAGTATAGTTTTTGATTTGTGTTCCTAGATATATTTTTTATGCATTTTAATTTTCAATTTTGCAGTCATACGTTATATTTTTAATAAAAAATACATAAATTTAAATTCATAAAAACCCTAATTTATTTTAGTAAAATTGACTTGTGGGTTGCATAATTTTTTAATTATGTTTGTAGATATAGTCCATTATTCCATTGCATCTTCTAATATGCATATTTGAAAATAATTAATTATACAAAAAATATAATCTTTCATGAATTGTTATGTGTCTTTATATTAGTCCCTTTATGCTCATTTCTCTCATTGCAAGTTTCCTTTTTCTTAAATTAGGAAAATGCCAAATTTCTTTTTGCAAGAGCATGCTCTTAAGTTGCAAGGATTTAAGATCTATGAAAATACCCTTTATGAGCCTTTCAATGATTCCTCTCTCAAAGTTTCTCTCCCTAAAGAGGACATATTGATGCGATAAAATATTTTTAACACTTCTCTCAATGGTTTCCCTCTTTGGGATGAAGCATTGGAGGATGGTGTGAATTATTCTCTTAATATATGTTCCTCCTCCATGAGCATACCTTGGTGAGAGATGATGAAATTAAGGTAAAAGAAGGTGATATGAGTGAGAATTACTTTAATAGAACCTACCTTGTTTTCATTTCTATAATCTTTTCCCTATAGATGAAGCATTAATGAGATATGATTGTCCCTTCCCTAAGGTTGGTCATGAAGATAATTTAGAACACTTGAGGATAATACCATTTCCCCTCATGTATTCAATGCTTTCTCTCCTAAATATGAAGAACCTAAGGTTGTTGTACACCACCATCAAGATGTCTCTCAACCTCACCCAAAATCTAAAATTATTTTTAAGGGGATAATTATCAACTTGATTATCATGTAGTTCCTTACTTATATAAGAATAAAATATTTTCTTTGGAAGTTGACGAGAATATAAAAATTGAAGTACCATATAATTTATTAGTTCGTACAATCTTCTATCCAATTCAGATGATTACACCACCTCTTACTAAAAAAGTTCTTATAGAAGAACTCTTGGAGGATGATTGGGGTTTATTAGGTTTCCAACCTTATTTTTGTAGAAAATCTAAGATGACTTAATTCGCTACTCAAATTTTTTATTCTAACAGATGTCTAGATATTTTTTGGGCCTCTTTAAACTTAAATCCAATTCAGAATCTAAGAGAAAACCCTCTCCTATTCCTACACGTGGCTACAATGGACAAGTTTTAGGATGCATGTAGAAAAGTGTTGAAAGTCATGAAAAATCACTCTTTTCTAATGAAAAGTAAGATTTCCAAGCTCTTCCTTTCTCAACATCACCTCCTCCATTGTATAGTGAATTTACATCTTCTCATTTCACTATGATATCACAACAAGATAAATTTTCATCCAAACCTTTTTATGTACACTTGATTTCTCTTCTCTACCCTAAACAAAGACATAAACTTCAACCTAGTACCCAAGGACTAGGGAACTTAGTGCCCCTATCCCAGTACCAAGGCACCCAATATCCAATACCCTAGTCATCCTCAAGACCATGGTTCCTAAAACCCTATTCTTCCTAGTTTAAATCTAAATCTTAAGGTTCTCCTCTAGACTATTTAAAAGTGTTGGCATTTTTTATGATTGATGCTATGATTGTCATTGATGGACACACACTTGAATTGAGATCACTTTTTGTATGTATAAGTTAAAGCTCAATTGGTATGATGTATTATAGTCTTTAGACTATGAGTTTTTTACAGAAAGTGCTTACTTATTTGAAGCGGTATGAAGACCCCAAGCGGTTTGAGGATCTCAAGCGATACGAAGGAACGAGGCGACACAACTCATATTTCCTAGTCTTCATTTTGTCAAACTGACAACTAGTATTTTTCTTAAACCGGTATTCTGTATGAACTGGTAATACTCTGTGATGAGTTAACAACCGACATTTTGTGATGAGTTACCATCCATTGATTGTTTAGCGATGCCGACACATTAACGGTGCTTTTTGTGTCATGTTATAGAATATGTCTAGATGCATTGAACCTAGGAAATTGTATTGTAATCCTATTGGACTGACATGAAATCAGATTCCTTTATAAGGATATCATGTCTAGGGTTTTAGGTTGTTGCTAAGGGTTTAAGGTGGTTGAAGAGTTTTTTTTGTAAGTGTGAACACATGAGAGAAGTTGAGGTCTATGAGAAGAGCCAGAGTGTGAATGTATTGAAGACTAAAGTAATGCTCGAATGCATTAGGAATGAGCTATCAAGGATCTAACCAAGCAATTTGTGCTATTTGCTAGATCACTCACTTGTTGATTACTCACATCTTCGACAAGTCTAAAGCCCTTAACCAGGTAGGCCCAAAATCCTTTTGTAAATCCTCTAACAAGGTGGTTCACATCTGTGGATCTAAAATCCTCTAGCAAGGTAGTCTTTAATCAGACTTATCTCCTAACAGAGATTGAGATTCCTAATAGGATTTGTTCTGGTAAATAACATTGTATGACCTTAACCGATCTGACCTTAACCAGTTTGGTTCCTATTCTGCAGATAATTACTTGTGAGTTCCATCTCACCATGGTTTTTCCCATTTGGGTTTCCATGTCAAAATCTCTTGTGTTATGGTGTTTGTGCTTCTATGGGTGAATGCATTATTTTCTATTTGGTTTACATGTGTGGTAACTAATTTGTTTGCTAAACTATTTTAGCGCTTTACTTGTAATCTAGTAAAGTGTTTAAGTACAGTAATTTTTGGCATACTAATTCAGCCCCCCCCTCTTAGTATTCATCAATTGGTATTAGAGCCAACCTTTCTATAAGGCTAACCACTTGGAAAGAGATATGGGGGAATACACTATGAGAGAACTTACTCATTGACTCACTTAGTCTGAGCAAGCCTATGATGATCTTATGGTCAAATATAAGGCCTCTGAAGCAAAAAGGACATAACATGCTGAAAAACTAATGGAGCCATCTAAAAATAGTTCTTCTGATGAAGCGAACATGGAAGCCCTGATTCAAGAAGTAGAAAAGTTGAATGAATCCAATTCCAACCTAAGAAAGGAGTTGGAAGGACTGACTATTCGAATGTGCCAAGAGCTTGAGAACTGGAGGAAAGCTAAAGATTTGGTAAAAGACAAAGATCATGAAATCTCCAAGCTGAACCAAGAAATCAGTGCCCTAACCATTCAACTCCATGCGAGAAAAGTGGAAAAGGAAGACATGCAAGGAGAACTAAACATAGCCATCTCTGAGAATGCAAACTTGATGGAGTCAAATGATGCTATTTCAAAAGAACTCTCTGAGTCAAAGGAAATACTTGCTAAGTTCAACAAGAGCATTGTTAAGCTAGAGAAAAATCTTAAATCGGCCAAATATGTCAAGAATATTGATGGACTTGGTTACTCTAGTCATGAGGAAGGTGAGACCTCTGGTGCAAATGTTGAAGCATTGAAGAAGAAATCGACATTCAAAGGTAAAGGTAAGAAAAAGTTCAAACCTGTTTGCTTTAACTATCTTAAAGGACATACTGCTAATGTGTGTAGGGGAAAAGCCTACAATAACTTTCCTTACTTTATAAACAATGTACCTAGATCCAATAAGTTCAATGGTAATTGTTATGCATGCAACAAGTTTGGGCATAAAGCATCTGAATGCAGGTCTGTTATGAACAACACTGGAAGATATCCTTAGAGGACTCAAGGAGTTGGTCCGAAATATTTTGTGAAGCGGAATCACAACTAGTTTAATGCCTTTAATCATTAGTCAAGAAGTGGTGGCTATCAAGCGGCAACTGGATGGAGAGCAAACTGTTTGATCTATCATTATCATGGTCACACTGCTACAACATGCAGGAGGAAGAATGGTAACATGAATAATGGACCTTGGAGAGTACCTGGAATGGTCTGCTATCATTGCAACAAACCGGGTCACATTGCCAGATTCTGCAAAACAAGAAAGAACATATTGGATGACATACCGGTCAATTCAGAAGGAAAGATTGATATTGAAACTGTTCAAGCAGATATGAACAAAATCTACAAAAAGAAACCAGAGGTGTTGTAAGAAGAACCAGTTTCTGCACCTAGTGTGGAAATCACGGAATCGACAAACTAAGCATCATAAAAGCTTAGGGGGAGCAAACGGTGAAATACTTTGAACCCCTGGTTAGAACCAATAAAAGACCTTAACCGGTATCTGATACATGTCAATTGATAGAAGACCAGAAACAGTAAAAGGCAAATTAGGGTTTACGCCCTAATATTGGAACATTTATTATGGTAGGTGGAGAACCTGTTTAAAAGGAATTTTGAAATCATTTCTCACTTATCATTTTTTGAGTGAAGAATTTTTTCAAGTGCAGAGCGAAGGAAAGCAATTTACACCGAGAAATCAAAGAAATTATCAAATTCCCAAAGAAGAATCTGAAGCAAACATCTGTTGGAGGAGTGTAGAATGCAAAGCGGTATCTCTGCAATCGAAGGAGTGTCAAGCGAAGTTCAAATTGCGAAGCCCTAAATTTCAATCTGCAAAGGTATTTTTCATAATTCTTCATTCATCATGGCTTCCGCATCTCATGATAGTTCTAGTGCAACTGTTGATTCTATGGACTTCATTAAGCGTAAGTCAAAATATAACACCCTGTCTCAAGTACTGGCTGGTGTTATAGTAGAAGAAGGGATTTTTGATTACATAGACTGCAAAATCAAAGACCTAGGGTCTCTTGTAATCCATTCCTAGCTGAGCCTATTTTGTGGAAAGGATAAGAAGATTAAACCGAAATTTAGCATTCTGGAAAAGAAGAAACTTCAAAATGCAGTTTGCTTTCTTGAAGAATTTTTGGATGATCACATTCACATTATTCTAAGAAGGGTACACAGTGAGAAGATGTACCTAGAGCGGACGCATGATATCACACCGGAAGCGATTCATGCCATCACTGGTTTTTGCAATACAGGGGAAGTGCCAGCCCTAAGGAAGGCCTGCAAGACTAAAATGTCCAAGCTCACTGGTTCAGTGAGTGACTCAAGTGGCATGACCATCAACTCAATCAAGGATGATCTGGTCAAGTATGCCTGCATGGTGATAGGTTACTTTATATTCTCTGCTAGTAGAATTAAGTCTATCCCTACTTCAGTGGTAAATGCTGCTTATAGGATGATCAAGGAAGATGCATCATTTGATTTGTGTACTTGTATGCAAAGGCAACTTATGTTGAATCTTAAGTCGATCAAATAGGACAATGCATTGAGATTCAAATTCAGACAGCTACTGGTTGGGTTGTTCTTTTACTTTCAAGGCTACTTTCCAGGAGTAGGTGAAATTCAGTGGTCTGCTGACCAATCGGTGACAAAACAAATCAAGGAGAGCCTACAAGTGGTTGGAACTGGCTATCTGGAAGCACTGAACAAATACTTTGATGAGTTCAGACTCAAGATGAGCCAAAGGATAAGGATATCCGGTGACATAGTAAAAAAGTATGAGGAAGATATCTGCTTCACCATCAAAGTGCATGAATGCATAATGGAGGTCGTTGAGCCTAGGGAGGAAGAAGTGGAGCCTATGGGCTATGAGGTAATGAATGATATGCTAGATGGGTATGCTTCTACCCTAATCACCTCACCCCTTGATCCTAAGGAAAAGAGAACCAACACCTATTTGGAAAGGGTTACAGCGGTTGCAGAACCCTCAGAAAAGAAAGGAAAGGTAGTGCCTTCAGCATCAGCACCGGTTACTGTAGCTAGTCTTAAAGTGACCAAGTGGTCACCAGTTAAGAAGAAATTGGAAGAGGCACCTGCAAAAGTCTTTGAGAGGAAGCGGAAGACAAAAAGAAATACACCTGACTCAGAAGAAGCTATGTCAAAAGAACCGCCTAAGAAGAAGACTAGGAAAACAAAGAAAAAGACAAAGAATGAACCGACATCATCTGGACCAGTAAATATTGACATTTCTTCTTAAAAACCTTTGACACATTGTCAAAGAACTATAAATAATATAAGGAGAAAAGTGCTGAATGATTTAATTGATTGTTTTGATGATTTCAATGATGATGAAAAGGAAGTAGTTGAATAGGAAATCATGAAGTATTTGTGTGTTAATGACTGGTCGCCTTCAGAAATTAGATCTGAGACACCAGGATCTTTGTATAATTCTTTAGACAATAAATAGCACATTTCCATAGAAAAGGAATAGGAAATGAGGGAGAAAATATTTTCTCAACATTTTCTTGATGTATCAAATTCAGAACTTTTCAAAGTTATGAATAAATATAAAGGCGTCTTCTTCATGAGAAGAAGAAGACTCCTGTTACTAGAAGGAAAGGGTCAAGAAGTGATCAAAGATACACATACTCATGTTCAAGAAGCTCTTAAGATGCATCCAGTGGCTAAAGCCAACAAAAAGGCTGAGCGAGAACCGAAAACTGGCAAATCGGATGAGGTGTATGATAGTGAAAAAGAACTGGTCATAGAACAAATGGACCCCACTGATGTAGATACCTTAGATGGTGAAAATGTTACTCAGGATGCACCATCGGAAGGAACAGGATAGGAAAATAAGGCAGAAGAAGAAAAGAAGCAACATGAAGCTGAAAAGAAGAAATAGGTAGATGAAGAGGATAAGAGAAAAGAAGAGGAAAAGAGGAAAGAGGAAGTGGATAAGAGAAAAGAGGAGAAAAAGAAGAAAGAGGAAGAGGATAAGAGAAAAGGGGAGAAAAAGAAGGAAGAGGAAGAGGATAAAAGAAAAGAAGAGGAGAAGAAGAGAAAAGAAGAGGAAAACAAGAAACAAGAGGAAGAGAGGAAGAAGAAGGAAGAGGAAAAGAAAGAAGAGGAGAAGCAGAAAGAGGAAGAGAAGAAACAGGAAGAGGAAAAGAGGAAGAAGGAAGAGGAGAAGAAGAAGGATGAATAAGAGAAGAAGCAAAAAGATGAAGAGAAGAGACAAGAAGAAGAGAAAAGAAAGGAAAAAGAAGAGGAGCAGAGGAAGGCTCAAGAAGACTAGCAAAAAGCCAAGGACAAGGAAGCAATGGAAAAGAGCACATAGGTGGAGACTCCAATGGCAACCGGTAGTCAGGCTAAACCAGTTGCAATTGCTAGTCCTATTGACCTCTAGTCTGCAAATGAATCAGAGATGTTGCAGAGAATTGAGATTGCTCAAGAGCGATTAGATGCTTTAAGGACGAAAAAGGAGGAAGATTTTATCCAAGTTGTGGTGGACACTCTTACCAGTTTGATACCCGGTACGAACCTTCCCAGTACTGATTCCTCACTTGCACAATTGAAGCTTCTATGTATAGTTGTAGAAGACCAGGTGCAAAGGCTAGAAGAGGTCGTAGAAGAAAATGCCAAGAAGGCACATCAAAAGGCTCTAGACACTGCTCTGGTGAAAAAGCTAACAGATCTCTGGTCTGATCTCTAGAAGGCACAAAAGGCCATTAGAGATGCAATGAATGAGGGAAATCTTCTACTCAACAAGATTTGTCAGCCTTATTTATTCTGTGATGATGTTTTCACTCAGAAGAACAAACTGCAATCTGATATGCAATCATTTATTATCACCTTCAAGATGCCATATGATTGCTTTTCCACATATGGACAAACTATTCACCTGTTTCAACTGCAGTCTGCAAAATTAGAGGTAGAGATAAGCAACCAGATATGAAATTTGCAAGAACTTCAACTGGTCCTACTGGCAAGGCTTCAAATTCTCTAGAAATGCTACCTAAATCTTAATGCCCTAACAATCACTCAAGAGATGAGCACAATAGATGCCATGGAAGAACAAGTCTCCCAGATGCAGACAGAGAAAGAGGTGGCTACCTCCCTACTTGAGTCATGGTCGTTATCCATGAAGCAATTTTTGCAGGACTTTAAATCAGTTTTTGACAAATTTTACTCTTTATTGTCATAAACATTTATTATTTTAATGAAACAGGGGTTAGTCTGCAATACTTTTGTCATTGTTGGAAAAGGGGGAGAAGTATATAAATTTTTATGCTTTGATGTATACTTTCATGTTATTTTTGTTAAGGAGTAGTATACATTGTATTTTCTGCCAAAAGCGATAGTGTATATGCTTAGGGGGAGTAATTTTGATTATGGCATATTTTTGTTGCAAAACACTTAGATGTCAAAATTTTCCTAAGTGTTGCCATCAATGGCAAAGGGGGAGATTGTTGGTATTTTTGATGATTGATGATGTGATTTTCATTGATGGACACACACTTGACTTGAGATTACTTTTTATATGTATAAGTTAAATCTCAACCGGTATTTGTTCCAACCGGTATGATGTATTATAGTCTTTAGACTATCAGTGTTTTGCAAAAAGTGCTTAACAATCTGAAGCGGTATGAAGACCCCAAGCGGTTCGAGGATCTCAAGTGGTATGAAGGAATGAAGTGGCACAACTCATATTTCCTAGTCTTCATTTTGTCAAACCGACAACTGGTATTTTTCTTAAACTGGTATTCTGTATGAACTGGTAATACTCTATGATGAGTTACCAACTAGCATTTTGTGATGAGTTACCATCCACTGATTGTTTGGCGGTGCCGACACATTAACAATGCTTTTTGTGTCGTGTTACAAAATATGTCTAGATGCAATAAGCCTAGGAAATTGTATTATAATCCTATTGGACTGACATGAAATCAGATTCCTTTATAAGGACATCATGTCTAGGGTTTTAGGTTGTTGCCAAGGGTTTAAGGTGGTTGAAGAGTTTTTTTTGTAAGTGTGAACACAGGAGAGAAGTTGAGGTCTATGAGAAGAGGCAAAGTGTGAATGTGTTGAAGACTGAAGTAATGCTGGAATGCATTAGGAATGAGCTATCAAGGATCTAACCAAGCAATCTGTGCTATTTGCTAGATCACTCACTTGTTGATTACTCACATCTTCAACAAGTCTGAAGCCCTTAACCGAGTAGGCCCAAAAGCCTTTTGTAAATCCTCTAACAAGGTGGTTCACATCTATGGATCTAAAATCCTCTAGTAAGGTAGTCTTTAATCGGACTTATCTCCTAACAGAGATTGAGATTCCTAATGGGATCTGTTTTGGTAAAGAACATTGTATGACCTTAACTAGACTGACCTTAACTGGTCTGGTTCCTATTCTACAGATAGTTACTTGTGAGTTCCATCTCACCATGATTTTTCCCATTTGTGTTTCCACATCAAAATATCGTGTTATGGTGTTTGTGCTTATGTTGGTGAATGCATTATTTTCTATTTGGTTTACATGTGTGGTAACCGGTTTGTTTGCTAAACTGTTTTACCAGTTTGCTAGTAGTCTAGTAAAGTGTTTAAGTACAATAATTTTTGGCATACTAATTCACTGCCCCCTCTTAGTATTCATCAAAAAGTCCATATTTCTAGGTTGCATCTCTAAGCATCATAAAATAAGAGGTGACAATGGATGGCATATTTTTCATTATCACTTAAAATAACATTCAAGTTCCTATTATGTTGTTTATCAGTCTATGGAACTAGTAGTTAGCTTAATTGGGGGCTCTTTTTCATAAGAGGTGATTCTTTTTCAATTACAATAATCTTGGGGCAGCAACATAATTCATTCTTTCCTCTATGCTTGAGGGTCAAGAGTATTATCCTATTTCTTCTCTCTATCTAAGGTTTAACTATATCCTTTAGGGGTTGAATTTTTCATACCTTGATGTCTTTTATTTCTTGAAACTTTATGTCTCAAATGGATAATCTCTCCTTAAGAGTGTGTTTGATCCTTCATCTTAATCTTTCCTTCTTTGAAGATTACATCTTCTTTAGAGTTGCATTTTTCATATCTTGATGTCTTTTCTTGCATTGAATATTATTTCATGTGAGTAATTGTGGATTTTATTACATCTAATCTCCCCTTATAGGCTGTGTAATTCTTATCATTGTCCCTACACTTGGGTGGAATTGATATTTCTTATCCTTTTTAAGGATCCACTTTTCTAATGTTGAGTGATATTTTCTTATGGTTTGATGCCATTCCTTGTATAAAGTTGTTTGTTTCCTCAAGGATTATCTCTTATCAAACATGTGTGTATCCTTAACTACAAACTCTTTTACACTTTCCAATCTATATCTATTATAAAAAGACCCCTAACTTTGGGTCAAAAGTGAGTAATCTCTCATTAAGAATCTCCTTTACCTAGCAATAGGAGGAAAGTAGGAATTATGGTTCCCTTCCTTTTTTCTTCGTAGAATATGTTATTTTTTTTCAAGAAAGTCCTATTGGAAGTAGATTTGTTTTGGTAAAATATCTCTTCTTCTCCAAGGATCTTCTTTGCACTTTTTGCAAGATATCACTTTTTCAACTATCTTATCCTTTCTTGTAGGAGTATTGCCTGTTTAATTTGTATTTATAAAAATTGTTGTCTAAAAGGATATCTTCTTGGTGGTGAAGGTGGGTATCATTTTTTCTATTCCTTAAGACATCAACATAGGGCTATGTTAACATCTTAAGGGGGAGGCATACACATCACACTCTTTGTACCATATTTGTACTATATTTTTGCAATGCCTTAAATGAACTGTTCATTCTCAAAACTTGCGAAAAAAAAATCTTACATGAGATTCTTCATACCTATAACCATACATAGCCTTTATATATGTTTTATATGGGGTGCACATTCTCAATAAACTAGGAAATTTTTTTTACACAAGATGTCCTTGAAAGTAGGCATATATTTGTCATACACAGGGTTACACATTCTCAATACTAGAGTAAAAAAACTCTTACATGAGATGTTCCCTGTTGGGACTCATCAAAATTGAGTCAAGTTTAGAGGCCCATTTCAAAATTTTGCTCTGCATGTCAGAAAAGCACCTAAATGAGTCAGTTTGAATGGCCTAGTTTACGAGAGGGCAAAGTGGAGCCAGTTAATTTTCAGAGGGTAAGGCTCAAGATTCATGTCCCACACCTTTCATTTGGCCTATTCAATGATGTGCAAATTTTAGAATTCAATTTGGATAAGTTTATGAGGTACCCAGTTTGAGGGGTGAGCTGAAAGTGCATTTTAGGCACAAATGCAGATTTTATGGAGTAGCCTACTTTGAGCGATTACATCTTTTGCTCTGTTGATTGTCACTAAGAAATTAAAAGTGGATTAAATTCTATGTATAAATGTGAGTCAGTCTGCAAAATTTCAAGTCTTGACGAATCCATTTGCTCAGTTTTCATAGCTAAATCCGTTTGCAGTTTGTGTGTTTTGGCAAGTCCCTATTTCGACAGCTAGTCGGAGCCCTGTTTCGCATAAGTGTAAAAGTTGCCTCACTAAGAGTCATGTCAAAATGTTTGTTCTGGGTTAATGATGGTATAAATGATGAGCTACTTTTCAAATTTCAAGCCTCAGTCAATCCGTTTGATAGGTTTTCAAAAGGGTTCATTTAGCCATCATTTTCAGTTATCCGTACTTTCAGTGATATATCAGTTAATGTAGCCATCTTTGTAAGCGCGCTATTTGCATCCTATTAGTCTGGTGATCAAACTGAGAATTCAAAGATTTAATATGTACTTTAAGGTACCTATGTTCTGAATTTGAGGACCTACGGAGGTCGTTTGATATTTTTGAGAAAGGCATCATGTGTTGCCAGGACATTGACTTCATCAAGTCCGCAGTGTCGACAAAGCCAGTTGGGCATTTTCAAAAATTAATCTCTTTGCTCAAGACTCGTTTTGAGAAATCATTTTTGTAGAAGTCATCCTTGTATATCAAAGTACACGCCTGTCAGATGGCGAGCTCCAAAAAGGTGTTTTGACAGGTTTGAAAATTACATCTTCGCGATTAAATGCGAAAATTGTGGCGTAATTGCTTGAAGGTTGTAAAATGCAGATTAGTGATCCGAAAATGGTGCCGATCGATTCCAAAGGTGTGTTTGAGGTTCCTGAAGCATTTCGAAGGTCAGTTGCATGAAAATGAAATTTTTTTTAGTCAAACCCACTTTGGGGCCCGACTTGGCTGTCCACTTCATGTTTTTTTTTCAGGGAAAGCTTTGAGTTGTTTTAAATCATATGTTATATGATTTAAGAATAAAAGAGAAACATTTAGATGAAAACCTAAGTCCAGCTATGTCAAACCCAAGTTTGACTCCTTCATACTCAAGTTAATCATTGTTCACATGTAGAACATGCATTTGAAGACTTGAATGACCCCTCCAAAGTATTTTCTTTTGGAAAAAAAATTTGCTTTCATGAAGTCACATGAATGCGCTTCTTTTCTAAAGTTTTTACAATATAATCATAAGAATATAGCCCTTCTTTTCATTTATAAGGTACATTTGAAACCTTTTGGAGCCTTTTAATGAGATTTCCAAAACAACAAGGACCTAAGACCTTAGAAAAGACTGGAATAAGCTTCAGGATATTAAAATTTAGACTCAAAGCATGAAGATGCTAACAACAAAAAAACCCCTATTAAATGCAATTGACATATAAATGAAAATTGGATAACAAAAATAAATAGGGATATAACATTAGGTATTATAATAATATCATATGTGAAAACAACCAATAATAAAATCAAACCAAATGATATATAAGATATGGTCATATATGTATATGTAGATATATAGATATATACATAATATGTATATGTATATGATGCTCTGGAAAAAGAAGGATAGTTAGAAAAAACCTATTTGATTGCTACACACACAAAGAGAAGCACAAGAAACAAATGTTAGTCATTAGGGTTAGCAAATCAAAGATTAAACACTATCCTAATCAAGCATATCAAGAAAGACACTACACAACAAATAAAAAGCTTAATGAATCTAAGAAAAGCTGAACTCTATGGTCTAACTACTAGAGATAGCAAGAAACTCTCCAACCAAAGTAGGGGAGACAAAACCAACAATCTCTACTTAGGGAGGAGCTCTAGATCCCAATTTTGAAGAAAGAAATAGAGCTAAAGTAAGTGAATTGGATAACAAAAAGAATGTAAAGTGCACCCCTGATTTGTTAACCAAAATGCTCAAAATTAAATGAAAATCTATAATGAATACACAAAACTATATACATATGCAGGTGCACCATGGTTGAGATGGTCCAACTCCCTAGTCTTACTCTACGACTAAGCTCATGCCATATCTAAATCAAAGACATCTCAAATACATCGTTAGCGAAAAGCTGCAAAATGTCATTTTCATACATAAGCAAGACATACACAGTTGGGCGCAATCACCAAGAGAAAAAAGTGTGTTTGAGATCATTGTCCTAATTGTGATGTGGTCATGGAGAGGTTGACAAATTTACGGTGAACTCTTCATGACCACACCACAATTAGGACAATAATCTTAAACACACTTTTTATCGTTCTATTGGTGATTGTGCCCAATTGTGTATGTTGTGCTTATGTATGAAAAAGGCATTTTGCAACTTTCCACCGATGATGTATTTGAGATGTCTTTGATTTAGATATGGCATGAGCTTAGTCGTAGAGTGAGACTAGAGGGTTGGACCATCTCAACCATGGTACACCTGATCTTATTAGCTTGAAATCATGTGCCTCATATTAGCCTCAAACCTATGCCCCTACTAGTAGGTGGTGAGGATAGAATATCATTCGCTATACATATCAATGACTGGATAATAATTATTATTTTTTGATAAAAATTATCATCGTTAGAATTATGACGAATACCAAGCTTTCGACCGACGATGTAATCAGTAGACATACAACATTCTCGTCGGTGAAATGTTCTGGAGTCGTCGCACTTCCAACTCAAACCACACAAACATCCGATAAGGATTTTGTATGTGCGAAGACACTTCATAGTTAGATGGTCGTTGATGTCTCTGAATGGACCAATGACACAAGCATCGGATAAACAATATCACCGTTAGTGCGAAGTTCCAAATCATCGCCGGCTTTGCGATGAAATCTATTGATTCCGATAACTTTTTTGACCGTTGGCAGAGTCCATTGGATTGTTGTATTTCTGATGGGCATGGCATCGTCGACAAATCTGACGCTAAGTTTTTGACGGTTGATTTTGTCAGCACTCCAATAAAAATTCATCGCAAATCCGACAAACGGTCATCAGAAATCAGCGTCGAATGTACTAGTGTGTGAATACTTGACATGATCTACCCAAGTTAGAGTATTCTTTTGACAAAAATAGGGTACCTAGTACCTGATACCAATTGTTGGACACAATGGATCACTAAGAGGGGGGTGAATTAGTGATTTAAACTCTTTTTCTTTAACATCTCGAGATATTGGTAATTTAGAGGACAAGCTAAGTGCTAACTAGTAACTTAAACAATGCAAGTAGAGTGTGTGAAAGGACTAGCTAAAACATCAACATCACACATGAACAAGAATACATCACACAACACTAGATATATATGACAAAAACCCAAAGTGGGAAAAAACTCAGTGAGAATAGTTGCTGGAGATCTTCTGCTCCAATCTAGCCTCACAATGAAACTCTTTGTACAATATTTAGAGAACCAACCCAAGGAGAACCAACCCCTGATTTATGAGCACCAACTCAAAGTAGCACCAACCCCTACATAATTTATTGGCAACAACCCCTACACTAAGCTACAAATTATGAAACAAAATAAAGCTCAGATATACAAATGAAATCACTGTTGCAAATGAAGTATTGCAACCTTACAATGTTCTTCTCTACTAGTTTCAGCCTTACCGGTCTATATACTTCTTCACTCACTCTGCAACCTGACTTTGTTGATCACTTGTCTTAGTCCCCTCTCACAATATCTTCTCCCCTTCAACTCACACTCGATCATCCTTAATTAAGCATAACTTCTATCAGTTTGTCACCTTCGTTGTTAATGCACACTCCACCAGTTGTTCTTTAACTCCACCAGTTGTTCCTTAAACCAATTCACTTTGCTTCTCCTTATCAGTCAGATCTTAACTCATTAACACTTGAACTGTTTATCTCTTCGGTTCTTAGACAACAATTTTACACTTGTCTTTACTCCATAGTAGCCACTACAACAGTCTCAAGTCATCATATTTAAACTTGATCTTTCCTACCAAGAAACTATTCAAACTCGGAGTGGTTAGGGTTTCCTTTACCTGACACAATCTGCATGAGATCTAATCTAGTCTATCTTTGATCAATCACCTGTACTCTAGGAATGCATATGTACACATTTTTCATTATCCAATGCATACTTGCTAAAGATAGCAATCTCGTACATGATTTTCTACCTTGAAATTTGTTGGCTCTTAAAATTCTCAGTTGTTTCCTTCTCGAGATCTTCTTGCAATCTGATTTCTTTGCTTTGATCTAAGAGCCAACTACTCCCTGATCTTCCTCTATTATTTCTTTCTTCCTCAAGCCGCATAGTTAGGTACAGTCGCATGATTTTTTATTGTTTCTTTAATATCGACTATTTGTTTTAACAACCATGTCGATAGAGGCTTCACCAACCTCTTCATGTTTGCCACCTCAGCTCCACATGGCATCACAATGGTCAATCACTTAGAAAACTCATACCGGTACATGTCTTTATCAGTGAAACCTTCTCCTCCTATTAACCAGTAGTTCACACTTTACCGGTAGCACATCTTCACCTTCAATGATTTGTGATTACTTTAACATTCTGCCTCTTCATCATAAACAAGCAGCCAAACTCCAGACTAGTTGAAACTCTACTGGTTATTACTCAACATGCCAACACACACATGCATCTCACCTCATACATGTCATGTCATTGATAGTCTTAGTAACTACTTGTCTTCCATCATACCAGTTTGACAAGTCTTGATGTTAATCTTCTCAATACCTTAATTGTCTTTCACCATATCGATACACTCTCCTTCATACCAGATGACATACCTCTACTGGTAGCCTGCCTGCAATACCAATTTACATCAATGACAACTCAATGCCAACAGATATATGATGTACTTGTATTTAATAAGAGGAATATAGTTAAGAACTTATATCTTATAGAAAATTTCTATTCTAAGCTAGAGGACGTATTCATGGATTTGATTCCTAGATTTTTCCCAAGCCCAAAATAAAATATCAATATGGTTGTCATGGATATAGGCTCACTAAATATTATAATCATGAAAGAGAAAACACATGAAACACCAAATTTTATGAGGAAAACCCAAGGGAAAAATCACAAAAAATGCAAATTCTCAATTATGAATCACTTATTAGGGTGACCCTGGTTAAGGTGATTTTCCAAAGGTTGGCTCAGTACCAGAATGTTCACTGCAAGTGGGCTCACTACCCGAGTAAAACTGCAAGAAAGAGAAGGGCTCACTACCTAAAAGAAGTAATCCGCCACTGAAGCACAACTTTCACATAGCAACAATGTCAGAGGAAACCTTTGGTTCACTACCTGTGGTAGAAAACAATATCAACATAAAATCACATTGCTAAACTACAACCACACACAACCTCACATAAACTTGCACCAATAGGAGATAGATCTTCTTTTCAATCCACTTTCTTCTATATTGATCTTCATTACAGACATCCTTTATTTATAATAATCTTTGAAATATAATTATCCCATCGACCAAGGAATTTATCATAACCCAATTTGAAATAGGCCTTCACTAGACATTCCTATGGTAGAAATGAATGACAAGTGGACCAGCTGCAATACACTACGTCAATTAAAATGATACATTATCCATACACCACAATCATTAGAGCACAAATATAACATTGAAGGTCAATCAGACATAGAATGAACATAACTAAAACAATGACTCTGGAGCATATCATCACATCTCAAATAAGAAAAGCAAATATAAGGACATGAATAGCACAAATTCATAATATATAATCAAAATTGAAAATGTGGAGAAATGCGAAGCACTGCAATCACTGTCAACTACCATAATCACTATTGCGAACACTTCAAGAGCACACTTTCAGAGCACCAAAACATAAAAATGACATCCCAAATAATAATCCAATAGCATACCAAAAAATTATGATCACAACTACAACATATTAGAAATGTGGAGCGAAAAACATCACAAAAACACAAAATCAGTACGTTGACATCAATGACAACCATACTAACACACCAAGAACTTCACATTTGAAACAATCTCCCCCTTTGTCATTGTTTTGGTTCCCAAACCAATAGTCCTTGAGTCCTAGAGGAATTTCCACTAATTGACAAACTCGGGGAAGGATTTGTCCAACTTGACAAGACTCAATTACAAGACTAATATTTCCTACTCTTTTGGCTCCACGAGACCAAGGCGGGTGAACCTATGCAATGTCCTATAAGTTTCAGCTTTAGAATACTCTTGAAATTATATGTCACTATAGATCATCTCAATGAAAGAAACTAAGGAAGATGGATAAACTCCTGGTTATTGCTTTAACCTTAGTTTGTAAGCATCTAAGCATTCATTGAAGAGGAGAGTTTCTACACTAATCCTACAACTAAAATAGAAAGGAAATGCAAAAATAAAAGAGACATTGATTATGAAATGATTCTCAAAAATAAGAATAACACATCAACCAGTACCTTCACTCATTGGGTAGGAGAGTCTACTCTCAGAAGATAGCTTTATACCCAAATAGTTTGCATTGTAACCAAAGAGATCTAGGCATCAATGCATTGCACCAGCACCCATCGGCTTAGTTTTCCTACAATCATGCTTAAAGACACTTCATGTAAAAGAAATTATTTCTCATCTTATTGAAGCTATTTAATCTCTTGTTTTAAGAGAAGCAAGAATAAGACAAACACCAGGCTTGCTGGGACAAAACATGCAATCCTTGATTTTTTATTTCATAAGTTACACCATTACAAGTATGAGACAATAGCAAGAGAAAATTGTGTTCATTGCTTGCATGTATGATTACACTTGTAGTCACATAAATCTATCCATTTTAATTAAATACATATTTTCTATTTATTTGATTAAAAATCCTCTAGCCATCAGTTAATTAAATTAATATTTAATTAATTTATCTTCAAAACATTCTCCTATTAATTAAATAAATTATTCAATTTATTTTAATTAATTCATTAAACCAAATTCACAATCAATTAAATGAATAAATCATATTTATTTCATTTAACCCCTTTTCCTCTTTTAAATAAATTAAATAAAATATTTATTTAAATCATTTATCCCCCCCCACTTGCATTTTCCTACAAAATCAAGTTACAACCACAAATTGAAATAAATGAATTTTTATTTTAATAAAATCCTATTTTCCCTCACCCACCAAACCCACTTGCATTCCTAAACCCCCTACTAGATTCTTCTAAACCCTTCCTAATTAACCTAATCCATCCCCTAATTATTGTCACATTCCTAAGCAACTTGGAGTCACTTCTCAAAGACTTCAAAGTCTTTGAAAAGCATTAAATGCTTTGTGTGTTCAAAAATTTAACCTCCAAAGTCTTCCAAACCACTAATGGCTCTTACATGACCATTTATGGTTAATTCCACTTGCACCCATGGTTAAGGACTTTAACCCTTAACTCAACCCTCATGTGACCCATGTGTCTCCTCAAGCATTTATTGCTTTGACCATGGTTATCCCTTTAACCTTTGTACAAGAGTTTATCCATTGGATAAAAGCTTTATTCTTTGAATAAAGAATTTACTCACTCAACCCAACCTTGACCTTAACTCCCAGGTTAACCTTTAGGTCATGTCAAGCATTTAATGCTTATTCCCTCTCCTCTCAACCCCTCTCATGTTGACACTTGTCATCCTGGGATTGGGTTGAAAGCCCTCACATGGATTGAATATCATTCAATCCTGACCCTTGTTGAGATTACTCAATCTCAACCATCCATTGCTCCATTTTTCCGATAAATAGAGCCCATTTCTTCATAATCCAAATCCTGAAAACTTGTATGCATTTAATCTATAGTAATTTTTAGAGAGCATTTTAGCATAAATCACTAATATATTGTCATTTTGGACTAAAATAGATCTTAGTTCATTTCATAATATATCTAATTAGTTTGTTTTACACTTGCATATCATAGTTAAAACATTTCAATCTTGAACCTCCATATCCATCCATAGTGCAAAAAGTTGCTGAGAGCTACACTAATTTGGAACTTGGAGAGGAGAGGAACAAAGGAGAAGAAGTTAAGATCATATTAAAAGGCATTTGGAGATGTCTTGTGGTATTTACTTCCATAGTTAAATCCTTTATCATGTTTTTAGTGTCTCTTTTGATGTGCCTATTTAGATTAGTTTTTGGTTGAATAACACTAACTTTGATCCTTGTTTCTTGTTGTTTTTGTGTGTTATATGACCACATGCTTTAATCTAACACTTGTCCATTTCGTAGAGCATCAACAACTATTCAAAATACAAAGCATACATCAACTAAAAGAAAAATCTAATTGTCATTCAACCCTACACTAAACAGAGAAGCCCAACTCATTGGATGAGGAAAAAACATTCAAAATCCTTTTTTTGAGAAGAGAAGTGAAAGATATACTCAAGAGAAGAAAAACTAATAGAAACCCTAAAAGAATCTCTAAGAATACTTGTCCTCCATCTTGAAATCTGCACTTTGAATAAGCTCATCTTCCTTCAAAATTTGCCAAAATCTGCACCTGTGAAGCCTGTTGGAAAATGTTGAAAATGTGAAAACTTTACCCATTTTGTGCACTATCATCCTCATAAAAAGTGCCACCATTAACATCCTTACATATACTGTCAAAAGAAAAATTTGAGTTTTTATCAACATGCACACATTCTTTATCAACATACATGTCATAGTCATATTCAAATAATACTATGCATTCAAGATCTTCATCTTCTTGCATATCTGCTGGTTCAAACATGTGAAGGGCATGGACAGTGGATGCATTACTTAATGCATCATAAGAGACAACCTCATTGTCAAAGACAAAATTAGTAGGGTATACATATTTTTCACCTTTTCCTCGTGCATACCTCAGGTACTCTGTTTCTAGCATGTTTGCAATCCCTTCACTGTTGATCGAACAAGTATCATCATGCTCATTTATGTGTCCCATACTACTGTCCTCTTCAACTAAAATCCCACTGGATTCATGAGAGTATGTATCTATCATCTTATGGGAGATTGCATCTCTAACAACCTTCTCAAAGTCACAATCACCATCCAAAAAAGAATGTTGACCCTCATTTCTTCTTCAACTTCATTCAAGCTATCAAGTCATTCATTATCTGCTTCATGCTCTTCATTGAATTGTTGTCCATAAGTATTAACCTTTTCAAGATGACAATGTGACTGATTTTCAACAA
Source organism: Cryptomeria japonica (assembly GCF_030272615.1). Classification (NCBI taxonomy): domain Eukaryota; kingdom Viridiplantae; phylum Streptophyta; class Pinopsida; order Cupressales; family Cupressaceae; genus Cryptomeria; species Cryptomeria japonica. The sequence goes on along the minus strand of NC_081411.1, from coordinate 87,119,186 downwards.
TATAGGAAGCATTGTTATCATCTTGTGCACTCTTATGATGTTCTTGCTCAACCTTGTCATTGTCAGCATGCAATCTTTTACCATCAAGCTATATCCTAGAGTTGGCATCCTCAAACATGTCAATCCATATAACTATCTGATCCATACTAATCAGTTTTGAATTCCTTGGCCAATGAACAACATTAGGTTAGTATATTTACAAAAATAAGTCTACCAATTCGGATTCTTGAAGCATGAAGCTCATTGGGACACGTTGAAGTGCTCCCAAGAATCTAGATAATAGTGCATAAGGTTTCTCACCTACTAGTTTCTTCATGTCCAGCTAAGCACCGCGATACATCATTGGGTTCTCAACATACAATCTTTTTGCTTGCACTATTTGGGGTTGATAAACTTTCTCATATTTCTAAAAAGTATAAGTTGGGACAACAGGGACATACATTCTTTTAAATCCATATTCAACACTTGGTCCATGATGTTCTTGTGCACACATCACATTCTCATATGCTAGAGTATTATGTGGACTAGGAGGCTGCTCATAACTAACTGTATCATAGCTAAATCTTTCCAAAAACAACCTCGTAAAGAAATCCCATGAGGACACACTTTGTGTTGCCAGACTCTCATACTCGTCCTTTGCATCATCCTTCAATGACCTCACAAAGAACTTCATGACTATATCTTCCTTGCAAAATAGAAAGTCTTCAACAAACTTATTGAATGCCTAAATATGGTCTAGTGCTAACTCGGATCCATGTACATGAAACAAAGGCACTTGATCCTTAAACACAATGGGGAAGGGATGTGGGTACCCTTCAATGTTGCTTAAACTCAAAGGTCTATACATCTCAGGGATGAACACCCTTCTAGGCTGACTTTGAAGCTGTTGATCACTCATCATGCCTGGGACAACATAATGACCATACATCTTGCTTGTCTTTACAAGCTTCTCATACAAAATTTGCAGTCACACATGACTTGATAAATTTTACAACAAGACTTTAGGTATATCAACATATAAAGAAAATACAAATCATCCCTAAATTCCTTGAATGGACCTATTATAAAGATATCATACTTCTCTTGATATAAAACAATGACTGAAACTAACAACTAAGAGGTATGCAAATATGAAAAATACACTTTTTTCCTTCCTACTAAGTGCTGCTACACTTAATAAGGGAATATTACAAAACTTTAAAATTTTTGGTTTTCGAAAGTTTCTTCAAAAGAAGAATACCTAGAAAAGTTGCAGCAGTTGGTCTTTTTCTTTGGACTGAGAACTCCACTTCTGGAGCTCTTCTTTCTTCATTATTAGGTTCTTTGAGACAGAGTCGCCACCTCCTTGCAAAGGAACAAATTTTAGAGTAGCAGAAAGTTATTCAAAAGATTTTATCATTGTGCGTCTTCTCCATCAGCAGAGTCATTTGAATCTTCTTCAAAACAAGCTACTACAAAAATTTTCAAAACTGAAAACCTTTCAACTAGAGACTCATGGGCAACTCAATAAGCTTTGGGTAAGCTTATCCCAAGCAAAGTTGCCATTCTATTGGTGTTTCTTGCAGCTCAAATGGGGAGGACACTAGAGTCTCTGAAATGATAAATTAATAAATTTTTACTAGAGGTTTTTGACAAAATCTTCATTGACTTATCCCCAGTAGAGTTGCCACTCTGTTGCTTGCAGCTCAGATGGGGATGTCACTAGAATCTCTGTTATGTAAGTTAACACATTATGGTTAACCAAAGGTTTCTGAGTTTTTTACAACATAGATGTTTGATAGATATTTTGTTTATTTACTTCCTAGTAGAATCGCCAATCTATTGGTTCCCAAACCAATAGTCCCTGAGTCCTAAAGGAATTGTGACTAACTCATCAATAGATTTAGGGAATAATTTGGCCAACTTGACAAGACTCAATCACAAGATTGAAATCTCCTACACTTTTGTCTCTGCAAGACCAAGGCGGGTGAACCTATGTGATATCCTATAACCTTCATCTTAAGTGAAATCTTGATATCATATGAAAATAACAGATCATCCCAATGAAAAAGTACTAAGGAAGATGGTTGAACTCTTGGTTATGGCTCTAACCTTAGTTTCAACATCTACATATCTCATTGAGGGGGTTTCTAAACTAACCTACTCCTAATGCTTGAAAGGAAATACATAAAAGAAAATATTTTGATTAAGAAAAGGATTCTGAGAATTGGAAACAATAACCATGACGAGTGCCTTGTATGGGCACTAGAGTCAACTTTACAATATGCATACTTGGCATTCAAACAATGAGAACATGTAACCATTGAGCTTGAAATATTGTTGCATTACATCAACATCCTCTAGTCAAGCTTTCATTAACAACCATACTTATGAATGTCCCATACATAACATCATTCCTCCATCCTGCTATAAGAAAAATAATCTCTTCCTTGAAGAGAATAAAATAAAAAGACAAACACCTCACTTGTAGGGACAAAACAAAATGCCCTTGACCATTTCATTTCATAAAAAATGAGTACATAGGAGAGACAATTGGAATAAAGCCTTGAAATATTTATGTATTATTGATTACAACATGCTTGAACACAAAACTACAAGCTGAAAATTAACACTTTCTATCATTAAAACACACACACTATGTTCATGGAAGTCTTGCTTTGAGAATTACCAAAAACTTGCACTCAGAAAAATTACTAACTTCCAAATACTAACTACTTGGACCTCTTCTACTACTAAGAGAATCAAAGATTATACATCAAATAGAGAGAGAAAATAACCTAACTGAAACCCTAAGGAAAGTATCAACAAATGACAATTCTTCCACTTTAAAATCTGCATCATAAACCTACTCTTCATCTCTTCAAAAATTGCCCAAACAGCACCCTTGCAATTTCCAACTGAAGTTGCCAAATTCTGAAAATTACCTCTTTGATAATTTGTCAACTCACTTTTTGCACCTTTGCCCAAGATTTCGTCTTTTGGTATCTGTCCACCTTTGACTACAAAAGCTCACTTTTCCTCTCTGATTGAAAACTGAAAATTCCCCTTTAGTGAGTCAAAAAATGACTTTAGGATTGCATCTTTGATCTTTTTAGAAATAGCAAAAAGAAGTAACCCTACTTGAAAAGGTTCTCTATCCGCTTCACTATGCATTTTTTCTCTGATCCAAAAAGTAACCCACCTTGGTGAAAAGATAACCTTTAGTGTTCACCCTCTTTGATGAAAGATAAAATTATTCCCCTTTTTGCTTAGACACCAGTGTGTCTTTACATATCTTCTCCATGATGGCTTATATTTAACCATGAAAATGCATGATAAGATTCATGCATATGATTATCCTATTTCTTTCAAACATGAACACACTTCAAGTATGATTTCATTTTATACTCTTATCCTTGGTCAAGGCCCTGGTAGAATAATTTTTTTCCTTTTTTGCATAGAGATGTATTTCTGAGAATGTTTCAGCTACATTGTTGAAATCTCTACTTCACATTTTACTTCTTATTTAAGTTCACATCATGGCACAAATTACCTTACCCTTAGGTGAAAATAATATGTGTATGGAACTTCAAGTTTACAACATCCCTATCCTTTACTGCAATGCCCACAAAGATTGCATCAACTATGTAATACCTGAGAGAAGATAGAAGAAAATATCAATCTAAGAATTGACCTTGTATATTTGTTTCTTTTGAATCTTGCAACTCATTCTGGATGGAATGGGATTCTAGGCCCATCAACAAAGTGAAACGTTCCATAGGATCCCCAATCACTATCATTATTTTCTTTGCATCAGCATCAATTTTCCATGCTACACAATCTCCTTTTTCTATCGAGCATCTCACACTAACTCCGACCTATGCTCAACCCCCAATTGACCTCATCGCACTCTGTTCATTGCACCAATATCACAACCGCTTCAATGTTTGACCAAATCATACATTTTATGCCCACATCTATGTTAGGACCAATATGGAAAGCTAATGTACTAAGAGGGGAGGGGTGAATCAGTACTTCAAATCTTTTCTTCAACAATAACTTTACTATTAAGCATAAACCAAAAACTGTTGTAACATAATATAATGCTAAAACAAATAAATAACAATCATACATGATTCACTCCATAACACATATATTTTGGTTACGCAGAAACTCTAGGTTAGAGAGAAAAACTGCGGTGGGGATGACACCCACAATGTCACTACTGCAATAATAAAGTTTGCTCGGTTAGAGCTACATGTTTAGCTATTTCTAATAGCTTACCCTGTTAGAAGTATCAAGATATTTAGATCTACCTTGCTAAAGGATTGTACAACACTTATTCTAAATGATCCACTTGGTTAAAGGTTTTACAATTTATAGACTTTGTTAGTCTTTTACCCTATTAAAGGTTTCTCTTACAACTTAAAATATTACAATCAAAATCTTACAAAATATCTGCAACTTCACATCTAAAATGTTAAAGCAGATTCTATGTGCTCAAAATGAGATTACCTTGCCTATAGCATACCTCGGTAACCCATAAATTTACTCGGTAAACCTTTCTGTTTACTCTATTCCTTGACTGTTCTCTGAATTCCTTCTCGGTGACCTTTGTGTATCTCTATCAATCATAACAGTCATAACACTCAGTGCTTTCTCCTGATTTTTCTTTTCACATATGTCTTGCTTCACACACACACGTTTGATCCTCAATTCATGTTGTATAAATAGATCTCTCGTAATGGTGATCTTGTTCATGCTTTGATCTTACAAACATGATTCATTAAATGAATAACCATATAAAATTATTTCATTGGACATATGTCCTCAAAATCATACAAAATCTTAAGTGCAATTTCCAATGTGTTAACGGTTCCTTTTTCCTTGATCTTTTTAACACATTTCCACATATGTGTCTAGATTCAATGAATCTGGTAACACATTTTACTCAGTGTGTATCAACTCGGTATACCATCTTTGCTGCTCAATAGTCATAGAACATTACTCGGTAGACAACTCGGTGTATACTAAACTTTGTAACTCCTTTCTTCTATAACCGACTGCTTTGTGCTTACTGACTTAATATTTCAGTAGTAATAACCGACTAGAGTATATAGAATGACTTTGGACATAAAACTAATTTTTGGCATTATAATAGACAAAGGGAGATTGTTGGCATTCCAATTACAATGAGAGATTGTTGGCCTTTCAATAAGGATATTGAGAAGGTTGTTGATGATTATGGATATAACTGATTAAGGATGTTTACTGTCTTAATATTATTATTTTGTCATTGATGTCAAGAAATTGATTTTCTGATTCAGTATGATGTTGCCATATCTTAAGAAGTATGTTTTGAAGAGAGTTAAGATGTTGGTAAAAGACACAGAAAGAATGTGATGAATAAGGGGAGGAATAAGTTATTCAATGGGCAACTATTATTGAGTTAGACAATGATGAGATCATGATGTTTAGATTTTTTTTGATATCCTACATATGCTATTGTTTGTAAGGTTAATACTATACTATGTTACCGACCAAAGAACCTAGTTGGTAAATCCTAAGGAACCTAGTCAGTAAACCCTAAGGAACCTAGTCGATAAACCCTAAGGTTATCACTATCAGTTAATGAAGGGAAAATGTCTACCAAGTGAAGTTTAGTATTTACTGAGCTGCAACCGAGTAATAATAGAATGCATTGAATGAATAAAAGCATTATTTAATGAAGGAAGTTGATGAGTTGGTTATGATTAAATGATTGTTACAATGTGTATAAAGGTTGTTAAGGATCTATGGCAATGAAAGATCAATAGGAAGATCTATAGCTCAGATTGAACCACAATACCCTAGCACAAGTTCCAAGAAATGTATGCAAGTTCTAAGGTGGGGTAAAACATTTTCAGATTGAAGGATACATTGAACCTGGCCAAGTTTGAAGATCTGATGGCTATGATTGATCATGGGAAATGTGATCAAGGAGATTAAGCAATTGGCAAATTATTTATAAATAAGGAACTATTGATAAACAATGTATGCGGGCAAGTGTAAGCACATGGATGCTACATAGTGATTACTGAGCATTGAAGCTTGAAGACCTATTTTGATAATAGAGTATAGAGCCTAGTAGAAGGACAAGATAAGTCCTATGACTAGATTGTATTGAGCAAATAAGAATCTGCTTTAGCATTTTTAGATGTGAAGTTTCACATATATTATTATTACTGTTATTTTGTAAAGTGATAGAAAATCTCTTAACCGAGTGGACTTAACAGTCTTATTTGTAAAACCCTCTAGCAAGGTGACATTCTTATTGAGTGTCTGAAATCCTTTAACAAGGTCACTTCTAACAAGGTGAAGATCCTAATAGATCTGAGGGAAATCCCTTAACTGAGTCACATCTAGCAATGTGTTTGTAATCTTTAATAGGATTTTCTTTTAACCCAGCATACTCTAGAAGAGTATATTTCTTAGTGGGTCTGAAATCCCACAGTGGTTTTTCCCTATTTTGGTTTCCACATTAAATTTGGTGTTATATGTTTTGTGATCTTATCTGTTTATGAGTTTGCATGGTTTATAGTTTTTCTGATAAGGTTACCGAGGTTGAATCTGTTGATTTTATGGAAGATTAAGTTTGTATGATTCACCCCCCCCCTCTCATCTTATTAGCTTGGCATCTGTACTAAACATTTAGTATCAGAACTATCACTAATGACAACTTAGTAAATAGTAACAATCTCCCCTTTTGACATTAGTTTTGAAATGTTTGACAAAACTTCTTTCAAAGTCATAACTAAAAAAAAAACTATATACTTACAAAATTTTACTATACTGACAGTATATACAATTGTCAATAAAATAGTATACTCAGATATACTCCCCTTATCAATATACTATACATAGCTTTGATTATGCATACACTGTGATCAATATTTTGTATTCACTTCTCAGTTTGCTACTTGGTGATCACTGCTTGGTGATCATTGCTTGGTTCACTACTCCCCCTGTCAAAATTATCTATATACTCGAATATGCCGATCTCCTTAGTATACTCCTCTTCTATACACTATACTCCCCCTTTTTGATAAACATCGAAACTAGTTACCACTCGATGGAGGCAACTGGTAAAAAATGGATTTATACTTTGTTCTTGCATCGGTAAGAGTGGTAGAGAGGGCATCCTTGACATTATCCATGAGTGAGTTCTAAGTTGTAATATCAGCTAATAGTGAAATCGGACCATCTAAAGTGCTTCCCTCTGGCTGAGTGGATAAGGAGGTAGCCTTGTTGATCTGTTCTTGGATAGAGGACAAGTGTGGAATGAATAAGGATTGAAGAGTCATATTGTCCATCCTTGTTTTGTGCTCTTCATTCCTAAGTTCCAATTGTTGAGCCATGAGCGTTTGTAACTTGGTATAGAAATTTTGAATAGAATTTGGCTCAGTGGTCAATTTATTGGAGAGATCAGTGATCTCTTTCTCAATCACTTCTGTTTTATTCTTGATATCTTTAATGAATAAAGAGAATGTACAGAGTTTTTGAAATAAATAAAGAATGTTCTTGAGTTGAGGGGACAACTCAACAATAAATTTGACAAGTTTTACTTTACCGATAGCAATGGCTTTCTGTACCTCTTCAATCATTTTTGTAGTGAGCTCTTTGTCCTTCAATTTGCTCAGGTATTCAGATGCATCTACTCCAGATGCTTCTATTTGATTGAGGAGTTCATCCAGTTGAATATGGATGGCTGCATCTTTTGTTACTATAGCTTTAGGTAGCATTTCTGTTAAGAGTGCTTTGACCTTCTGAAGTACTCTATTTTTCTTTTGAATAGCCATTTGTTTTTCTTGTTCGGCTTTGTCTTGGCATAGTTCACCGAATTCAATAAGTGCTTGCCCTTTTAATTTGGATATGTCTACATTCGGCAACACAATTGGTTTTAACAAATCTAACTTGAAACTATGCTTTTTCATTTACTTTTCTTTAGAGGAGGAGGCTTTCACCAGTTGAACTAATACAATGGCTTGGGAGGCTTGTTCACCTTCGGTAGGTTGCTCGCTAGAGGCAACACTTTTTTCAATTTCTTTAGCCTCAGATGTAGCCTTCGGTGAATCCTTTCTCGAGGTCTCAGTTGTAACATTGTCAATACTTGAAGGGGCTTGAGAAGTTTGTTCCTTGATGGCCTGAGAAGCAGCTTCTCCTTCTGTAGACTAGCGACCCTCTTTTCTTTGTTCAGTATCCCGAGGTGTCTTGGTTGAAACATGTTGACTTACTAGAGGATAGGACTTGACTTGTTCCAAAAGTGACTCACTTGATACCAGTTTGGCATAAGCATTCCCTTCTATCATTTCCTGTTCCTGTTCCTCAGTATCCATGACATCCTCATCAAAATTGGATAGTTTCAGCGAGATCTTGCTTGGTGATATCTACTATTTCAACTTCACCTTGCTCATCAACACTCTTGATTCAAAACATTTCTTGCCATTTTTCTTTTGTCTCTTTCTCTACTTCAAGTTAAAGGCCATTCATCAGTTTCAAGGCTCTTTGCTTGACTAGGAAGTTTATGTAGTAGTTTTTCAGATGTTCACTTATCTCATCTACCGACATGTCTAGAAAGAGATGCACCAGACTTCTTTCTCTCATCTTCTCTTCTATGTCCATAGAATATTTCCACCTATTATGAATGTGTAAGTACAATGATTTTGGAAGAGAATTAGTTACTTCCAATGGGACCAATCAAAATTTAAGAAGTGTGCATACGACTAACTCTTCTATTTGCCTCTTTTCTTCTTCTATCCGAGAGTCATATTTGACATACCTAAATGCTCCAAATCCACCACACTGTTTCAAATTGGCACACAAATTATCAACACTATGTACATCTTCCTTTTTGCTTTTGACAATTTGAAATTTATTTTTGTCTTCAGATTCGGTGTCAATTGACTCTTTATTCAAAATGAGTCTCTGAGCAGACTTCTTATAAGTATTTCTTACCTTTGGAACTACAACATTTTTCTGTTTCTTGCTCGGTGACACTGCAAATGATCTAGTGTTGGGGCGCTTTACTGGAGGAGTAAGTGATACCTGCGATGTATCCTGTTTCTTCCTTTTCAAAATTTTCCCTTTTGGCAACTCGGTGCTCAAAGTAATAGCTGCTTCTTGGGCTTCAAATTCCTCCTCTGTAATGACTTGAACACTCTTGACAGGAGTGGAGGAAGAACCTTCTCCAAATTTCTCCATTAATGCTTTAATCATTTTTGTTGATTTCCTAGTAGCCTTTGGTACTACAATGCTCATTTTGACTTTTTCTTTAAGTTCTTCATATGTATCATATCTGATCTTGGTATCATGCCATGGCGGTGCAAGAAAAACATTTATCTACTACTGTGTAATGTCAAAATCAATCTCATAACCCATAGGTGGCAAAGATTGAATTCTCGATTCTACCATGTTGTCTTCAAAATCTGATTTCCTTTAACATCCTTAAAATAATATGGTTAAACTTGATGCAGAAGAGACATTAAAGATAAGGAAATTCTCAAGACAACATATGACAAGTTTTGATTGAACCTTCTACACTTCGGACTCACTCAAAGCCCAGGTGGGTATACCTTTGTGAATTGAATTCACACTTTCAAACATAAACCCACAACAAACTAGTCCAAAAAACCAGTGGATCTATTCACCTTGAAATCAACTAAAAATAAAGAATGGAAAATATACTTAAATTCAACATTTCAATCAACAAAACATGCAATAAACCACTTCAAACAATACCAGTGCCTTACCCAAGGTCACAGAGTCATCTAAACTCAAAAAATACTCCTCAAACAAAACATCTTTATGCATCCTGTTGGCTTGGTTCCTATTAATCCTTGTGTATGCCTAACACCTACAAGAATTTATGCATTCCAAATTAAGCTATGATCATCAAAATTCAAAGTATCTTCCAAAGAGTTTACTGGTATGAGTGATCCCCGCATCTTTAATTTCCCTCCTAAAGAGAAAAGCTAACAAACACTTCTACTAAAATTGCTTTGCAATTCCATTCAAACAAAACAACCTTGGATTATTCAGAATGAAAACAGTAAACAAATTTGTAAACAAACTTGAAGACAACACAAGGATTTACTCAAAACCGATGGTCTGTATATTGATATTTAGTTCAAGAAATATTACAAGAAATTTTGAGTATTCTCCATTAGACTTAGAAAAGCTCAGATAAATTTCTGTAGCGTTTTCTTACAATTTTTTGTGATCTCCATTCCTCTAGTCCTGGTATCCATTTATAACAACATGGATGCACAAAGCTTCGGACTTCTCGAGGAGAGTTTGTTACAATCATTTCTTTCAAAATAAAGAGGTTACAAGATTTTTGCAAAAATAGTTACAAGCTCTTTTCGGCCTCTGCAGTTTCCTCAACAGCCTATTCGGTTGCAACCTCTTCTATCTTTTCAGGGGCACTCCCCAACTGTTCCAGATCATGGGTGGCATATTTAATTGTCCATTCATTATACACCTCTTCTATCGGCCATGAGAAATTAATCACTTTATCTTTAGTCTTAGTCAACCTTTTCCAAGAATTTCTCATTTTGTTGACTTCTGAATTGAGAAAACCATAATGTGACTTAATTTTCTCTATCTCTTGTATTGTCACAACAAAGAAAGAAGCATCATCAAGATCAATAATTTCTTTAACTCTTGCTGACAATTTAGCTTCTATCTCCTTAAGCCACATTTGTTTGTCCTTTAATTGATTCGGGCTAGCAAAAATTCCTGGGAGCAACTCAAAAACTTGATCAATGTACTCCTTCTTGCACAAATTAACCTTCCTATCCACATTATCTACCTCTGCTGCTAATTGTACTAAGACTTTAGTGACATTAGAAGTGGATTTGATGATGGGATTGGCCCTTCCTTCATCAGAAGATACACACATAAACTCTAGATCTTGCTCCCTAGGCCTCCATCTATCAAAAATAGGTGTCAAAATGGCCTTGTCTCTCCTGAGCTCATTCCATATATCCATAATTTTACCTACGTTATTGTAGAGCAATGAGGCATTTATTGTATCTACAAAACTGGAAATTGTAGCTCTTACTCTCTCCTCATACTTCTTTGCATATAAGGCTTGAGCCTATTTCAAGTTTTCCAATTCTTGAGGAGTAATTTCAACCATTTGAGGGCTGGAGGGTGCTAGAGATGGTGGAAACTCAATGATAGGGCTAGTAGGTGGAGGTCTTGCAGGAGAAGAGGAGATCATCAGTGTTGAAGACTCACCTTGATGGTATTGTCCAGTCAACTGGCTCTATAGCTTGGCAATGATGCTATCCTTACCTCTTACCTCCTCCTTGGCACTGTTATAGGCCTCTAAAACTATTTCCAACTTGATTTGGAGGGCCTCTTTCTCTTTGGCTTCCTTCTCTGCTACTGCAACACTAAATTTTGCAGTCTCTAACACAGTGCTAGCAGCCTCCACTACCCCTGTACTCTGCACTCTCTTCACCATCATCCCACCAAGGTAACTTGACCCTATGGTGTCTTTGCCTTTCTTATTCTCATTTCTCTTGAGAGACCACATGACGAGTGCAGCATTGTCCTTATTGAAAGTAATCCCCTCCATGGGTTTAGTCTCTTTTCTCACTGCATCTAGTACCAGGGCGTCTGCTATATCCCATTCAGGTAAGATAAGCACTCCAGCTTGTGCTACCATATCTCTTCCCTGCTCAGGGGTGATGGTTTTGAATTCTTCCATCATCTCTTGCTTTATTTCCTCTTCCACCAGGGTTGGATCTTTATTGGGCTGCTCAACCTTTCTCGTTTCACATCTAGCATTATATTTATCTATGTGCTATTTCCATATAAACTACATAAATGCTTCTGATGTGACAAAATTGTTATCAGCTAAAAAGGCACTACTTGCCTTTTTTATCTTAGGATCCCACTCCTAGCCTTTGAGATCAGTGGTAGTGATATCCATTTTAGTAGCGATGGGTTCTTCTAGCATTCCTTCCTCCACTTCATCATAAGTGTATGCAATTTCCCCTAGACTACCTAACTGTAGGAGTTGCTCAGCTGTTGCTTGCTCATTTCCTATATGGATAGGGGATTGGGATGGGGAATACAAAGGTGTATCTGATTGTACTTCTTTCCCCACCCTTGGCTTCTTGGGGCTTTCTTGGATGTCAATGACATCTTGTATCTTCCTCTTTCCTTTGGAGGTAGAGGGCTCCCCTGTTGTAGGAATCAACACACTATAACTGGATTTCTTATGCAGTGTGTAATCACCAGGAGGGATTGCCTTGCTAGAAGATAACCTACTTAGGATCATTCTTTCCTTCTTAGGGTTGCTCTTGATTACAACTTCCCTCTTCTCCTTCAGCATCTGCATCACATCTTCAAAGCAAACAATCAAAAACTTTATTTTCTCTTCCAGTGGGAAAAAGCTAGACAATTGGTCATAGCTAGCATCAAATTGATGCACAAAATCCAAGGCTTTCTTATAAGGCACCCACTTTTCTTTCCTTAGCTCCTGCTCATCTAGATCAAACTCATTTCTGATGAGGTCTTTAGGAAACTAGAATTGATGAGGCCTACCTCTGCATGCTACCTTCTTCCTAAATATACCGTTGAAGAAGTCTTCTAGATCAGCACACCTGGACAATGCAATGGACAAATGATAAGGCTTGAGGAAATCCTCAAAGCAATTCCAGCCTCCCTTTGTTATTACAAATTGGTGGGCTATGGTAGCTGTAGGGAAAATAGTCCCTTTACCCTTGCCTGTCAACTCTGCCTCTTGTAAGCCACCAATTTGTCTAAGGATCTCTGCGATTCCTACTTTAAGAGGGACCTGGTAAGGTAACAAAAATGGGGTACCTCTGAAACCAAAAACTCTGAAAACTATGGAGACTGGATACAAATAAATGTCACCCCAGTTATGAACAATTTTTATGTTCTCTACGAATTCTTTTGGTCTTATGAATTCCAGAAGAACCTTGGGGATTCTTGGGTTCTCAGAGCAGAGGACAGTCCTTATTTTGGATGCAAAATATTTATCAAACTTCAAAAAACTGGCATCCTCTCTATCCCATGACAACATAGTACTCCATAATTGTACTGGCATTTTTTCTCCTTCCTTCTCCTTAACAAGGTCCAGTCCACTGGCAAAGTAATCACCACCTTTGAAGAGAAAAAGATGCATCAGGAGTGAGTACCATCTGAAAGGCCTATCCACCTTTCCATTCTTGATTCCTATTAACCCTCCATGGATGGCATCAACAATAAAAGAGGCATAATCAAATGTAATTGCAAGAGAAGGATTCAAAATCTAGGCAATCATTAACAAGTAATGATTTGGCATATTTGCTTCAGCATCTTCTCCCAAAACTTGGCAAAGTGCCCAATACATTCCTTTGGCCCTCAGGGTGAACATACTTAATGAAAAGGGCTCTTGTGTGTTGGGTCCTACAACTGTTAACCCTCCTATTTTCACAAAAAACTCCTTGAGAGGCCCATTCCTGAGATGACTCCTCTGTGCATCGTAAATTTGGGCTAATGATGTGAAATTTATAGGTTCTAGAAAATTTGTGAACTCATTAAGCCCAAAAGCTGTCCTAAACTCTTCAACATTAATCTCAACAAGGGGTTTCCCATTTACATCCCAAATGCTTCTTGTGACTGGATCATAGTTGACCACAATTTGGGTCAGCAAGTCTGTGTCCATAAATACCCCTAGGACTACTAATTTCCTGACATCTAATTCCTAGATACTGTTTTGTGAGGCAGGAGAATTTCTCATTCCGAATCCAACTTTAAACAACCCCAACCCAGACAGTCCAACCTATGGGTCTCTCAACCAGTTACCCTTGTCATATAATCCTTCTCCTATCTTTAAACGGGGAGCCTTGGGCACTAACTCTTTTGCCTTTGATGCCTGATTAGTTGACAACGTCAACTTTTCTAAAAAATCATCACAGACACTCCTTTCTGAATAGTTAACTTTGCCAGAAAATTCTCTTTTAGGAGCCATTTTGAAAACGTAAGAAATGAATACCACTTTTAAACAATTCTGTGACGAATCAATTATCTGATCTAGAACACTACACAGGAATTGCTACATAAAAATATGAGAGAACCTGTTCTTTGCTTGAAGGAATTTGCTCTACAATTGAACCGACTTGCTCTGTATCTAAAGAAAATAACTCTGCATTTGCTCTTGTAAAATCCATTAAAAGATATCTTCACCTGGTTGATAGGAAATCAAATATTGTACTCAGGGCCTTAACTACAACATTGATTCCGCATGCTTCAGCCATCCCTTCAAAATTGAATTCATATGAGAATTCATATTTTTCACTCCAACGGGTCACAACATTCCTACAAGTGTTTCATTTTGCTCGTTCACAACTTCATGAAGCATAACTATCGGGCAGCTTAGTCCTGCGAAATAGCGCTGGCCGTCCGATCAAAAGAAACTTGATCGAGCGTTAGATTGACTAACAACTTTGACTCCACGCTGGGTCTTGCTTCTCTATTGGCTATATGATACCATGTGGGACCCAACCATTGGCCTTGAAATTTACTTTGCATTCCACTTGATACTAGCCACGTGTCTTTCTTTTATACTGCCGGTTCCACCTTGGCGGGCCTACACTTTCTTCTTAGACCACGTGTCAATAGACACATGGACGACTCTCATTCACTCTCGCTATTTCATGGGGTATAAAGAATGAGCATCTTACCCTTGTGAAATAGCATGGGCCATCAGATCAACACTTAAGTTGATCAGTATTTAATCATCTAAAAAGGCTTTCAGAAGGGGTGGGCCCACTGACTCACTGTGAACACCTGGCGTCTAGTCACCTTCGGAGCTGACTTGTCACTTTTTCATTGGCCTAGAGAAAACCACAGGGCCCCAAAAAACTCTTAATAGCTGTATCCTCCAGGGCCACCATCATGACACGTGGATGGCTCTCGTTCACTCTCGCTATTTCGCGGGGTATAAAGAATGAGCATCTCACCCTTGCGAAATAGCGCGGGCCATCGGATCATCTTTTAAACTGATTAGTATTTAACTGTCTAAAAAGGCTTTCGGGAGGGGTGGGCCTACTGACTCACTGTGAACACCTGGCATCTAGTCACCTTCAGAGCTGACTTGTCACTTTGTTATACGCCGAAAGGAAACCACGGGGCCACAATTTACTCTTGACAGCTATATCCACCAGGTCATCTCCTGACTGCGACCTGACTCACCTCTGGGGCCCGCCTTTTAGCCTTTAATTCTGACCCGTTGACTGTTGTGACTTTCACTGCGTGCCGCCATTTTACTCACTATCATCAACTAGTTGGACTGTCTATGTGGCATGCCATGTCATTTTTGCAACTTCGCCTAGCGAAATAACGCAAGCCGTGGATCCACCCGCGAGATGTGCACTAGTTACTGGGCCCGACAACTTTAGGAGAAAAACATATAAGGCATAATTTTTTTGATTAATTAACATAACCGCCTAGGTAAACAACAATGGGGAACACCTCCTATGACCCCATGACCCATTACTTAAGTGAATAAAGTAATGAAAGATTAGAAACTAGAGGGTTTAAAATGAACACAAGAGGATCTAAAACCAAAAACCCTTAAACCCTTGAGGTCTAGAACAAAGCCGAAGCATTTGAAACTGCATCCTATTCAAAAATTCAATAAAGCATAGCCAATCATGGGAAAAGAAAAGCCCATTTTTAACGAGTGATAACATACCGCATTGACATAGCAGTAGTCAGTATCCACTTCAAAACATATACTATCCTTATATTTCTCCACTAACTAGGGTGGTATCCTGTACCTGTTATCATCTTTTCTTGAAACTTTCTAAAATAATCATCCATAATCTCATTGAAGTTATCACCTAGCTGTTTGATGAAGTCATTGATTTGATGGGTGATTCGTCGGTGTAGCTCCCAAACTACATTATCGACTGATGGAAAGAATTTCTCAAAAGAGAAAAATATGCATACCAAAAGTGATCCAAACTTCAGTGTGTTTGCCGAGTTATTCTTCTTCGGCTTCCTTATAGTGTTGATATTTTCAAATAGATTTTTCAACAACACTTTGCATAGATCAATCTTCATACCTTTCTTCACAATTTTATAGGCTAAGTCAACAACAACACAAGGTACACTATTTTCCCTTGCCAATTGAAAGAAACAATAACCTATGACTCTAATTGCAATCTTCAGCTCTACATCTATGATATTGTTCAGTTTTAGACCTATGCAATTAGATTTAACTCTGGTTAAAGTGATCAATTCTTTCTGTGAGATAATTTTCTGAGCTTGGGCATGGTCAAAAATAGGGTAACCGGTGATCAAGTGGATGATTTACTTGGTGATCTTGAATGGTTGCTCCTCTAACCACATAAATTCATCATGAACTCTGCTCAAAACAAATTTAACCCATTGGGGTTTGAAGACTCATGGGTAGGTTAGGGCTTCGATCAATCCCTTGATTGTAATATGTTCAAACTTGCTATCTAGTTTTCCATCAGTACACAACTCATCATATGTGTCCTTGATCTCTGTGTGACCTAGTTCCTCAACACGACACTTAGTGAAGAATCTGCCATCCTCAACTAATAAAACCCTATCCAGAATGAGTGAAAATGCAATTTTATCATCTGGTTTAGATGCTACTTTGGGAGGTAGTGAGTATTTCAGTGAGGGCTTCTCAATGTTCTCAACAACAACGGGTTTCTGAATCTTAGGTGCCATTTCAAACTTTGGATAATCACTAACGAAAAAGCCTTAGGGTTTGAAAAATTTTAACCAACAGATGCTTTCCACTTAGTAAATATAAAACAGATATTCACAGCTGATATGATTGGTTAACTTGCTTGACAATGCATTGTGATTGATATAAATACCTTGAATTTCACTTCAGAAGAGGTTTGATTGCCTTTGAATCGCTTTGCTCTACTTTCTGAAAACTTGGTAAGTGTAAAATGACCGCGCAAAATCTTTAAGTACACATTTTACCTTATTGGGCTCCGTACAGTTAGGTCAAAAAAACATTAAATGTACTCGGTTCCACTAAACCGATTTACCTTTTTTTCTTTTACCGAGTAGCCAGACTTCCTGCATTTACCGACTTGACAGGCTTCTTGCATTTACTGACTTGACTAGTGCTCCAAAAGACTTGATAAAATTTCAAACTTGCTAATGCATCTTAGCTATGTAGATTTTGAATTAAGTACATAATAAAATAGGAACTGTTAAGATTTAACCTTGAGAGAATGAATCCCTTCATACCTTTACCGATTAATTTGGAATAGATGCACCTAACTCGGTAGGTAAGGTGCTTTCTTCATTTGACACAATTTCCTTCTTTTCCCAAATCATCTAGAATTTTCTTTTTATTTCTTCAATATCTTCTCTAGGTTGATCTCTGTAATCTCTAGCCAAGTGTCCAACCTTGTGACAATGAAAACATGCCATACTAAGATTTCTCCATGATCTACGGTTGTTCATTCCAAACCTCATAAAGCAGTTGGTACTTATAGGTCCATATCTTCCACAACATTCACACCATATCCTTATATTATAATCCCATACTACTACAGTATACTATCGGCTAGGTTCTGTGTAAGTTCGGTAGCCTCTAGTATTTTCTCGGTGTGCAGACCACATATAGTTCTTCTGCTTAAACCAACACTTCTCGGTACTGTGTCCATATCTATTGCAAATTTTACAAAACCCTTTGAATTTTGCCTTCTGATAATTGCTAATAGACTTAGTCCTACATTGATTAGATTATATGACCATACTTATTGCAATTGTTACAATAACCATTAGACCTAGTGACATTCGGTTGCTTCCCTTTTGTAATTTGGCACATGTTAGCAGTATGTCCTTGTTTTCCATAGTAGTTGCAAATAGGCTTATTTCCTTTGATGTTCTTCTTGTTTCCATCTTGTTTTGATGATTCTCCTCTCTCGGTAGTGTGGATTCCCTTCTCAGTAGAGGCTTTTCCTTTATAACCGAGTCTTGCATCTTTGTTGGGTCTTCTTGTAGTTAGTTGTTCATCCAACATCCTTGATGCTTCATAATTTTTCTTTAGTGTTTCTTTTGACTTCTTTTATGCTTCAAGTTCATCAGTCAATCTTGATAGTTCAAGTTTAAATGCTTGATTCTCATTTTCCTTTAGATTTGCTTCATGATGTGCATAATCCAATTGATCAGACAGATTACTTTGAATTCCAGTCATCATTGTGATTTCATCATTCTTTTCAGATACTAATGCTTCAAGCTATTGTTTTTCTCTTTCTAGATCTCTTATGTTATCCTCGGTTGTCCTCAACACATCAAGATTTTCAGTCATCTATGTGCTAAAATGTTCATGTTCTCTTTTCATTGCTTTTAGCTGATTAGTCAGTACTTTATTCTTTTATTTCAATGCTGCAATCATTTCTTCAGTCTCTTCAGATATACTATTCTCAGATGATGTCTCAATTTGTTCCACTAGCTTTTGAGAGTCCTACAAATCATCAAACAATCTTCTTCTAACTTTCACTAATCTTTGCATTTGTTTCTGCATGTCTGCAATCACTTGATTAGCATGATCCAATTCATTTTGAAGATTCACAATTCTCCGAGATTGTTTGTAGCCTTCCATTGATAAGATCTTTCTCTTTAGGCAGTTAAACCCTTTTTCAAGATTAAAGCTTTGATACCAATTTTTAGGCCCAATATGGAAAGCTAATGTACTGAGAGGGGAGGGGTGAATCAGTACTTCAAATATTTTCTTCAACAATAACTTTACTGTTAAGCATAAACCAAAAACTTTTGTAACATAATATAATGCTAAAACAAATAAATAACAATCATACATGATTCACTCCATAACACATATATTTTGGTTATGCATAAACTCTTGGTTAGAGAGAAAAACTGTGGTGGGGATGACACCCACAACTTCACTACTGCAATAATAAAGGTTGCTCGGTTAGAGCTACATGTTTAGCTATTTCTGGTAGTTTACCATGTTAGAAGTATCAAGATCTTTAGATCTACCTTGCTAAAGGATTTTACAACACTTATTCTAAATGCTGCACCTGGTTAAAGGTTTTGTAATTTATAGACTTTGTTAGAGTCTTTTACCCTATTAAAGGTTTCTCTTACAACTCAAAATATTACAATCAAAATCTTACAAAATATCTGCAACTTCACATGTGAAATGTTAAAGCAGATTCTATGTGCTCAAAATGAGATTACCTTGCCTATAGCATACCTCAGTAACCCATAAATTTACTCGGTAATCCTTTCTATATACTCTATTCCTTGACTCTGTCAATCATAACAGTCATAACACTTAGTGCTTTCTCATGATTTTGCTTTTCACATATGTCTTGCTTCACACACACGTTTGATCCTCAATTCATGCTGCATAAATAGATCTCTTGTAACAGTGAACTTGTTCATGCTTCAATCTTACAAACATGATTCATTAAATGAATAACCATATAAAATTATTTCATTAGATAGATGTCCTCAAAATCATACAAAATCTTAAGTGCAATTTCCAATGTGTTAACGGTTCCTTGTTCCTTGATGTTTGTAACATATTTCCACATATGTGTCTAGGTTCAATGAATCTGGTAACACGTTTTACTCGATGTGTATCAACTTGGTATACCATCTTTGCTACTCAGTAGTCATAGAACGTTACTCTGTAGACAACTTGCTGTATACTAAACTTTGTAACTCCTTTCTTCTACAACCGACTGCTCTGTGCTTACCGACTTAATATTTCGATAGTAATAACCGACTAGGGTATATAGAATGACTTTGGACATAAAACTAATGACAACTTAGTAAATAGTAACAATCTATACATTGATCTAAAATGTATGAGCATGAAAAATGTAGGCCCATATTCTATCTGCAAGCAACATGAGAAAATGTCACACCTCCTGTCAATGCTTCAACATTTCTTCCTTGTTTGTAAATCACAAATCTTTTGGCCAGGGAAAAACCTTGATCTTGACCACAACCCTAATCCTTATTGCCTCTATGTGTTCATCCTTCTATTCTTTGGTGTTGCATGCTTAGCATGGGCACCTCAACACCAAGCTTCTTGGGATATTATGCCACTATTGATTAGTCTCACTTTCTAGTAACCAAAGCTTAGATACCAATTGTTGAATATCCCAAACAACTAAGAGCTGGGGGTGAATCAATTGTCAATTAAAATATTGAACTTATTCAATAAAAATAGATCCAATAAAGTTAATTCCTAACTACTTAAGCATAAATAAATATAAGCATGAAAGAGAGCACACATGAAACAACATTTTTTACATGGAAAAACCAAGAATGGATAAACCACAAAGTGCAAATTCTCAATTCTGATACACCTATTAGGGTGACATTGTTTAAGGTAATTTTTACGAAGGTTGACTCACTACAAGTGGGCTCACTGCCTGACTAAAACTGCTAGAAAGAGAAGGGCTCTTTTCTCAAAAGAGGAAGAAAGAAAAATAAGTAATCCACCACTGAAGTACAACTACCACATGCCTGCAATGCCTAAAGGAACCTTTTGCTCACTGTCTTTGGTAAAAAATATTATTAGCACACAATCACACTACTCAACAACCACAACCATACACAACCTCACACAAACTTGTACCAACAAGAGATAGATCTTCTTTTCAATCCATTTTCTTCTATATTTATCTTCATTACAAACAACCTTTATTTATAATGATATTTGGATTAGAATTATCCCAAGTTGGTCAAGGAATTTATCATAACCCAATTTGAAATATGTCTTCACTAAGAATTACCATGGTGGAAAGGAATAAGAATTGGACCATACCACAATGCACTGCATTGATCAAAACAACATGTTATCCATGCACCACAATAATTAGAGCAA
Source organism: Cryptomeria japonica (assembly GCF_030272615.1). Lineage (NCBI taxonomy): Eukaryota > Viridiplantae > Streptophyta > Pinopsida > Cupressales > Cupressaceae > Cryptomeria > Cryptomeria japonica. Next base: position 87,098,281 of record NC_081411.1, on the reverse strand, counting down.
AAGGATAACATTCAAGGTCAGATGGACTTGGAATGAACATAACTAAAACAATGACTTTGGAGCACATCATAATTTCATGAATAAGAAAAATTAAGATAAGGACATGAATAACACAAATTCAAGATATCATCACCAAAACCAAAAATGTGGAGAAATGCAAAGCATTGCAGTCACTATCAACTATCATCATCACTATTAAGAACAATTATGAAACACAACTTCTAGAGCACCAAAACATAATAATGACATTCCAAAGTAGCATCAAACAACATACCAAAACCTCATGACAAAAACTACAACATATAAAAAATGCAAAGCATAAAACCAATCACAAAAACACAAAATTAGTACATTGACATCAGTGAAAAGCATACCAAGACACCAACAAATTCACATTTGCAATAGTTTTTCACACCCATATGTAGTGATTACAATAGAATTAGATTTTTTATGGACATCATTCTAAAGTTACATGAGACCAAAAAATCATAGTATGTGATCATGATCATATCTAATACAAGTAGTTTTTGGGCTAATTTACTATAATTTTTGGACACTTGTATCACTTGTAGATAATCACGTTTTAACCAATTAGATTGACAAATCATGTTGGTCAACAAGTTCTTGGAGAGTTATCTCTAATACACAAGAGAAATGGGTGCAATTGTTGACACCCATAAAATTGTGGTATAACACTTCTATCTACACTTCATAAATTCATCTCCTTTTTTTATATTATATGGGTACCATCTACCACCTATTATTTGAGGTTTAAACAATGTTTAGAGTAGTTAAAAAATATATTCAATGGTAGAATGATTAAGAGGTCTAATAATTTTTCATGAGGCAGAAGTCCTCCCCATCGGCTGGGGCATTGGCCAATCTGTCTGCCTCCATACTTGACATGATTGGTTATGAAAGAACTGAATATTTGTGTGATTTTTAGGACAGCTTTAAACAAGGCATGTAGTCTCCACTTTTAGGTCTATTGTGAGAATTAATGATGATCATTGAGCCACCTTCAACTTCCACCTTCTCCACATTCAACTCTCTGCATTTATGCAGAGCCAAAATAAAGGCCCAGAGTTTTGCATCATTATCGGTTCTCCTTCGGAAAGGATTTTTCAATTCTACGCACAAAGGCCCCTCGTCAATTAAAAATAACATACTTTGCACCTCAAAGTCTAGGATTGATTTTGGAGGCACCATCAAAATTGAACTTAAACCATTATGGTTTTGAAAACTTCCACTCAATGTACTCCCTTAACTTATAAGAGTTAGCCTTGTTAGGCCCAATAATTGATGGAATGATCAACCCAAACCATACTTTCCTTATGTTTGAATCTTATTCTATTAAAAAGGAAAGACTAGAATTTCAATCCCTTAGTCTCATATTAACAAGCTCAATAATTGATGCCTCCACTTTTTTAAGGAGTATAATTCCATTTCGTTGTCCTGAAAGAGACCCATGTTTCATTCCTTCTATAGTTTGCATATCAAGATGGAAGGACAAATGGTCCAAAGACAAGAGAAGTTGGTAGACCTCATCAAAAATAGCCAAGAATTAAACAATCATAGGATATGATTCGGGAGAGAAATCATCCATTTGTGTTTTGCACATATCCATCTCTAGCACTCTTATGTAACTAGACACCCTAATATAAAATGGTCCACTATTTTCTTATTATTTTTACAAATGAAACATCTTTGTGGATCATAGAACCCCATTTTGCTGATTTTTTTTTCTTTTAAAATGTTCTTTTAAAGGGATACACAAGTGAAGGTGCCACCCTTGGAAAATAAAATATTATACCAACAAAGGTTGATTGATATCAATGTCTCTATGATCTCTCTCTCTCTCTCTAATAGTGTATACTAATCCCTTGCATTATATAGATTTTACTTTGAACCAATCTAGAGGATAGTGTCTTGTACTTAACATAATTCTAGAGATTTTCTTTGGAGTATTTCTCTTTTAGTTGATCCATGTCATGCCTTGGGAAGTAAAGTTTTAACTAAACCTACACAAGATAGTATGATCTAGTTGGAAAAAAAAAGGAAAAAAACTTCAAAATTAACAAAATAAAATTTTAGAATAAGAAGAATGAAAAGGTTTCATTAATTTACAAATGAAGAAATTTACAATTAATAAAGCCTTCATCAAAACAAAATATGAAGGAAAAATGAGAATATAACTAAAAAAATAAAGATATTCCTTAGTTAGCTTAACAACTAAGCAACACCATTTTTATCCAAGCCATGGGAATAAATAGAAGGCAAGGATGATCATCCATAAAACATGGATAATAAAATCCCCATAAACAAGGAATAAAAATATATTACATGTGCTAATACGGCCCCTTAAGTCTACTTGATGGGAAAAAATATAAGAAAAAGAAAGAGGAAGTACGAAAATCTGATGCGAACAAAACCCCCCCTTTAAATTTACAAAAATAGTGCATGGTAGCTACTATACTGCAACGCCCTTAAACCTAAGAAGATATTGTAGAATGTGAAAATACTAATCAATAAAAGTCTTTGTGAAGATGTTGGAAACCTATTCATAAGTGAGATAGTACTTCTAATCGATGACCCCATAATGGATCAATCCTCATATATAGTGCATGTGGATCTCAATAAGTTTGGTTTGTTGTTGTTGTACTAGATCTCCACAAAATTTTGATGTACTCTGATTTTCACACCAAATTGCAATTTGTAGATGAAAAAGAATACCAAGCTCAGTTAGGAATTTTTTCAATCAAATAGCTTGAATAGTAACATTGACTACACCTTTACAATCAACTTCTACTGATGATAAAGAAATGGTAGATTGCTTCTTTCTTGACCAATAAATTGGGTTAGATCCCAAAATAAGAACATATCTTGAAGTGAACATACAATCAATGCTATCACCAACCCAATAAGAATTAGTGTAGCTAGTGAGATGGAAAGTAAATCTTCATGAATAATTAATTCTATACTTGATGGTTCCTTGAACATATAAAAATATACACTTGAAAAATTTAAAATGTAGCTCTTGTGGCTCCTAAATGTATCTAGAAAAATCCACCACTACATATGAGAGATCAGGACAAGAATGAGTAAGATAAAGAAGACTCCCCATTAGTTAATAGTATTGTGTGCAATTAACTAATGGCTTATCCTTGCCACCCTCAAGCTTTACCCCAGATAAGAAAGGTGTAGATGATGGCTTGCAGTCAGTCATGTGAAACCAAAGTAGGAGACCTTTGACATATTTGGATTGAACAACCTTGATTCTTGATTCATTTTGGCTGATTTAAAGGCCAAGAAAAAAGTTTACGAGATTGTCTATCATGGAAAATCTGTCATGCAAAGCAGTTTTAATTGTAACAATGGTTGTGGTTGAACTACATATTATTAGTAGTGTTAGAATCAAGGATCACTAAGAAGGGGGTGAATTAGTGATCTACCAAAAATCAAATCTACAAACTTATTCTTTATCTATCGGTTAGCAATGCATAATAGAAAAGAACATAAACATGCAACAAAGAATCCACAACACCAAATTTTTTACATGGAAACCCAGAAAGGGAAAAACCATGGTGGGGTTGGAACCCACAATATTCATATACTATGGCTAGGAGTACATAAATGTTACATAGATGGGAAATGCACTTGCATTTAGGCTCACTACCTATAGCTCACTACTCAATTACAATTTCCTGGAAGGCTACAACCTTTAGGGAAGTCTCACTGACTTACAATTTGATTACAATGAAGAAATACATTGAAATGAAATCTCAAGTAGCATCTGACAATACAAGAATGAGTTCCAATTAATAACTGAATCTCTTAGTGTCTTCTCTCTACTGAATACTTTGTTTCTATCTCAGTTAGCTACTAGATTGTTTGAAACAAAATTGTGCATGTTAAACTGTACTCAATCTCACCAAAATGGATCACCACAATAATATTACCACCAAAACCAATCGCTAATTCAATTTTATATATTCGATCTTAACACAAAACCAATCTCCTTCAAGTCGACTTCAAGAAGTGTAACGTGTGGCTCCAAGTTGTATTCAATCTCAAACAAATCATAGGACCAGACCAAAAGAGTGTACTCACATGCTTGCAAAGGATCTTACCATTCATGAAGAACATGAAATCAACCACCAAAATTATTGCAATCATCAAAAATTATTCCAGACCAAAACATCACCAAAATAGCCCGTTTTATCAATTAACTACCTACCGATTAACTCCAGCTTCTGGATAAGATGAATCATGACTATTGAATTGAGTCTCCATGAAGAGTTTTCATCAACGACAAACCTAGACCATAAATTTGTCGGCCATTTGGTGGAATTCATTATGTGTTGCATTGATGTTTTGTCATTGATGCCAACACTAGCTATTTGGATGCTTTATCGACACCATTCTAGTCCTAGAAGGTTGAGTGGTTTCTGGTTGATTTGGATCTGGCATGATCTAGTAGGCTCTGGTATGATTTAGTTATGGAATTGGCTTAATCATGATACCCATGTTCATATTCAGTAAGTTGGTTTTGGTCTGGTGATCGGATGCAATCCTGATTGTTTGAAAGCTTGGTTTCTGGTTTCGATGAGGGTTTCATCGGCAGAGTTTTTGATGAAGCTCTTTGATGAATTGTATAAGTGGAGTTTCAGGATGCTGATGGTAATCATGTTCAAGATTTGGTGGATGGAGATCATTGATGTAGCATGTGGGCCTATATTGAGTCTAGTTTGATTTAGGTTATGGATGAGTTGATTTAACATGTCGATTGAGCCTCTCGATGTGTTTCTGGGATATCTTATTTGTTGGATATCATTTTTTTTGTCTAAGGCCAACATGGTTTGTAATTATGTAATTGGTTTATTATTTGGTGGCCGACATAATTGTTTATGGTCGAGGGTTTGTATATATAGATGTAAGTTCTCATTGTAGATGAAAGACACATGGTAGAGAAGTAGGTTTGGGATATGGATATGTAATGTGTGAATAATTTAATATCATTCAGGTAGAGGATTTGGTCAATCATTGAATATCAAATTGGGTTTATGTAAGAGGATTTAGTCCTCTGGTATTGAGCTTAACCAAAACTGTACTTAGGCATAAGAGATGCTATCTTTTGCAGTTTAACACTTCTCCAGATTGTAGCCTGTATTTCTATGTAGTTGGTGAGACTCCTTTTGTGATGAGTAGTGCACTCTAGGCTATTGGCCTTCCTACAAGTGCAGGCCCCTCAATGTAATTCACATACTTACTACAGAAGTATTATCTAACTATGGGTAGGCTTCCCACAATGGTTTTTCCCTTTACCAAGTTTTCACGTATAATTCTTGGTGTCATTAGGATAGTATTTATTGTGTGATTATTTCTTATTCTTATTTGGTTTAACTACTATTCCGATATTAATATTTTGGGTTCTAGTATTAAAGTTTTAATTGCTAATGGTTTCAGTAATCTATGACAACTAATTTATCCCCCCTCTTAGTTGTCTTCCGGTTATTTAAACTGTCTAACAATTGGTATCAGAGCATTGGTCCTCTCCAAAAAAATCTTAACCGCTTGAGGAATATCCTATGACATCTAACAGTTCAAGTTCATCCAGTTCTTTTGGAGCTATCTTTCAGAGAGACATTCCTAGGCTTGATGGAACAAATTACATGGTATGGAAGATTCAGATGGAGACTCATCTGAGATGTCATGGCAAGGAGATTTGGGTGATCACATAGAGTGGTGTCACACCTTATAATCTGGGATCTGGCAATCCTCCTCTGGTAAACCTAGATAAGGAGATTGAGAATTATTGTAGAGAAAGAGAATCCCTCTTGTGTGCACTTTCTAATCAACAAATAATGAGATTAATTGACAAATCATCTGGAAAGGCTATATGGGATAAGTTGGAGACTCTTAATAAAGGTGACCCTACTATTGTCTTCAAAATCTGATTCACTTCAACATTCTTATAATAAAATGTTTATACTCTATGCAGAAGAGATACTAAAGGGAAGGAAACTCTTAGGACAACATATGACAAGGTTTGATTTAACCTTTTACACTTCGGACTTACTCAGAGTCCAGGTGGGTATACCTTTTTGAACTAAATTCACACTTTCAAAAGATAAATCCACAACAAACCAGACTAGAAAACTAGTGGATCTAATCACCTTGAAACTAACTGAAACAAAGGAATGAAAATTAGACTCATATTCAGTATTTTGACCTACAAAACATGTAATAGACAACCTCGATCTACACCAGTGCCTTATCCAAGGTTATAGAGTCATCTAAATTCAAATAATACTCCCCAAACAAGATATCTTTACACATCCCATTGGCTCAGCTTCTGTTGATCCCTATATATGCCTGACACACATGAGAATTTAAGCATACCAATTTAAACTATGCTCATCAAGATTCAAAGTATCCTACAGAGAATTTACTGGTAGAAATAATCCTTGCATATTTAATTCCCCTCCTAAAGAGAAAAGCTAAGAAGAATATCTACTGAAAGTTGCCTTACAACTATATTCAAACAAAATAACCCTGGATTATTCAGAATGAAACAGCAAACAATTGCAAACACATTTGAAGACGATACAAAGTTTTCACTCAAAGCCGATGGTCTGTATATTGATATTATATTCAAGAAACTATTACAAAAAATTTTGAATATTCTCCATTAAACTTAGAAAAGCTCAGATAAATTTTTGCAGCGTTTTCTTACAATTCTTTGCTATCCTCTTTTCTATTAGTCTTGGTATCCATTTATAACAATATGGATGCACATAGCTTCGGAATTTCCTAGGAGAATTTGTTACAATCAGTTCTTTTCTAGAGGAAGTTACAAAGCCTTTTACAAAAAATAGTTACAAGTCCTTTTCGACTTCTACAACTTCTTCTACATGTTGTCCAGTTGCAACCTCTTCTAACTATTCAGGAGCACCCTCTAACTGTTCTACATCCTAGATGGCATATTTTCTAGTCCACTCATTGTACAAACCATCAGTTGGCAAAGCAAAATTAATCACTTTTGCCTTTGCTTGGGTTAACCTCTTCTAGGAATTTCTCATCTTGTTGACCTCTGAATTGAGAAAACCATAATGAGATTTTATTTTTTCTATCTCCTGAATTGTTACAACAAAAAAGGAAGCATCATCTAAATCAATAATTCCTTTTATTCTGGCTAACAGTTTGGCCTCTAATTCCTTAAGCCATACTTGTTTGTCCTTCAGTTGATCTGGGCTGACAAAAACTCCCGGGAGCAATTCAAAAACCTGCTCAGCATACTCCTTTTTGTACAAATTGATTTTTTGGTCAGCATTATCCACCCCTTCTACTATTTTTACTAAGTCCATGGTGGTGTCACAAGTGGATTTGATGATAGGATCAACCCCTGCTTCATCATAAGATACACAAATAAGCTCCAAGTCCTGCTCTCTAGGCTTCCACTTGTCAGAAATAGGTGTCTAAATGACCTTATCTCCATTGAGCTCATTCCACATATCCAAAATATTGCTTATGTTATTATGTAATAGTGAAGCACTCATGGTATCTGCAAAACTTGAGATGGTAGCCCTTACTCTTTCCTCATACTTATTTGCATACAAGGCCTGAGCCTATTTTACATTCTCTAACTCTTGAGGAGTAATCTCAACCATTTGGGGGCTAGATGATGGGGCTGGTAGGTGGAGGTCTTGTAGGAGAAGAGGAGATCATTAATGTTGAAGACTCACCTTGATGGTACTGTCCTATCAACTGGCTTTGCAGCTTAACAATGATGTTATCTTTACCTCTTACCTCTTCAATAGCACTATTATAAGCCTTCAAAATTGTCTCCAATTTGACTTCAAGGTCTGCTTTTTCTTTAGCCTCCCTTTCTACTACTGCAACACTAAATTTTACAGTCTCTAGCATAGTGCTAGCAACTTCCACCACCCCTGTATTCTGCACTCTCTTCACTATCATTCCACCAAGGTAGCTTGACCATGGGGTATCTTTACTTCTCTTATTCTCATCTCTCTTGAGAGACCACATGACAAGTGCAACATTATCTTTGCTAAAAGTGATTCCCTCCATGGGCTTGGTTTCTTTTCTCACTGCCTCCAATACAAAGGCATCTCCTATGCCCCACACAGGGAGAATGAGCACTCCAGCTTGTGCCACCATAGCTCTTCCTTGCTCAGGAGTGATGGTCTTAAAATCATCCATCATTTCTTTCTTTATTTCCTCCACCAGAGCTACATCTTTGTGAGGCTGCTCACCTTTTCTCTTCTCACATTTTGCATTGTATTTGTCTATATTCTGCTTCCATACAAACTGCATAAATGCTCCTGATGTAACAAAATTGTTGTCAGCCAAGAAGACATCACTGGCCTATTTGATCTTAGGATCCCATTATTGGCCCTTGAATTCATTTGTAGTGATTTTCATGTCAGTAGCAAGGGGCTCTTCTGGCATTCCTTCTTCTACTTCATCATATGTGTAGGCTATTTCTCCTAGACTACCTAACTTTGTCAGCTGCTCAGCTGCTGCCTATTCATCTCCTATATTAATAGGGGATTGGGATGGAGTGTACAAGGTTGTATCAAATTGTACTTATTTTCCTAGTCTCTACTTCTTTGGGCTCTCTTGGATGTCAATGACATATTGTACCTTCCTCTTTCCTTTGGAGGTAGAGGGCCTCCCTATTGAAGGCATCAACACACTATAATTAGATTTCTTGTGCAATGTATAGTCACAAGGAGGGATTTCTCTGGTGGAGGAAGACCTACTTAGAACCATTCTTTCCTTTTCAGGGTTCCTTTTAATCACAACCTCCCTCTTTTCTTTTAGAGTCTGCATTACATCCTCAAAGAAAATAATTAAGAAATTTCCTCAAAAGGGAAAAAACTAGACAATGGGTCATAGCTGGCATCAAACTGATGTACAAAATCTAAGGCTTTCTTATAAGCCACCCATTTTTCCTTCCTCAACTCCTGCTCATCTAGATCAAACTCATTTCTAATGAGGTCTTCAAGAAACTGAAATTGATGGGGTCTACCTCTACACACTGCTCTCTTTCTAAACATGCCATTAAAGAAGTCTTCTGGATCAGCACACCTGGATATTGCAGTTGACAAATGATAAGGTTTGAGGAAATCCTCAAAACAATTCAAACCTCCCTTGGTTATTATAAATTGGTGGGCTATGGTAACCATAGGGAAAATAGTCCCTTTACCCCTGCCTGTCAGCTCTGCCTCTTGTACACTACCAATTTGTCTGAGGACTTCTACAATTCCCACTTTGAGAGGGACTTGATAAGGCAATAAGAATGGAGTGCCTCTGAAACCAAAAACTCTAAAAACTATTGAGACAAGGTATAAGTAAATATCACCCCAATTATGAACAATCTTTATGCCTTCTGCAAATTGTTTTGGTCTGACAAATTCCAAAAGAACCTTGGGGATTCTTGGGTTTTCTGAGCAGAGGAGAGTTCTAATCTTTTATGCAAAATATTTATCAAATTTTAAGAAACTGGCATCATCTCTATCCCATGACAGCACAGTACTCCATAGTTGCACTGGCATCGTTTCCCCTTCTTTCTCTTTTATGAGGTCCATTCTAGTAGCAAAGTAATCACCACCTTTGAACAAAAACATATGCATGAGGAGTGAATACCATCCGAAAGGCCTATCCACCTTCCCATTTTTAATTTCTATCAACCCTCCATGGACAACATCAGTAATGAAAGAAGCATAATCACATGTTACTGCAAGAGAAGGATTCAAAATCTGAGCAATCATTGGCAAGTAGTGATTGGGCATATTTGCCTCAGCATCTTCTCCCAAAATCTGGCAAAGTGACCAATACATTCCCTTAGCCCTAAGGGTGAACAAACTCAATGAGAAGGGCTCTTCAGTGTTGGGTCCTACAACTGTCAACCCACCTATCTTCACAAAAAATTCCTTAAGAGGCCCATTTCTAAGGTGGTTTCTCTATGCAATGTATATTTGAGCTAATGATTCAAAATTAATGGGTTCCAGAAAATTGGTAAACTCATTGAGCCCAAAAGCACTTCTGAATTCTTTATTATTGATTTCAATAAGGGCTTTCCCATTTGTTTCCCTAATGCTCCTTGTGATTGGAACATAGTTATGTGCAATTTGAGTCAATAGATCCATAGCCATGAATACCCCTGGAACTACCAACTTCCCAACATCTAATTCCCAGATGCTATTCTGTGGGGCTGGAGAATTTCTCATTTCGAATACAACTTTGAATAAGCACAAACCAGACAACCCAACTTGTGGATCTCTCCACCAATTACTCTTATCATACAACCCTTCTCCTATCTTCAAGCGAGGAGCTCTAGGCACTAATTCTTTTACTTTTGATGCTTGATTAGTTGACAACGTCAACTGCTCAAGAAAATCATCACAAATGGCCCTCTCCTGATAATTAACTTTGTTGGAAAATTCTCTCATAGGTGCCATTTGAAGATATGCAAGCAATGAAAATACTACGCCCAACTGGTTCTGTGACAAATCAAGACCTTAATTAAAACACCACAAAGAAATTGCCACACAAGAGTACAAGAAAACCTATTTTTAGCTCGAAGGAATCCACTCTACAACTGAATTGACTTGCTCTGTATTTGAAGAAAATAGCTCTGTATCTGCTCCTCTGCAACAATTCTTTTGAATGATACCTTTACTCAATCGACAGGAGATCATATATGGTACCCAAGCTCTTAACTACGACATTGATACTTCATGCTTTGGCCATCCCTTCAGAATTGAATTCCTGAGAGAATTTGAATTTTTTGCTCCAACGGGTCACAACATTCGTGCACATTCTTTCCTTTTGCTCTTTCACTATTTGGCGAAGCATAACCTTTAGGCAAATTCGTTAAATGAAATCACGCCAACCATCCGATCAAAATAAACTTGATTGGCCTTTACACTGACTTAACAGTCTCGGCTTCGCGCTAGGCCCCACCACCTTTTTGCCATTTCGTGGGGTTTATCCTTCGAGCACTTCTCCTTCAGTAAGTCGTGCTAGATGTTAGATGGAGCTCTAACTACTCAGCATTTAACTCTTACCGAAACTATCAACATCTTCATTAACCGCGCCTCTACCTTAACTGCTAGTGATCTTTTGCTATTTTGTGAGGCTTAAACAACTTTCAACTTTAGGCCACAAAACTACATGAAGCGTTGGATCAGATTGGAGATGACCATCCTTTAAGGGAAAACTTTATGCTTTCTTTACTTATGCCACCTTTTCATTGGTTACTAATTACCACATGGCACTCAACCATTAGCTTTAAAAAACCGTTCAAGCCTAGTTCAATGTCAGCCATGTGTCTCTCCCTTATACCGCTGGTTGCACTTTAGTGGGCCCTCAACTTCTTCTGAAACCACGTGTCCATGGACACGTCACCATCTAGCATGATGCCTGGGTACCCTCTCTTCTTTTCGTCATTTCGCAAAGCATATCCTTCGGTTGGTTCGCAACCGCAAACTAACACCAGCGTTGGATCAAAATGGAGTTGATCCTCCTTTAACCTCATGCTTTATCTGTCTTTGGGGATGAAAAACCTTTTCGCCATTTCACGGGGTATAAAACATGAGCACTTTACCTTTGAGAATTCACGTGGGCCATTAGATTATTCTTGACTTTCTCGATGCTTAACAATCTTAACTAAATCCGGCAGATGTGGGCCCTCTGACTCAACTTCAAACACCTGGCATCTAATCACTTTCAAAGCTGACATGCCAACTTTTCATTCGTTGAGAGAAAGCACTAGATTCCACCTCATCCTTGCCACCTATATCTACCAGGTCACTTCTTATCCCGCGACATGACTCACCTTTGGGACCCACTTTTAACCCTTAGACCCGCCTTGCTGACTATTGTGGCCTCTGCCACATGCCATCATCTTACTCACCTTCTCAACTAGCTGAACCATCTACTTGGAGTGCCATATCATTTCACCACTTTGCAAAAGCTAACTGTCGAGCATCTTCATTCTGCGAAATAGCATGAACCGTCGGATCAGATTGGACTTGATCACCTTTTAGTCACTTGGAAAGTCTTCACATGCAGGGTCCCACCAGATGCTTTTACCATTTCGCAAAAGGTATTTTACTTGCAAGTTCAGGTTGCGAAATAACGCCAACCATTGGATCTTGGATGAGATGAAGCCTCTTTAAAATGGACCAAAAGCACCATTTAGAACGCTTCTCCCTTTCACCATTTCGCGAGTCTTAAACCATGCACAACTTAACCTAACAAAATAGCGACAACCATAGATCTACCTGAGAATTGCGCACAACTTACTGGGCCTGACAGCATTAGGAAGAGAATACATAAAGTGTAAAATTTTATGATTAATTCAAATAACTGCCTAGGCAAATGACAAGGGGGGACACTTCCTATGACCCCAAGACCCATTACTTAAGTGGATAAAGTAATGAAGGAAAAGAAACCAGAGGGTTTTTCGATAAAACATTGAACGATTTAAAATTAAAAACCCTAAACCCCTAGGGCCTAACACAGAGCTGAAGCAATTGATAGTGTGTCTAATTCAAAATTTCAAAAACTGATAGACCAAAACACAAACCCAAACAACACAATAGGAAAGAAACAAAATATATACAAACAAAGGACCTACTGTGCATGGACATCAAGAGAAATAATGTTTCAGGAATTGTCCATGCACTGGAAATTCCTATATTTCATCATTCATATTCTTCACAAAATATGAATCCTTACCATTTAAGTCACAAACCACAAAAGGGCCAATCCATAATGATTCAAATTTTTTATGCTTTCCCTTATCTTTTCCTTTTGTATTCCACTGAAGAACAATGTCATCAATTTGAAACTTCCTTAATGGTGTCCTTTTATCAAAAAGGTATTTGGACTACAATTGGATCTTTTGATTTCTTTTATGAGCTAAAGCTCTGAGCTCTTCCACCTCCACAATTCGGATCATTCTGTTTTCCATAGGTTCAGATAGCGCCATGTCCTCATCTTGCAAGAACTTGTAAATTGGAAGAAGATTATTCATTGGCAATCTTACTTGAGTACCATAAACCAGTTCAAAAGGTGACATTCCAATGGCCTTCTTGATTGTTATTCTATCTACCCACAGAGCTAACTTCAATTTTTGATCCCAATATCTCTTATTTTCTTCCAAGATTTTCTTGATGATATTCAAAAGGCTTTTATTGTTGGAGTCTGCTTGTCCATTCCGCTAAGGGTGATATGGTGAAGAGTAAGACACAAGTATTCCATGACTGGTACAAAATCCTACAAACTCTTGTGACCTGAAACTCATGGCATTGTCCATTACCAATTTAGTAGGTATTCCAAACCTAGTTATTACATTATCCATCAGGAAATTAATGACAACCTTACTTGTAGCTCTTCTTGTAGGAATAGCTTCTATCCATTTGGTGAAATAGTCAGTGGCTACTATGATCCATTTGTGACCTCTTCCTGACCTCTCAAAAATCTCTCCAATAAAATCAATACCCCACTGGACAAAAGCGGCTTCCACTATGACTGGATTTAGGGGTAAGGCTCCTTCATCCTTCAGCTTGGATGAAAACTTCTGACATGGGTCACATTTTTGGACATATGTATGAGCATCTTTGAATAAGGCGGGCCAAAAGTATCCAGCTCGGATTATCCTACCAGCAGTTGTCTTAGCAGAATAATGACCCCCACATACTCCATCATGCATTTCAGTCAATACTCGTTTAGCCTGGAATTCATCCAAACACATTAGTAATTCTCCATCTCTTTTCCTCCAGAACAGATCACCTTGAATGAGCACATATTTTTGTGACTTGAGTATCAGAGTTCTTTTTTGATTATGTGTCATTCCTTCTGAGAATGCAGCATCTGTTAGGAATTAGACTATCTCTGAGTACCAAGGTTGCCTTTCAATGCTAGTTACTGAAGTATCTCTGACTTCAACATTATATATTTCAACATTCATAAGATTAGACTCAGTCATGAGCTTAACCAAACCTAAACCTCTTACAAATTTGGTGATCTTTATCTCCAAGTCGAACTCTTGAATTCTATTAATCCATCTACATCTTTTCCCTGTAACCTCAAACTGGGACAAAATATCCTTAACTGCAGCGTGTGGGACATAAGCAATGATACTTGCATTTACCAGATATGGCCTAAAAGCCTTGATAGCTTTAACCAAAGCATAAGCTTGTTTCTCCATGGTCTCATATTTTAATTCTGTTGCTTGCAAAGACTTGTTGTAGAAAGCTATTGGATGTTCATATCCCTCATTATCCTTTTGTAACAATACTGCAGCTACTGTTTAATATGAAGCAAAAGAAAACAGAGAAAAGGGCTTATTGTTATCAAGAGATTTTAACACCGGTGCTTCCTGAATGACCTTTTTAATTTCAGCAAAAGCCTTTGAGACTTCTTGATCCCAACAAAATTTGGTATCCTTCTTGAGCAACTTGACAATAGGCTTCACTATCTCTGCAAAGTTTGCAATGAATCTCCTAACAAAATTTACTTTGCCCAGAAAGGATTGAATACCTTTTACATTTTTTGGTTCAGACACCTTGTTTATTGCTTCAATTCTTTTAGGGTCTATCCTTACCCCTTCCTTGGAAACAATGTGTCCCAATAGTTTTCCTTCAGTGACTCCAAAATGACATTTCTTGGGATTTAGTGACACACCAAATTCCAAGGCTTTATTGAACACCTTTTCCAAATGTCCACAATGATCACCAGCCCTCTTAGAAAAATAGGTTAGATCATCTTGATAAACCACCATGATGATATTAATGAATTCTTTGAAGGCTACATCCATGGCTCTCTGAAATGTAGCTCTAGCATTTTTCAATCCGAATGGCAGTCTTACATAGACATATGTTCCCCATGGAGTAGTGAAGGCAGTTTTAAACTGTTCAGATTCCTTCACTAACACTTTATTGTATCCTAAAAAACCATCCATCATGGATAAAAGGTCACAACCTGTCACTCTCTGCAGCATGGCTTCCATATTTGGGGAAGAGTAGTTATCTTTCAAAGAAGCAACATTTAGATTCCTAAAATCCACACACAATCTGATGTCCCCATTTTTCTTTCTTACTGGGACCAAATTGGAGACCCATGAAGAATTTCTTATAGGTTTGATAATCCCCCCTTCTCTTAATTTAGTCAACTCTTGCTACGTCTTAGTTTCTAATAGAGGATTGATGGGTCTATGTTTCTGTCTAAAAGGCTTAGCATCTAGAAGTAAAGAAACTTCATGCTGAAAAAGATCTTGTCTATACGCCTTTAGGTCCTCATAAGACCAAGAAAAAATATGCTTATATTTCCTCAATAAATTAATAAGATTAGTCCTGACATGAGGGGGTAGTTTCTTCCCAATGTATACTAACTTAGGGGATGATTCAGTCCCCAGATTTACCTCCTCTAATTCTTCCAACTTAGTGGTAGACTGCTGATGTAAGTGACTGTCATTGTAACTGAACATGCTTTCTATCTCTACCAGCCCTTTAGGTATTTCATTGGTTTCCAACTGGACCAAATCATTTCCAAACACTGTTTCCCTATTATCAACCACCTCCACCAGTGCATTGCAATCAATCTTCTGTCCATCATAATCATAAACACATTGGATGAACCTAAGAATGTCTTCATCATCAGCAAAAACTTGCCAATTGTACACATTATCAGGAATAGCAGGCCTAGATTTTATTTCCACAGTGGAAATACCAGTTAGTGTTGCATCATTATTTTTCAAGGCAATATTAGCTTGGAAATCTACCATAATATTCTTTGATCGCACTATCCAATTAATAGAAAATGCACTAAAATGCTCAATAACATCCCAAACTGCATGTTTATATCTCTTTAATCTATCATTCTTGGATGCATATTTGGATCTTACCTAAGAAACAACCAATTTTGAATCCCCTAGCACTGTAAACAGTTGGATTCCATGCTTCTTTACAACTTCAAGCCCCAATAATAAGGCTTCATACTCTGCAGGATTATTTGTGCACTGGAAGGCCAATAAGAATGAATACTTGAAAGTTATACCTAATGGGGATATAAAAAAAACCCCTGCTCCAGATCCTTCTTTGGAGAAAGCTCCATCAAAATACATCTACCATAATCCATACTGTTGTGCTCCTAATTCAACCACAATGGGGTCAATATTCTTCAATTGGGGTAGAATTGGTTGAAGTCTAAAGTTATCAATATCTACATCAATCATACAATTGAGCATATTAGGGTCTACATTTTCAATTACCGTAGGAGCACGTTGCTCTCTATACAATTTGACCTGATTTCCATTGATTGGAATGGTGGCATAAGATAAGTCCAATTGAACATTTCCTCCTACTGCTACTGCCCATTGCTTGGACAGTAGCATACCATAATGGGGCTTGGTATCAGTAACAATAACATCCATTTTATAAGTTGCCTCAAGGAATGCTGCTATTTTTACCCCAATATCTTTCATTGTACCTATCACAGGTACTTCCCTGTTATCCATAGCATAACATTTTCCATATACAGTAGTTACTGACAGTTCCAATTCTTTCATAACACCATAGGGCATTACATTAGCAGTAGCTCCTAAATCTATCATGCAGTCTTTTATCAACTGGTTGTTTACTAACAAAGTAACATAGAAAGGATCTACCTATGAGGGCTCTTGAGTGATAGTGGTTCCAACATAAACCTCTGGGGTTTGGAACTCTTGATCCTTTCCAATTCTAGCTGAACTGGTGGGTAAGACTGTGTCACTATCAGATATACTAGAAAATAAAGACAAAGTTGAATCCCTATGTTCTTTAATCTTTAGTAATTCTACTAATGGATAGTGACCTTCATCTGAGTAAGAGCTTGAGCCATGTCAAATGTAGAACTATTGCTTATTTTAGTACTGGCTCTAACTCTTTCTCTGTTGAGCTGACTTGCCTTTTTCACTGTGGCAGCTCCTTGTATATCACCAGTGTTTTTATCATTTGTACTCTTGGGTAAATCTTTAACCTGTTCCCCTTTTTCTTGACCAATCTTAGGAACAGTAGTAGCACTACTTGCTGCCCCCTTTTCAGTGACCTCTTTTATGAACATGGAACCCGGTTCAACTTGATCAGTGTCCTTCTTAGTGCTCCTCAAGTTATAGTTGTGTTTTGCTTTGGCAATGGCAGCTTTAGTGAGATTTTTAACTTCTTCCTCACTAGGCCTTCTAAGATGAACTTCTTCATCCTCAATTGTTACCACATTCAATGTAGGATGCCAATCTAAGGTTAGTTGTCCTTGAACAAACCTTTCATTATCTAGCACATCACTGTATTCACTTTGTATAGACTCCTCATCACCTTTTATGACGGTTTCAAACATATTGATGTCAGGCTCAGCTTCTTGTCTCATAGATTCTTCAAGAGCCTGAGCCACTGCACACTGATGAGGAGAATGTGGTCCATCACAAGCAATACACCAGGGAGTGTTTTCTATATTATGGATAGTTTTCCCTTTCAAAGGATCTTGAGTGTCCTAATTCTGGGCAATTTTAGGCTTCTCATTTTGGGGTTTTCCATCTTTCCAATTGGTATTATAAGGCATGTCATGCAATCTAGGGGGTCTATCTTGCTAGTTATAATGAGGTTTATCATTTTTGTTTACCTTGGCAGTTAGATCCTTCATTGCAATAACCAACTTTTCTATCTTATCTTCCTCCTTAGCGACTTTATTAGGTTGTTGTTTTGTTTCTTCCCATAACCTACCATCTGTTCTTCTTCCTAACTTCCTGGATGCTTTTCTATTACTTTCTACATTTATGGCAATTCTAAAAGCATCTCTCAAGTTATGTGGATTCTTATCTCTCAAGATATAGGCCATCTTAGAATCAAATGCATTGTAGTAAGTATTTAAACACATGTTATCATCTAATCTCATCACCTAATACAATCTATGCATGGCCTTTTGGAATCTGGCATTGAAGTCAGTGACCATTTCATTATCAGACTTTCTGATGTTATTGAATTCATTGAGCATGAAGCTCACATTAGTCTTATCACCATACTGCTCTTGAAAACAATTTTTGAAGTCCTCCCATGACCCTATGCTGTTAACTGGAAGACCTCTATACCAATCTCTTGCATCATCAACCATGGATTGGACAAATAGTTTCATGATAACATCTTCATCCACTATCTCATAATTGTTTATTAGGTCCCCAAAAGATTTTAGATGTTCCTTAGCACTAATTGCATTATTCCCAGCAAATTTATGGAGTCTGTCTCTTAACTCAGTAGGAACATGATTAGGGTATCCTAGGATCCCATAAAAGAACAATTGTCTATATTGTTCTAAATTGATTGGTCTCCTTTGAAAAGGGGTAGTAGCATTATTGTTTCCCATGGTCATTTTAACTTTTGGAATTGGAGACTGAGATACTTGGGTGTACTGACTATTCACAAGGATTTGACTCACTGAGGCTATATTGGCAAGCACTGTGGGTTGAATTTTAACCAGCGGAAGGGAAATTTGTTGAGGATCAGGCTTACTAAGGTCTTCTGATGGAAACATGATAGGGGGAGCCTTTAAGTAACTAAATTTTCTTTTTACTTCCTGATTTTTCACTTCCAATTCAACTTTCTCTAGTTCCATTTGGAGGTCCTCTTTTTCTTTCCTCATTCTTTCCATTTCTCTCTCATGTGCTGACAACCTATGAGAAATCTCCTCTGCAGTTTTAGATTCAATTCCATCATCCACCCAATTTTTGTTTTCCTTTATCCATATTAGTCCTAGGAAGCTAAGAATCACTAAATACTTCCCTGTTTGGTTGAACTATTGACCTATATGCTTGCTTGGCTTTGGGGATCAGAATTTCTTTGATCATAGGGCCTTCCTCATCACTCTTTTCTTTTTCCTTAGCTAGCACTTCAAGATCAGCTATTTGTCTAAGAAGCCTATCTCTCTCCATTAATTTAGCTTTGACTTCCTTCTCCTTGTTTGCTTCCTTTTGGGTTATTAGGGCAATTAAATGGTGAACTCTCCTATTCAAATCTTCAATCTCTTGGGACACTATCTTCATCAAGGAAAACCTCCTTAGAGTCAGATAAATTGACTTGATCTATGTCAATCAAACTAATGTTTCCATCTGTTGTTCTAGGCACAGAGTGTCTAATTGCATTTGAACTGGTCCTATCTTTTGCAGAGACACTAACATGGGACAGATCTTGATTTAAAAAGTGTGTATTATCAATATTTCCAAACAATCCAAAATGGAAGCCTAATATATCTTGTTCAGAATCTTTAGAAGAAGAATTAGATTTTGCATAAATAGGTCGATCAGGCATCTTATCGACATTATTAGTCTTTTGTACCCAAGCAACATTTGATGGCTCATGTAACACTGATCTCTTCTGGCCTCTTCGTGACTACTCTAGAAAACCTTCCTACAAAGTTTCATGAGGATGCTTCTTCATGAATGATCTAGTGTTTTTTCCTCCTTGCATTATGCTTGTTTTCCTTTTAGAATGATTTATAATTCACAAGGACTGGTTCCAAAATAATAGAGTCGCCACCCACAAGAATATGGGAATTATGAAAACAAGTTTAGAATAATACGCAGGAATTCAACACACACAATGATTTTCTTTACAACTTAAGCACAAATCTGCGTCTGGATCCTTAATGTGACTCTCCCCACCAGAGTCGCCACTTTTGTTTTCTTCAAAATCTGATTCACTTCAACATTCTTATAATAAAATGATTATACTCTGTGCAGAAGATATATTAAAGGGAAGGAAACTCTTAGGACAACATATGACAAGGTTTGATTTAACCTTCTACACTTTAGACTTACTCAGAGTCCAGGTGGGTGTACCTTTGTGAACTAAATTCACATTTTCAAAAGATAAATCCATAGCAAACCAATCCAGAAAACTAGTGGATCTAATCACCTTGAAACTAACAGAAACAAAGGAACGAAAATTAGACTCATATTAAATATTTTGACCTACAAAACATGTAATAGACAACCTTGATCTATACCAGTGCCTTATCCAAGGTTACAGAGTCATCTAAATTCAAACAATACTCCCCAAACAAGATATCTTTACACATCCCACTAGCTCGGCTTCTATTGATCCCTATATATGCCTGACACACATGAGAATTTATGCATACCAATTTAAACTATGCTCATCAAGATTCAAAGTATCCTAGAGAGAATTTACTAGTAGAAATAATCCTTGCATATTTAATTCCCCTCCTAAAGAGAAAAGCTAAGAAGAATATCTACTGAAAGTTGCCTTACAACTCTATTCAAACAAAATAACCCTAGATTATTCATAATGAGACAGTAAATAATTGCAAACACATTTGAAGACGACACAAAGTTTTCACTCAAAGCCGATGGTCTGTATATTGATATTATATTCAAGAAAGTATTACAAAAACTTTTGAATATTCTCCATTAAACTTAGAAAAGCTCAAATAAATTTCTACAACATTTTCTTACAATTCTTTGCGATCCTCTTTTCTATTAGTCCTGGTATCCATTTATAACAATATGAATGCACATAGCTTCGGACTTTCCTAGGAGAATTTGTTACAATCATTTCTTTTCTAGAAGAAGTTACAAAGCCTTTTACAAAAAATAGGTACAAGTCCTTTTTGACTTCTGCAGCTTCTTCTACTTGTTGTCTAGTTGCAACCTCATCTAATTATTCATGAGGGCCCTCTAACTACTCTACATCCTAGATGGCATATTTTCTAGTCCACTCATTGTGCACATCATCAGTTGGCCACACAAAATTAATCACTTTTGCGTTTGCCTTGGTTAACCTCTTCTAGGAATTTCTCATCTTGTTGACCTCTGAATTGAGAAAACCATAATGAGATTTTAGTTTGATCTCTATCTCCTAAACTGTTACAACAAAAAAGGAAGCATCATCTAAATCAATAATTCCTTTTATTCTAGCAAACAGTTTGGCCTCTAATTCATTAAGCCATACTTGTTTGTCCTTTAGTTGATCTGGGCTGACAAAAACTCCCGGGAGCAATTCAAAAACCTGCTCAGCATACTCCTTTTTGTACAAATTGATTTTTTGGTCAGCATTATCCACCCCTTCTACTATTTTTACTAAGTCCTTGGTGGTGTCACAAGTGGATTTGATGATAGGATCAGCCCCTACTTCATCATAAGATACACAAATATGCTCAAAGTCATGCTCTCTAGGCTTCCACTTGTCAAAAATAGGTGTCAAAATGACCTTATCTCCATTGAGCTCATTCCACATATCCAAAATATTTCTTATGTTGTTATGTAACAGTAAAGCACTCATGGTATCTACAAAACTTGAGATCGTAGCCATTACTCTTTCCTCATACTTCTTTGCATACAAGGCCTGAGCCTGTTTTAAATTCTCTAACTCTTGAGGAGTAATCTCAACCATTTGGGGGCTAGAAGGTGCTGGAGATGGTGGGAACTTAATGATGGGACTGGTAGGTGGAGGTCTTGTAGGAGAAGAGGAGATCATCAGTGTTGAAGACTCACCTTGATGGTACTGTCCTGTCAACTGGCTCTGCAACTTAGCAATGATGCTATCTTTACCTCTTACCTCTTCCTTAGCACTGTTATAAGCCTTCAAAATTGTCTCCAATTTGACTTGAAGGTCTGCTTTTTCTTTAGCCTCCCTTTCTGCTACTACAACACTAAATTTTACAGTCTCTAGCACAGTGCTAGCAGCTACCACCACCCCTATATTCTGCACTCTCTTCACTATCATTCCACCAAGGTAGCTTAACCCTGGGGTATCTTTACTTCTCTTATTCCCATCTCTCTTGAGAGACCACATGAAAAGTGCAACATTATCTTTGCTGAAAGTGATTCCCTCCATGGGCTTGGTTTCTTTTCTCACTGCCTCCAGTACTAGGGCATTTGCGATGTCCCACTCAGGGAGAATGAGCACT
Source organism: Cryptomeria japonica (assembly GCF_030272615.1). Classification (NCBI taxonomy): domain Eukaryota; kingdom Viridiplantae; phylum Streptophyta; class Pinopsida; order Cupressales; family Cupressaceae; genus Cryptomeria; species Cryptomeria japonica. Next base: position 87,076,297 of record NC_081411.1, on the reverse strand, counting down.
CCAGCTTGTGCCACCATATCTCTTCCTTGCTTAGGAGTGATGGTCTTAAACTCATCCATCATTTCTTTCTTTATTTCCTTCTCCATCAAAGATGGATTTTTGTGAGGCTGCTCACCTTTTCTCTTCTCACATCTTGCATTGTATTTGTCTATATTCTACTTCCATACAAACTGCATAAATGCTCCTGATGTAACAAAATTGTTGTTAGTGAAGAATTCATCACTGGTTTGTTTGATCTCAGGATCCCACTCTTGGCCATTGAATTCATTTGTAGTGATGTTAATCAAAGTAGCAAGGGGCTCTTCTGGCATTCCCTCTTTTGCTTCATCATATGTGTAGGCTATTTCTCATAGACTGCCTAACTGTATCAGTTGCTCAAATGTTGCTTGTTCATCTCCTATATGAATAGGGGATTGGGATGGAGAGTACAAGGGTGTATCAGATTATACTTCTTTTCTTACTCTCTTCTTCTTTGGGCTCTCTTCAATGTCAATGACATCTTGTACCTTCCTCTTTCCTTTGGAGGTAGAGGGCCCCCCTATTATAGGCATCAACACACTATAATTAGATTTCTTGTGCAATGTATAGTCACTAGGAGGGATTGCTCTAGTGGAGGCAAACCTACTTAGAACCATTCTTGCCTTTTTAGGGTTGCTTTTAATCATAGCCTCCCTCTTTTCTTTCAGAGTCTACATTACATCCTCAAAGAAAATAATTAAGAACTTTATTTTCTCCTTAAAAGGGACAAAACTAGACAATGAGTCATAGCTAGCATCAAACTGATGTACAAAATATAAGGCTTTCTTATAAGCCACCCATTTTTCCTTCCTTAGCTCCTGCTCATCTAGATCAAACTCATTTCTAATGAGGTCTTCAGGAAATTGAAATTGATGGGGTCTACCTCTGCACACTGCTCTCTTTCTAAACATGCCATTGAAGAAGTCTTCTGGATCAGCACACCTGGATATTGCAGTTGACAAATGATAAGGTTTGAGGAAATCCTCAAAACAATTCCAACCTCCCTTGGTTATTATAAAATTGGTAGGCTATGGTAACCATAGGGAAAATAGTCCCTTTACCCCTGCTTGTCAGCTCTACCTCTTGTACACTACCAATTTGTCTGAGGACTTCTGCAATTCCCACTTTGAGAGGGACTTGATAAGGCAATAAAAATGGAGTGCCTCTACAGCCAAAAACTCTGAAAACTATGGAGACAGGGTATAAGTAAATATCACCCCAATTATGAACAATCTTTATGCCTTCTGCAAATTGTTTTGGTCTGACAAATTCCAAAAGAACCTTGGGGATTCTTGGGTTTTTTGAGCAGAGGAGAGTTCTCTTCTTTGATGCAAAATATTTATCAAATTTTAAGAAACTGGCATCATCTCTGTCCAATGACAACACAGTACTCCATAGTTGCACTTGCATCTTTTCCCCTTCTTTCTCTTTTATGAGGTCCATTCCACTAGCAAAGTAATCACCACCTTTGAACAAAAATAGATGCATGAGGAGTGAATACCATCTGAAAGGCCTATCCACCTTCCCATTTTTTATTCCTATCAACCCTCCATGGATAGGATCAGTAATGAAAGAAGCATAATCAAATGTTACTACAAGAGAAGGATTCAAAATCTGAGCAATCATTAGCAAGTAGTGATTGGGCATATTTGCCTCAGCATCTTCTCCCAAAATCTGGCAAAGTGACCAATACATTCCCTTAGCCCTAAGGGTGAACAAACTCAATGAGAAGGGCTCTTCAGTGTTGGGTCCTACAACTATCAACCCACCTATCCTCACAAAAAATTCCTTAAGAGGCCCATTTCTAAGGTGGTTTCTCTATGCACTGTATATTTGAGCTAATGATTTGAAGTTAATGGGTTCCAAAAAATTAGTAAACTCATTGACCCCAAAAGCACTTCTGAATTCTTCATTATTGATTTCAATAAGGGCTTTCCCATTTATTTCCCTAATGCTCCTTGTGACTGGATCATAGTTATGTGCAATTTGAGTCAATAGATTCATATCCATGAATACGCCTGGAACTACCAACTTCCCAACATCTAACTCCCAGATGCTATTCTGTGCGGCTGGAGAATTTCTCATTCTGAATCCAACTTTGAATAAGCCCAAAACAGACAACCCAACTTGTGGATCTCTCAACCAATTACCCTTATCATACAACACTTGTCCTATCTTCAAGCGAGGAGCTCTAGGCACTAATTCTTTTACTTTTGATGCCTGATTAGTTGACAACGTCAACTGCTCAAGAAAATCATCACGAATGGCCCTCTCTTGATAATTAACTTTCCCAGAAAATTCTCTCATAGGTGCCATTTGAAGATATGCAAGCAATGAAAATACTACCCCCAACTGGTTCGGTGACAAATCAAGACCTTAATTAAAACACCACAAAGAAATTGCCACACAAGAGTACAAGAAAACCTTTTTTTAGCTCAAAGGAATCTGCTCTACAATTGAATTGACTTGCTCTATATTTGAAGAAAATATCTCTGTATCTGCTCCTCTGCAACAATTCTTTTGAATGATACCTTTACTCAATCGACAGGAGATCATATATGGTACCCAAGCTCTTAACTGCAACATTGATACCACATGCTTCGGGCGTCCTTTCAGAATTGAATTCTTGAGAGAATTCAAATTTTTCACTCCAATGGGTCACAACATTCCTCCACATTCTTTCCTTTTACTCTTTCGCTATTTTGTGAAGCATAACCTTTAGTCAATTTTTTTAAATGAAATCATGCCAACCATCTGATCAAAAGAAACTTGATCGGCCTTTACATTGACTTAACAGTCTTACCTTCGTGCTAGGCCCCACCTCCTTTTCGCCATTTTGTGGGGTTTATCCTTTGAGAACTTCTCCTTCACGAAGCCGTGCCAGACATTAGATGGAGCTCTAAGTGCTCGGTGTTTTACTCTTACCGAAACCGTCGACATCTTCATTAACCGCACCTCTACCTTGACTACTAGCAGTCTTTTGCTATTTCGTGAGGCTTAAACAACTTTCAACTTTAGGCCATGAAACAACATGAAGCGTTGGATCAGATCGGAGATGACCATCCTTTAAGGGAAACATTTATGCTTCCTTTACTTATGTCACCTTTTCATTGGTTACTGATTACCACATGGCACTCAACCATTAGCTTTATAAAACCATTCAAGCCTAGTTCAACGTCAGCCACGTGTCTCTCCCTTATACCACCGGTTACACTTTAGTGGGCCCTCAACTTCTTCTGAAACCATGTGTCCATGGACATGTCACCATCTAGCATGACACTTGGGTACCCTCTCTTCTTTTTGCCATTTCACGAAGCATATCCTTTAGTTGGTTCGCAACCACAAAATAATGCTAGCCATTGGATCAAAATGAAGTTGATTCTCCTTTAACCTCATGCTTTATCTGTCTTTGGGGATGAAAATTTTTTTTGCCATTTTGCGGGGCATAAAACATGAGCACTTTACCTTTGTGAATTCATGCGGGCCGTTAGATTATTCTTGACTTGCTCGATGCTTAACAATCTTAACTGAATCTGGCAGACGTGGGCCCTCTGACTCAACTTCAAACACCTGGCATCTAATCACTTTCAAAGCTGACATGTCAACTTTTCATTCGCTGAGAGAAAACACTAGATTCCACCTCATCCTTCCCACCAATATTTGCTACGTCACTTCTTATCCCGTGGCATGACTCACCTCTAGGACCCACTTTTAACCCTTAGACCTGCCTTGCTAACTATTGTGGCCTCTACCACATGCCATCATCTTACTCACCTTCTCAACCAGCTAAACCGTCTACTTGGAGTGCCATGTCATTTCACCACTTTGTGAAAGCTAACTGTCGAGCATCTTCATTCTGCAAAATAGTGCATACCGTCGGATTAGATTGGACTTGATCACCTTTTAGTCACTTAGAAAGTATTCGCATGCAGGGTCCCACTAGATGCTTTTACCATTTCATGAAACATAATTCACTTGCAAGTTCAGGCTGCGAAATAATGCCAGCCGTTGGATCTTGGACATGATGAAGCCTCTTCAAAATGGACCAAAAGTGCCATTTAGAATGCTTCTCCCTTTTGCCATTTCGCGAGTCTTAAACCACGCACAACTTCGCTTAATGAAATAGCGACAACCATAGATCTACCTGAGAACTACACACAACTTACTGGGCCTGATAGCATTAGGAAGAGAATACATAAGGCATAAAATTTTACGATTAATTCAATTAACTGCCTAGGCAAATGACAAGGGGGGACACTTCCTATGACCCCAAGACCCATTACTTAAGTGGATAAAGTAATGAAGGAAAAGAAACCAGAGGGTTTTTTGATAAAACATTGAACAATTTAAAATTAAAAACCCTAAAGCCTTAGGGCCTAAATCAGAGCTGAAGCAATTGATAGTGTGTCTAATTCAAAATTTCAAAAACTTAGCCAATTATGGGAAAGTGTCATACCCAAAATTTAGGGCAAAAACGGAATGATTTTTTTTTTTTTAAATACTAATTAATTAACCAGTTCTCTCCCACGACAAGCGTTAATGCATTTGCCATATCTATATTCAAGCTAATTCTGAAACGAACCAAGCATCAATTATCGTTTAATTTTATTTGCGGAAATCTAACTGGTCTAATTTTATCTCCACGAGATACCTAGTCATTAAATTTTATTAAATCAATCATGTTAAAGAATTAGGAGAGGAAGATTAATTCAATCTCCAATATGACTATATAGTCTAAACATCCATTTTAAAATTTTAATGCTCTAACTAAATTAACTAGGGCAAAATTAAGTATTTATCACATTAAATACATTTAAAATTATAAGACTAGGCTTTATTCTTCAATTTATATATTTCTCTTTCTTTTACTTCCTATTAGTAATCATACGGAGGTATTTAAATATTTAATTCTCTATTAAATACTTACTCCAAAAATATAACCAGTATATATATATACATATATATATATATACATATATATATAGATATATATACATATATATCTATATATATATATATTAATCCTTTAAAAATATCTTTCCAATATAATAGTCAATATTTTTCCAACCCTAATTAGGGATTCTTTTTTTTATATAAAAAAGCATCTAATCTAATTAAATTTAACATATTATTTTACTTACTTACCCTACCCCTACCCGGGCTAGGGTTTAATATTTTTGATCCCATAACTCACAGGCATCCCAATCTAAAATGTGAGACTCATCATAGATATATTTTCTCAAAACTGAAACATCAAACACATCATGGATGCATGATAGGCTAGGTGGCAATGCTAAATGGTAGGCAACTGGGCCTATCCTCTCAAGAATCTCAAAAGGTCCTACAAAGCGAGGTGCGAGCTTAGAACCCTTTCCGTAATGGATTGGACTCTTATGCGGTCGCACTCTCAAGAAAACTTTGTCTCCAACCAAGTAGCTACGATCTATCCTCTTTGCATCAGAATATTTCTTCTGTCTAGCCTGAGCCTCTCTGAGACGCTGCCTAATCAGATCCACCTACTGTTCCATATCCCAAACTATCTCAGGACCAAAGCAACTCTATCCTCTATGCGATCCCAAGTCAAGGGCGTCCTACAAGGCCTGCCATATAATGCCTGATAGGGTGGCATCCCCAAAGAAGTATGATGCCCATTGTTATAGGCAAACTCCACCAAGGGAAGATACTCCTCCAACTGGGTCTGATTATCCATTACGTACATGCGAAGCATATCCTCTAACACCTGATTGACCCTCTCTATCTGACCATCTATCTCTGGGTGATAGGCTATACTAAAATTGAGCTTAGTGCCCATAGTTGCCTGTAATGACTTCCAAAAGGAAGAAGTGAAAAGAGAATCCCTATCAGAAATAATCTTGCGGGGCATGCCATGAAGTCTAACAATGTCTCACAAGAATACCTGTGCCACTGCTGGAGCTGTGAATGTAGTACGAACTGGTGAAAAGTGAGCTACTTTGGTCAACTTGTCAACTGTCACCAAGATAGCATCATGGCGATGAGAAGACATAGGAAGACCAATGATGAAATCCATGGATATAGTATCCCACTTCCACTTTGGTATAGCATGAGACTGGAGCAACCCACCTGGATGGCGGTGCTCCGCCTTTACCCTCTGACACTCGAGGTATCGAGCTACTATCTCAGCAATGAGCTGCCGCATTCCCGACCAATGATACAATTGCCTCAAGTCAGCATGCAACTTCTTAACCCCGGGATGCGCTACATAAGGATCTCTATGAGCCTCCGTGACAATGAACTGTCGCAACCCTCTGAAGGAAGGTACATAAATGCGCCCTCTATGGCATAACAGTCCATCGGACTCCAAAGAATAATCCACATATTTCCCTTCTAGAGTAACCTGAGATCATATTACCTGACAAACCTCTGCATACCATCCATCCTCTGGCAAGTGCTATAGTATACGGTCTCTCAAGTCTGTGCCCATGGATATGGTGTAAACCTCATGACGTCTCCTACTCAAGGCATCTACAACTACATTTTCCTTTCCCTTGATGTAGTGGACATCAAAATCATATTTGCACAAGAACTCCATCCATCTCCTCTGACGTGCATTAAGGTTCGGCTGAGTGAAGATGTACTGAAGACTCTGATGATCTGAATGCAACTCGAAGTGATGTCCTAAAAGGAAGTGTCTCCACTTCACAAGTGCATACACTACTGTTGCGAGCTCAAGGTCATGAGTGGGATAATTAAGTTCATGAGTCTTAAGTTTCCTAGACTCGAAAGCTATGGCCCTACCACCTTGCATAAGAACTGCCCCTAAACCCTCTAGTGAAGCATCTGTACAAACCATGAAGTCAGCTGTAGGATCTAGGACAACAAGGATAGGAGCGCTAGTAAGTGCCTTCTTGAGTTCTTGAAAGGCCTTCTCACACTTCTCTGTCCACTCAAATTTCTTCCCTTTACACTGAAGAGAAGTAATAGGGTGTGCGACTCTGGAGAAACCCTCAACAAAATGTCGGTAATACCCTGCTAAGCCCATGAAACTCCTGACATCTGTCACACTGGTAGGCACTGGCCAATCCATAATAGCCCTAATCTTTGATGGGTCAATTGAGATCCCATCACTGGATATAACGTGCCCAAGGTACTTAACCTCAGACCGAAAGAAAGCACACTTCGATAGGCTGCCAAACAACTGATTATCCCGCAAACACTGCAATACCTATTTCAGGTGCTCCTCATGCTCCTTCTCATTCCAAGAATATATCAGTATATCATCGAGGAACACAACAACAAAATGGTCCAGAAAGGTATGGAACACCCCATTCATGAGGCTCATAAAAACTGCTGGTGCATTCGTAAGTCCGAACGAGACTACGGTAAACTCATAGTGACCATATCTAGTGCGAAATGCGGTCTTGTGGATATCACTTTCCACTATTCTCAACTGATGGTATCCTGACTTCAAATCTATTTTGGAAAAGACTTTGGCACCCTGAAGCTGGTTGAATAAATCATCAATTCTGGGCAAAGGATATCGGTTCTTGATGGTTACTTTATTTAGCTATCGATAATCCATACACAATCGGAGAGATCCATCCTTCTTCTTAACGAAGATGACTGGTACACCCCAAGGGGATACGCTAGGATGAATATGACCCTTCTCAAGGAGTTCCTCAAGCTACATTTTAAGTTCATTTAACTCATTTGTGGTCATCGTATAAGGTGCTCTGGAAACTGGCTCGGCTCCTGGTACTAGGTCTATATGAAAATCAATCTCTCTACAGGGAGGCATTCCTGGTAACTCTGAAGGAAAAACATCTGAATATCCCTTAAGGATAGGATGGTCATCGAGCGATGTTTCTTTTTCTTCCTCTTCTCCTCTATCACTGATAGTGATGGCAAAAAGTTGACATCACTTCCGCATGCTCCGCTTAAGCTACATTGCAGAGATCATGCGAAGAGACACGGGCCTTTGAATCCCAGTAATAACTATGTGCGAACCATGATCATCCTCACACTTGATCTTTTTTAGGTGGCAATCCATCTTGGCTCTGTGGGCATAAAGCCAATCCATGCCAAGTACGATTCCATAAGATCCAAGTGGAGTCACTCTAAGGTCTACTAAAGTGGTGGTCTTGCCAATCTGCAGCTGACATGCCCTAACCTCTGATTCCACTGACACTCTAGCTCTTGAAGCTAATTCCACTTCCCAACTGACACCCTGTCTAGTTGCCACTAGCCCACAACGCTCCACAACCAATGGAGATATAAAGGAGTCAGTAGCTCCTGAATCAAACAAAATAGATACATTGTTACTTTTGATTATACTTGTAGATTCGATAACCGTGTCCTGATGCTCAGCTTGGCGGTTGTCAATCGCTATGAATACTCTATGGGACCTGCCCATATCACTCCCTGCCATCTGAGGGCAGTCCCTCGCCATATGCCTCATGGCTCCACATGTAAAGCAAGCACCCCGTGCCTGAAACTGGGCACCCTGAGGCCTAGAGAATGCCTGACCTCCTGTCCTACTAGATCCGTTGTACCCACCCCTAGAGGACTGCTGAGTCCCTGCTGGTTGTGTGTACTGCCCCTATACTCTCTGATCATGTTTCTGTCCTTGAGTCTGCCACTGTTTGGGCTTGGAGCCTTGCTGATACTGTGGAGGATTCTGCCTCTGGTTTTGTGGTGTCTGTTGTGGAGGAGGGGGTTTGGAGAACCCCTGAGAATTTTGGTTGTTTCCTTTCCAATGTAGTTTTTGGAATCCATAAATCTGAGGTATGGGATTTCGGTTCTGAAACCGATCCCTATTGTCCTGTGGTCTGACCTGAATTTCCTTAGCAATCAGTGCCTTCTCTATAGCAACCCAAAGGCTCTCAAGAGCGGATATCCTAACAGGCCTGACTATACCGGCATTTAATCCCCTGATGAAGCGGTTTACAAGAAGTTTCTCATCCTTTAGATAGTCTACATAAGGCAACAACTCAAAGAATTTACTCTCATACTGGGTTACTGACAAGCCTTTTTGTTGGAGATCATGAAATTCGTCTATACGACGCTGCTTGAAGTGTTCTGATAGGTACCTCTCATGAAACCTCTTTGTGAATATCTCCCAAGTGAGAGTATTAGGAACTAATCTGCATTTGTACTCTTCCTGTCTCCACCAAGTGGAGGTTGTCCCTCTCAGAAGGTGAACTGCAACACGTGCTTTCAAGTTGCTCTCATAAGAACGCAACGCAAAGCACCTCTCAAGACTCAGAAGCCATGCCTCAGCCTCTACTCCATCTGTAGACCCTCCGAAGGATGGTGGTTGGAGGCGCATGACCTCCCTGATGAGATCCCCTGGATCTCGACGAGCTCTCTCAAAATAAACTGGTTCCACCACTGGAGGTGGTCCTGGCATATGCACAGACTCTAGCTCATTACCACCCTGACTCTCTATAGGAATCGGAGCTGGGCTCCTGCTTCATTCTCTATCAACAGATCTATGACTCCCAGAGTCATGACTCCTAACTTGAGGGTTCTCTGCTGGGATCCTTTCCTGAACTATGCCAATAAGATTCTGAATGGCTGCTACGAGGTCTTGGTTAGGTTCATTTGGCTGTTCGGGAGGTGCCCCTGGGTTCTCCTCTGGAACCGATGCCTCCCTCTCTACCTCATCGTGTGCTAAGCGCACACGTCTAGGACCCCGTCCGCGCTTGCGAGCTTGTCGTGTCGTCGGAGGCATCCTAAGAGAAAAAATAAGGCAAAGTAATTAATTAATTTCTTTTTTTTTAGAATTCAATTAAATTCAAAAGTCTGATAAAATCAATTTAACAAAACAATTTTAAATATTCTAAGGCGAAATGTAAGTGGAGTAAGGTTCCTAGTGTGGAAACTTGGCTCTGATACCAAAATGTCATGCCCAAAATTTAGGGCGAAAACGGAACAATTTTTTTTTTTAAAAATACTAATTAATTAACAAGTTCGCTCCCACGACATGCGTTAATGCATTTGCCATATCTATATTCGAGCTAATTCTGAAACAAACCAAGCATCGATTATCATTTAATTTTATTTGCGAAAATCTAACTGGTCTAATTTTATCTCCATGAGATGCCTAGTCATTAAATTTTATTAAATCAATCACGTTAAAGAATTAGGAGAGGAAGATTAATTCAATCTCCAATATGACTATATAGTCTAAACATCCATTTTAAAATTTTAATGCTCTAACTAAATTAACTAGGGCAAAATTAAGTATTTATCACATTAAATACATTTAAAATTATAAGACTAGGCTTTATTCTTAAATTTATATATTTCTCTTTCTTTTACTTCCTATTAGTAATCATACGGAGGTATTTAAATATTTAATTCTCTATTAAACACTTACTCCAAAAATATAACTAGTATATATATATATATACATATATATATATATACATATATATATATATATATATATGTATATATATATATATATCCTTTATATATATCCTTTAAAAATATCTTTCCAATATAATAGTCAATATTTTTCCAACCCTAATTAGGGATTCTTTTTTTTATATAAAAGGGCATCTAATCTAATTAAATTTAACATATTATTTTACTTACTTACCCTAGCCCTACCTGGGCTAGGGTTTAATATTTTTGATACCATAACTCACAGGGCCAAATGTCCATGGCCACATTGGATTTGATGCAGGGTCGGCGGCGTTTAAAATTCATGGCGGGTCGAGCGGGGGAGGCGGACCAAGCGCCGCCCACTGTGTGGTGACACAGTGGAGCATTGGGTGCCACCCACTGTGTACCCACACAGTGGTGGCGTTGGGCGCCACGCCACTGTGTGGCCACACAGTGGTGGCGTTCGGCGCCTCCCACTATTTTCTCACATAGTGGCAGCGTTTCGGCGCCGCCCACTATGTGTTCACATAGTGGGATGCGGCCGATACCCGCGCAACCCGAAAACCCCTTTTTTTTTAATTAATAAATTTTTTATTTATTTATATATAATATAAATAAATAAATATATATATATATATATATATATATTGCTCAGAGCTAATTTAATATGCAAATTTTTTTTATAAAGGACACAAAATAATAAAGAAACCTCATAATGCTAAATTAATATATATATATATATATTTTGGTAAATAAACTTAGGCTCTCTTTTTCATTTGTTTTATGAATATAGGGATTTAGAAGAAATTTCTATGTATTTAACACTCTGATTTTTTTTCTTTTCTGAGTATTATCAAAGGCAAAATTTATGATATTGCTGGAGATGAATAAATTTAATAAGATAACAGCAAGGCAATAGTTATAGATTTATAACTTGCAATAAAATGATCATAGAAATCAATAACTTAATAGCAACTAAAAAAAATAAACTAAAGTTTAATAAACTCAAATTTAGAAATTAGAAGAGATGAATGCTTTGATTTTTATTCTTAAACTTCATTGTGAAATTTCATTCTTGCTACTATTATTTTCTAGGATCCAAAAAAAAACTTAGATCTCACAATAGAAAAATAAACTGCAATATTCACCTTTAAAACAACATGCATTCTTTCATTATAATATTAACAATAAATACTATCCATATTTTTTTTTTGCAAGTAGAATGAAGGTAAAAATTAATTAAAAAGCTGATTTTCTTTTATATTTCAAAAAAATCTTTTGCATGCAAATCAAGCAACCCTTTTTCTTTTCAAAGTAGAAAATAGAAGCATATTTGGCTTTTTACAACTCTTTCAATATTCTGCAACTTTACAAGATGTTTCTTTATTTAACTACAATACTAAATCTCATGTCCTATTTCAAAATTACAACTTGCCTCTCATTCAATGAATGAGGTATATTTCTACTAACAAATTTAACAAATAACTGCAAATGGATCTAAGTATCTTCAACAATAATCTTCTGCATCTTATCACTGTTCCTATTCTCTTCTCCTGACTTTCCTGCATAAAAAAACACAATATGACCACAGAGTGCTCACCTCCCAGCCTTGGCTAACTAGTAGCCACCCCCGAGCTCGGAGAACCAATTCCTAGACTGGTAACAAAAAGGCAAACACATAGAAGGCAAAATACATACAGATTTTCAGACACACTCCCAACTTGGCTTCATAGCACTACACTTTGGTGATGATCTTTTCAAGGGTGGTAGTGGACCAATACCCTGAGGAGAACTGCAAGTATGGAAAAACAAGTAGCCACCTCATGGTACAATAAATACATCAAGAATCTCAACCTCATATTCCTTATGCCCCCCAAAAGCATTCTAGCCTTATCACCCTCCTTATGACCCCCATTGCACAAACAGGCCATGCAGCAAGGGTCACACAAAGATCCCTTGTGATCGCTCTCAAACGAGAGTCTCTCACTCGAGGGTTGTCACTGCTACCACCCACAAGATCCTCTTCTCTCCCAAGAGTAAGAGGTCTTGAGAAAACTCCCAAAACACAGCAAGCATAATGCAAAATTTTCAAATGAAATTCTAAAACAAGCCATTCAAGAAAACTCAGATTTCTTCACCAATCATACACTCAACCACATGCAAGAAAATAACCATTTTAAAGAATAATCAAACCAACCTTAATCTGCCCAATGGTAGTTTTGATATTTGAGGAAGAGCTGCCCAATCCACGAATCTTCTTTCTTCTACCCTTAGTCAATTTTTTTCTATTCCAAACTATTATTTTCTTTTCAAAGTTTCTCTTGTCTCCAAAAATGGAGAGTGGGTGATTACCCTCCAATTCTCAAAATTCTTTCTTAAGAAGCTCCTTCTCTGAGTTCTCACAAGTTTCTAAAAACCAAAAAGGAAAGAAAAACAGAATGAAAAAAAAGACTCTCATTCCAAAAGGAAAAATCTCAATTAGATTTAACCTTCTAATTTTCAATTTTCGCACAACTCAAAAAAACCAATTTTTAAAGAGTTAAAAAGATCATTAAAAAGTAGAAACTTGCCTAAAATTACCCATAACCCCTAGGTATACCTTATGGGCTTTAGGAAACCCTATTAAACTACCCCTAGGTGTTCATTTAACCCATTTTAAACCCCTCTGAAGTTTATTTTTGGGTCAAACATATGTTGACCACTCCAAAGATTATATTCCCAAAGTATTTATGACAACACATTATATTATTTAAGAAAAACTACAGTTAAACACTTTCCCACTAGGAGACACAAATAAAACATTTAAATTTAAATCCACACGTGTCAAGTGACACAAATAAAACACTTTTACAAATTAAAACATGGAATTGTCTCTTGTGGTTTTTACACATTAAATTAAATAACACTTAACACTCGTGCAACATATACTATTACGAATAAAATACAACACGAACGGGGTGTTGTCTCTCCAAATAGACAACCCCTGACTTACGAACATACATAAGTCTAGGTTTGGTTCTCCGTAATTTCCATGGTCACATGGTAAATTTCCTGCGCATCTCAATTTACACATTAGTACTTTCAAATATCCACATATAATATAATTCAAAGGAATAACAATACACATCATCACTTGCATACAATTTTCATCTGCACAGATTAAATACATCTTTTATCAAGCAAAATTCTCATAAACAATTTCATCCCAATTCACATAAACTTAACCATACATCATAGTACTATATTCATAGTAAAGTCCTGCAAATTCAATAATGACATCTATCATTGCAATATCATCTTATCTAACAATCATGTAGTGTTCTATCTCATAAAGCATATAAGTAAAATCATCAAATCATAGCAATGTTATCCAAAACCTGAAATCATATAAGTTATAAGTCTCAAAATGCATCAAAATAAAGTATCCATAATAGTCTAAATATAAAATCCACTGAATGTTAGACTGAGTCGAGGTGAGGCCTCACAGAAAGGAAAACCCTAATTTTAAACAGTGATAACACCTATAGTGAAGATTGCTAAACTTGATGGTTACTGTGTGAGATATGAAAACCTAAAGATGGAAGAAGATGAATGGATTACTGCATTCATGGAAAGGGTAAATGGGATTGTTATTGGAATTTAATGTTGTCATGGAACTTTGAGCGAAGATGAAATTGTTTCTAAAGTTTTGAGAGCCCTACCACCAGCTTACAAAATGAAGGCTACTGCTATTAATAAGTTGAGAATAATGGCTAATAAATTTGTCAACAAAGATACTTTGATTGGGAAACTATCTTGTTTTGAGCTTGAAGAATTTGGACTTTCTGGAACTATGAAGACTGGACCTACTTTTCATGCATCTACATCTGCAACCAGTAAGAAAGATTGGAAAGCTTTATATGCAAAGGAGTTGGAAGATATGAAGAAAGAAGATGACGATTTTGAGAACTTGATGCACTATTTGCTAGAAGAGTACCTAAAGGACCGATACAAAGTAAGTATGAAGGAAAAACACCTTTTAAATGTTTTACATGTAATAAGATTGGTCATTTTTCATCTATATGTCATTTAAGGAATTCAAGATTTGGAGAAAGAGTTAGAAGATCATTTAAGCCTAACCCTGGATATTAGAACAAGTATAAGTACAAGAAAAACAAAGACAAATCATGCTACATAGTGGATGAGGAAGGCATTATTGATTCTGATGATGAATCGGTAGAAGACTTTTCTAGTGGTTTGGCAAATTGGAAGGGATGGGTGTTCCTGGCTATCAAGGAATATGATCTGGCACTGGAAGACAATGTAGCTAAAGAGAAGCCACTTGCTACTAAGATTGAAGACAATGATGAATGGGTAATTGACAATGGTTGTTCGTATCATATGACATGAGATAAAGGGAAGTTTCTATCTTTGCAAGAATTTGATGGCGGTCTAGTTAGATTTGTAGATGACAAAGCATGTATGATCAAAGGAAAAGGAACTATATCATTGGATGGTAAGAACAATACTGATAATATTTATTATGTTGAAGGTTTAAGACATAATCTTTTGACTGTAGGACAATTAGTAGATAAGGGGTTTCAATTATAGTTCAATGATGGAAAATGTAAACTCATTAATAGGTCTAGTTTGGAGATTACAACCGATACATAGACAAAATGTAATATATTTCATTTGAACTTTGGTGAGAAGACATGTTTTATTACACAGATTGATGAAAGTTGGCTATGGCATAAAGGCTATGTCATGTGAATTTTGATTGCATTGTAAAGATAAGTTCAACTAAGGTAGTTAGGGATGTACCTAAGATTATGAAGTCCTATAATCCAGTATGTAAAGAATATCAAATGGGTAAATAGGTCAAAACCTCTTTTAGGAGTATAAAAGATAACTCTATTGATGTTATTGATCTTATTCATACTAATTTGTGTTGGCATTCTACACTCTAGTGAGAAATGATGGTGTTGTCATTGATGGCAACCTACCAGTAACCTACAGGTAGCCACCCGACATTCATCTGGTAAATCACCGATAGACACTGACATTGACAGATACTTCACCAGTAGCAACAAGAATGTTTACCGACACCCTAGCCAACATGAACAAAGTTTTGTTTATTTTATTTAATTGTAAATATCTTTTGTAAAGATGACACAACATATTGTAATAAGACTCATATATGTATGGGATAATGTAGAAGTGATGAGAGAATAATAAGGCAGATTTTGTATAAGGGTTTATGGTTATAGTATGAGCTTCAACCGGTACTAAACCTGGCATAGCAGATGTTGAATTGTAACAGTATATTATATTGGATTCTCATAATCCATTTTGTAAGTCAGTGAGACTTCCATTTGTAATTGAGCAGTGAACTCTAGGAGGTTGGCCTTCCTGCATGTGCAGGCCCATCTTGTAAGTAATATCCATTCATTGGCCAGTGAGTGAATATTGTGGGTCACAAATCCCACCAAGGTTTTTCCCACACTGGGTTTCCTCATTAAACATCTTGTGTTAGGTTGTGTTTTCTATACTATCTTTATTGCTCCTATTTACTGCATTAATTATTGTTTACCAGTACATTGTTTTAGAATGCAAAATACTTAATAAGGTTAAATATTGTACAAACTAGTTAGATACTGATTCATCCCCCCTCTTAGTATCTTTGGGACTATCATTAATCCTAACAATTGGTATTAGAGTCTAGTCCTCTATTTTCAAAAGTCTAAAAGCTTGAGGAAGATTCTGATGCTGGTACAGATAGAAAACTTAAGAAAGCAATTAGAAGGAGCTCTTGTAGACTATGATGCAGAGAAGTTGAAAAATATCAAACTTGAAGATGATCTAAGGACTACATAGAAATTCATTCAAGGACTATAGGAGAATCTCACTATTGCTAGAAATAAGAGAAAAGAACTTCATGAGAAGATGTAGAGTGATGATGATGAAAAGGAAACTCTTAATGAGCTTGTAAACAAGATGAGGCAAGAAAACATGAATTTGAGGAATGAAATGCAAGACATGACTATGAGATTTTGTAAAGACATTGAAAATGGAAAGAAGAATGAAGATGACTTGACTAGGAGACTTAATGATGCTGGAAATGAAAATCTAAGACTCAGTCATGAAAATGATATGTTGAAGATAGATTTGATTCACATGGAACATGATAAAACTGAACTTATGAGACAAGAGGGAATTCTAGAAAATGAGTTGGCTACTACAAATCAACATAAAGAGAAATTCAAGAAAAGTTTAGAAGAACTTGATGGTATGCTGAAAAGTTAGAAACCCAATGGAGACACTAATGGACTTGGATTTGAAGTTGGAGAAAGTTCCAATACTGCAAACAATCATGATCATAGTAAACTGGTAAGACAACCTAATGCTTACAAATTTAATGGGAAATGCTTTAACTGAAACAAGAATGGTCATAGAGAAAATCAGTATAGATCTAGAAACAATCCAAACATTAATGCACCCACCGGTCAATGTTCCAAATGCAACAAAATTGGTCATAATTCAGAAAATTGCAGAATGAATGTAAGATGTTATGTTTGTGGAAGATTTGGGCACTTATCTAATCAATGCAGAACACAAACCGACATAGGATATGGAAAGGCTATTCAGAAAAAAAAGGTGACTTGTTATGCTTGTAACAAGATTGGACATATTACAAAATTTTATAGAAGCAAGACTTCACCAAAAAATAATAAAGGACCCAGTTTCAAAGGAAAAGAGAAAGTTGATGAGGTAAAGAAAGAATTTTCAAGACAATGGATTAGAAAGACAGATCATAATGTTGATGAGACTATTCCATCATTGGTAGAACATAGTATTACTCCACTGGAAGGAGACTCTTCATCCAACTAAAAAAGTAACCCTTGGGGGTATTGCAACAAGTTGAAAATCATGCAAGTTTACCCTCGGTTAATGGTAAGAAGATGGATTTCTTCCTTACCGACAGATGTGTTAAGTTTCACTTAAACGACAAGCATTTAATGTAGTTGTTGGAGGAAAAGACATTATAAATAATCGATTTTCCCTCTTTTTCAATTCACCAAGCATTCAAACTTTCAGAGAGCGTGAAAATCCGAGTGAAGGAATCCAAAGTGAAGAAGTGAAGCGATTTCTCTTAAACACTCAAAGCATTAAAAGGTAGATTAAGGTATTTATCAATGGCTTCCTCCTCTACTCCAAAATTTATTGCAAACCCTACTGTTGTAGAAGTTGTGTAATGCCCTAGGCCCATTTTTAAGATCATTCCCTAGATAGAGAAACAAGATGATTCCCTAGGTTCTTTTTCAAAAATTCCTAAGAAGACCCTAGAATCTATATTCATTGCAATATTGAGGAATAAGGTTTAGAGGAAATATTGAAAATGTTTAGAACTATTATCTGTGATGAAAATGTAAATGTAAAACCCCAACAAAAGGTAATTGAAACTTTAGGTTATGTGGAAATCTTGGACATCCCTAATTTTCCTAAGGAAGTAGTAAGAATTGTCCTTAGCAGAGTTCATGGAGAATTCTTTTGGCTAGATTTTGTTTGTAAAATCACCAAGGAAGAAGTTAGGGTAGTGACGGGTTTACCCTCCACCGGTAGTAGGCTAGATAAAACTAGAAAGGTATCCAATAACATAGTGATGATATTAAGAGGAGCAACCTATGATAGTAGATCCCTACAAGTAAATGATGTTAAAGATGAGAATGTCATATTCATAAGCATGATCCTAGGATATAAAACCACACATGCAAACCAACTTAACTCTATTTCTAGTGTATTAAAAGTGCATATGATATAGTCAACAATGATGTAAAAATACATGTATGTGAGTGGTTAAAGGATGAATTGATAGATAATATGAAAAAGATAAAAGGAGACAAGAAAGGAACGTTTTGTTTTGGCAATGTCCTGGTATGTATGATGTTGTATCTCACAAAAGAGGTTCCCGGTATTGGTAAGAAATACTTTGGTTATGATATATGGGTAGGAAAACAACTGTTAGAAATATTCATCGGTATGGGCACTAATAAGGATAACAATATAACAAAGTACTTCAAAACATTTAAAGCAAAAATGAAAACAAGAGAGAGATTACCACATAGCATTGTAGACAAGTATGAAAAGGAAATATGTTTTGTAATTAAAAAGGATGAGATATGGATGGAGGCAATTCTTCCTAGAATTGTATGGGTAGCATAAATGGGGTATGATGTAGATGTAAACATTATTGAAACTTATGCCAAAGCCCTATTAGAAGCCCCTAAACAACAAGTAGAAAAAGTTTTTGGAAATGCACAAACAATAGAAAGTGATGTACAAACATTGAAATAGAGAAAGAGAAGAGAAAAGTACATAAGGAGTGCATCTAAACAAGTTAAGGAAATAAAAGAAAATGTCATGAACATAACTGGAATAAAGGAAAGTTACTTAGAAGGATTACAACCAGAGGCACATCTCTCACCGGTTGGTACATCCTTTGAGAGTGAAATACCTGTTGAGTTTAAAAGAGTTGATAGGAAAAGAAAACCTTCATCGATACCCTCTCCTCCTCCCAAGAAAACAAGAACACCAAGGCTGAAGCAACTGGCAGTGAGACCACCGGCAAAGAAGTTGACACCAAAGAAGAAAAAGCAAAAATAGGTTATACCACCATTCGAAAACTTACTGAGTGAGATGATTGATGACAGTAACTTAGTTGATGTTAGCAAACTGTACAATGTACGTTCACTAATCAAGAAAAGGAAAGTATTGAGAATAGCATAATACTACATCTCGATATATACAAGAAAGTATTAATAGAAGTTGTAGATGATTTTCCAAGTTAATTATACAGGAGGTTAGATGCAAAGAGAATTGCAGTCATGGAGCTTGATAAGAAACTAAAGATTGAAAAACTATTAGCTATACATTTGGTCAACTCTGTAGAAGAAATTGATGAATTGATTAGTGAAGCTAATAGATCCATTTTTGCAAGTGGACACCAATGTGAGCCTAATGGATGGAAGGGTAAATGAAATTGCAAAAGAAACAACAGACAAGTGGGACATTTTCATTGTTGAGAAAGAAAAACAGGAAGAGTTGAAAAGACCAAAAACTTTCAAAGTTTATCAAAAGGACAAACACAAGGGGAAAGGTAAAGTAGGTGGATTATCAAATATAAAAATAACTGACAACCTACCACCACCTTTAGTTACTCTACTAGTACAGACTGATAGCATACCGACTACTGAGAATGTGGATACGCCACATGAGGATACGAACCTTGAGTCAGAAATTTTGTACACTGAATATTGACACTTAGGAAGTAAACATTGTAGCTGTTAAGGAGAACACAAAGGAAAAGAAAAATGATATTACTAATAAGCAACCAATAGATAATATTGAGATTGGAACATAGACAAATAATACTGGGGTTGAGACACAAGCAGAGAAATCTGAGAATTCAGTGGAAACATTGGACAGTGGAATGGTTACTGATAATATTGATGCAAGCACTAAGAAACCTGTAGAGACAGTAACTGAGATACCGACAGTGGATAACACAGAAAAACAAACTGGGAAACCGACAGAGTCACAGGTACACATTGAGGTAGTGAAACTAGCAATCACAGAGAGACCAAAACCATTTCTAGTGAAAATGCAAACACAGACTGACCCACCAGAGGTCGATTCAGGAAAATTGGTTACTCCCACCAGAAGCACATAAATTGTAAAGGTAGTTGGCGAGACATCTGGTACTTCACTAACATAATTTAGACCTACTAATGTGACTGAAGTACTTCTGGATTCAATAAATAAAATAACAGATTGTAATGCATTGGCCTATAAGGCAATTGATGACACAATTCATATTCTTAAGATGATTGCACCCAAATGCAATGTAGATAATGTAAAGGATTCTTTAAGTTAGTTAGACACGTTGTCTAAATATATTATTGGTGAGATACTAATAGTTGATCAAATAAATAAGGAAACATTCAAGGAGAAAATGGAAAAGGAAAAAGGAAAATTCTTTGAGGAAACAATAAACAATTGCACGAAACACATCAATACACTTTTACCGGCACTAAATGCAACAATTTTGGAGTATAAGGAACTATACAGAGATACCTGCAAGACAAATCTGTTGACAATTGACATTGATAAGGAAATTAGCAAAGTCAAAAATAAATACATGAAATAGTTGATAATATCATTGGTTCATCTGAACCTATATCAATTATTGAGCAAGAAATTGCTGGATTTGAAGAAAAACTAGAGAAGTTAAAGAAAGAGAAAGAAAGGATCAAGGGAAAAGCCAAAGAGTTTAAGTGAAACTCAGTCCTAAGTTAGATAACCTTATCTCTCTAAGGAAAGAAATCTCTGAGGCATTAATTCAAGAACAAAAGACACCAGAGGAACATTTGCATCATCTCACCAGTACAATCCAGAGAACTAAGGCAACTATGAAGGACAACAATAGATTTATACAGAGCTTAAACTTGGTATTAGCAGACATATTCCAGATTGTAACCATTCGGTTACAAAGTTCAAGTTGAAATTTTGCACTCATTTGTCAATTTTTGACAACCTTTGTCATTGATGTCAAAGGGGGAGTAGTGGACAGAGAAAAATGGTTATCAGAGGAGATCATCTACTCAGGGGGAGCACATATTTTTGGTAACTTTTTGGATTTCATTTTTGGAAACAAATTTTTGGATTTTTCTCATGAGTGTTGCCATCAATGCCAAAGGGGGAGATTGTTGGCATTCTCCACTCTAGTGAGAAATGATGGTGTTGTCATTGATGATAACCTACCAGAAACCTACAGGAAGCCATTTGACATTCATCTGGTAAATCACCGATAGACACCGACATGAATGTATATCAGCACCCTAGCCGAGAGGAACACAATTTTGTTTATTGTATTTAATTGTAAATATATTTTGTAAAGCTGACATGGCATATTGTAATAAGACTCATATATGTATGAGACCTTGTAAATCATTTTGACATAGGATGGACACATGGATAATGTAGAAGTGATGAGCGAATATTAAGGCAGATTTTGTATAAGGGTTTATGGTTATAGTATGAGGTTAAACCGGTACTGAACCTGTCATAGCAGATGCTGAATTGTAGTAGTAAATTATAATAGATTCTCATAATCCATTTTGTAAGTCAGTGAGACTTCCATTTGCGATTGAGCAATAAGGTTTAGGAGGTTGGCCTTCCTGTATGTGTAGGCCCCTCTTGTAAGTAATATCCCTTCATTGGCCTGTGAGTGAATATTGTGGGTCACAAATCCCACCAAGGTTTTTCCCACAATGAGTTTCCTTGTTAAACATCTTATGTTATGGTGTATTTTCTATGCTATCTTCACTATTCCTATTTATTGCATTAATTCTTGTTTATCAGTACACTGTTTTAGAATGCAAAATACTTAATAAGGTTTAATGTTCAACAAACTGGTTAGATACTGATTCACCCCCCCTCTGAGTATCTTTGGGAATATCATTAATCCTAAAAATTTGTGTGGTCCTTCTAGAGTTAAAATTTTTCATTGTGATAGATATTTCATGATAATCATTGATGATTATTCTATAATGATGTGGGTTAATTTTCTAAAAGAAAAAATTGAAGCATTTGAAAAGTTTAAAATCTTTAAGGCTAAAGTGGAAACTGAGACATGATTGAATATTAAATGTTTGAGATTAGATCATGGCAGAGAATTCACATCCGATGAGTTTATTAACTTTTATGAGAAGCACAATATAAAAAGACAATTTTTTGCTCCTTAGATACCTCAGCAGAATAGTGTTATGGAAAGGAAGAACATAACTATCTTGGATGCTGCTAGAACAATGATGATGGAAGCTAGTCTACCTCATATCTACTGGAGAGAAGAAATGAGCACAACAGTTTACACATTCAATAGAGTACATATCAAAGGAGAAACCACTAAGACACCTTATGAATTATGGTTTGCCAATACACCTACAGTTAAGTATTTCAGAGTCTTTGGTAGTAAATGTTATATCGGGAGAGATGATATCATTGAAAAATTTGATTGTAGATGTGATGAAGGTATATTTCTTTGTTATTCTAATGAAATCAAGGCATATAGATGTTAAAACAAGATATTACAACTCGAATTGTGGAGAGTGTTAATGTCAGAGTAGATGAGCTGAACATAAATCAAGTCATAGTTTATTAGAAGGAACCAACAGTGGAGATGATTATATCTAAATCGGTAGCACCATTACAGGATCAAAGTTTTGAACCAGTTACTTTGGTAGTATCAGAGAATTCTACAGTAATTGAAGAATCGGGAAGAGGAACAGAGAGTTAGAGGACTCCTAGGTATGTGAGATTGAATCACTCAGAAGATCAGAGAATTGGAGACAAGAGAAATGGAGTGATGACAAGAAGAAGATTGGAAACTAATAAGGTATGTTTAATTTAACAAGTTGAACTAGTATCAATAATTGAGGCATGTAAAGATGAATATTGGTTGAAATCTATGGAAGATGAATTAGATCAAATTGAGAAAAATAACACATGGACTTTGGTTCCCAGGCCTAAAAATAAAAATGTTATTGGAACTAAATGGATTTTTAGGAATAGATTGAATGAGGATGGTAAAGCTATAAGGAATAAGCCTAGATTGGTTTGTAAAAGATATTATCAGAAGGAAGGAATTGATTATGGAGAGACTTTTGCACCTGTAGTGAGGATTGATGCTGTAAGATTATTTCTTCCCTATGCTTCTTATAAAACTACAAGGTTAATCAGATGGATGTTAAATGCACATTTTTCAATGGGGATATTGATGAGGAAGTTTATATTGAAAAATATGATGGTTTTTCACTATCAGATGATACAAACATAGTTTGCAGGTTAAGGAAAGCTTTATATGGATTGAAACAAGCACCTAGAGCTTGGTATGCAAGGTTTAATAAATATCTTTTGAATCTTGGTTTTACTAAGGGCAATGTTGAAAGTAATTTATATTATAAGATCATTAATGATGATATACTGATTATTGAAGAATTTGTTGATGACATTATTCTTGGAGGTGAAGATAAGTTATGCATATAAGTTTTTAAGAATATGGAGAAAGAATTTGAGATGTCTATGATCGGTGAGATGAAATTTTTCTTAGGTTTGCAAATTACTCAGACTGACAAAGGTATTTTTATCTATCAAACTAAGTATGCTAAATAATTGTTGAAGAAATTTGGTATGGAATATTCTAAACCGGTAAGTAATCCTATGGTTACAAGTGAGAATTTGACAAGAAAAGATGTTTCTGCATCGCTAAATCCTACAAGATACACATCTATGATTGGAGGTCTGCTTTATTTGACTTAGACTAGGCCTGACATTATGAATTCTATTTGTATTATTTCAAGATTTTAGAGTGATCCTAGAGAGAATCATGATATTGTAGTGAAAAAGATTTTTAGATACTTGCAAGGTACATCAGAATATGGTTTGTGGTACCCTAAGGATGATAAATTTACATTATGTGCATATACAGATGCTAATTGGGCTAGTGATGTTGATGACTAGAAAAGTACTTCCGGTGGAGCTTTCTTTCTTGCAAATAAGTTGGTTTCATTTATAAACAAGAAACAGTCATGTACTTCTTTGCTACTACTGAAACTGAGTATGTTGTTGCTTCTACTAAGTGTAAATTTTTACGGATGAAGCAAATGTTGAAAGATATAAAGGTGGATTGTGATGCATCGGTAGTTATTCACTTTGATAACTCTGCTGCTATTGACATATCAAAGAATCTAGTATTTCATTCTAAGACAAAGCACATATCTATCAAGTATAACTTTTTGAGGGAAAAGGTGGAAGCAAATGAAGTTAGACTGGTTTGTGTGAACAATAAAGAGAAGATTGTAGATATTTTCGCTAAATCTTTGCCTAAAGAATCATTTGAGTACCTGAGAGAGAGATTAGGAATTTATGCCCCTCCTGTAGAGACTTGATTGATGCGGTTTGGCATCAGTCCGACATGCATTATCAGAGATATCATTCATTTCGACACTGATGGGGATGCTACTACTCAGGGGGAGTAGTAAACTTTGTTATTCAGTGGTTTATGTTTTGTCTTTTATATTTTTGTCAAATTTTTGGGATTGATGTCAAAGGGGGAGAGATAATGATGTGAAAAAGGAAATATAAAAGGGAAAGATTTAGAGCTTTATAGAGATATTATTCACAAGGAGAGTTTGGTCTTTGTTTCAGAACCTCATTACTACATCTCTATGTGGGAGATTGTTGGTTGTCTTCCATTGGGGGAGACTTGTTTGGCATTTCTTGGTACTTAGATTTTTTTCACATATAGTGTTGTCATCAATGCCAAAGGGGGAGATTGTTGGCAATTTTGTGGAATTGATTATGTGTTGCATTGATGCCAACACTAGCTATTTGGATGCTTTACCAACATCGTTCTAGTCCTGGTAGGTTGAGTGGTATCTGGTTGATTTGGATTTGGCATGATCTGGTAGGCTCTGGTATGATTTGGTTATGGAATTGGCTTAATCATGATAACCATGCTCATATTTAGTAAGTTGGTTTTAGTTTGGTGATCGGATGCTATCTTGATTGCATGGAAGCTTGGTTTCTGGTTATGGCAATGGTTTCACCGGTAGACCTTTTGAGGAAGATATTTGATGAATTGCATAAGTTGTGTTGGTGTAGCTTTTGGTGGAGTTTCAGGATGTTGATGGTAATCATGTTTGAGACTTGGTGGATGGAGAACATTTTTGTAGTGTGTGGACCTATATTGGGTCTCGGTTGATCTAGGTTATGGACCAGTTGATGTAACATGTGGATTGGGCCTCTCGATGTGTTTTTGGGATATCTTATGTGTTGGATATTATTTGTTTGGTCTAAGACCAACATGGTTTATAATTAGTAATTGGTTTATTATTTGGTGGCCTGCCTAATTTTTTATGGTCAAGGGTTTGTTTATATAGATGTAAGATCTCATTGTAAATGAGAGACATATGGTAGAGAAGTAGGTCTGGGATATGGATATGTAATGTGTGAATAATATAATATCATTTAGGCAGAGGATTTGGTCGATCATTGGAGATCGGGTTTATGTAAGATGATTTAGTCCTCCAGTATTAAGCTTGATCAGAACTGTACTCAAGAATAGTAGATGCTATCTTTTGCAGTTCAACACTTCTTTGGATTGTAGTTTGGATTTATATGTAGTCAGTGAGACTCCGTTTGTGATGAGCACTATGTGCTATGGGTTGTTGGCCTTCCTACAAGTGCAGACTCCTCAATTGTAATTCAGATACTTACTGTAGAAGAATTATCTGGTTGTGGATAGGCTTCCCACCGTGGTTTTTCCCTTTACCGGGTTTTCCACGTATAAATATTAGTGTCATGTGGATGGCATTTATTCTGTGACTATTGCTTATGCTTATTTGGTTTAACTGATATTCCGATATTAATTTTTTGGGTTCTGGTATTAAAGTTTTAATTGCTAATAGTTTCGGTAGTCTGTGGCAACTGATTCACCTCCCCCTCTCAGTTGTCTTCCAATTATGTGAGCTGTCTAACAAAATCAAGCATTGAAGATCACCAGATGAGTGTCAATTTACAACAATATCCCCCTTTGGCATTGATGGCAACACCTATGAAAAATATCTAAGTGTTGAAACTTGTGAAACCTGTACAGTAGATGAAAGAATGAAAGAATTCTAAGGCTCCCCCTAAGATAAACAATCCAAAAATCTACATTACACAGGACTGTACACTCCATGCATACAATTAGGTTGTACATTTTTCAGCTCATCTCTCCCCCTTTGACAATAATACCAAAGATAGGGTGTCCATCAAAATTGCAGGTACATATATACACATTCACTAGATGATCAAATATATACATGTTTCAGGACACATGCATATTCCATCCTAAGGAACCCAAGGTATTTGTTCCATCCTGCCCACAACTTCTCTCTAAAATTGAAATAAAACCATTCAAAACATAAGCATGAAATTCTATAGTTGCAATCTTAGTAGGAGTCCCCTGAGACATTTTTTGAATGCAAACCATCTTATGATACACTAAGGTGTCCAACCAAAGACCAATTAGGTTCCAGAGTTCACCTATCCACGTGATCACCTTTTCCTTCTGCTTGTTGGGCTGATGCCTTGGTCAAATACTCAAATAGGGTGGATATATGATATATTAAGTTCTAAAGCTTACCAGATGAACTAGTGTTTGCATTAAGTTGCAGTTCTTGTACCACCTACTCCAAAACTTTAACCAATTTTTCAATGAGTCTCTTCTCTTCAGATTCTATCTGTGCTAACTCCTGAATGGCTTGTGCTTGGAGAGAAGCAACAACAATCGTCCTCTCTGTTAGACACATCTGATTGAATGGTTTATCAAAACTAATATTGAACTATGGAAAATCCCATTGGCTTTGTATTTTAGCTATGTCATTTGCCACAAGGATCGAAGTCTCTGTTGCCTTACCCTTTCCTTTATCCAGTTCAACTTGCTTTTCCTCTACCTTTTTCTTAGATTTGATCTATTTAGATTTTCCTTCTTTAGGTGTCTTTTGTGCACTAGTGTCACCACTTGGTGCATCATCCTCTGCTTTTGTTGACTTATCATTTTCTTTGGTAGGCTCAACTTCAACAAAATCCAAAATTTGTTGCTCTGCAACATCTCGAGTATCCTCTTTCTTATTTATATCATTAACTGTAGTATTTTTTGACTGAGTGGCTTCAACTTGTTAGACAATTTCTACAAGCTGATTCTTAGTAAGAAAACTCTTCCAGATTACACTTGTTTCTCTTCTTATTTATCCAACTCGGCCAACCATACGACTGTTTAGTTTATGCTTGCTCTTGAATTCCTTTTTATTAGCCAATAAAATCAATTTGTTAATTTCCTCTATAGTGATATTGGTGCATTGATTGACCAGTTCACTCTCCTTTATTTCTCTATCCATTTGGCTAGAAGATTTTCTCCTAGCATCAATTAAACTATACAAATCTTTGGGAAGATATTTTTCTAATTCAATCAATGCTTTGCTAAATACTTCCATGTACAAAATTATAGTTTCCTCAATCTGCCTTTGATCCTTAACAACCATATTCACATAATTTATAGAGATGTTCTTCAAATTTTCATCTTCAATAATTTCATCAATTAATTCTTGAATAGAAAAAGCAGGAACAATATGAAACTTTATTTTAGAATTCTTCATCTTACCATGTTAGACACAATGCACCACTAAGAGGGGGAGGGGGTGAGTCAATGGTTCTCAAAACTTTCCTTTTTACCTATCCTTTGTGAGTGACACTAATTTGTGAATCAAGCACATCGCATACTTACCGGTTAGTGATGAGCCTAACTCAAATACACACACACACACAAGGAGGCATCACATAACACTAGCATATACGAGGAAAACCCAAGATGGGAAAAACCTCGGTGAGCAATGTTGTTGGAGTCTACTACTCCAATCCAACCTCACAACAAAACATAGTTACAAAGTTTAGAGCACCAACCAAAGGAGCACCGACCCTTGACTTTAGGGCACCAACCCAAGGAGCTAAAACCCCTATCAGATTTATGGGCTACAACCAAAAGGAGCACCAACCCCTACACTGAGGTACAACTCGGTGTTCACAACGCAAATTTCAAATACATAAGTTGTTATCATGTTATGAGTAAATCTTGCAACCTTATCAAATATATTTCTCTGTTGGTGAAGTACCTTCTCTCCTTTACTGACTCACTCTTCTTCCTACTCAACACCAGCTGCTTCTCTGTTGGATCTACAACTCACTCTCTGCTCATCACCGGTATCAAATTCTATCGATATAAGAACTACCAATTCTTCTCTCCAACTAGTTGAAGGATTCAACCAGGCTCACTCTCATTCTCTTCTTAGATGCTCATCAAGTAGTCGAGTGATCTTGTTCTTACTTGCAAAAGTCTTCCACTTTGCAACAACACAATATTCACCTCTTCAGCAGTTTCAAACAATCTCTTTGGCTTCTTTACGTATAGCCTAGATTTCCCACCAAAATCCAATTTAAAATCCAGATGGTTAGGGCTTCCTCACCATCCTCGAGGAAAATTAAATCCAATCAGATCTTGCATGATCTAATCTTTCTGACATTTGAATGCATATCTCCACCATAGTTGCATCTCCTTGATCATGCCTTTCTTTTTTGGTGATTTTCTTTTTGCCCTCATAGGTAATCCTTCGGTCAATCACTAAAGATCTATTGGACTGTTTCCTTCATCACCTGAATCTTCTCAATTTCTCTTAGCTGGCTCATAGTTGTCTTCCTGACCTCAAGCCTCAAACCCCTACAATAACTCTGCGATATATCCCATGATTTGGGTGACCTTTCACTAAAGTTGACCAACCCTGCAACAACCCTATCATTGTACATTTTATCTTTATCCAACCATGGGTTTCCCTTGTTGACTCCATATCAACTATCTTCTAGCTTGGTAGTTCAAGTTGGTCCAAGTGGAATCATCAACCAATCACCCTACTAGTTCCTTACTTCGGCCTGTTTGCTAACCCTTCTAGTCAAAACCATTTTACTGGTTACCTTGTCATATTTGTGCTCATCTTGACATGCCGATGGAACACACAAACCGGTCTCCAGACTGGTCAATCCAAAGTATACTCATTCCCACAAACAAGAAATCTTCTGCAATGACACCTTGCTTATATAACTGATGGACTCATATACCGGTTACCACTCTTGATGATATCATGTCATCAAACTTCACAAGACTCCTATCTTCTTTCAAAGAGGTCAGATTCCTCTATTTACATATACTCAGCCTTTCTTCATGATCAAGAAAGTTCCTTCCTCTACTGGTTTGTCAAGGTGACAAACACTTCGTACTTCCTATGTACAAGCATCTCAATCATGACTTCTCTTTATAGTTAGTGCATAATCCTGATCTTATGCACTTAGGGAATTCCTTCAATTTACTGGTAGATCTGGTGTGATCCTTCAAGTGCTTGCCTTTACTTCTCCACTCTTATCTCTTCAAGCTATAATGCACTCAATGTATATAGGGGATATGCCCTACTTACTTGGTGGATGTGAGCACACATACTGTCCATCATTGCTTCTCACGAGTCCTACTATTCTGCAACCTCACAACAAACCGGTTCATTCTTCTCTTTCAGTGTTGAAGTGATTCAGATAACATTTTGCCTCTTCATCACAATAAACTGCTCAAAATGCTTCTTCATCTCATCGCATAAGTCAGGTACTACCTTGTGTACTAATGACTTCTGAGATCGTCTTCTTTACCTTTACTAGTGTTCAACAACACAAGGTGATATCTAAGATATCACATGCTATACTCCTTCATAACAGTGTTGCACCTACATCTCATCTGCCGGTGGTCATCCCATACCGGTTGACATCAATGACAACACAATGCCAACATATCGGATTATATAGCTTCATCAAAGTTAGATTTTTTCTTCTTTCCTCTCTTGGACTTGCTTGCCAGTATAGGATTATACCTTGTCTTCTTCTCCCTTTGCTCTTTCCTCTCATTACTGGATTGGGGTTTCCAAATCACTCTATAAAACTCTTCTTTATTTAGTTCCTTGGGAATTTCTGTATCTGATTCAAACTCAGATTGTACTAGAGAAACTACTACATATTCCCTTTGAGGTTTCTACTTCTTCCCAAGAACACCTTTACCCTTAACAGATGAACTAGAGCGTTATGTTTGCAATTTGGTGATTATGTTGTGATTGTCATTGATGGATACACACTTGCTATGAGATCACTTTGAGAATGTATAAATTATGCTCAATCGGTAATTGTTCCAAACCGGTATCATGTTGTAGTCTTTAGACTACTGTTGTTATGCAGAAAGTATTTACCAATCTCAAGCGGTATAAAGACCCAAGCGGCATAGAGAGATCAAGTAGTTTAAGGATCTCAAGTGGAGAGGAGCAAAGGAGCCAGAAGTGACAATTATCTTTTTCCCAGTCTTCAATTTCTGTCAACCGGTAATCTGTTAAACCGGTATTACTCTGAGTCACCAATTGGTAATTGGAAAGCTGGACAAACTGGTAATACTCTGTGATGAGTTACCAACCAGTATATTTTTCTGATGAGTTACCATCCACCGACACTTTGACGGTGATTTTGTGTCGTGTTACCAAATGTGTCTAGATACAATGAACCTAGGAACTTGCAATGCAATTTTATTGGACCGACATGAAATCAGATTCCTCTTAAGGACATCATGTCTAGGGTTTTTATATATGTGTGTAGCTGATAGGGTTCATGGTGGTTGATGAGTTCTTGAATGTGCAATCTTAACTGAGAAGATCAAGTCTGTGAGTTGTAACAGAGTAAGAAGTTACTGAAGACTGAAGTAATGCTGAAATGCATTAGCTATGAGCTACAATGGATCTAATCAAGTAGACTGTGCCATTTACTATATCATTCACTTGTTGATTACTCACATCTTTGACAAGTTAGAAACCCTTAATTGGGTAGGCCCAGAAAAGCCTTTGTAAATCCTCTAACAAGGTGGTTCACATCTATGGATCTGAAATCCTCTCATAAGGTAGTATTTAATCAGACTTATCTCCTAACAGAGATTAAGATTCCTAACATGATCTATTCTAGTAAAGAACATTGTATGACCTTAACCGGTCTAGTTACTATTCTGCAGATAGTTACTTGTGAGTTTCATCTCACCATGGTTTTTCCCATTTGGGTTTCCACATCAAAATATCTTGTGTTATGGTGATTGTGCTTCTGTGGGTGAATGTATTATTTTCTATTTGGTTTGCATGTCTGTTAACCGGTTTGTTCGCTAAATTGTTTTATCGGTTTGCTGCTAGACTATCAAAGTGTTTGAGTATAGTATTTTTTGGTATACTAATTCACCCTCCCCTCTTAGTATTCATCAATTTGTATCAGAGCCAACCTTTCTATAAGTATAACCACTTGGAAAGAGATATGGGGGAATACACTGTGAGGGAACTTACTCATTGGCTCACTCAGTCTGAGCAAGCCTATGATGAACTTATGGTCAAGTATAAGGCCTCTCAGGCAAAAAGAAGAGAGCATGCTGAAAAAATGATGGAGCTAATTGAAAATAGTTCTTCTGATGAAGCGAACATGGAAGCCCTAATTCAAGAAGTTGAAAAATTGAATGAGTCCAATGCCAACCTAAGAAGGGAACTTGAAGGCCTAACTATCAGAATGTGTCAAGAGCTTGAGAACCGGTGGAAAGTTGAAGATCTAGTAAAAGACAAAGATCATGAGATCTCCAAGCTCAAGCAAGAGATCAGTGCACTTACTACTCATCTTCATGGAAGCAAAATGGAAAAAGAAGAAGTGCAAGGTGAACTAAACATGGCTATCTTTGAGAATGCAACCTTGAAGGAATCCAATGCTGCCATTTCCAAAGAACTCACTGAGTCAAAGGAAATACTTTCCAAATTCAACAAGAGCTCTGTCAAGCTACAACAGAAGCTTGAATCATCTAAACCGGTAAAGAATACCAATGGACTTGGTTTCTCTGAATATGAGGAAGGTGAGACCTCTGGAACAAAAAATGGAGCATCAAAGAAACAACCGACATCAAAGGATAAAGGTAAGCAAAAGTTCAAACCTGTTTGCTTTAACTGTCTCAAGGAAGGACATAGTGCTAATTTATGTAGAAGTAAGGCTTAGAATAATTTTCCTTATTTTCTAAACGATAAGCCTAGATCCAATAGATTCAATGGTAATTGTTATGCATGCAACAGGTTTGGGCATAGAGAATTTGAATGCAGGTCTGTCATGCACAATACCAGAAGCTATCCTCAAACGAATCAAGGAGTTTTTCCTGAACCCTCTAGGAACCAGAACCCAAACATGTTTAATACATATAGTCATCAGTTTGGTAGCGTTGGCTATCAAGCGGCAACCGGATGGAGAGAAATCTATGTGATTTGTCATGGTCAAGGCCACACTGCTACAACATGCAGAAGGAAGAATGGAAACATGAATAATGGACCTTGGAGAGCACTTGGAATGGTTTGCTATCATTGCAACAAACTGGGTCATACAACAAGATTCTGCAGAACAAGTAAGAGTATATTGGATGATATACCAGTCACTCTGGAAGGAAAAATTGATGTTGAAATTGTTCAAGCAGATATGAAGAAAACCTGGAAGAAGAAGCCAGAAGAAGTTATTCAAGAAAAACCGGTTTCTGCACCTAGTGTGGAAGTCACTGAACTGACAAACTAAGCATCAAAAAATCTTAGGGGGAGAAAATGGTGAAATATCTCGAACCCCCGGTTGCCACTGGTAAACGACCTTAACCAGTATGAGATACCTATCAGATTGGTAGAAGACCGGAAATAGTATGAGGAAAAATTAGGGTTTACGCCCTAATAGTGGAGCATTTATTATGGTAGGTGGAGAATCTATTTAAAAGGAATTTTTCAAATCATTTCACACTATCATTTTTCAAGCAAAGAAGTTTTCAAGTGCAGAGCGAAGAAAAATGATTTACATTGCGGTTCAATGAATTTATCAAAATCCTGAAGAAGAATCTGAAGCTAACATCTGTTGGAGAAGTGTAGAACTCAAAGCGGTATTTCAACAACCGAAGGAGTGTGTAGCGAAGTTCAAATTGCGAAGCCCTAAATTTTGATCGATGAAGGTATTTTTCAAAATTCTTTGTTTATCATGGATTCAACATCACATGCTAGCTCTAGTGCACCCATTGATTCTGTAGACTTCATTCAATGGAAGGCAAAATATTATGCCCTATCTCAAATATCCGCTAGTGTCATAGTGGAAGAAGGCATCTCAGATTTCATTGACTGCAAGATTGAAGAATTAGGATCTCTGATGATCTATTCCCAATTGAGTCTATTCTATAGAAAGGATAAGAAGATTAAACCAGAATTCAACATTCTGGAAAAGAAGAAACTTCACAATGCAGCCTATTTTCTTGAAGAATTTTCAGATAATCACATTCAAATTATTCTGAGCAGAGTACACGGTAATAAGATGTACTTAGAGTGGACACATGATATCACACCAGAAGCAATTCATGCTATCATCGGTTTTTGCAATGTCGGTGAAGTGCCAGCCCTAAGGAAGATCAACAAGACAAAAATGACCAAGCTCACTGGTTCTATGAGTGATTCATGAGGAATGACTATCAATTCAATCAAGGACGATCTTGTCAAATATGCATGTATGGTGATAGGATACCGGATGTTCCATGCTAGCAGAATCAACTCTGTCTCTGCTGGAGCAGTAAATGTTGCCCACAGGATGATCAAGGAAGATGCATCATTTGATCTGTGCATTGGTATGCAAAGACAACTTCTGTTGAACCTCAAATCGATCAAACTAGACAATGCCCTAAAATTCAAGTTTGGACAACTACTGGTTGGGTTGTTCTTCTACTTCCAAGGCTATTTTCCAAGAGTAGGCGATATTCAGTGGTCTGCTGACCAGCCGGTGATAAAGAAAATCAATGAAAGCTTACAAGCGGTAGGAACCGGTTATTCGGAAGTACTGAACAAGTATTTTGATGAGTTCAGATGCAAAATGAACCAAAGGGTAAGAATATCAGGTGATATAGTCAAAATGTATGAGGCAGACATCTGCTTCACCATCAAAGTTGATGAGTGTATAATCAAGGTGGTTGAGCCTAGACATGAAGAAGTGGAACCAATGGGATATGAGGTAATGTATGATATGTTGGATGGGTATGCCTCTACCCTACTTGCCTCGCCTCTTGTTCCAAAAGCAAAGAGAACCGACACCTATATAGAAAGGGTTACACCTATTCAAGAACCCTCAGTAAAGAAGGGAAAGGCAGTGCCTTCAACATCGACACTGGCTACTCCAGCAAGTCCCAAAGTGACCAAGTGGTCACTAGTAAAGAAGAAACCAAAAGTGGCACCTGCCAAAGTCTTCGAGAGGAAACAAAAGATAAAAAGTAATACACCAGACTCAAAGGAC
The DNA here is from genome assembly GCF_030272615.1 of Cryptomeria japonica. NCBI lineage: Eukaryota > Viridiplantae > Streptophyta > Pinopsida > Cupressales > Cupressaceae > Cryptomeria > Cryptomeria japonica. Next base: position 87,041,887 of record NC_081411.1, on the reverse strand, counting down.
ACTATATCTGATGAACAGCCTAAGAAGACTAGGCAAATGAGGAAAAAGACAAAGAGTAAACCAGCAACATCTGCACCGGTAAATATTGATATTTCCTCTTACAAACCTTTGACACATTGTCAAAGAACAATTAAGAATAATAGAAGAAAAGTACTTGGTGATTTGAAAGAGTGCTTTGATGATTTTAATGATGATAAAAAGAAAGAATTTGAATAGGAAGTTATCAATTATTTATGTATTAATGACTGGTGGCCATCAGAAATTAAGTCTGAGACACCCGATTCTTTGTATAATTCTTTAGACAACAAGTGGCGCATTGCCATAGAAAAGGAACAAGAAATAAGAGAGGAAGTATTTGCACAATACTTTCCTGATGTGCCTAAAATAGAACTGTAGGAAGTGGTGGAGAGATATAAGGGCCTCTTCTTCATGAGAAGAAGAAGACTCATGTTATTGGAAGGAAAAGTTCTAGAAGTGGTCAAAGATACCCACTCCCTTGCTCAATCAGCTTTAAGACTACATGAAGTGGCTGAAGCCAATAGGAAAGCAGAGCAAGAACCAGAAATCACTCAACTAGATGAACTATACAACAGTGAAGGAGAATTGGTCACCACTCAAATGACCTGATTGATGTTGATGCCTTAAATGGTGACAATGTTACTCCAGATGCACTAGTAGAAACAGAAGAAAAGAAGAAAGAGGAGGAAGACAAGAAGAAAAAGGAAGAGGAAAAGAAAAAGGAAGAAGAGAAGAGGAAACTAGAAGAGGAAAAGAAAAGAAAGGAAGAGGAGAAGAAAAAACAAGAGGAAGAAAAGAAGAAGAAGGAAGTGGAACAAGAAGAGGAGAAGACAAAGGAAGAGGAAAAGAGAAAGGAGCAAGAGAAGAAGAAGCAGGAAGAAGAGAAGAAGAAGCAAGATGAAGAGGAAGAGAAGTAGAAAGCATAAGAGAAAAAGAAGGCAGAAGAAGACAAGAAAAGAGCCAAAGAGAAAGAAGAAGCAACACAGAGCACTCAGATGGAGACTCCAAAGACAACCGGTAGTCAAGACAAACCAGCTGACATTACCAGTCCCATTGACCTCCAGTTTGCAAATGAATCGGAGCTACTGCAGAGCATTAAGCTTGCTCAAGAGCGATTGGATGCTCTAAGGGGGAAAAAGGAGGAAGATGTTATCCAAACTGTCATGGAAAAACTCACCAATTTGATACCCAGTACAAACCTCCCAAGTACCAATTCCTCACTTTCCCAATTAAAGCTTCTATGTACAGTTGTGGAAGACCAGGTCCAAAGCCTGGAAGAAGTTGCAGAAACAAATGCCAAAAAGGAGCATGAAAAGGCTCTGAACATTGCCTTGGTGAAGAAGTTGAATGAACTTCAGACAAAACTTTAGAAGGTACAAAAGGACATCAGAGATGCAATGGATGAGGGCAATCTACTACTTAGCAAGATTTGTCAACCTCATTTATTATATGATGATGTGCTCACTCAGAAGGACAAACTACAATCTAATATGCAGTCATTTATTAGCACCTTCAAGATGCCATATGATTCCTTCTCCACATATGGACAAACTGCTCACCAGTTTCAACTTCAGTCTGCAAGAATAGAGTTAGAGATAAGCAACCAAACACGTAATTTGCAGGAACTTCAACTAGTCCTATTGCCAAGACTGCAAATTCTCCATAAATGCTACCTCAATATAGGTTCCCTAATGGTTACTCAAGAGATGAGTACCATCGATGCCATGGAAGAGTAGGTTTATCAGATGCAAACAGAGAATGAGGTTGCTACCTCATTTCTTGAATCATGGTCTTTATCCATGAAGACATTTATGTAGGATTTTAAATCAATTTTTGACAAGTTTCACTCTTTATTGTCATAAACTTTTTAAATCAATTTTTAATGCTAATGGAATAGGGGTTTTTCAACTGTACTTTGTCATTGTTGGGAAAGGGGGAGTAGTATTTTGTATTTGAAATTTTGATGCATGCTTTGAATACTTTCATGTTTATCTCAGTAAGAAAGTAGTATACATTATATTTTCTGCAAAAGGGATAGTGTATATGCTTAGGGGAGTAATTTTACTTATGGCATGATTTTGTTGTAAAACACTTAGAAGTCAAAATTTTTCCTAAGTGTTTCCATCAATGCCAAAGGGGGAGATTGTTGGCATTTTTATGGTTATGTTGTGATTGTCATTGATGGACACACACTTGCTATGAGATCACTTTGAGAATGTATGAATTATGCTCAACCGGTAATTGTTCCAAACCAATATCATGTTGTAGTCTTTAGACTATTGTTGTTATGCAGAAAGTATTTACCAATCTCAAGTGGTATAAAGACCCAAGCGGCATAGAGAGATCAAGCAGTTTAAGGATCTCAAGTGGAGCGGAGCAAAGGAGCCAGAAGCGACAGTTATCTTTTTCCTAGTCTTCAATTTTTGTCAACCGGTAATCTGTTAAACTGGTATTACTCTGAGTCACCAACCAGTAACTAGAAAGTTGGAGAAACTAGTAATACTCTATGATGAGTTACCAACCAGTATATTTTTGTGATGAATTACCATCCACCGACACTTTGATGGTCATTTTGTGTCGTGTTACCAAATGTGTCTAGATACAATGAACCTAAGAAATTGCAATGTAATCCTATTGGACCGACATGAAATCAGATTCCTTTTAAGGACATCATGTCTAGGGTTTTTATATATGTTTGTAGCTAATAGGATTTGCGGAGGTTGATGCGCTCTTGAATGTGCGATCTTAACTGAGAAGATCAAGTCTGTGAGTTGTAACAGAGTAAGAAGTTACTGAAGACTGAAGTAATGTTGAAATGCATTAGTGATGAGCTACAATGGATCTAATCAAGTAGAATGTGTCATTTGCTAGATCATTCACTTATTGACTACTCACATCTTTGACAAGTTCAAAACCCTTAACCGGGTAGGCCCAAAAAAGCCTTTGTAAATCCTCTAAAGGTGGTTCACATCTATGGATCTGAAATCCTCTTATAAGGTAGTCTTTAATCGGACTTATCTCCTAATAGAGATTGAGATTCCTAACAGGATTTGTTTTGGTAAAGAACATTGTATGATCGTAACCGGTCTGGTTACTATTTTGTAGATAATTACTTGTGAGTTTCATGTCACCGTGGTTTTTCCCATTTGGGTTTCCACGTCAAAATCTCTTCTGTTATGGTGGTTGTGCTTCTGTGGGTGAATGCATTATTTGCTATTTGGTTTGCATGTGTGTTAAACGGTTTGTTTGCTAAACTATTTTATCGGTTTACTGCTAGACTATCAAAGTGTTTGAGTATAGTATTTTTTGGTATACTAATTCACCCCCCCTCTTTGTATTCATCAGGTTCTACTACAACAAGAGGTGTCTTCACCAAAGTGGGAGAAGGTCTTGTCACCTTCACCTTAAATGTAGCAAGTGCAGTCTTTTGTTTCTTTCTTTCTCAACTACATCCATCACAACTCTGGCATCTTTAACTTTCTCTCGGGGGTGACATTCTTCAACAAGAATGTCCTCCACAATCTTTGAAACTTTTCTCTTTCTTCTTGGTTTGATGAACTTGGTATGAAATGCCATTGATTTATCCTTGCAAGTTCCAAACCTTTTGTTCTTTGGTATCTACCAGAACTTTTAACAAATGTTGTGCACAAGCATTCAAAGTAGCTTCAGCAACCTCATACCCCATAGGAATTATCCATACTTTCTGGGGTTGAACCACTTCCATAAGACATTCATCTTTGTTCATCATAAAGTATATTATCCCCTCATATTTGTTTACAATTTCCTTGGCGATTCTGACTCTCTATTTCATCTTGTCTTGAAAGGTTTTGCAGAAATCCCATAAAGTAACATTTTGCTTATCCATGTTGCCAAGTATGTCAAGCCCCTTATTTATCTATTGAGGCACCGATCTATCAAAAACCCATTGTACTTTGTTGCTTCCGAGGATCTGATTCATGAAATAGAGTGCCAAATAGATAACCAAAGAACGAAAGTTGAAGACATGCTTTTTATCCTGTTTGATTTTCTTCAAATTTATCAACTCCTCCAATAGCATACTACACATGTCATAATGAGCATATTTCTTGACCATTTGATAGGATGCATGGATAGAAGTGCTAGATATAGAATTCAGTCAATTAGGCTGATATAACTTTTAGCCAATGACCATTGCAACAAATTTGACATCATCCTCCTTGATTGTGTTTCATTGATCACCCATCAAATTCTGCACCGGTTAATTTGTTCACTGTATGGTTAGTGACCTTGCGTAAGCTTGGCTTGTCACTAATTTGATTCAAACATGTTACTGCCTTAATCACATTAGCAATGATCTTGTATGGTTGGTCAAGCCATATAAATTCAGCATGGATCCTTCTCAATACATACCTCACCAATTCCTTCTCATCGAATGTCAAAAAGTTTACAAATTAAGTGAAACCCTCTATGCAACTATGCAAATTATAGCTTAGGGTTGCCAATCTCATCCAAGATTCTATTAGTATAAAGATCCAAAATATCCTTAGAGCCAGTTTCCTCAATCTCATAGTGAATGTAAGCTCAAACATTATCAACATGCAAAACTCTATGCGGAATGAAAGAGAAAACTCCAACCGGTTCGACTTCCATGGATTCTTAGGGGTGTTTCTTAAACATAGGACAGGTCCTATCCTTGAGTTCAACAACTAGAGGGGTAGCAATGGAAGACAAGGATGCCATTTCAAATTTTCAGAAAATCATACTCAAAAAATGTTCTTCGAAAAAATATCTCAATCAATTGACAGATACCCTAGATTGCTCGTCGGATCACTTTTTCTCTCTGATCGCCTGAAAAAACTTGATCGCCTTGTTATTCAGCTAGAAAATACTATTCACAAAGTGAAGAATGATTCTCATATTTTCCCTTTTAACTTTGCAAACCCTAATTTTACTTTGAAATAAATGCACCTCAGATATCCAACCGGATGCCCTGTTCGACTACCAGATGCCAAAATTAGCCATCTGAATCCTGGATATCAACTGAAACTCAATTCCTACCATCCATAATCCATCGACTATAGATCTCATCAAGGGGTACTACAAGATTTACAATAGTCTTCCTCCCATAAGGCCAAAAGCCCTAGTTACCGGATGAAGGTTTTGCACCAGATGCAGGTAGAGATCCATTATCTACCTTAGATTCATCCTTCTTTACCCACATCTTCTTATTTTGATCTCTGATCTCATCTAATTTTTCCTTTCCCTTTTCATCTGATTTATTCTTGTCAACCAAAGCATTATTTTTGCTTCTGTAGTACTTTGCAATATGACCAGTTTTGTTGCATGCTCTGCAAACAACATTATTCTCCATAGGTCTGAAGTTCATCGAATTTGGTTTTGTCCTACACTGATTAGAGATATGTTCAGACATTCCACAAGCATAATATATCTTATTCTGAAGCTTATTTATTACTACTCTACACATATTTGACTTGTGTCCAAAGTTATTATATATGAAACAATGATCGGTAAAGGTAGGAATGTTATTCATCTTGATCATTATATTTTTATTGTTAATCATTCCATTATTCATCCTAATTCTACATTGACTCACCATATGACCAAAATTGTTGCAAGTAAAACATCTACCATTTAATTTATGAGTATTAGGCTGTCTTACTGAAGGATTCTTGCTCTACTTCTGATTAGGTTTTGCATTGCCTCGTCTAGATCTAGAGGATTCACCTTTCTCAAATCCTAGGCCTCGCATATCCTTTCCATGCCTCTGACTTTCCAACATCTCATCATGCCTTACTGAACTCAGTTTGAATTTTTCTATGTATTCATTGGTAGTAGTAAGCTCGTCCCTCAAGGTAGCAATCTGTCTTTCAAGTTATTGACCATTATTCCTTCATTGTATCAGTTGAAGCTTCAATTGATCATTCTCATAGGTAAGCCTAAAGCATCCATCAACTATTTCTTTCAATGATTGTGCCAGATTCTCTTCATTCTTCTTTTGGTCCTCAATCTCCTTATTCAACCTCATCATAATGGATTACATCTCATTCTTCAAAGCAACATTCTCTCTCTCAAGCTTGTTAACTTCATCAACTTTGTCTTGGGATTCCATGATATGATCTTCTTTCTCCTTCAAAATGTCCATTTATTCCTTCCTCTTCTCTCTACAAACACTTGCTTGATCCTTTAGCTCACTAATGAATTCATCAACAACATTCCTGTTCTTCTTCAAGGTACAAATCTCATTTCTAGCTGCATCAAGATCCTCAAGTGCCACATTGAGTTTTATTTGAAAACAAGAATCTATTGAATCAATCTCCTAGATCTTCCTTAGAGGAACTAGGATTTGATACCAATTATTAGAATCAGGGATCACTAAGAGGGGGGGTGATCAGTGATCTACCAGAAATCAAATCCAAAAACTTATTCTTTATCCACCAATTAGCAATCCATAATAGAAAAAAAAACATAAACATGTAACAAAGAATCCACAACATTAGAATTTTTACATGGAAACCCAAAATTTGAAAAACCACGATGGGGCTGGAACCCACGATATTCATATACTATGGCTAGGATTACATAAATATTACATACATGGGGAATGCACTTGCATTCAGTCTCACTGCTTATAACTCACTACTCAATTACAATTTCCTAGAAGGCTACAACCTTCAGGGAATTCTCATTGACTTACAATTTGATTACAATGAAGAAATACAATAAAATGAACTCTCAAGTAGCATCTGACAATGCAAGAATGAGTTCCGATTAAGAACTGAATCTCTGACCATCTTATCTCTATTAAATACTTTGTTTATGTCTCAGTCAGCTACTAGATTGTCTGAAAGAAAAGTACGCATGTGAAACTGCGCTCAATCACACCAAAATGGATCACCGCAATAGTCTTACCACCAAAACCAATCACCAATTTGATCTTATATATCTGGTCTTAACACAAAAACAATCTCCTTCAATTTGGCTTCAAGAAGTATAACGTGTAGCTCCAAGTTGGATTCAATCTCAAACAAAACATAGCACCAAACCAAAAGAGTGTATTCACACACTTCATATTGATCTTATCATTCATCAAGAACATGAAATCAACCACCAAAATTACTGCAATCATCAAAAATTATTCCGGAGCAAAACATCAACAAAATACCGTGTTTTATTAGTTAACTGCCTACCAATTAACTCCTGCTTCTGGATAAGATGAATCACGACCGTCGAATTGAGTCTCCAAGAAGATTTTCCATCAATGTCAACCCTAGACCATAAATCAAGCATCAAAGATCACCAAATGAGTGTCAATTGCCAACAATTAGATCATCTTCATAAATCACTATGGTCAACAAAGTGTTAGATGTTATCATCATATAAATATTTGGATCAGATTTTCATCATATGAAACTTTGAGACAAAAAAGACAAGTCCATTTTAGCATACCATTCTCTAGGTGCATGGATGATGCCATAGAGTGACTTCTTGGGTCTACATACCAAAGATAAATGTTTTACATACCATTTATGGTTTCTCCATGCAGTTTTCCTTCTTCAGATCACCATGACGAAATGTATTCTTTACATCCATGTGGTGAACCTCCCACCTTCTTACTACTACAATGGCACAAGCCAATCAAATCTACTAGAGAAAAAATCTCATTATAGTCAATGCCATGAACTTGTTGAATTGTCTACCAAAGTTGCCTTGTATTTTCTATTTTTCCATCTACTACTTTGTCCTATAGACCCACTTACATCTGACAAGCTTGTGATTGGAAGGAAACAGAACCAAGTCCCAAGTTTAGTTTTCAATAAGAGAGTTGTACTGCTCATCTATGGTTTCTTCCCAAAGAGGATTCCCTATAGCTTCTGCATAAATTTGAGGGTTAGATCCTAAAACCAGATAGGCATGCCTTAGTTGGAGAGGCTTAGTAGTTGAGATTTCATGAGGGGAATCATATATCTCAGCTAAGCTCTTTGATCTTTGAGGCCCCAAATCCTTTCTCTTGTCTACATCAATGCAGTCCCATGCATGTGATCCAAAAATGCAAAAAATGAGTGAAATCTAGTTGCATGCCTCTCCATGCTTCAAAAGGAGTTTTTCTTGTAACGAATTTATGAGGAGAACTATTCTGTATGTATGAAGCATAATTGATTGCTTCAACCCACAATTTGGAAGAAAGAGATCTTGCACACAACATGAAACTGGCCACTCTTTCAAAGATTAATTCTTCCTTGTAGCTACCCTATTGTTTTGCAAAGTATAAGGAACTATGTTCTCTAGCTATATTCCAACTTCATCACAAAGAAGTTGGAAATAATTGTTGGCATACTCCCCTCATATTCTCTGTAGAGGATCTTGATCAATTTTCTAGACTGCTTCTCTAGATATGCTTTGAAAATATTGAGATTCTCAAACACTTTGGACTTTAATTTTAGAAAATACACCCATCTATATCATGTGCAACCATCAATGAATGTAATCATGTATTTAACTTTTCTCATAGAAGGTTCTATGCTAGGCATGCCTTTTATCCAAGAGCACGACCTTCACAAACTCCATAAAAAAAATTCTATGGTAGGCATGCCTTTTACCATCCCTTGTTTGCTAAGTTGCTTCACGTATCTAAAATTTAAATGCCCATATCTTTCATGCCAAATTATACTTTTATCATTTGCATGTGTTAGTAGTAATGTAGAATCTAATTTTGCAAAAAAAATAAAAATAAATGTATAGATGAGACTAATAATCAACCTTACCAGTACTAATTTTGAAGTTGTCTTGCATGTCAAATATGCTCAGTGAATCTGGGATGAATTCAACTCTCCTTCTAGTGCCAATATGTGTCATTTGCTATACAGAGAGAATATTAATATAAAGCTTCAGAATGTGTAGGACATTCTTGAAACTACCACTTCCAGGCTCTACCCTTCCTTGTCCAATTTCCTCTACTGGAGAGTAATCACCCATGAGAATAGGAGGACCTTCATATGGTTTTAAAGATGAAAGAGTATCTTTTGTGGTTTTCATATTTTGTCAAGCTCCAAAGTCTATGATCCTTGCATCTAGAGAATAAATAATAGCAATTAATGCATACACATTACCTTTATTTTTTGGTGCTTCTTCTTCTTTCTTCTTCTTGACACCATTTAGAATAAAGTTACCAAGATTATTCCATTAAAGAGTCTACACCATGAGATGAATGGTCTTCTTTGTGGAGGATGATTTTGGATGGTAATCACGGTTGCAATAGCTATACTTTGATTTGCCCTTTTTGTCCTTCTTTTCCTTCATGATAGAAGATTCATCTAGAGGTTTGAGATTGGCTCCCCTTTAAGGATCTGAGTCCTCTTTTCCTTTAGATTGCTTATTGGATTTTGAATTGTTCTTCCCACTTGTATGCACAACAAGTGCGTGAGCTTTGGAATTTTTCAATGCACCCATATTTATGAGCTTATCTTGCTCATGTTTTAGAGATTCAATAAAAGCATTGAATGTCAGCATATTCCAAGTTGTTCTAGTTCTAAGCCTAATTGTGTTAAAAGTGGAGACAAACACAACATATTTTGGACCCAATTTTAATTGGATAGAAATAATTAATTTATTTTCTTATGTGGATTTTTTGATTCTGTATCCTTTTAATTGGAGTAATAAAGCCTTGAACTTTGTAAAGAAGTCTTGAATATTCTAAAAAATTGCGAGATCTAATAAGTTTATCTCATTTCTAGGATGTGACCCCACATCTCATTTTTTTTTTTTTTCCAAAAAGAGTATCCAACATAGTCCAAACTTGGTTTGCAGTTGTGCATTCTTCAACATGAAATTCCAAAGACATAGATAATCATAGGATACCATAAGCCTCATCCATTTGGTTAAAATATTTGGATTTTTCAATTATGGAATTAGGCTCAACATCTATATCCATGACTATTCGATATAAGCCTCTACTTCTGAGTTGAAGCAAAATCTTTGGCTTCCATTCAAATAGTTGTATGGAGTGAAAATAAAAGAGGCTAGAAATTTCATTCTTTTTTATAGCTCCAATTTTCAATACCTATAAAAGATTTATATGCTTCTTCTTTCTAGCTCATGTAGCTCTAATACTATGTAAAATCTTAACTAAACCTACACAACATAGTATGATCCAGCTAGAAAAAAGGAATAGAACTTGCAAGTTAACACAACAAAATTTGAGGAACAAGAAGATTAAAAATGTTTTATTTAATTACAAATGAAGAAATTTATAATTGATAAAGCCTTTGTCAAAACCTAAAATGAAGGAAAAATAGGAATACAATTTTAAAAATGGAGATATTCCTTAGTTAGCTTAACAACTAAGACACAATAGTTTTATCCATGTCATGGGAATAAAACAAAAAGCAAAATGATCATCCATAAAACATGGATAACAAAAATCACATAAAATAAGGAATAAAAATAGATTGCATGTGCTAACATGGGATCCCAATTAACTCCAAATCCTTCCATTGCCACATACAATGCATATATTAATGATAAAAGTGATATTATAAAACAATTATAAGAGTTAATACTTTTAAAGTTTACATATAAAGACAATATATTCAACTTATTGCTACAATTAATAAGAATTTTATAAATTGAAAATTAAGTAGTATTCAACATAATATTTCAAAAATGAAAAAAATATATTATATGTTTTATAATAAATAATAAATGAATAAATTATTATAAAATAATATAATCAATTTTATTTCTCTCTCTCTCTCTCTCTCTCTCTCTCTCTCTCTCTCTCTCTCTCTCTCTCTCTCTCCTTACATATATGTACACACATATATGTCCATATGTGTGTGTGTATGCATGCACGCGCACACACACAGACACACCAAAATTTAAAAAAAAAAAATCATATTGCTTATTGTCAATTAGAAGTTTCATGTATAAGATCATATAAAAACATAAAAAATAAATATATACACTTCACAGGGTCTTCACTTAGTGAACCTGGGTTATATCATTGTGCTCATGGCATACTAAAGAATCCCCCTATTTTCAAAAAATATTGCTCTTAACTCCTTTTTTCCACCCCCTCTCAATACACAGCTTGAATTAAAAGCCCCCTATTTGCACAAAATATTGCATTTTTTCATAGCCTGAATTAAAAACCCCCCTATTTTCTCCAATAGGCAATATATTGCACCCTCATTTTTGGGGATATTAAACCCTCTAATATGAAGGTACGTGATATGATATTGCCTATTTAGTGAAGCCCCCGTGATATAGTCTAACGTATTTAAAAATTATAACATGGATCTTATATTTAAAAAATGATATCCACACCATCAATTTTTCATACAATTACCTAAAAGTGTAACAAGCCAATTATTATGATCTAATAAACATTAAAATTATATGAAAAAAATGGTCTACGTACCTTCAAATTCTACATACAATTATATGAAATCGAAACAAATCCATTTATACCATCTAACTAAAACCACCCATGTGAATTTTTGAGATGTGATCTTATATCCACCTTCCCATTCTACATAACATAATGTGAAATTATACTATCTAATTGAAACCCACCCATGTGAACTCTTAGATGTGATCTCGTATGCGTCTATCCTTTTCTGTGAATATGTGTACTGAATAAAATCTGATACACCATCTAATAAACTTTAGAATGCTAACTTCTATTTCTCAAAAGGTAATGATTATGAAATTATAAAACATCAAACCCTAAATAGAAATATCGGCATCTATTTATCAAATAATAAAATTATATAAAATCAAATTGTACCGTCTAATAAACTTTAAAATTGAGCATCACATTTGAAGCGACGTGAGAAACATGAGAGCACCGCGTGTGAATAAGAAAAGAAAAAAAGACAAATATATTCCTGTTCTACAAAGACATATAAGAATTGTACAATGCCCTTTCTCTCGGCAAGGCCGGCAAAACTGTCATTTCCTGCTGAAAAATCTAATCATGATCTTATTTTAACGACAAAAGAAATCGCGACACTGTCGCGTCCAAAGCGAAAAGTTAATCACAGCCGAATTTTTAGGAGAAATGTGGCGAGATATTGGGGGATTATTAAATAACGATTTAAATGTCTAAACAAACAAAAGACTATATTACCATTGGGAAATATTTAAATTATACCATCTTATTAACACCAGATTTGAAATGCCTCAACTGGTCTTATAGAAAATGAAGGTGATAAAATTGAAAAAGGGCGGGTTCTTTTTATTAGAGATTGGTTAATGTATGGAGTAAATTGGATGATCAGAAAGTTTCTTATTTAAATTGTTTGGTCTTTTTATGTTGTTATTTCTTACTTTCTTTGCTATGTCTGTTAAGATTCACTTAGTTGCCAGAAATGCCACAGTCTCCTGTCATTTCGCGTTTCAACACCAGAAACACGCCGTAAAGTAAAGTAATTGTTTTTGATTATAAGTGCAGTAAAGTAATTGTTTTTAATTGACAGTAAAATAAATGTTTTTAATAGATTTGACAGTAAAGTAATTGTTTTTTTTGTTGATTTAACATTGACAGACTGATTTTTTTTTGGCATGTGAAATTGCATGTTTCATGACTTAACTTTGGATTAACTAGTAGATGTAGATTATAGTTTTCTATATCATGTTAGTTACATTAAATATATAACTTTAACTAACATTAGTTTTTTAATGAAAAAATATATAAAACTTCATGCTTTTTCATTTATATAAAATATTTTTTTATAATAATAGTTTGTATATATGTATATTTTTATTTTATATATATATACACGTTTCTTATATGCAACCTTTAAATATTCCATAAATTAAGAATCTGTATGTGATCTTGTATCCACCCACCTTACTTTCACAAAATTTTTAGTTTTAATTATTAATAAAATTTTATATACTTATTCATCATCGTGATTCAATAATTAAACTAATAACATTATGCATTGATGATTGAAATGATGTAAGATTCTTTGGATGAGAGTCTGTATTTCATGCGTTATAAGGGGGTTGCCTATTTCATGATTGAATAATTGAAATGACTGCCAAACTTTTTTGATCAGATTCCATGCATTTTCATACTTTATAAGAGGTTGCCTATTTTATGTTTCAGAGCAAAAGACATTAGTGGTAGATCAGGTTTCCACCAAATCGCTGTTCCAACAGTACTCAAAGTAACTGTTATCTCTTAGTGGATTTGTTCTAATATTCTATAGAATTATGTTTTTGCAATGGGTTTTCCTTGGTGAATTTATATTTTTTTATTAGATAATATAGTCACTTCTCTTTGTTCAGATAGGAGAATGTCTGCCACTGTGTACCCTCCCAGTATGTGGACTGATGAAGCGATTAACTCTCTTACAGAGAATCACAAGGTATATGGTGATCATTACTGAAAATACTGAGAGTGTATGCAAAGTCAATTAACTGTTTTAGATTTGTCAATTTCTTTTGAAGTAGGTTTAAAAAAAGTATATTGTGATAAGTAGGAAGTATTTCTAGAGTAGAGGCCTATTTTGTTGAGTGATTATGAAAAGTAGGCCTATTTTGTTGAGTGATTATGAAAAGTAGGAAGTATTTTGGCAGATTATTTATATTATATATATTAAGTTTTGATTTTGAGATTTAAAAGTCTTAATATTTAGAAATGATTGACGTTTTTTAGACTCAATATGTCGTTTAGTGTGTGAGATTTAAGACTGAATTTTATTTTGAATATTATATCAAATTATAAAACAAAAATTGTTTTCTGAAATATATATAAAATATTTTCTTTTATTCAAATTCATTTATATAACTTTTAGAAAAATTCATTGACCCTTCATTGACGAATAGTATTCCATAGAATTATTTTAAAAATCGTATGTTGCTATAAATTTTGTTGATTATTTCAGCCATTTCACGACCACAAACACATGGAGGAATTGATAGAAGAGATCAGAAACACGTTCCAGTCTATGGATAATGGAAAAATAAGTCCATCTGCATATGACACGGCATGGATAGCCAGAATACCATCCATTGACGATCCTTCCCAACCTCAGTTTCCACAAACACTGAAGTGGATTGTCTGCAATCAATTAAGCGATGGATCTTGGGAAGGAGAATCATTTTACTTACCACATGATAGACTTCTGATTACTCTTTCATGTGTCATTGCACTTAGAATATGTAAGGTGGGGGAAGCGCAAGTGCAGAAGGGTGAGATATATCACACATTTTTCATATCTATTTTTATTAAAAAAGTAAGAATATGTCTTAATCAACCAGTTCTTAGACACCGATAGAAACTTTTGTTCAAACCCAATTTTCAATTACAATGTTTATTCCTGTTGCTTATTTGCAGGTATTGGTTTTATTAACAATCAAACCTCGCTGTATTTAGATGAAAGGGATTATACTAATCTGCCAACTGGGTTTGTGATCCTCTTTTCTTCTTTGTTAAAGGAAGCTCAAGCTCTAAACCTGGGTATTTCTTATGAATTGCCATTCATTAAAAAAATGCTTGCAATCAGGGAAGCTCAACTTATAGAGTAAGTGAAGTACACCCAGGAGCATTCGCATTAAGTTTTTTTCTTCTAAAGTTTGAACTCTAATAATTTTTCATTTTTTTCCAAACTTAGGATTGATAATGGTGCCTTATATAGCCTAGCAACATCTGTTTATTTTTCATTTGAGGGATTGCAAGAGGTTATAGATTGGACAAAAGTGTTGAACCTCTGTTCCAAGGATGGATACATGTCAGCGTCACTGGCATCCACAGCCTGTGTTTTTATGCACACAGGAGACAAAAAATGTCTGGATTTCATAAACTTTGTTGTAACAATTTGTGGAGACTACGGTAAGATCTTTGGCATAATATGAAAAGCTTTGATCATTGTAAAAAAGTGACATTAAATAGAAACTATATAACAAAGTTGTCAACAGATATTAAAAATGTAATCTTACCTGACGGGTTCAGTTATTTTGTGGTTGTTAACAGTACCTTGTTTTTACCCTTCTGATCTTCATGAACGCCTTGTTGTCATTGATACTGTTGAACATCTGGGAATTGGTCGCTATTTCAAAAAGGAAATCAAGCATGCATTGGATTATGTATATAGGTCTTGCCTTTTAATCATTTCCCTCTTTTATTTGAAAATAAATTTGAGAAGAAAAATCTTACTTTTGCAGGCTAATGTTCTTAGAATTGCAGAAAAATACTTGGTTTCACCAGTCTTACAAGTTATCTTTCTTGTTTAGGCTTTGGAATAATGGAGGCATCGGAAGGGGAAGATATGATATCATTGCAAATGTCAATGATACAAGTATGGGCTTTAGAATCCTCAGACTAAATGGCTATGATGTATCTTCAGGTAAAAGTGGTAATTTTTGGTTTAGTACATGTCCATTTGATGTATAAAACGGAAACATTTCCTGTAGGTTATAGGGTATAACCTTCTGCAGTCTTACTGAATTTTTTGAATGAAGAAATAATTTAAGATTAACTTATTTTACTACAAGCTCTAAGCATCCTATCGTGACAAGCTTGACTGCTGAATTTGAATGGCTTAATTTTTGTTTGACTGCATGCAAATATACAATTAGAAGTTTCTCATGTTTTTCGCAGAAGTTATAAAAAATTTTCAAAATGAGAAAGGAGAGTTCTTTAGTTTTGCTGACAAAACACATAGAGAGGTTGAAGGCATGTTAAGTCTCTACAAATGCTCCCAAATAGCTTTTCCCGGAGAAACGATAATGAAAGAAGCAAAAATCTTCACACAAAATTACCTACAAAATCTTCCTGAAACAAAGCATTTTAATGCTCTTGGAAGAGAAGTCACTGGATCTTTTGGTGTAAATTTTATGGTAAGAACTTGTCGACGATTAACTGGGTAGAGCGTATTGAATTTTGTTGATCTCTAAAACATACAAAACATGTCTTGGTTGATTTAAGGTCTTCTTGTGCATATAATGTTGAGAGTTTAGTTAACTTTACTTGTAGGTGGACTACGTATTGAAATATGGATTCCATCAGAGTTTACCCAGAATGGAGGCAAGATCTTATATAGAAGGCTTCTGGCATTCAGAACAAAATTCTTGGTTAGCCAGGACCCTTTATAGGTAAGATTCTATTAGCCAACTTTTATCTGCTAATTAAGTGAACCCTTCTGCCCAATAAGATAGAGAGTGCATAATCATTCCCTTCATTAACCTCTATCATTTATATATGAAATTCCTTCAAATATATGACTTTCTTGACGTTACCTTGACTATGTTGATCTATGGAGCAAATCTAATGACCAGATCCTCAACTTTTTTCAACTGGTCTGACTGACTTTTGTCATTTATGTGACTTTATTTTATAACATTATAAGTTCTGTAAGCTCTACCGAATATGATCTTGTATCCACTCAACTTTTCTATATATATAATTTCTTAATTAATGAAATACTATCCCACTTATTCATAAAAAAATGAAATGACAATACTGACTGACTGCCCTGATCTCTTTATTACATTTTAAAATGATTAGAAAACTCTTCATCCCCAACTTACCCATAACAGGCATTAATTCAATTGCTTTTTACTATTGCTTTGTATGTTACAAAACATTACATTTCCTATTAATGTACTAAAGGCAAACAATTTATACTCATATGCAGGTTGCCATATACAAACAATGAGAAGTATCTTGAGCTAGCTAAATTGGACTTCAACACAGTGCAGTCCATACACCAAATAGAGCTTCAACAAGTCCATAAGTACTGTTTTCTTAGTTTTGATTAAAAGAATCATTTTAATATAAAGAGAGTGATAATTTAAATGCTACTTTAAGTTGATGAGATCAATTTTAGCGCAGGTGGTGGATAAATTCTGGCTTCAGGAAGTTGACATTTACTCGAGAGAGACATATAGAAATATTCTTTTCGGTGGCAGCTGGAACGTTTGAGCCTGAATATGGTGACTGTAGAATTGCCTTTACAAAAGTTGGCTGTCTTCTTGTTGTTTTGGACGATCTATATGATAAGTACAGCTCTTTTGAAGAGATTATGTTATTCAATGAAGCATTCAACAGGTAAATTTTGAATAGGGTTTCATCTTACAATTGAAGTTGAAGTAGTAGAATAATTAATGTGTGTTTTTTTTAATTCGAACCTTTCTTATATAATCTGTATTCTTCTAATAAAGGATAAAATTAGTAGAATAATTCACTAGCTTTTAACTATCACGTGTGTTTGTATTGTTTAACTTTGTGATCAATTTAATAATCTGCTTAATCTTTAAAAATAGTAATTCGTATGGTATTTATGTTGAATAATTTAGTCATATAAATGGTGACTGAATTTCTATTATAAAAATTCTTAAGTCAAGTTTTGGATTGATTCTAAATAATTTGCATTGGCAATGACAATTGCAACATTACTATTTTTTCTAGGTGGGATCCAAACATATTACATTATATGCCAGAGCACATAAAAATATGTTTTCTTGGATTATACAATACAATCAATGAGTTGGTTGAGAAAGTTCGTAAAGTACAAGGACATGACCTATCTGAATACTTCAAAAAAATGGTATGTATATTATGAAAATTCTGATAATGTAAACTTATTTATAGCTCAAATGACTAAGATCAAATTTATGTGATCAGTGGAAAGTTCAACTTGAAGCTTTCACCAAAGAAGCTGAATGGTTCAAATATAACTATGTACCTAGGTGGGATGAGTACATTGATGTGTCTACAATTTCAGGGGGGTTTGGTATAACTGTTCTCACATCTATCCATTTAATGGGAGAAGCTATTACTGATAAAATTTTATGTCAAATTGATGAGAAATCAAAAGTTCTACATCTTGTTTGCCTAACAACAAGGCTAGTCAATGATACAAAAACATTCAAGGTACACAATAATTTCCTATCATACATTTATAAATATTATTTATTTCTCTATTTTATTTTATTTTATTTTAATATTTTGTTTATGATAGATATAATATGTTTAACACTACTTTTGATAAATTGCATTTCAATGAATATTGTCAATAGGCTGAAAGAGAATGCGGTGAGCTGGCTTCTGCAATAGAATGTTATATGAGGGAAAATCTCATTTCAGAAGATGAAAGTTTAGACCATATTTATGGCTTCATTCAAGATGGATTGATGGAATTGAATCAAGAACTATTCAAGTTTATTCAAGTGCCAAAGTGCTTTCAAAATTTTCTTCTAAATTCAGCAAGGTTGTCACAACTACTTTACATGCAAACAGACGCATTCAACAACAATATCATGGATAAGAAAGATATGGTGGAAAAATGTATCTTCCAAAAATTTAGATAAAAATAATTATGTAATTAAACTAAAGAGTGTTAAGTGAAGAACCAAATAAAAATTATGTTAAATAAGTGCTAAAATTGGGAATTTTAGAGGTATCAAAGTTTGGTAGTTAGATATCAAAGAAGTCTCACAATCATGATTAACTCTATGATTATAAGAGTTTCATGTGCTTATGTAAAACTATATAATGCAATTAATTTTTCATTAAGTGATATTTTATTTTCACAGGAATGATATTTTACTATATTTATTCTACTAAATATATTCTAATATAATCTCATTTAATTTTGTAAAATTATATGGAGATTACACCTTTCAAAGTTGATTACTATGTAAAATATTTTCCATTTTAGTAATTAGATTTATGTAATCGTATTTACTTATTTATTCAATGATTCCAAATAATATAATAACATAATTGTATTTCATGAATATTTTATATTATTTGGGGGCTTCGGCCCTAGCTCACCCGGTCATGGATCGCAACTTAAGGCGTGGGTATGCTCCCCATGGTCTTGAGTTCGAGTCCCCGACTGTGTTAACTCTGTATGTGTTGCTACCTTGTGAGTGGGTCGTACACACTGGGGGATTAGTCTTGCTTTGGCAAGGACACCTCCAGATTCCACGATAGTGAATATAAAAAATATTTTATATTATTTTTCTTATTAGACTCAAATAATATTTACCTCTTAAGCTCATTTAAAATAAAAATTAATCATAAAAACATCCAATTTCACTTCTAAATTCAATATTAACATATATGAGCTCAAGATTATAATAAAATCAATTGCGTACTACATTATTATGTAATAGGCTCTTATCTACTAACATGAAGAGTAGTTAGTTTTATCCATATGATAAAGTAAAAGTTGCAAGTAAATTTGCATATGAATTTTTTTTGGTATTTGAAATAAATTTTCAACATGTAACGCATATGAATTAAACTTAAATGCTAAGATAAATTTCAATAAGATTCTAACATGTTCATTTTTTTAATATTAACATAATTCCAATTAGGCAATGGAATTCAAAGCGTATAGAAAGTTTAGATATTTGGACTCATTGAGTTGTAACACAAATATCGACATGAACTTGGAAGAAGGATAGCATCATTAGAGTGCTTTTTCAACAACCAAAGACTTTGTGGTCCCCTATACAACTTCCTATTGAAAGTAACCCCACTCTTCACGAGGCTAAAGACACGAGAAACGGTCAAAGGTTGTGATGTAAGTCTAGTGTTATATTCTACGTAGATCTAGTTGACCATGCAAAAAGAGACACTTTCTAACTATGCATGAACAACTAAGTCGACTATTGATCCAGACATAGTGAACTGACTGGATGCAAGAAGACCTTTGTTGAACCGTTGCCAAAAGTTTTTATACTATAAGACTTAACATCAAGTGTAGTCATTTCCTCACCCACGTTTACTTGACTTGGGTACTTCTGACGTCTTATAGTTTCCAACTCATTATTTTAAACAATCAAGGTGTTCATGGAACCTCTTATCATCCATGTTTTCATTTTTTGATCCTAGTTATTTCCTCTAGTTCTCATTACCAAAAAACGTAAAGAGAGATGTATTCACTAGATTAAGGTTGAGAATTTCTATTGGATTCACTAGATTAGGATTTGATACTCTCTTTTAAGTTAAATTATGAAAATGCTAAAATTAGGGTAACTATGCTGAAATTAAAGTAAAAATGCATAAATATTGAGTTACAATTATCGGATCAAGCCACAAACATGGACCTAAGTAATATGTGAGTGCGTGAATACATTCCCAAAAGGTCATCCTGAGTTTTTGGGATTAGAATGCCCATCGGTCTATTCTTCTGAACTTTTCACCGTTTAAAGGGGAACCTGTTCATCTTTGTGAATAAAGTTGATCCTAAAAATCATTGCTTTGTACCTATTCCTATGCACAATAGAGAAGGGAAACTAGTTAGGATTGGGTGTTTAATACCATATGTCAAAACCTACTTTTGGAATTAACCATGAAATGGAATTAAAAATGTAAATGAAGTAGTATAGTTAAATACTTTCCTTTTGAGCCAAATTCTTAGTAATGTCTAAAAAACTAATGATATACCATTTTATGGATTTTTATTGTTTTCCACAATGAATTAAGGTTTCAGGAAGTCTTCATAAACATAGAAAATGAATGTCAACTTCAATTCCTTAATCTTGACCTTACTTCTACTCCAATGCTCGAAACAAGACTGATTGCTTGCTCACTTTAATGTAGATCTCAATTTTTCTCTCGTAAGTGGATATGAATGTGAATTTGTTGGTATAAATTATGTCTCATATTATACTCTACTTAAGTTTACTTTGGATAATTCATTTCAGAGTAGGTTTCTGTAGCGTCCTAAAATTGTGACACTTGCAATTTCGATTGCATTTCGGTCTTCACGATGGCGACGCAACACGCAACCTGAATGGAAACCTCGAAACCTGATTATGACACTGAAAACTGCATTTTCTTGCACCCTGGCCTGAACCTCCTTTGCACCTTGCTGTCCCGGGAGGTGGGACCAGAGCGTCCAGCGCCCTGGTCCTTCAGGACCAGGGCGCCCAGAGCCCTGGTCCCCTAGGACCATGGCGCCTAGCGCCCTGGTCCCTGGGTCTTATTTTGGGCCCGGTCTCTTTTGGACTTCGGGTCTTTATGTTTGCAAATTGGAAAATTATCTTTCCTGGTCGGCCTAAGGTCGGGAAAATCAGTCTATCAGCCCTAATTGACAAGTATATAAACTACATTTTCCTCTTTCATTCGATATGATGGAAAAAGCTTGGAAACTATACTCAAGCATTCAAGCATTCAAGCATTCCTTCAAGCAATTGATCATTCAAGTCTCCATTCAAGGCTAAGTGTTGCATTCAAGACAAGGATTCAACCATTGAAGAGGAGATCACTTACAACATACTACTACAACATACAACATACAACATCTATACCTTCGTACATAAGGATACAAACATCCTTACAGCAAGGTATTAGTACTTGTTTTACATTACAGACATTTACATTTACAGCATTGCTCATTTCTTGGTTAATTCCAAAACCGGGGTTTGACCTAAAGGCAAACCCCTAATCCCTAACCCCCCAATTGTCTTCGCTTTTCTATGTGTAGGTTGCAGGTACGCGGCTGAAATTGAAGATCTGGAATCCTTGTGCAGAGACGAACAGATCCCCCTTCATTTCGCGGATTTTTCGGAGGACCGTGGTGCTCGGGCGCCATCATCTCGGCAACTTTCGCTCAAATTTGCAGGACAGCGCTGTATCGACATTTTACTGCTAAGTCCAGGTCCGCAGCTTCATACTGTATTCCTATCTCAGTTTATAAGCAAATCTTTTTCACTTTCTATGCATTTCTAGCTTAATTCTTCTATGCACATTCTTTACAAAAGAGGGTAGCCTTGCTGTCATAACCCTTGAAACTCATTTAGCATCCAATCTTGCATTGCGTGGGATTGGATCTTGTGGGTTTTCAACCCCTCTTTTGAATGTAAAGTCTCTCCCCTAAGTGAAAACCATCAACCCTAGTGAATCTCCCTTCTCTCTCCTTGGAGTTGGAAGAGGGGAGAGCAACTAGGGTTTGATTGCAATTTTCCGCTTTACATTTTGGTGAACCTGACGTGAACATCCTTTCTGATTATTCATGGTTAGATCTGAAAATTGGATTCCTTGATTACATTCCCATGTTTGATCTTTTGCAAATTTTAGAGGTTGATTGCATGAAAACCCTAAATTTTCTTTTTAGTAATTGAACTTGCGAAATGTCTAAATGTTAATGCTTGTTTTAGATCTGCCCTTATATTACAAATTATCAATTCATATCTATGCTTTAATTTTGAAAATTAAGTGGTTAAGTGTCAAAACCCTAATTTTTAAAACCCTCTTGATTCAACCTTTGTCCGACAATTTCACTGATCAAAACATCTCCAAATCAGCTGTAACTTTGGATTCCGCAATAAAATCACAATATCTTTCATCCCTGAAAATTTGGAAAAAAGTTGCGAGGACCGTGTGCACTCCGAGCGCCATCGTCCCCGACATTTTTTCCGAAATTTTGGGAGCTAGATTTTACTGTATTTTCCTGCTAAAATCCAGAATTTTGGCTGATTTTATCAATTATAACACTTTCAAAATTAAAGTCAAAGTTGGTCTAGGGATTGCTTGGATTAATGCTTCTAATCATTCAAAAATCATTGAAATTGAAATTTTGTGTCAAAATTGTGTTCTTACTGTCCTAAATCTGAAAAGTGTGTTTGCATTCATTAAAAATTTCAATGCTTTATTCAAATTCTTACAATTTGTGACTTTTGAAATTAAGTGCTTAATTACAACAACTTCAATTTCCGCTTTCAAAATTGAATTTTGCGTGAAATTGAGTCAACTTTTGAATTTCAAAATTTGCATTGCTCTTGACATTCCCTCTAAAATCATAAAATTCAAAATTTCAGTTTCCTTCTCTTTTTCAAAATTCAAATTTTTGCATTTTTTGACAATCTTGGTAGGGTTCAATTTTGAGATTGCAACTTTAATTTGGCTTATCTACAGATCGTAAAACCACTCAATTTTTTCAGATTAGCTCCAAAATCATCATAACTTTCATCCCTGCAAATTTTGAAAAAAGTTGCCAGGACCGTGTGCACTCCGAAGCGCCACGGTCCCTAACCTTTTTTCTGAAATTTCGGGAGATTGTCTTGATTGTATTTAACAGCTTAAATCTGGAAGATTGGCTGATTTTACTGAAAATTGTTACCTCTAAAATCAAAACTTTCTCTCCCTCTCTAGTGCATGAGTTTTACAACAATAAGCCCTACTTACACTATTCCTGTTAGACGAAGCTGTTGAATTAAGTCTTTCCGAAGTTTAATTACCAAGGAGATGGAACCTAATTTGAATAACCTTTTTAACGAGGACATGGGTAATTCCTCTAATCCTCCTAATGATGAAGAAGCTCTCCATGAGGTTTCTGAAGAACAACTTTCGAAATTGGATAACCAATTTGATGATTTTCGACAATGGATGTCTCAAGAATACCCCGATAGTCAAGCTCTTCCTTTAATTGAGGGTCTAAAACGTATGCTTCAAAGTGATAAGAATGGAATTGATATTTTGCGTGGTATTGCACACATTGTGGATTCGAATGTGATGCCTATGAAGAGTTGTGCTGAAAATTTGGGTTATACACAACCTCCTACTCAAGTCAATCATTCTATTCCTTTGACGACTTCCATTGCTGGCATACCTACCTTTACATCAAACATAATGGCTACTTCTACACAAGACATTCCTCCTGTGATCACAAGTCATGGGGGCATTCCTTCCTCTTAAATTAACCCTCTTCCTTCATTCAATCCAATTTCTTCATTCACTCCTTCAATGAGTGTCCCTATTATATCTCCACAAATGAACATGATGCAAGGGGGCAATTCATTCAATCATTCCATTCCTCCTTGTAGTGTTCCTCCTGTCCAATCATCTCCTATGACTAACTATCATAGGGTCCCACCACCTTACTCTTTACCTTCTTTCAATAACATAACACCTCTATCTCAATCTAACACGTCTAATATGAACTCTTTGACTGAAGCAACCATTAACAATCTTGCACAAACTGTCTCTTCTTTATAGCAACAAATTGCCTCTATGAATCAATCTAAGTTTAGTGTGCCCACATTTGATGTTGCGAGCCCACTTTCTCTTGACATTGTTCAAGCTATTCCCCCTAAACATGTTGAAATCCCGCATTTGGAGCTTTATAATGGTAAAGGTGATCCTCTAACACATGTTAAGACTTTTCAAACAATTTGTACCAATTTTACTTATGACCAAAGGTTGCTTGCAAAACTATTCACTAGAACATTAAGAGACAAAGCCCTATAATGGGATTGCTCGTTGCCTTCTTATTCTATTACATCTTTCGAACAACTTGCAAATGCTTTCATTCAACAATTTCAAAACAATATAAGTCCTAAAGTTACTTTGATTGATTTAATGCATTGTAAACAAGGTGTTAAAGAGAAAGTGACTAATTTCATTGGTAGATATAAGCATTTGTATGCTCAAATTTATTTTCCAGTGCCTGACAGTGATATTCAAAGAATCTTTATTTCTAATTTACAAAAAGATATTCGAGACAAACTTATGTTTTCTGAGTTTACTTCTTTCCAACAGTTGTGTGCAACTCTTCACAATTATCAACTGACTGTGAGTCAAATGGAACAATCACATCCTATGGCTCCGAGTGATAAGGGTGATAGCAGTAAACAACCATTTGGGAAGTTTAAACCGAACAGAGATTCCATCAAATTCAATGAAAACATCATCAACAACAATGTGAATGCAGCATCAGGTGTGCCTCCTATTTCTAAGTTTTTCAAGAAAGAAAGAAAGTATACTCCTTTGAATGAATCATTGCATAGTATTATGAATAAGTTATTGGAACAAAATGTGCTTACTCTTCCTCCTATAAGGCAAATTGATCCTGCAAAGATTACTTCACCTTATTTTGATAACAAAGCTTTTTGTCAATTTCATCGTCAGCCTGGGCATGATACTGAAAAATATATTTTTTTAAAGGGTAAAATTCAAGATTTGATTGATAATAATACTATCTCTGTTTCTAGAGTGAATGATAAAGGCAACACATCTGTAGCTCCTCCTAACCAAAATCTTCAGATTTTTACTGATCCATTACCTTCTCATACGTCTAATGCGATTGAGGCTAATGATTCCTCTCTCTCATCTGATGGTCTTGTGTCTATGACTCCGAATGTGATTAACTTTGTAGAATAGCAAGAAAACCCTAAAGAACCTTCCATCACATTTGATTCCAGTGAAACCATTAGGGCACCTGATGGTCCTTTATACATAGTTGCAAAAGTCAAGAATACACCTTACTGTGGAGTGCTTATTGATCCTTCGTGCATGGTTAATGTTATTACTGAAGAATTTCTTTTTACTTTGCAATTGAATCAAGTGATTTATGACAAAACAGATGTGATTGTGAAACTATTTGATGCATTTTCTTCTCCTGCAATTGGTTCTATTACATTGCCTATTGAGGTCCATAACAAATCCCTTGATGTGAACTTTGCTATTATTCCATCTTCCGAACAATTTCGTGTGAAGCTTGGCTATCCTTGGCTATCTTCCATTAAAGCTATTGCTTCTCCTATTCATAAGTGTTTGAAATTTCCCCATAATGGTGTGAGCAAAATCAAGGCTTTGATTAGGCTTCTAGGGTTGTAAACCAAGGTGAGGGCCCAAATGAGGACAAAATTGTAAGGGAGTACAATTTAGGATGGTACATTTATCCCCCACTTTAGGAAGAGTGTGAAACTGAGCATACTCTTAGTCAAGTACAAAGGGTTTCATTGAAAACTTCCATCAAGACATCAAAGAGACAAGATACACTAAAGACCCAGTGGAATTTAGGATCTTACTACTTTAAAATCAAGATAAAAGGGAAATCATAATAGAGAAAGAGAGAGAGAATCATTATTGCTAGCCTAATAAGGTTTTCTTATTATGAGTCATGAAAATTAAAAATACCAATATTACAAAGCAAAAGGCTCAATTTGTAAAGTAACTTGAGTATCGAGATATGTAATAGTCTATGGAAAAAGTGAAACATTGAGCAAAGTCTATTCCCCCATGTTAAAGAGATTGCATACACTTTAACATGATAAATTTGTTTAAGTTAGCACACATGTATCTAAAAGAAAAATACCTTACAAAAATGATATGCTCCCAAGAAAGGAAAAATAAAAGGATAATAGTCATAAAACACATAAGGGTTCTACTAACTTTGGGGTGAATATGGTCTTATGATAAATAGTGTATATCATGAAATGTATATGTGTTGAATTGACCTCATCCCCTGAAGCAAGTAGAACCACAACGGAAGAAGGGCACATGTGTATTTTGAGTCAATATGGAAGAGACCAAAAGAGATCTCAATGTTTTTCATCATCCTCAAGTAGACAACACTAGGGACAAAAAATAATAAGAATTGAGATACAAATAGAAGAATATTATGAACAAGAGAGAGAGGAGAGAGAAATAATCTACAACAATTATGAAGCTAATCAAGAAAATCATCTGCCTCCCAATCTTGTTGAACATTATTTTGGGAAGGTGGACAAGATGCAAGAGGAGCAACTTTGAGAACGGTAGATGGAGCTACTACAAGTTCCAAACAAGGACCATGTTGTAATGATGAGTCACTTTGTCTATTACTTGGAGCTAGGTTTAATACTTTTGAAAATTATTTCAATAAATCATTGTTAATATCAACAAGCTCCTATTCATTGTTGGAATCATTAGTGTCAACATTGTTATCATGAACATCAATTTCATCTATTTTTTCATGAAGATTAATAAAATAGGATCTTTAACATGAATAGAACACAAACCGTCATCTTTCTTAAGAATTTTTAATCTTGGTGATGTAGGTTGAACTTCCTCCCTAGGGTTAGGTGAAGGATAGGCAAATGAGATCATGCCAATATTTGGGGTCTTCAAGAAGGAAATAGGTTGAGAAACAATTTAACAAGCCTTAGCAGAACACCTCCATCGGTTCTCTCTTGCACAATGTTTTCTTTTAGTTTTAGTCAAGGGTTGTGAAGGTTTACGATCAATGAACATAGGCTTCTTCTCTTTCTTTAAAGGAGGAGGAATGGGAGAAGGTCTAATAGGTTGAAAGATAGGAGATGCTATATGCTTCCCTTTGTAAGATGTAGGAGGCAGGACTATAGCATATAATGGAGGAATGGAAGGTATAGGAAGGAGATTGGGTCCATCATGAGGAGGAGGAATAGGTCTAGCTGTTGGTATTTTAATGATGTTAAGTTGTGATTTTCATTGATGGATACACAGTTATTATATGTATGATTTATTCTCAATCGGTAATATGTGTTGTGTTATTCACATCGGTACTATATTCCATTAAATGTATAGTCTTTGTTTGTAGAAGACTATCAGTGTTTTGCAGAAGATGCTTACCATTCAAAGCATGACCAAAGACCTCAAGAAGTATGAAGATCTCAAGTGGTATGAAGACACCAAGTGGTACGAGGACCCCTAGCGGTAGTTAATATTTGATCGGAACACTATGTTCCAGTTTACCAATCTTTGTTTATCGATAATTGGTATACTGTGTTAAACCGGTATAATTGTAAAGTGTGATCAGTTATCATCCACCGACACTTTAGCCGTGCTTTTGTGTCATGTTACCAAATGTTTCTCGATGCACTATACCTAGGAAATTGTAGTCTAATCTTATTGGACCGACATGATATCAGATTCCTATGTGAAGACATGATGTCTAAGGTTTTGAACGATTTTTTTTGTGTGCGACTATTGTAGAGCAGATTAGGTCTATGTGAAAAATGTACCTCACTACAGAGATTGCGAGTGCAAAGGTTAGAGGACTGAAGTAATGCTGCAATACATTAACAAAGAACTGTCAAGGATCTAATCAAGCATTCTGTGCTACTTTCTAGATCATTCACTTGTTGATTAATAATCTCTTTGGCAAATCTAAAACCCTTAACTAGGTATGCCCAGCCAAGCCTATTGTAAATCCTCTAGCAAGGTGGTTCACAGTTGTGGATCTGAAATCCTTTAATAGGGTAGTCTTTAACAAGACTTATCTCCTAACAGAGATCTGGATTCCTAACAAGATCTATTCTGGTGAAGAACATTGTAAGGCCTTAACCGGTTTGACCTTAACTAGTCTGGTTACTATTCTGCAGATAGTCGACTTGTGAGTTTTACTCACCGTGGTTTTTCCCATTTGGGTTTCCACGTCAAAATATCTTGTCTTATGGTGACTAGGCTTCTGTGGGTGAATTATGTATTTTCTATTTGGCTTGTTTATGTTTTAACCATTTTTTTTTAAACTACTACACCAGTCTAGTGGAAAATTGTTTAAGAATTTGATTGAGTTTTTAGGCATACTAATTCATCCCCCCTCTTAGTATTCATCAATTGGTATCAGAGCCCACCTTTCTATAAGTGTAACCACTTGGAAGGAGATATGGGGGAATATAGCATGAGGGAACGAACTCACCGTCAAGTCTGAGAGAGCCTATGATGAACTCAAAATCAAGTATAAAACCTCTTTAGCCAAGAGAAGAGAACTTGTTGAGAAATTGATGGAATTTACTGAAAACAACTCTTCCCTTGAAGCAGACATGGAGGCCCTAGTCAGAGAAGTGGAGAAACTAAATGAATCCAAAACTAACGTAAGGAGGGAGTTGGAAGGACTGACTATCAGGATGAGTCAGGAGCTAGAAAATAGAAGAAAAGCTAAAGATTTAGTGAAGGACAAGGAGCGTGAGATCTCTAAGTTGAAACAAGAGATCGGTACCATCGCTACTCATCTACAAGAGGGTAATGAAGAGAAAGAAGAAATAAAAGAAAACCTAAATGCTGCTATCTCTCAGAATGAAACCTTGATGAAAACCAATGATTTTGTTTCCAAGGAACTTGTTGAGTCAAAGGAGATACTTGCAAAGTTCAACCAGAGTGCTTCTAAATTAGAACAAAAGCTGGAATCAGTGAAGCCATCAAAGGATACCACCAGACTTGGTTTCTCTGCATATGAGGAAGGTGAATCCTTTGGAGCCAAGAGTAATGCACCAAAAGAGCAACTGATACCTAAGAACAACAGCAAGAACAAAGGTAAGCCAAAGTTTAAACTTGTATGCTTCAACTGTCATAAGGAAGGACATAATGCCAATGTATGTAGGAGAAAGGCCTAAAATAATTTTCCTTACATACAAAACAATGTGGCTAGAACTAGTAGATTTAATGCTCACTGTTATGCATGCAACAAGTTTGGGCATAGAGCTTTTGAGTGTAGGTCGGTTATGAACAACTCTTGAAGTTATGCACCAAGATCTAAAGGAATTGTCCCAAAACATCCTACGAACTGGAACCCAAACCAATATAGAACCTATGACCATTGGTCAAATGGTTATGGAGTGGACAACAGTTGGAGAGAAACCTATTTGATCTATTGTGGTAGTGGTCACATTGCTACAACATGCAGAAGGAAGAATGGAAATGTGAACATCGGACCATGGAGAACACCTGGAATGGTATGCTATCATTGCAAAAAATTGGGACACACTGCTAAAGCATGCAGACTGAGAAAGAATCCATCAAGAGACATACCGGTTGACCCAGAAGGGAAGATCGACGTTGAAACCATTTAGGCAGATATGGATAAAACTTGGAAAAAGAAATCTGAAGAGAAGCCACAAGATATACCAGTTTCCACACCTAGTGTGGAGACCCATGAACCGACAAATAGAGCTTCAAAAAGATTAGGGGGAACATATCAGTAACATTGTTTCGAACCCCCAGAGTATATCGTAACGAAGTGGTAAAAGGTAAAGTTAGGGTTTGTGCCCTAATAGTGATGCATTTATTATGGTAGGTAGGAGCTTATTTAAAAATGACTTTCATCATCATTTTTACTTACCTATTTTCAAAGAAGAATTTTTCTAGCTTGAGCAGAGAAACAAGAGCGATTTATCTTGCATTTGAAAGAAATCAGAAAGAAATCTTGTACAAGATTTTGCAGCCATTTTAAGTTATCAGTGTGGAAGTCAGATCAGTAAAGTAAGCTCCTGAAGAAGTGTGTTGTTCTCGATATCAGCAAACCCTAGTTTGGAGTGTGAAGGTATTTCTTGTTGAAACATTCTTGTCATTTGGAATCTTCTAGATATGGCTTCTACATCTAAAATCCCTTCTAGTTCTACTGAGCCTGAGGAATCCCCTAAGTTTCTTAAAAATAAGATGAAATATAATGCGCTATCTCAAATTCCCACTGGAGTCATTGTCAAAGGGGATGTTTTAGGATATATTGATTGCAAACTAGAAGACCTAGGGTCTCTAGTGATTCACTCCCAGCTGAGTTTGTTCTATGGAGACAATAAGAAGATTAAACAAATTACACAATGTAGTATATTTTCTCAAAGAAGTTACAGAAGAACACATTAGGATTATTCTAAGTAGGGTTCATGGTGATAAGATGTACCTTAAGCGAACCCATGATATTACACCAGAGGCAATTCATGTTGTGACTGGTTTCTGCAATGTTGGGGAAGTCCTCGTTCTTCACAAGATCACCAAAACCAAAATGACAGAGCTTGCCGGTTCTGTGAGCGATTAACGGGCAATGACTGCTAATACCATAAAACATGACTTGGTGAAGTATGTGTGCATGGTAATTGGGTATAGAGTATTATATGCTAGCAAAATGAATTATGTTCCTACAGCTGCGGTGCATGTCGCTTATAGGATGATCAAGGAGAATGCAGAATGTGACTTCTATACCTGCATGCAGAAACAACTCATGGAGAACCTGAAGTCGATCAAAGTAGACAAAACCTTGAGGTTTAAGTTCGGTCAACTGCTTGTCAGTTTATTTTTCTATTTTCAAGGATATTTTCTTGGAGTTGGTGATGTTCAATGGTCGAGTGACCTACTTGTTTCCAGACAAAAAAAGGACAGTCTACAAGTAGTGGGAACTGCATATCCACAGACTCTGAATAGGTAGTTTGATGAGTTCATCCTAAAGATGAACCGAAGAATGAGAATATTTGGTGATCTAGTTAAAAAATATGAAGATGACATTTGTTTCACAATCAAAATAGATCATTGCATAATGCAAGTGGTTGAGCCTAGAGAAGATGAAGTTGACACTATGGGCTATGAAGTGTTAAATGATATACTGATAGGGTATGCCTCTACCCTACTTGCTTCACCACTGGATCCCAAGAAGAAGAGGACCAGTACTTAATTCGAGAGGATCAAACCTATTGAGGTACTAAAGAGAAAAAGATTAAAGTAGTGCCATCAACATCAACACTAGTTACATTTGCTGCCAGCCCTAAAGTGACCAAGAGGTCACCAACTAAAATGAAACTGGAGGCTATTTCACCAAAGGTATTAGAAAGGAAGAGAAAAAACAGGAATAACTCATCGGATTGAGAAGGAACTGAACCAAAGGTAGAAATGAAGAAGACAAGGCAATCAAGCAAGAAAATGAAGTCAATCGATAATGTACTGGCAACCTCTGCACTGGTAAATATAGATATTTCCTCTTACAAGCCTATGACACAATGTCAAAGGACCATAAAGAATATTAGAAACAAAGTTCTTTATGATTTAAAAGAATATTTTGATGATTTCAATGATAGTTAAAAGGAGGATGTTGAATAGGAACTTATTAAATATCTATGTAATATTGATAGACCACCTACTGATATTAAATCAATTACTTTTAAATCTTTGTATGATTCTTTGGACAATAAACGACGCATTGCCATTGAAAAGGAACAAGAAATCAGGGAGAAAATTATTGCTCAATATTTTCCAGATGCCTCAAATTCAGAATTGTTTGAGATTATTGATAACGACAAAGGCATATCCATCATGCAAAGAAGAAGACTTCAGCTACTTGGAGGAAAAACTTATGACATAGAAAAAGACACCCATCTGCAGGTTAAGGCATCTATCAAAATGCAAAAAGTATCTGAAGCTAATCAACAGGCTGAACAAGAGCCTGACCTATCCACAGCCAAACCGGATCAAATCTTTGATAGTCTGGGTGAAAGAATAGCAGAACAAAATGACCCCATTGATGTTGATGCACTAGATATTGAGGATACCACTCCAGATAAGGAGAAAGATGGAAAGGAGAGAGTGGAGAAAGAAAAAGATGAGAAAGTGGTAAAAGAGAAACTAGAGAAAGAAAAACAAGAGAAAGAGCAAGCAAAGAAAGAGAGACAAGAGAAGGAGAAGAATAAGGAAGAAGAGAAGAAGAGGAAGGAAGAAGAGAAGAAGGAGGAAGTAGAGAAGGAAAAGGAAGAGGAGAAAAAGAGGGAAGAAGAGCTGAAGAAAGAAGAAAAGAAGAGGAGAGTGGATAAGGAGAAAGAGAAGGCCACCAAGGTAGCCCAGGAAAAAGAGGAAGAGGAGAAGAAAAGACAAGAGGAGATAAAGGTAAACGAAGGAGGACAGACACCTAAGGCAACCAGAGATCAAGCCAAGCAATTTTATCTCACTGGTCTTGCCAATTTGACTCTTGCTTGTCTGACTCAATCGGTTGATGAAAGTGAGCTACTAAGGAGCATTCAACTAGCGTAGGTCAGATTAGAAGAAGTGAGGAAAATGAAAGAACAGGATGTCATTCAGTTTTCTATTGACACTCTTTCCAATCTAATCCCTGGTACTAACCCTCCTAGTACCGATTCCTCGCTAGCTAAGCTAAAACTTCTTTGCAATCTTTAGAAGATGCTACCTAGATTTTTGCAGAGAAGAAGCATGAAAAAGATTTGAAAGTTTCATTAGTAAAGCAAATGGATGCAGACAGAGAAAAACTACTTAAGCAAAAGGATGATATAAGTTTAGCTATGGGTGAAGGTAACCTACTCTTGAGCAAAATCTACCAACCTCACCAATTTGTGAAGATGCTCTGAAACAAAAGAGTCAACTCCAATCAGAGTTACAGAAGTATATTGGAAACATCAAATTGCCATATGATCTGTTCAAAGTGTATGGATAGACTATTCATACTCACCAACATTAGATTACAAAGCTTGACTCAAAGATCTCCAATCGGACTCAAGATCTGTAGGAGCTCCAGTTGCTTCTATTACCAAAATTGTAGGTTCTTCAAAAGTACTTCCTAAACTTGGAAGCTATTATTGTAACACAGGAGATGACCACTATTGATGCAATGGAAGAATTAGCCTTCTAGATGAAGACCGAGAGTGAAATTGCTTCCCCACTTCTTGATTCATGGTCTTTAGACATGAAGAATTTTATGCAAAACTTTACATCTCTTTTTTGAGAAGTTTTACTCTTTATTGTCATCAACATATACTCTATTTCTATATTATGCAAAAAGGGAATATTTTGCATTACTTTGTCATTGTTGGCAAAGGGGGAGTAGTATTAAAAATTTCATGCACATACTTGTAATCTTTGCAAAGGGAGTAATGTATATGGTTAGGGGGAGTAATTTTGATTATGACATTTTTTTTTTAAGCACTTAGAAGTGTTGCCATGAATGCCAAAGGGGGAGATTGTTGGTATTTTGATGATGTTTAGTTGTGATTGTCATTGATTGACACACACTTATTTTATGTATGAGTTATTCTCAACCTGTAATATGTGTTGTGTTGTTCACACCGGTACTATATGCCATTAAATGTATAGTCTTTGTTTGTAGAAGACTATCGATGTTTTACAAAAGATGCTTACTAGTCAAAGAATGACCGAAGACGTCAAGCAGTATGAAGAACTCAAGTGGTATGAAGACACCAAGTAGTACGAGGACCCCTAGCTATAGTTAATTTTGGATCGGAACACTATGTTCTAGTTTACTAGTCTTTGTTTATCGATAATTGGTATACTGTGTTAAACCAATATAATTGTAAAGTGTGATCAGTTATCATCCACTGACACTTTAGCCATATTTCTGTGCCATGTTACCAAATGTGTCTAGATGCACTGTACCTAGGAAATTGTAGTCTAATCTTATTGAACCGACATGTAATCAGATTCCTATATGAGGACATCATGTCTAGGGTTTTGAAGGATTTTTTTTATGTGTGAGTATTGTAGAGAAGATTAGTTCTATGCAAAAAAGGTACCTCGCTATAGAGATTGTGAGTGCAAAGGTTAGAAGAATGAAGTAATGCTGCAATGGATTAACAAAGATTTGTCAAGGATGTAATCAAGCATTCTGTGCTACTTTTTAGATCATTCACTTGTTGATTTCTAATCTCTTCGACAAGTCTGAAACCCTTAATCAGGTAGGCCCAGCCAAGCCTATTGTAAATCCTCTAACAAGGTGGTTCACAATTGTGGATCTGAAATCCTTTAACAGGGTAGTCTTTAACAAGACTTATCTCCTAACAAAGATCTGGATTCCTAACATGATCTGTTCTGGTGAAGAACATTGTAAGGCCTTAACCGGTTTGACCTTAACTGGCCTGGTTACTATTCTACAGATAGTTGACTTGTGAGTTTTACTCACCATGGTTTTTCCCATTTTGGTTTCCACGTCAAAATATCTTGTGTTATGGTGACTGTGCTTCTGTGGGTGAATGCTCTATGTTATATTTGGCTTGTTTATGTTTTGACTGATTTATTGTTTAAACTACTACACCGATCTGCTAAAAAATTGTTTAAGAATTTGATTAAGTTTTTAGGCATACTAATTCACCCCCCCTCTTAGTATTCATCACTAGGATATCTAGGCTTACTAAGAGATGAGATCATTTTTGGCAAATGACACTCATTTGACAGGGGTCAATGGTATTTTGGGTTGTCATTGATGGCAACTCATCATCTTAGGGTAAATGGTTTCATTTTTTGGTTAACTGACATGCATTACTTTAACCAATATTAGTATTCACATTGCTTTACACTAGCACCAACATTCACTTCATCCGAGCTAAGGCTTCATCCCGGTAATGTGTATATAGAAGTTGGTAATAGATAGGACCTAGTTAAGGAAATATTTTGATATTGAATATGTCTTCATGCATTTTGGTGGTGTAATGGTGGGAAAATGGTGAATGATAAATCAAGAAGGAAACTACCCTTTCCCCCAAAGAGTGATGAGTGTAGCTATTGATTACCATTCAAGAACTTTTCACCATTACATTAGGAAGAAGGAGATGATAATTCACTAGATTCAATCTCTCCACAAAAAGATGGTAGATTGAATTCTGAATCAATTGGGAATGCCAAGTTGATCCCCTCTTCCTTATTTGGTTTGGAAAGGAAATTGATACAAGTATGTCATTCAAAAGTGACAAAGAATCTATTATAACTTGAGATCAGAATTGTAGCGTCCTAAAATTGTGACACTTGCAATTTCGACTGCATTTCGGTCTTCACGATGGTGACGCAACATGGAACCTGAATGGAGACCCCGAAACCTGTTTATGACACTAAAAACTGCATTTTCTTGCACCCTGGCCTGAACCTCCTTTGCACCCTGCTGTCCCAGGAGGTGGGACCAGAGCGACCAGCGCCCTGGTCCTTCAGGACTAGGGCACCCAGCGCCCTAGTCCCCCAGGACCATGGCGCCCAGCGCCCTGGTCCCTAGCCCTATTTTGGGCCCGGTCTCCTATGGGACTTCGGGTCTTTTTGTTTGCAAATTGGAAAATATTGTTTCCTGGTCGGCCTAAGGTTGGAAAAATCAGTCTATCAACCCTAATTGACAAGTATATAAACTACTTTTCCTCTCCCATTTTGGTAGATGGAAAAAGGAAGGACATATGTGTACAAGACGTGGAAACAATACTCAAATATTCAAGCATTCAAGCATTCAAGCATTCCTTCAAGCAATTGATCATTCTAAGTCTCCATTCAAGGCTAAGTGTTGCATTCAAGACAAGGATTCAACCATTGAAGAGGAGATCACTTACTACATACTACTACAACATACAACAAACAACAACATCTATACCTTTGCACATAAGGATACGAACATCCTTACAACAAGGTATTAGTACTTGTTTTACATTACAGACATTTACATTTACAGCATTTCTCATTTCTTGGTTAATTCCAAAACCAGGGTTTGACCTAAAGGCAAACCCCTAATCCCTAACCCCCCAATCATCTTCACTTTTTTGTGTGTAGGTTGCAGGTACACGGCTGAAATTGAAGATCTAGAATCCTTGTGTAGAGACGAATAGATCCCCCTTCGTTTCGCAGATTTTCCAGAGGACCGTGTGCACGCCGAGCGCCATCGTCCCGTCAACTTTTGCTCAAATTTGTAGGACAGCGCCGTATCGACATTTTACTGCTAATTCCAGGTCCGCAGCTTCATCATATATCCTTATCTCAGTTTATAAATGAATCTTTCTCACTTTCTATGTATTCCTAGCTTAATTCTTCTATCAACATTCTTTACAAAAGAGGGTAGCCTTGCTGTCTTAACCCTTGAAACTCATTTAGAATCCAATCTTGCATTGTGTGGGATTCGATCTTGTGGGTTTCAACCCCTCTTTTGAATGTAAAGTCTCTCCTAAGTGAAAACCGTCAACCCTAGTCATCTCCCTTCTCTCTCCTTAGAGTTGGAAGAGGGGAGAGCAACTAGGGTTTGATCATTTTCCGCTTTACATTTTGGTGAACCCGACGTGAACATCCTTTCTGATTATTCATGCTTGGATCTAAAAATTGGCTTCCTTGATTACATTTCCATGTTTGATCTTTTGCAAATTTTAGAAGTTAATTGCATAAATACCCTAAAATTTTCTTTTTAATAATTGAGCTTGCGAAATGTCTAAATGTTAATGCTTGTTTCAGATTTACCCTTCTATTGCAAATTATTAGTTCATATTTGTGCTTTAATTTTGAAAATTAAGTGGTTAAGTGTCAAAACCCTAATTTTTGAAACCCTCTTGATTCAACCTTTGTCCGACAATTTCATTGATCAAAACATCTCCAAATCAGCTGTAACTTTGGATTCCGCAATAAAATAACAATATCTTTCATCCCTGAAAAATTTGGAAAAAAGTTGCGAGGACCGTGTGCACTCCGAGCGCCATTGTCCCCGACATTTTTTCCCAAATTTTAGGAGCTAGATTTTACTGTATTTTCCTGCTAAAATCCAGAATTTTGGCTGATTTTATCAATTATAATACTTTCAAAATTACAGTCAAAGTTGGTCTTGTGATTGCTTGTTTTAAGGCTTCTAATCATTCAAAAATTGTTGAAATTGAAATTTTGTGTCAAAATTGTGTTCTTACTATTCTAAATTTGAAGAGTGTGTTTGCATTCATTCGAAATTTCAGTGCTTTATTCAAATTCTTGCAATTTGTGACTTTTGAAACTAAGTGCTTAATTACAACAACTTTGATTTCTGCTTTCAAAATTGAATTTTGCGTGAAATTAAGTCAACTTTTGAATTTCAAAACTTGCATTGCTCTTAACATTCCCTCTAAAATCATAAAATTCAAAATTTCAGTTTCCTTCTCTTTTTCAAAATTCAAATTTTGCATTTTTCGACAATCTTTGTAGGGTTCAATTTTGAGATTGCAACTTTAATTTGGCCTATCTACAGATCGTAAAATCACTCAATTTTTTCAGATTAGCTCTAAAATCATCATAACTTTCATCCCTGCAAATTTTGAAAAAAGTTGCAAGGACCGTGTGCACTCCGAGTGCCACGGTCTCGGACATTTTTTTCGAAATTTCGGGAGACTGTCGTGATTGCATTTAACAGCTTAAATCTAGGAGATTGGCTGATTTTACTGAAAATTGCTACCTCTAAAATTCAAAATCTTCTCTCTCTTTCTAGTGCATGAGTTTTACAACAATAAGCCCTACTTACACTATTCCCGTTAGACGAAGCCGTAGAATTAAGTCTTTCCGAGGTTTAATTACCGAGGAGATGGAACCTAATTTGAATAGCCCTTTTAACGAGGACATGGGTAATTCCTCTAATCCTCCTAATGATGAAGAAGCTCTCCATGAGGTTTCTGAAGAACAACTTTCGAAATTGGATAATCAATTCGATGATTTTTGACAATGGATGTCTCAAGAATACCCCGATAGTCAAGCTCTTCCTTTAATTGAGGGTCTAAAACATATGCTTCAAAGTGATAAGAATGGAATTGATATTTTGTGTGGTATTGCACACATTGTGGATTCGAATGTGATGCCTATGAAGAGTTGTGCTGAAAATTTAGGTTATACACAACCTCCCACTCAAGTCAATCATTCTATTCCTTTGACAACTTCTATTGCTAGCATACCTACCTTTACATCAAATATAATGACTACTTCTTTACAAGACATTCCCCCTATGATCACTAGTCATGGGGGAAATCCTTCTTCTTCAATTAACCCTCTTCCTTCATTCAATCTGACTTCTTCATTCATTCCTTCAATGAGTGTTCCTATTATATCTCCACAAATGAACATGACGCAAGGGGGCAATTCATTCAACCATTCCATTCCTCCTTGTAGTGCTCCTCCTGTCCAATCATCTCCTATGACTAAATATCATAGTGTCCCACCACCTTACTCTTTACCTTCTTTCAATAACATAACACCTCCATCTCAATCTAACACGTCTAATATGAATTCTTCGACTGAAGCGACCATTAACAATCTTGCACAAACTGTCTCTTCTTTACAGCAACAAATTGCCTCTATGAATCAATCTAAGTTTAGTGTGCCCACATTTGATGTTGCGAGCCCACTTTCTCTTGACATTGTTCAAGCTATCCCTCCTAAGCATGTTGAAATCCCGCATTTGGAGCTTTATAATGGTAAAGGTGATCCTCTAACACATGTTAAGACTTTTCAAACCATATGTACTGATTTTGCTTATGACCAAAGGTTGATTGCAAAACTGTTTACTAGAATATTAAGAGACAAAGCCCTACAATGGTATTGCTCATTGCCTTCTTATTCTATTACTTCTTTCGAACAACTTGCAAATGCTTTCATTCAACAATTTCAAAACAATATAAGTCCTAAAGTTACTTTGATTGATTTAATGCATTGTAAACTAGGTGTTAAAGAAAAAGTGACTGATTTCATTGGTAGATATAAGCATTTGTATGCTCAAATTTCTTTTCCAGTGCCTGACAATGATATTCAAAGAATATTTATTTCTAATTTACAAAAAGATATTCGAAACAAACTTCTATTTTCTGAGTTTGCTTCTTTCCAACAGTTGTGTGCAACTCTTCACAATTATCAATTGACTGTGAGTCAAATGGAACAATCTCATCCTATGGCTCTGAGTGATAAGGGTGATAGTAGTCAACAACCATTTGGGAAGTTTAAACCGAACAGAGATTCCATCAAATTCAATGAAAACATCATCAACAACAATGTGAATGCAGCATCAGGTGTGCCTCCTATTTCTAAGTTTTTCAAGAAAGAAAGAAAGTATACTCCTTTGAATGAATCATTGCATAGTATTATGAATAAGTTATTGGAACAAAATGTGCTTACTCTTCCTCCTATAAGGCAAATTGATCAAGCAAAGATTACTTCACCTTATTTTGATAACAAATCTTTTTATCAATTTCATCGTCAGCCTAGGCATGATACTGAAAAATATTTTTCTTTAAAGGGTAAAATTCAAGATTTGATTTATAATAATACTATCTCTGTTTCTGGAGTGAATGATAAAGGCAACACATCTGTAGCTCCTCCTAACCAAAATCTTCAGATTTTTACTGATCCATTACCTTCTCATACGTCTAATGCGATTGAGGCTAATGATTCCTCTCTCTCATCTGATGGTCTTGTGTCTATGACTCCGAATGTGATTAACTTTGTAGAATAGCAAGAAAACCCTAAAGAACCTTCCATCACATTTGATTCTAGTCAAACCATTAGGGCACCTGATGGTCCTTTATACATAGTTGCAAAAGTCAAGAATACACCTTGCCATGGAGTGCTTATTGATCCTTCGTGCATGGTTAATGTTATTACTGAAGAATTTCTTTTTACTTTGCAATTGAATCAAGTGATCTATGAAAAAACAGATGTGATTGTGAAATTATTTGATGCATTTTCTTCTCTTGCAATTGGTTCTATTACATTACCTATTGAGGTCCATAACAAATCCCTTGATGTGAACTTCGCTATTATTCCTTCATCCGAACAATTTCGTGTGAAGCTTGGCTATCCTTGGCTATCTTCCATGAAAGCTATTGCCTCTCCTATTCACAAGTGTTTGAAATTTCCCCATAATGGTGAAGTTGTTACTGTCAATCATAGTCTCTTTAAACCAGCTGAAAGAACCTCTAGTGTTCCTATTGATTATTTTTGGCCTAAACAATTCCAATCTCTTCCTCTGCGAAGTGATCATCTTTTCAAATCTTATCAAAAGTGGAAAACAGATATGATCTTATCTCTAAGTGAACCTAGAACACCCAAACTTGCTATTCCTATCGTTCTTGAGAAGAAAGTTCTTCCTTTGAAAGATAAAACTAATGTCTTTCCTCAAGAAGATTCCCAACCAATCCCTATGGATGTGACTATGTCTATGCCTAAAAATCTTTCTAAGAGTAGACCTATACCTCCTCGTCATGATGGACTTGGTCTCCTTCCTAAACCAAATATTCCTCCTTTATATGTAGCAGTTCCTCCTCCTTCCCTTTATAGAGAGAAGAGACCTTCTTCATCTCCTATTATCCAACCTAAGAGACCACAACCTAAACACCCAAGTGATAAGGATGAGAACATTCCTCCTCCTCAATCTTCTCCACTTCTTACTAAGACTAGACGAAATCGTTCTGCACGTGAACGCCGATGAAAGCATCGTCTTAGAGCTCAAGCAGCTGCTTCTCAAATTTTACAATCTCCAAAAACACCTTCAACAAGCATTATTCCATTTTCTCCTTAGCCGGAAATTGAGCCTAAATCTCCTAAACATAAGATGCATGATGGTCTTGATCCTGTGCGAGTTAAAGATCCTATTTTTATAAATCTCGATGATGATATGGATGAAAATGTTATTCATGATGAAAATGTTACTCCTCTTGGTTCTGATAGTGAATACGAACTTGTTGATATTGATAACCATTTATCTAATGAATTTTCTAAAGCACTTATCCTACCTCCTAGACAAGAACAACGTGGCTTGGAACATGAACATAGCCCTTGTTTGGATCTTGTGATAGCTCCATCAGCTGTGTTGGATGTTCCTCCTCTAGCGTGTTCCCTACCTTCCCGAAACATTGATCAGCAAGATCGGGGGGTAGATGACGTGCTAGACTAGTTTCATTAGCATAGCAGATTCTCTCCTCCTCTCTTTTGTTACTTCTTCTATATGTTATTCTCATTCTTCTATTTGTTGTCCTTAGTGTTGTCTACTTGAGGAGGATGCAAAGCATTGAGATCTCTTTTGGTCTCTCTCATGTTGACTCAAAAGACACATGTGTTCCCTTCTTCTAGGTGACCTTCTTTGATTGGGGAATGAAGAAAATTATGCATACATACATATGATATGCATGACTTATCATACAACATACTGACCCCGAGGAAAGTGAAGTCACCTTGTGCTTTGTGTTTTGTGTCTATTATCCTTGGGTTTATCTCACACTTGGGGGCTAAATCTTTGTGATAACGTGCTCCTTCCCTTCTCATTTCTTATGTGTATCACTATGTTAAAACAATCACCCCCGTTGAGGCATGTGCGATCGCTTTAATGTAGGGGGGCATACACCCTGTCTATCCCTTTAAGATACTCAAAAATTTCTTGGTGAACTTAGCTTTGCCTTGAAAATTTTTGGTATTTCTCTTGCATGACTCATAGTGAGGGAACCTTACTACTGACAGTCATGGTTCTCCCTCATGATCTTCCCTTTTACTTTGTCAATCGAAGTCGTAAGATCCTTAGTCCACTGGGGGCTTGGTGTGTCTTGCCTCTTTGATGTGGTGAACGTCTTTCAATGTTGTTTCCTTGTACTTTACTGGAAGTATGAGCATACATACTCCCGCTAAAGTGGGGGCTAAATGTAGCGTCCTAAAATTGCGACACTTGCAATTTTGACTGCATTTCGGTCTTCATG
Organism: Cryptomeria japonica; assembly: GCF_030272615.1. Lineage (NCBI taxonomy): Eukaryota > Viridiplantae > Streptophyta > Pinopsida > Cupressales > Cupressaceae > Cryptomeria > Cryptomeria japonica. The sequence goes on along the minus strand of NC_081411.1, from coordinate 86,999,959 downwards.
ATGGCGACGCAACAGGAACCTGAATGGAGACCCTGAAACCTATTTATGACACTAAAAACTGCATTTTCTTGCACCCTGGCCTGAACCTCCTTTGCACCCTGCTGTCCCGGGAGGTGGGACCAGAGCGACCAGTGCCCTGGTCCTTCAAGACTAGGGTGCCCAGCACCCTGGTCCCCTAGGACCATGGCGCCCAACGCCCTGGTCCCTGGCCCTATTTTGGGCCCGGTCTCCTATGGGACTTCGGGTCTTTTTGTTTGCAAATTGGAAAATATTGTTTCCTGGTCAGCCTAAGGTCGGAAAAATCAGTCTATCAACCCTAATTGACAAGTATATAAACTACTTTTCCTCTCCCATTTTGGTAGATCGAAAAAGGAAGGACATATGTGTACAAGACGTGGAAACGATACTCAAACATTCAAGCATTCAAGCATTCAAGCATTCCTTCAAGCAATTGATCATTCTAAGTCTCCATTCAAGGCTAAGTGTTGCATTCAAGACAAGGATTCAACCATTGAAGAGGAGATCACTTACTACATACTACTACAACATACAACAAACAACAACATCTATACCTTCGCACATAAGGATACCAACATCCTTACAACAAGGTATTAGTACTTGTTTTACATTACAGACATTTACATTTACAGCATTTCTCATTTCTTGGTTAATTCCAAAACCGGGGTTGGACCTAAAGGCAAACCCCTAATCCCTAACCCCCCAATCGTCTTCGCTTTTCTATGTGTAGGTTGTAGGTACGCGGCTGAAATTGAAGATCTGGAATCCTTGTGCAGAGACGAACAGATCCCCCTTCGTTTCGCGGATTTTTCGGAGGACCGTGTGCACGCCGAGCGCCATCGTCTCGTCAACTTTTGCTTAAATTTGCAGGATAGCACCGTATCGACATTTTACTACTAATTCCAGGTCCGCAGCTTCATCCTATATCCCTATCTCAGTTTATAAATGAATCTTTCTCACTTTCTATGTATTCCTAGCTTAATTCTTCTATCAACATTCTTTACAAAAGAGGGTAGCCTTGCTGTCTTAACCCTTAAAACTCATTTAGAATCCAATCTTGCATTGTGTGGGATTCGATCTTGTGGGTTTCAACCCCTCTTTTGAATGTAAAGTCTCTCCTAAGTGAAAACCGTCAACCCTAGTCATCTCCCTTCTCTCTCCTTGGAGTTGGAAGAGGGGAGAGCAACTAGGGTTCGATCATTTTCCTCTTTACAAGAATATGGGATAAAGATGTGCACTTGGACTTGGAAATAAAATATCGTGATGAAGTCACCCTATGAATTTAAGGAAAAGTTGCTTGGACCATGGTGGGAATGTACACAGTCCTCCAAAAAATTTGTTAAACGAAAAAGGTTTTTTTCCCTCTACAAATGAAGCCCGAATTCGAAAGTACAGCTACGCACCTATAACCTACACACAAAAAGAGAGAAAAATAGGTTTGGATTGGGGTTTTCCTTTAGGTCAAACCCCAGTTTTGGAATTAACCAAGTAATAAAAGAAAGTATTTGCAAGTAGATGTAAATGAAAGACTAAATTGTAAATCACCTCAAGGGAGGTTGTAGTAGCAATGTTGATAGAAATGCTTGTGTAGAATTGTATGTTGGAATCAATCTCCTCTTCAATGGTTGAATCCTTAACTTGAATGAAACACCTAGCATTAAAGAGAGACTTGAGAATGCTCAATGTTGGAAAAGAATGCTTGAATGCTTGAATTATTGATTACTTGTGCAACTTGAATCTCTCCAACTTTGACCTCTCCAACTTATGCAAATGGGAGAGTGAATTCCCCCTTAAATACATGTTGGTGGATTTGAATTTCATCACGGGCCAACATCAGGGGAGTTTCCTACTCGAGGCACAACCCACAATGCATTCTATAGGAATGAACCTGCCCAAAAAATAGGGTAGTGATAGGGGAACCATGCCCCTGTCTTGGGAGGAAAAGGGCACCACACCATTGTCCTAGGAGAACAAGGGTGCAATGCCCCTAACCAAGGGGGTATAGTGGTGCCACGTCACTATTCTACCCTTTTCTCCAGGGTAGAGTATAGACAGGGTGATGCAGAGGCCAAGGAAGAAGATGTTTTTGCAAGATGAGCAATCTTCGGTCTTTGATTAGGCTAGACGATTCGAGTTTGCATGCATGAGGAACCTAACATAGTCAAAAATTTCTATGGTCACAATTTTATGACACTACATTTAGGCCCCACTTTAGCGGGAGTATAAGCATATGCCAATACTGCTGGTAAATTTCAAGGAAACAAGATTGAAAGACTTTCACCACATCAAGGAGGCAAGATGCACTAAGCCCCTAGTGGACTTAGGATTTTATAAATTTGATTGACAGATTAAAAGGGAAGATTTAGAAGGGGAGAACTATGACTATAAGTAGAAAAATTCCCTTCACTAAGAGTCATGAAAGCAACGATACCAAAGATTACAATGCAAAACAAAGTTCAGTAAGTAATTCTAAGTATGACAAGAAGGAAAGTATGAGTGGAGTGTATGCCCCCATGATAAAGTGATCACACATGCCTTATCGGGAGAGATTTCTTTAAGGTAGGATACACCTAATAGAAAGAGGAGGGAGAACATTATCACACACATTTAGCTCCGAATCGAGATATAAACCCAAGGATACTAAACACAAAACACAAGGTAGTGTCTCTTTCCTTGGGGTCAGTATGTTGTATGATAACTCATGTATATTATATATGTATATGCATATAATAATATTCATTCCCCAAAGGAGGACACTACCTTAGAAGAAAGGGAAGATAAAATATCTTTTGAGTAGATATGGAAGAGACCAAGAAGTGATCTCAATTTTTTGCATCGTCCCCAAGTAGACATCAAGGAAACAATAGAAGAGTAGGGATACACATAGAAGAATGGTCACAAAAGAGAAAGAACAAAGAGAGAGAATGATCTGTAGTGCAAATATTACTAATATAGCATGACATCCACCTCTTGATCTTGTTGATCACTATTTTGGAAATGCAAGCAATACATAAGAGGAGCGATATCAAGCACAACAAATGGAGATATCACAAGATCCAAACAAGGACTGTGCTCATGTTGTAAGTCAATTTGTTCAATTATAGGAGCTAGGATTAGAGTTTGTGAAAACTCATCTAATAAATGTTTGTCCACATCAACATACTCATACTCACTATCAAAAGCATTGGGAGTTGTATTGCCATTATGAATAATATTTTCACCCATTTCTTCATCAAATTTTAGAGAAAGAGGAGAAAGAACATGAATAGAAGTAAAATCATCATGTGTTTTATGCAACTTATGATTTGGAGATGTAGGTTGAACATATTGCTTAGGAGAAAAGGCAATCATGTCAATTGTCAGAGTCTAAGGAGATTAAGTATTTTGTGGGATAACTTGACGAGATCAAACACAACATCTTCATTGGAATTCTCTCACTCAATGATTCCATCAAGTCTTAGTGGAAGGATGAGAAAGAGGAGGAACACTTGAAAAATTAGTAAAATTTCTCTCCTTGATAGTAGAAGGTTTAGGTTGAGGTGTTTTTGGTTGAACAATAGGAGAAGGAAAACTCTTCTCTCGATAAGAGGAAAGAGGCAGAACTATGCCATAGAAAGGAGGAATATTAGGTGTAGGAAGGAGACCAAGTCCATCATGAGGAGGAGGTATAGGTATAACCTTAGGAGGAATATTGCTTTTCTCCTTAAGAGAAGGTAAAGTCACATCCAAAGGAGTAGGTGGACAATTTTCCTTAGGAAGGAGATTAGTTCTATCCTAAAGAGGAAGAACCTCATCTTGAAGAATAATAAGAATGTCAAGTGTTTGAGATATAGGTAGACTTAAGGATAAGAGAATATCATTCTTCCATTTTTGATAAGACTGAAAAAGAGCATCACTCCTTGAGGGAAGGGATTGAAATTGTTTAGGCCAAAAGAGATCAATAGGAACACTAGGGGTTCTTTCAAATGGGTAAAATAAGCTATGGTTCATGGTTATGATTTTCCATTGTGAGGAAATTTAAGACACTTGCTGATTGGAGAAGCAATACACTTCATGGAAGATAGCCAAGGATAGCCCAACTTCACACAGAATTTCTCAGAAGAAGGTATGATAACAAAGTTAACATCCATGGATTTAGCATGAACTTCAACTGGAAGGGTGATAGAACCAATCATAGGAAAAGAGAAGATATCAAATAATTTCACAACCACATTAGAAGCATCATAAAGTGGTTTATGCAACCATAAAGTGAAAAGATACTTTTCAGTTATGACATTAACCATGCAAGAGGGATCAATCAGGGAACCATGACAAGGGATATCCTGAACCTTTTCAACTATGTATAAAGGGCCATCGGGTTCTCTAATGGTCTCACTAGTGTCAAATTTAATACAAGGATCCTTAGACGTATCTTGTGTTTCTACCATATTAACCAAGTTTATAGCCATAAAGGTGAATTTTTCAGAAGTCAGAGAATTAGGCACAATCTCAATAACGTTAGAAGTATGATATGGCAAGGGATTAGTGAAAATCTTAAAATTTTGATTAGGAGGAGCAACTCATTTATTCCCTTTATCATTCACACCTACCACAAATATAGTATTATTATCAATCAAGTATTGAACCTTATTTTTCAATGCAAAACATTTCTTAGTATCATGACTAGGTTGACGATAAAATTGGCAAAAGGAATTGTTATCAAAATAAGGAGATGCAAGTTTGGAAGGATCAATTTATTTTATAGGATGAAGTTTGATAACATTTATGTGCAACAACTGAGACATAATACCATCTAAAGATTCATTCAAAGGACTAAATTGTCTTTCTCTTTGAAGAAATTTAGAAATAGAAGGAACACCTGTTGTAACATTCAGATGGTTGGTGTTTATTGGATCATTCAACTTGATGAATCTTTTTGTTGGTTTGAACTTTGCAAATGGTTTTTGAACACTCTCCCCTATCACTCAAAGCCATAAGAGTGGATTTCTCCATTTGACTCACAAGGAGTTGATAATCATGGAGTGTTGCACACAACTGCAGAAAGGAAGTAAACTCAAACAAAATAAGATTTTCCTTGATATTTTTTTACAAATTAGAAATGAAAATTCTTTGAATATCATTATTAGGTACATGAAAATAAATTCGAGCACACAAATGCTTATATCTACCAATTAAATCAATCACTTTTTCTTTTGCACCTTGTTTACAATGCATTAAATGAGTCAAAGTGATTTTAGGACCAATGTTTTTTTGACATTGTTGGATGAAAGCATTTTCCAGTTGTTGAAAGGGAGTTATATAATAAGAAGGAAAATAGAAATACCATTGTAAGGACTTATCTCTTAGTGTTCTTGTAAAAATTTTTGCAAGCAATCGTTGATCATAAGAAAAATCACTACACAAGGTTTGAAATGTTTTGACATGCATAACAGGATCACATTTTCCATGATAGAGTTCCAATTGAGGGATCTCAACATGTTTAGGTGGCATGAATTTAAAAATATCAAGAGAAAGTGGGATCGCAACATCAAAGGTGGGCACACTAAACTTGGATTGACTAATGGAAGTAATTTTTTATTGTAAGGAAGACACGGTTTGGGCAAGATTGTTAATTGTCATTTTAGTGGAAGAATTGATGTCAGACATAGGTGATTGAGAGGGTGGTGTGATGTTGTTGAAAGAAGGCATGGAATGAGAATAAGGTGGTTGGACATTATGATAAGTAGGCATATGTGATGATTGGGTAGGAAAGGGAAACTTAAAGGAGGAATAAAGTTGTTGAAGGAATTTCCCCCTTGTGTCACATTGATTGGTTGAGGAATAATAGAAATATTAATGGAAGACATAGGGAAAGATAGAGGATTAAATAAAGAAGAGGGATTTCCCCCATTAACAATAGTTGTAGAGATGACATTTTGAGTTTAAGTATCCATGATGTTACATGCGAAAGTAGGAATACTAGTCATAAGAGTAGTCAAAGGAATTGATGGTTGTGAATAACCTAGGGTTTTGGCACAACTCTTCATAGGCATGACATTAGAATTAACAATATGTGCACATAATCTATCAAATCCATTCTTATCACTTTGAATCATGCACTTAAGACCTTCAATTAATGGAAGATCTTCACTATTATGGTATTCTTAGGATATTCGTTGTTGAAAGATATCAAATTGATTGTCTAATGTGGAAAGTTGATCTAAATAAACCCTAGTTAAAGCTTCTTCATCATCATCGGATCCATGAATGGGGTGAATAGTGATAGTATGATGAAATAATAAGTATCTGGTAGAATTCTAAGAGGGGGGGTGTGAATCAGTATATTAAAAACTGATCTACAAAGTTCCGAAACTCAAAGTCAGTCAAACAAAGGAAACATATCTCAGTCAAGATCAATATTCATGAGAATAATTAACATCAACTGGTTTAACTGTTATGACAACTTTAACTGTAAACAAATTCAATCTTTTAAACATCAACAATGCTTAACCATAACTCAACATATTCAACTCTCAATGCTTATACTTAACATGCCTTATCAGAAGCTAACCAAATCAACAAATAAGATCAAAACCACAAAAGCATTCACCACTTGACACAAATGTTTATACGTGGAAAACCCAAATAGGTGAAAACCGCATTGAGATGAGACTCACTAGGATAGCTATCTGAACTCTTCTAAAGTTCACTCTATTAGGAGTCAATCCTGTTCAAGCTTTACAATAAGTCTTGTTAAGATCTAATTCCGGTTAGGAATCACCTGGTTAAGGGATTTACAAATATACATTGATGAAAAGCACAATACCTTGTTAGGAGTAACCTTAATGGAGGATTTAAGAATGCAAGCTAATGGACCACCTTGTTAGAGAATTTAATGAGTAACCAAGCTTGTTAGAGCTTACCCGGTTAAGGTATTTCACTTATGCTATAATAGTTAGAAAACAATAGGTTTTCTTGATCTATTTGAGTAGCACTACATTTGCTTGATCAGATCCTTCTAAGCTTCAATCTTCCTTCACTCAAAGTCTAGATCCATTCACTAGTTAGGCAACTACACACTCAACAAGTTTCTATCAATCTTGCCAACAACCTTTACAAACAACTTCATTGACCTTAAATACAAATCAATTAGGTCGGTAACACAGCAAAAACCTAATTTTCATCATCAAGATTACAAACAAGTCAGTACAATCTTGACCATTATAAATCATGACAATCTCTTCACATTGTTCAAGAAAATTCCAACTGCTCCATGATCACCGCTTCATCAGACTTTGTAACTCATCATGCATTGTACATGATATGCAATCCACTTTGCTCCTTCTCTAGACAAGAAACAAATTCTCTAAAACAATTTGAATATATCCTCATACAATGATCACACCTATCTCTATCATTGCTGCTTATAAAATAATAAACCATCAAACTCAATCGATTAGGGTTTAACAGCTAATAGGATTTACCAGTGACATTACATAGAAAGGTTTAACCCTTTACAATGGTTCACTGGTTCAACTCACAAAATTAAAATATTGGTTTACAATATCTTCCACAAATATCTTCTTATCGGTTACTAGCCAATATAAAAAACAACAATATCAACAATAACATGAATACCATTACTAGTTCAATTGACATCAATGACAACATATCATTAATACAATCTCTATACAACATGCCAACAATCTCCCCTTTTGGCATTGATGGCAATACAAATTTCAATGCCTATGATTGCTGCTGAGATTGGTGAATAGGAATCCTGGTTTACATTACCAGTTATTCACCTTGCTCTGTCTGTCTTGCTGCTGATTGCTGCTGAGATTGGTGAATAGGAATCCTAGTTTACAGTACCAATTATTCACCTTGCTCTGTCTGTCTTTAGCCTACCACTGGTTCACCTAATGAGACCCATAATTCTTCTCCTTAATCACATAATTCTTCTCCCCCTTTGATAGCAATGCCAAATTGAAAGTAAAACATGTAATTTTGCTCTCACTATGCATCAACATCATTTTGTAACTTGATGCTCCCCTTATGGATACCATAACCCATAGTCAACAATACTTTTCAGATATTTGAAAATTCTCTTGGTTGCCATCAAATGTGCCTCCTTTGGATTTTTCTGAAATCTAGCAACAATACCAACTGCATGGGCAATATTCAATCGGCTATGAACAACATAGTGTAATTTGCCAATCATTGACCTATATTCCTTTTCATCTATAAACTTAGATGCATCTTCCTTTGACAATTTACAACCTGTAACTATTGGGGTTACAATTGGTTTATAGTCACTCATACTGAAAGTCTTCAAAACCTCTTTCACATAGTTGGATTGAGTAATAAAAATACCATTCATCATTTGTTGTATCTATAAGCCTATGAAATTTTTTATTTCCCCTACTAATGACATCTCAAATTCATTCTTCATTTCATCTGCAAAACAATTACTCATGTCATCATTACATCCAAATATTATATCATCTACAAATACTTCACTGACCAGTATTTCATCTCCTTTAGACTTGACATAAATTTTGTTGTCATCACTGGTTCTAGCAAAGCCTATCTTCATTAGATGAGTATGAAGTCATTCATACCATGCTTTGGGTGCCTTCTTTAATGCATACAAGGCTTTATGCAGTTTGCATACCATGTCTTCCTTATCTATCAATGTATAACCATCAAGTTTCTCTATATAAACCTCTTCTTCCAGTATCCCATTCAAGAATGCCAAATTAACATCCATCTATTATACCTTGAACTTCTTATGAGCTACAAATGCAAGCAATATTCTAACACCTTCCAGTCTTCCTACTAGTTTAAAATTTTCTCCATAATCCTCTCCTTCTTCTTGCGCATAACCTTTGCATACTAATCTTTCCTTATTGCGAACTACAACACCATCTTCATTTAATTTGTTTCTGAACACCCATTTAGTACCTATAACATTCTTGTTTACCAGTCGAGCTACCAGGGTCCAAGTGTTGTTCTTCTCAATTTGATCCAACTCCTCCTCCATAGATTTCACCCAATGATCATCACCAAATGCCTCCTTAGCACTTCTAGGTTCAAAGGTGGAGATCATGCAAGAGATCTCTCTTATTCTCCTTCTAGTTAGTACACCGACATCCTTATCCCCAATTATCTATCTAGGACTATGATTCAGCCTCACATACCTAGGAATAACATGATCATTATCTTGAGGTTCAACTTCTTCATTATCATCTTCCTCTGAATTTAATTATTTTGGTTCAACAAGTACATCTAGATTTGCTTTACCAGTTTTTTATTTAACAGTTTCAGGTTCCAAAAGTAAAATGCAAGGATCTTCATCCTTCTTCTCAGAACTAGTTCCTTTTGAAACTTCAAGACATTCATCTACATGAACATCAACACTCAACAATTTTGTGTTTCCGAATGTTGAAGCATTTATAGGTGTTACACTTGGTGGAATAGCCAAGAAATATCCCTTCATCGCTCTTAGCTTCAAACTTGCTTATGTAATTGTCTCTTTTAATAAAACATTTTCTTCCAAATATCTTAAAATAAACAACATTAGATGATCTCCCATACCAGTACTCATATGGGGTCTTTTCCTTACCTCTTTTCACTAGAACTCGGTTAATTCTGTAGATAGTTGTACTTACAGCTTCTTTCCAAAAAATTTTTGTTACACCTCCTCGTATCAACATAGTCCTAGCAGCTTCAACCACTGACTGATTGTTTCTCTCTACTATACCATTCTATTGTGGTGTCCTTGGGGCAAAAAGTTGCTGCTTGATACCATTATCATCACAATACTTAGTGAGCTCCACAAAAGTGAATTCATCACCTTGATCTTTTCTTAGACATTTTATCTTTTTGCCACTCTCTTTCTCAACTAAGGCTCTGAATGCCTTGAATTTACCAAAAGCTTCATTCTTATCCTTCAAGAATATGAGCCACATCATCCTTGAACAATCATCAGTGAACATCATGAAGTATCTATCACATTGAATGCTTCTTGTTCTTATTGGTCCACATAGATCTGTATGAACCAAACCTCACAAGTTCTCTACTAAGACGGACTTGCTCTTAAAATTTGAAGAAGTCATCTTTCCTAGTTGATATTCTCTACAAAGAGCATTAATCGGTTTGTCTAGCTAAGGCAGATCTCTTACTATCTTAGACTTGCTTCTTTAGCAATATTTTAAAAATTTATATGACAAAATCTCCTATGCCAAAGCCAGCTATCATATATTTTTGCAATCAATCAGGTGATAACTTTAGGATTGAGATGAAATAGATTACCTCTGCTCTGTTTCTCGGTTGCAATCAATTCACCTTTGTTGTCAAATATTTTGCACATTCCATTTCTAAACTCTAGTGGGTATCCTCTGTCATTAAGTTGTGCCACACTTAAAAGATTGTGCTTTAGGCCTTCAACCCAATAGACATCACCAACACTACTCTTCCCATTAAGAGAAATAACTCCCTTACCTTTAACCATATAGGGTGAGTCATTGCCAAATATGACAACACCACCATCAAATTCCTTCAGGGAAAGAAATTTGCTTTGATCACTAGTCATGTGATGTGAACAACCACTATCAATGATCCAATCATTGGAGATATCCATTCTGGATACTAGTGCCTTCCAATCTGATATTTATTCTTTAATAGCTACAAACACAATATCTTCACTAGCATCATCATCAAATTCTTCATCAGTAATACTATTGTCAATAGCTACAAGACACTCTCTCTTTCCTTTACCCTTTTACTTCTTAAATTTTTCTCTCTTTTACTCATTTTCACCATTAGGGAAATTTTCTATTATATGACCAATCTTGTTGCATGCAAAACATTTTAAATGTAGCTTACCTCTATAGATATCAGTGCCTCTAGGTAGTCGTTTTGCCAACAATGCTTCAAGTTCCACTAAGTTGTCTTCATCTTCAACATCTGTGCTAGATCTAGATTCATAGTTATAGCCGGTATCTCTACTTCTTCTCACAGATGGGTTAGAGACAGAAGCTCTAAATGCAGATTCTAATTTTTGTACACTACCATCATAGCCATTTAGTTCAAAAGTAGTAAGTTTGCCAATAATAGAGTCAAGAGCTACCTTTGTCTTGTCAATGGATTTCAGCTCCTGAAAAGCTGCAACTCAGATAGCATAGACCGGTAGTAGGGTTCTTAGTACCTTACTGATTACTGTGGCATCTTCCATTTTCCCTCCTACACTCTTTATCTCACCAACTATCTCTTTAATCCTTTGACAGTACTGTTGGATATTCTCACCTTCAGACATTCTCATGTCGTCAAACTTTCCTCTTAAACTTTCCTCTTTGGCAATCTTATCATGTTCATCACCGCTATAAATCTCTTCTAATTTCTTCCATACTTCATATGAAGTTTCAAGACCGTGAACATCTACATATTCAACATTAGATAGGGAGCTGATAATAGCTTCTAATGCATGGTGATTTTCTTGTTGTTCTTTCTTCTGATCATCTATCAAGGGTCTAGTAGGTGTAGTATACTAATTTTCTATATGATCCCAATAAAAACTACCAAGACTCTTAATGTAAACCTTCATTCTATCACTCCATATTCTATAGTTATCTTTGTTGAACTTCGGACCTTCTTTCTTCATCATGATCTACAAGATCTTTTCCTCAAGCTGTTAGCCTTTTAGATTAAGAGGACCTGGGATTCTTTGATACCAATTCATGGTACGATGAAAGAATAAGTATTCGGTAGAAACTGAGAGGGGGGGTGAATCAATATATTGAAAAATTGATATAAAGTTCCCAAACTCAAACTCAATCAAACAAAGGGAACATATCTCAGTCAATATCAATATTCATAAGAATACTTGACATCAACTGGTTTAACTATTATGACAACTTTAATAGTAAACAACTTCAATCTTGTAAACATCAATAATTCTTAATCATAACTCAACATATTCAACTTTCAATGCTTCTACTTAACATGCCTTATTAGAAGTTAACCAAATCAACAAATAAGATCACAACCGCGAAAGTATTCACCACTTGACACAAATGTTTATACGTGGAAAATCCAAATAGGTAAAAACCATGGTGAGATGAGACTCACAAGGATAGTTATCTGAACTCTTCTGAAGTTCACTCTGTTAGGAGCCAAGCCTGTTAAAGCTTTACAATAAGTCCTCTTAAGAACTAATTCTGGTTAGGAATCACCCATTTAAGGGATTTACAAATATGCCTTGATGAAAAGCACAATACCCTGTTAGGAGTAACCTCACTGGAGGATTTAAGAATCCAAGGTAATGGACCACCTTGTTAGAGCTTACCTGGTTAAGGGATTTCCCTTCTGCTATAATTGTTAGAAAACAATAGGTTTTTTTGATCTGTCTGAGTAGCACTACATTTGCTTGATCAGATCCCTCTAAGCTTCAATCTACCTTCACTAAAAGTGCAGATCCATTCACTAGTTAGGCAACTACACACTCAATAGGTTTCTATCAATCTTGCCAACAACCTATACAAACAACTTCATCGACCTTAAATACAAATCAGTTAGGTCAGTAACACAACAAAAACCTAATTCTCATTAGCGAGATTACAAACAAGTTAGTACAATCTTGACCATTAGAAATCATGACAATCTCTTCACATTCTTCAAGAAAATTCCAGCCACTCCATGATCACCGTTTAATTGGACTTTGTAACTCATCTCATGCTGTGCATTAGATGCAATCCACTTTTCTCCTTCCCTAGACAAGAAACAAATGCTCCAAAACAATTTGAACATATTCTCATACAATGATCATAGGTGTCTCCATCATTACTGCTTATCAGATAATAAACCATCAAAATTGATCGGTTAGGGTTTAATAGTTGGTAGGGTTTACCAGTTACATTACATAGAAAGGTTTAACCCTTTACACCGATTCACCAGTTCAACTCACAAACTTTACATACCAGTTTACAACATCTTCCACAAATCTCTTCTTACTGGTTACCAGCCAATATCAAAAATAAAAATATCAGCAATAACATGAATATCATTAACGGTTCAATTGACATCAATGACAATATATCATTAATGTAATCTCTATGCAAAATGCCAACAAATAGGCACATGGTTAGGATGGCAAGAATTAGCATGAGCCTCATTAAATAAGTCACCCAAATTAGGCTCCATCTCCTTGGTAATTAAACCTTGGGAAGCCTTAATTCTAGTGCTTCATCTAACGAGGATTGGATAGGTAGGACTTATAGAGATAAGACTCATGCACTAGAGGGAAAATTTGAATTTTAAATTGTGGAACAAAGCTTACAAAATTGGTTAATGCAAAATTTAAGAAAATAATGATTACACAATTTTAACTTTGTTGGAGGAATGGAATGACACAATTTCCAAAAATGAAAGGAAACTGGAATTTTAAAATTAGGGTCAAAGGAATACGACTAAATCTTAAAATCATAATTTTTAAAATCAGGGAAGACTATAATTAACCTCTTAATTTAAAAAAAATTCTTGAAAGTTGAAATGTTGAATTTTGAAGGTATTTCCGATTCTAGAGAGATAAAAAATTGATAAAATCAACTAGTCTTCTAGATTTAGGCTATCAAATATAGTTATAACAGTCTCCCGAAATTTTGGGAAAAAAACCGAGCACTGTGGTAGGAACGTACATGGTCTGACCAACTTTTTTTGAAATTTTCAGGGATGGATATTATGATGAATTTAAAGCTAACCCCCCAAAATTGGCAAGTTTTACGATCTCTAGATCGGCGAAATGAATTCACAAATGTGAAAATAGGACCCTATTAAGGTTTTGAAGAAAAAGAGGAGTTGAATTACAATTTTGAAAAGGGTCAAACCTAATGGATAGGGACACCTTGGAAAATGTATAGAAATATGAATGTCAATGAAATTGATTTGAAATTCACACAAATCCAATTAATTTTAAAATTAGGGTTTGATGTTATAACTACTTAATTTTGAAATTTGAATTTTGGGAAAAAGGGGGGAAATTGAAAATTTGAATTGTAGGATTGAAGACAAATATGAGTGTTGGTATTATGGATGTGTTGCATTGGTTTTGTCATTGATGTCAACACTTATTGATACCTATCCTTCTGGTGATCTTTGGTTATGTTGAACCAACACATTATGTTCACCGACATGTTTAGTGACATGCACAGTGACCGATATATTGTTCACCGACAAGTTATATTGTTCACCAACATTGAGGATGAGTTGTTATCTATTCTAGATCAACATGACACGTTATGGAGATGATTTAATTAAATTGGATATTGTTGTAAATGTATTGAGCTGACATGATGCATCACATCTTGACTTATTTGTAATTGATTTAATTGTAATATTCTTAGTGAGTCGACCTACATATTTGGTCTTATGTTTTGGTATATCTGTAAGATCTCATTTGTGAGATGATGTAATAGTTAGAGAGATGATATATGGTTATGGTATTGTAACATGGTATGTGAGAATATTGAAGATCATATGAGAGGACCATAGAGAAGGTTCAAGGAAGGTTTGCAAGTGATCATCAAAGCTTAAAAAGTACTGAATCTAGCATTGGAGATGCTACTTTGAGTAGTACATTATCGTTGGATTTAATCATCCAATTGTAGTTAGTGTGACTCCTATTTTGTGATTGAGTAGTGAGCTCTAGGTGGTTGGCCTTTCTGCATCTACAAACCCCATTTGTATACACATACTATCTATAGTAGTATCATTTGATTGTGGGTAAGGTTTCCCACTGTGGTTTTTCCCCTTATAGGGTTTCCACATACAAATCTTTGTGTAATGTTTTGTGGATGTTGTTTCTCTTTCTATTCTATGCATTGAGTTTCACCAGTATTAATATTAACTACTAATTTGTCTATCGGAATTAAGTTTGGTTTACCAGTATTAAGTATCAAGTTTAATTAAGTTATATTTGTGATGAAATTAATAGACAAGTGATTCACCCTCCCCCCCCCCTCTTAGTTGCCTCCGGGTCCTAACAAATGGTATCAGAGCCAAGTCCTCTTTTTGCAGATGTTTAACAACTTGAGGAGATTCTATGGTAGCTAACTTTTTTAGGAAGGACAGTCTGAAACTTGATGGAACTAACTATGGTATATGGAAGATTAGAATGGAGACACATCTGAATTGCATTGGAAGAGACATATGGGATGTTACAAAGAGTGGCTAAGTTGCTCATTTACCGAATCAACCTCATCCACCAACTTTGGCTAAGGATCAAGAAAATGATTTCAATGCAAGAGAAGCACTTTGAGCGTATTGTCAGATCAACAAATCATGAGATTATCAGATCGATCTACTACTAAAGCTATATGGGATAAATTGGAGACATTGAATGAAGGAGATACCACTGTCAAAATTGCAAAACTGGAATGCTTCTGGGTCAGGTATGAAAATCTGAAAATAGAAGAAGATGAAAGAATTTTTGCTTTTATGGAAAGGGTTAATGAAATTATTTTGGGAATATAATGCTGTGGAGGTTCCTTAAGTGAAGATAAAATTATTTCTAAAGTTTTAAGAGAATTTCCATCAACATACAAAATGAAAGTAACTTCTATTAATGAGTTGAGAACAATGCTTAATACATCAATATCTAGAGATACCTTGGTTGGAAAACTTTCAACATTTGAGCTTGAGAAATTTGGTCCCGTTGCTACAATTAAGACAGATTTAGCCTTCAAAGCATCATCATCATCATCATCATCATCATCATCATCACCATCATCATCTGATAAATCTGATTGGAAAGCACTTTATGCAAGAGAACTTGAAGCACCATTTGCAAGGAAAATGGCTAAATTTCCTATTGGAAGTAAATATGAAGCTAAAGAATGATTTAAATGTTTTAACTATAATAAAGTTGGTCATATGGCATCTAGATGTCCTAATAGACATGCAAGATTAAGAGAAGAAGCTAAAAGAACATATAAGCCTAACCCTGAACATCAGAGATACGGATTTAAGAAGAATGGAGCCAAATCATGTTACTATGCTAATGAAGGAGTTACTGATGATTCTGATAAAGAACCGACAAACAATGTATGGGCTTTTGTTGCAATAAAAGAAGATCAATCAGCACCTACTATTCAACTGGTAGAGCAATCCCTCACAGCTAAAATTGAAGAGAAGGATGAATGGATTATAGATTCCGGATGTTCACATCATATGACTAGTGATAAAAGTAAATTCTTATCTTTTTAGGAATACAATGGAGGTCTAGTAAGATTTGGGGATGACAAAGCTTGTTTGATCAAAGGAAAATGCACTATATCTTTTGATGGTAAGCACAATATTGGCAACATTTACTATGTTGAAGGTTTGAAGTATAATCTTTTGAGTGTTGGTCAATTAGTTAAAAAGGGATTTTAGTTACAGTTCAAGAATGGTAAATGCAAAATCTTGAATAGAACTAGTTTGGAGATTGCAATTGGTAATTGGACTAGAGGTAATATCTTTAATTTGAATAACAATGAAAAGACATGCTTGATTGCACATATTGATGAAAGTTGGTTAAGGCATAAAAGATTCTGTCATGTAAATTTTGATTTTATTATAAAGATTTGTTCATCTAAGGTAGTAAGGGATTTACCTAAGATTGTTAAACCTCATAATCTGGTATGTAAGGAATGTCAAATGGGAAAGCAAGTTAGAACAACTTTTAAGAGTGTTTCTGAGAAATCCAATAATGTTCTTGATTTAATCCATACTTACTTGTGTGGTCCGGCAAGAACAAGAAGTCTACAGGGAGATAAATACTTTATACTAATTGTAGACTAGGAAATTGGGGATTCATCAAAACAAATAACAATTAGGACAACCACAAAACCTAAAGCAATGAAAGCAATCCTAATCCCATCAATGAAGACATAAAGACAAGATATTCAAATCAAATGAAATCAAAGAAAACCAAATGCAAATATCTCTTTCATGTGGCTCCATTGTTCTTCTTTCACCTTCCAATTTGATGTTGTTCTCACCTACAAAGTGCATTTTCAAGTTGTTGATGAAATTTGTAGCATAAGGTTACTCAAAAATGTGATTGATTGATTTGATGAAGAAAATCATCCAATTTATAGACAAATTGGAGAGAGGACAAGATTAGCATGAAGAGATTTGAAAGGAAATTCAAATCAAGAATAGCAAAATTATGACAAGTGTATGACAAATTGCTATGCAAGGTGTTATGACAAATTATGACAATTTATGACAAATTATGACAAATTGCTATGAAAGATGTTATGACAAAAATTTGAAATAGAAATAGAAATTAGGAGAAATTAGAAAATTAGGTTAGAAATGATGAATTGGAAATTAGGAAATTTGAAAATTGATGAAATTAGAAAATTAGGTGAATTAATTAATAATTTTTCATTCATTAACTAATTCACAAAAAGAGGGGGAATTAATTAGCCAATTAAATAAATATTTAATTGTGAAAAGAAGACTTAGGATAAATAAATAAATTATTTAATCTAGAGGGAAAATGAAAAACAAGATTAAATGAATAAATCATAAAATCCTAGAAGATGAATTCGAAATGCAAGGACGACAATTAGGTCTTGACAAAAGATAATTGATGTAGGTTCAATCATGATTCTGATTGACAAAGGACCAATGTTGATAAATGATTGAGATTGGGTGACAAAAATCAATGACAAATTGACCAAGATTGACAAGGAGATCAAATTGATAGGTGCCAATTGACGAGGAACAATGACTAATTGATCCAAATTGACATGATTGAAAAGGACAAGGATTGATGATGAATCGATCGCAAAATGACAAGATTGACAAGTTGATAAGAGATTGACAAGATCGATCAAAATCATGACTGAAGATTGCTATCGACAAGACCTAATTCGAAAGTGATAAAAATGAGGAATGTAGAAGAAGGACTCGATGCTCGCAAATGATAAAGACCAAGTGTGCAACATAGAAGAAATGTTAATGCGATGCAAGAACCCTAAAATAAGGCAATGCGTAAATGTTAAAGTATGACTCCACAAGCATTGACCATTTTTAGATGTCTACACTAATCATTGATGATTATTTTAAAATGTGTTGGCTTACTTTTCTTAGGGAGAAATCAGAAGCTTTTGGGAAATTCAAATTATTCAAGGCAATGGTAGATAATGAAACTGGTAAGAAAATCAAATGTTTAAGATCAGATCAAGGAGGTGAATTTGCATCTAAGGAGTTTAGTACATCTTGTGAAGTGAATGGAATTAGAAGACAACTATCAGCACCCTAGACACTGCAGCAAAATGGAGTTGTGGAAATGAAGAATAGAACTATTCTGGATGTAGCTAGAAGCATGATATTAGAAGCAAATCTACCTCATATATACTAGAGAGAAGTAGTGAATACAATGATTTACACTTTTAACAGAGTTCACATCAAAGGTGAAACCGGTAAGACCCCTTTTGAACTATGTTTTGGTAATACTCCTACTCTTAAATACTTAAAAATATTTGGAAGCAAATTCTATATTAGGAGAGATGAGTATATTGGAAAATTTGATCCTCGAAGTGATGAAGGAATATTTCTTGGTTATTCATCTAAGAGCAAAGCATATAGATGTTTTAATAAATGATTGCAGAAAATCATTGAGAGTGCAAATGTGAATATAGATGAACAATTTAGCGGAAATTCAAGGTCTATGGATTCTGAACTGGCAGTTCAGATGATCATAAATGAACCTATACATAGTGCACCGATACAAAATATAGATCCAGTCACACTGGCATCATCAGAGAATTCCATAGTGACTGAACAACAAAAACAAGTAAACACACCCAAGTATGTAAGACTGAATCACTCTAAAAGTAAGATAATTGGGAATAAGCATCAAGGTGTTATGACAAGAGGGAGACTGACAAATGAAGAGATATGTTTAATTTCTCTTATTGAGGCATCTGGCATCTATTATTGAGGCATATGAAGGTAAACATTGGATTAAGGGTATGGAAGATGAATTAGAACAAATTGAAAAGAACAATACATGGACATTGGTTCCCTGGCCTAAAGGCAAAAATGTAATTGGAACTAAATGGTTATTCAAAAAATAAACTTAATGAAGATGGCAAGGTAATCAAAAATAAAGCAAGATTAGTGTGTAAAGGATATTCAGAGAAAGAGAGAATTGCTTACAATGAAATCTTTGCACTGGTAGCTAGAATTGGGGCAGTCAGATTATTTCTTGCATTTGCAACACACGAGAACTATAAAATATATCAAATGGATGTAAACTATACATTTCTAAATGGTGATCTTGAAGAGGAATTTTACATTGAAAAACCTGATGGATTTTCATTGACAAATGATAAAGATATGGTTTGTAGATTAAGGAAAGATTTATATGGATTGAATCAAGCTCCTAGAGCTTGGTATGCTAGATTGGACAAATATCTTTTAAAGCTTGGTTACACTAAAGGTAATACTGGCAGCAACTTATATTTCAAAGTAACTAATGAGGACATCTTGGTTATTGAAGGTTTTGTTGATGATATCATTTTTGGAGGAGAAGATGGATTGTGTAAAGACTTTGCTAATAAGATGCAGGAAGAATTTCAAATGTTTATGATTGGGGAGATAAAATTCTTTTTAGGATTGTAGATTTCATAAATTGATAAAGTTATATTCATATGTCAAAAAAAGTACTTGAAGGAACTATTGAAGAAATTTGGTATGGAAAATTCTAAACCGATAAGTACTCCTATGACTACAACTGATAAATTGGCATTGAAGGATGATTCAACTCCTGTTAATCCAACAATATATAAATCTATGATTGGAGGTTTACTGTATATGATACAAACAAGACCTGATATAATGAATGCAATATGTATTGTTTCAATATTTTAGAGTAACCTTAGAGAAAATCATGAATCAGTAGTGAAAAGGATTTTCTAGTATCTAAAACGCACAACAAATCTTGTTTTATGATATCGTAAAGATGAAAATTTTGATTTATGTGCATACACCGATGCAAATTTTGATTTATGTGCATACACCAATGTAAATTGGGCAAGAGATGTAGATGACAGAAAGAGCACCACCGGTGGGGCATTCTTTTTTTGTTAGCAAATTGATTTCATGGTTGAGCAAGAAACAGAGTTGTACATCATTATCAACAATAGAATTAGAATATGTTGCAACAACAACTAATTGTACTCAAGTATTATGGATTAAGAAAATGTTGAAAGACATAAAGGTAAAATGCAAAGAACCTATAATCATTTATTGTGATAATTTGACATCAATGGATATATCTAAGAATCCGATATTTCACTCTAAGACTAAACATGTTTCTATCAAATATAATTTTCTAAAAGAGAATGTTGAAGCAAAAGAAGTGAGATTGGTTTATGTGAATACTAAAGAGAAGATTGCAAATATCTTTAATAATCCTTTACCTAAGGAAACTTTTGAATATCTCAGAGAGAAGCTTGGAGTTATACCCTCACCAGTAGAGACTTGGACAACTGATGATTGGCATCAAATTGACAGAATTAACAGAGAATTTTTTTCTGGATTTGATGGAGGAGAGCTACTTCTAAGGGAGAGTAGTTGGTTATAAAAATTGGTTATTGAATTAGTTATATCTGGTATTTGTATTTCTTTGGCATTTGATGCCAAAGGGGGAGAGATATCTATGAAAAAATATTATCCATTGGGGAGAGATTATTTATTTGGGGAGAGATATATACTCTCTACATTTGTATTTTGATTTTTGGTATTGATCTATTCTGGAGATTGTTGGTTTTTGGTTTTTGGCATTTTGTTTTGATAGTTAGATATTTTTCTATCTTGTGTTGCCATCAATGCCAAAGGGGGATATTGTTGGTATTATGGATGTGTTGCATTGGTTTTGTCATTGATGTCAACACTTATCAAAACCTATCCTTCTGGTGATCTTTGGTTATGTTGAACCGACACATTATGTTCATTGCAATGTTCAGTGACTTATGCATAGTCACCGGTATATTGCTCACCAATAGGTTATATTGTTCATTGGCACTAAGGATGACTTGTTATCATCTAAAGGTCACTTGGTTATGTCAAAGACATGGTTTGGACACTTAGTCTTGGTATTTTGGTATTGGTCTAATTGGGTTGACATATTTGCTATTACTGGCAAATTGGTCTAGGTTATGGACCGACATGCATTATCTATTCTAGATAAGCACGACACATTAAGGAGATTTTTTAATTAAATTAGATATTGTTGTGAATGTATTGAGCTGACATGAAGCATCGCATCTTGACTTATTTGTAATTGATTTAATTGTAATATTCTTAGTGATCCAACCTACACATTTGGTCTTAGGTTTTGGTATATATGTAAGATCTCATTTGTGAGATGATGTAATAGGTATAGAGATGGTATATGGTTATGGTATTGTAACATGGTCTATGTGAATATTTAAGATCATATGAGTAGACCATAGAGAGGGTTCAAAGAAGGTTTGAAGGTGAGTACTAGAGCTTAACCAGTATAGAATCCAACATTGGAGATGCTACTTTGAGCATAACACTATCATTGGATTTAATCATCCAATTGTAGTAAATGTGAATCTTGTTTTGTGATTGAGCAGTGCGCTCTAGGTGATTGGCCTTTTTGCATGTGCAAACCCCATTTGTATACACATACTATTTGCAGTAGTATCATCTGATTATGGGTAAGGTTTTCCACTGTGGTATTTCCCATTATAGGGTTTCCACGTACAAATCTTTGAGTTATGTGTTGTGGATGTTGTTTCTCTTTTTGTTCTATGCATTGAAATTCACAGGTATTAATATTAACTGCTAATCTATCTACCGGCATTAAGTTTGGTTTACCGATATTAAGTATCAAGTTTGATTAAGTTATAGTTGAGATGAAAATTAAATGGGAATCCAATTTTTGCACAAGTTCAAGATGATTTTTTAAAATTAGGGTTTTAACACGTAACCTCTTCATTTTAAAAATTTTAATTGCAAATTGAACAAGACAATGAGGAAATTGAATTTGACAATCAAGACAATTTTTAGATCTAATATAACCACAAGCAATTTTTACAAATTACAAGTTTAACTTTAATTTTAAACACTAGGGTTTTTAATGAATTAACCACTAAGTTTGCAGAAAGTTGAAACTTGTAAATAAAAAATATGCAATGTTGTTCAAAGGAAACTATGCAAGATGTTGGGTTCACAAAATTGTAATGGTGGGAAAATGGTGAATGATAAATCAAGAAGGAAACTATGCTTTCCCCCAAAGAGAAATGAGAGTTTCTCTATCGATTACCATTCAAGCACTTTTCACAATTACATTAGGAAGAAAGAGATGATAATTCACTAGATTCAATCTCTCCACACAAAGATGGTAGATTGAATTTTGAATGAATTGGGAATGCTAAGTTGATCCCCTATTTGTTGTTTGATTTGGAAAGGAAATTCACTGAATTATGTAGTGCAATACAAAGAATCGATTATAACTTGATATCAGGATATGGGATGAAGCTATGCACCTAGATCTGGCAATAAATTGTCGAGACGAATTCGCCTTGCGACTTTGAGAAAAAATTTCCTGAACCGTGGCCGAAATCTACACAGTCCTCTGAATAATCTATGAAACAAAAAGAGTTTTTCCACCTCTACAAATGAAGCCCAAATCCAAAAGTATAGTTGCACACCTATAACCTACACATAGAAAAGAGAGGAAAATGGGTTGGGATTGGAGGTTTACTTTTAGGTCAAACCCCAGTTCTGGAATAAACCAAGCAATGACAGAAAGTACGTGCAAGTAGATATAAATGAAAGAATTAAGTGCAAATCGCCTCAAGGGAGGTTGTAGTAGTAGTTCTGATAGAAATTCTTGTGTAGAATTGTATATGTTGGAATCAATCTCCTCTTCAATGGTTGAATCCTTGACTTGAATGCAACACCTAGTGTTGAAGGGAGACTTGAGAATGCTCAATGCTAGAAATGATTACTTGAATGCTTGATCACTTGTGCAACTTGAATCTCTCTAACTTATGAAAATGAGAGAGTGAATGCCCCCTTAAATACATGTTGGTGGATTTTTATTTTGTCATGGGCCAACATCAGGGGAGTTTCCCGCCTAAGGCAAAACCCACAATGCATTCTCTAGGAAGGGTCCTACCCTAAAATAGGGTAGGGATAGAGGTGCCACACCCATATCTTGGGAGGAAAAGGATGAAACACCCCTATCCAAGGGGGAACAATGACACCACGTCACTATCCTACCCCTTTCTCTAGGGCAAAGTGCGGACTGGGGTGATGCAGTGGCAAAGGAAGAAGTTGTTTCTGCAAGCTAAGAAATATCCAGTTTTCGATCAGGATAAAGGATTCGAGTTCACATGCATGAGAACCCTAATGCAGCCAAAAACTGGTAGAGTTATAATTTTATGAAACTAGAGGTGGTAACATGTATGGCCAACAAGGTCATTGGTTTTATGTTTGATTTACATTATGTACCGGTAGCTGACTTGTTTATATTTCTTGTTGAATCTGACATGGTTAAGTTAGAAGTTTATTTAAGAAGATCACCTTAGTGATAGATCAGGTGTATTAATTGGAATGCAAACTTTTGGTTGCAAATATTTCAGTGTTCTGGTATGCATTTTGGTATATGATTGTAAGTCACCATGTGCAGTTTCACATGCACAACTTAACTGGTAGCATAACAGAGCATCACAGAACTGGAATACAAAGGAGGATATTAGAGCATGCACCAAAAATTATCTAGCATGGTCAGATGCTATTTACAAGTTTGTTTTCATTTGTAAACACTTGCAAATGTTTTGTTAGTCAGTGAGACTTCCTATATTTTGTGTTTGAGCAGTGAGCTCTAGGTGGTTGGCCTTTCTACATGTGCAAACCCTCTTCTGTAATATTTGTATACCTTGATCAAGTATATAGATATTGTGGGTATCAACCCCACCATGGCTTTTCTCTTTGCAGGGATTTCCACTTATAGATCTTGGTGTTATGGTGTTGCCTTTCTTTGTATTATTTGGTGTATGCATTCTAATTTTATTTATTGTTAACTGGCTAATAACGAATAAGTTCAAAGATAACTTTATCGGTAGGAAACTGATTCACCCCCCCCCCCCCGCCCCTCTCAGTGTTCTTGGATTCAAACAATTGGTATCAGAGATTGGTTCCTTAGAAGAATTTCAACCACTTGAGGAAGATCAAAAATTTGGAATAATGGAAACTAGTCTGTAGTAGAAACTTAGACTTTCTCTTCCAGATCTTGATAATGAGTAGATGCAGAATAGTAAAATGAAAAGTTAACTAAAGGAAGCTAGAGAGCACATCATTTCATTGCGAGGAAACCTTTCAGCTATCAAGGCTAAGAGGAAGGAACTTTGTGATCAATTGAAAAATCAGAATAGTGATGAGGAAGATGCTATGAAGGATCATTGACAAAAGCTTACTCAGGAGAACACTATATTAAATAATGAGATGCAAGCCCTAACCATGAGAATGTACAAGATGATTGAGGATAGGAAGATAAATGAAGCAAACCTAGATCAAGTGTTGAAGGATAGATCTAATAAATGCAACAGACTAACTCATGAAAATGATATGTTGAAATTTGATTTGACCTAGTCCCAGAATGATGAACATGAACTTGAAAGATAGATTATAATAATGAGAGATGATTTAGTCATTGCTAATGTGTACAAGGCCAAATTTCTAGCTAGCTCTACCAAACTTGATGAAATGCTAAAGAATCAGAGACATGCTAATGACAAAAGAGGTCTTGATTATGAAAAAGGAGAAAGCTCCAAGAACTCACAACAAGATACATCAACTGAACATAAACATAATCATGTCAAATGGAACTAGAAATTACTAATAAGACAACCTAATGCTTATAAATTCCATGGTACATGCTTTATTTGCAATAATTATGGTCATATGGCTAGTTAGTGTAGAAATAGGAATAATTAGAACAATGCATCATTCACCGGTCTTGGAAATGTAAGATGTCATGCATGTGGTAGATTTGGGCATACGGCTAACCAATGAAAATCAAAAGGAAATCAAGGAAATCAAGGGGTTAACAAGGTAATTCAGAAAAATAATATTGTCTATTATGCATGCAACAAGATTGGACATATTGCTAAATTTGCAGAAGTAAGAATTGATTATGGAAGATATCAAGAAGCATCTATTCACAATATGGAAGGATTGATTATGTGTTGCATTTATGTTTTGTCATTGATTTCAATAGTAGTTGTTATGGCAGGTTACTGGCAGACAGGTTTTGGTTACCGACTAAAGATCTAGTGTTACAGACAAAAGAGACTATCTGTTGGACACTTCTGACATGTTTGGATAAATGTAATGTGTTTGGTTATATATGCTACATGTTTTTGGATCATGTCTTGGTCATATGGTATTGACTTGGTAATCAGATGCTACCATACACTCTACTAAACCCTTACCGGCATAGGTTTAAGGTTTTACCAGCAGAGCTTTTATTGAGAATCCTTGACAGGATGCATGAGTGGTGTGGGTGCAGTTTCTAAGATGCACAAGATTTTCTCTGATCATGATTCAACTAGGTGGAGACATCGCTTTGGCATGGTGGACCCAGAATAGGTCTGGTGCCTTTCTAGGTAATGGACCGGTATCATGTTAACGTGTTCTCTACATGTTACTGGGATAATTTATGGATTGGTTAATGTTATTTTGGTCTAAACCCAACATGGCATATCATTGTAATATAGATATATGTAATGATATTACTGTAATATCTTTTTGGTGGCTGACCTAATATGTTCAGGCCTTAGGTTTGGTATAAATCAGTGTAAGATCTCATTGTAGATCATGGCTGTGGATTTGGGAAAGGAAATGTAATGTGCGAATATTGTAATATCATTTAGGAAGAGATTTAGGTCGATCATTGAAGATCGAATTGGGTTTATGTGAAGTCAAAGGCCTAGGGAATTGACCTTAACTGGGACTATAATAAGGCATGGTAGATGCTATTTCTGGCAGTTCATTTTACTCGATAGTTGTCCAAATATCTTGAGGTGGTTCTAACCTCTCTGTAGTTAGAGATAATATTTTGTAATGAGTAGTGCGCTCTAGGCAGTTTGCCTTCCTACATGTGCATGCCCCTCATTGTATCAAATACTTTCTGCAGAAGTATCATCTGACTGTGGGTAGGATTCCCACCATGTTTTTTCTCTTTACCAAGTTTTCCATGTACAAATCATGGTGTTATGCAGTATGGTTGCATTGTGTTGATTTTTTTTTTATTGTTGAGTTCCATTGTTTACCGGTATCTATTTCTACCGGTATTTGTTTCTGATATTTTGGTATTTAATGTTTATGTGCTCTGGTTTAAGGTTGTATAGTGGATTAATTGTGATAATTTGTTAACAACTGATTCACTCCCCCCTCTCAGTTGTTCACTAGTTATCCTAACAATTGGTATCAGAGCATTGGTCCTCTTTTGCAGAAGATTAACTGCTTGAGGTAGATCCTATGGCAACTAACCCACTGATAACTATCTTCAGAAGAGAAATCCCTAAGCTTGATGGAACAAATTATGGGATATGGAAAGTCGATATGAAGACTCATCTTAGATGTCTTGGCAAGGATATTTGGCAAATGACTAAGAAAGGTTACACACCTTATGATCCGACATTTGCTAATCCTGCTCCTGCAGACTTGGACAAAAATATTGAGAATGATTGCAAAGATAGAGAAGCCCTCTTGTGTATACTTATTGATCAATAGATCATGGGGTCGACTGATAAATCATTTGCAAAGGTTATGTGGGATAAATTGCACACTCTGAATGAAGGTAACCCTACTGTCAAAATTGCTAAACTTGATGGCTACTAGGTGAGATATGAGAACTTGAAGATGGAAGACAATGAAAGAATTGGTACATTTATGGAGAGAGTAAATGAGATTTTTATGTGAATTCAATGTTGTGGAGGATCTCTAAGTGAAAATTAAATAGTTTCCAAAGTCTTGAGAGCCCTTCCACTATCTTACAAGATGAAGACACTTGCAATAAATGAATTGAGAAAAATGAGACACACCTTAGTTAACATAGACATTCTGATTGGGAAGTTATTTGCTTTTGAGCTTGAAGAATTAGGACCTTCTAGAGCTGCAAAATCTGAACCTAACTTTCATGCATCATTATAATCATCATCTACTGACAAGAATGATTGGAAAGCCCTATATGCAAAGGAATTGGAAGACATGAGGAAAGAGGATGAAGAATTTGAACAACTTGAAGCCTTATTTTCTATAAGTGTACATAAAGGACTGACAAAAAGTAAGTATGAAGGAAAAGAGCCTTTTAAATATTTTGCATGTCATAAGATTTGTCATTTTGCATCTAGATGTCCTGAAAGGAATACAAGATTTGAAGAAAGAGTTAAGAAATCATTCAAGTCTAATCATAATAGATATAGATTCAAGAGAAACAAACAATGCTACATAGTGGATGAGGAAGGAGTAACTGATGACTCTGAGGATGAACTGACAGAAGACCCTGCTAGTGGATCTGGTAATAGAAAGGAATGAGTGTTCTATGCCCTAAAAGAAGATGAACCAAAACCAGCTATCAAGAATGAAGAAAAGGCCCTGGTAGAAAAAGTTGAAGATAGGGATGAATGGGTAATTGGTAGTGGATTCTCACATCATATGACTAGAGATAAAATAAAAGTTATGTCCCTGCATGAATACAATGGTGATCAAGTAAGATTTGGAGATGAAAAAACATATATGATTAGAGGTAGAGGTACTATTTCTCTGGATGGTAAGCATAATACTAACAGTATCTATTATGTAGAAGGTTTAAAGAATAATCTTTTGAGTGTTGGTTAATTGGTAGACAAGGGATTCCAACTTCAATTCAAGGATAGAAAATGTAAAATCATTAACAAGACTGGTTTGGAGATTGCTACTGGTACTCAGACTGGAGGTAATATCTTTCACCTAAACACTGGTAATAAGCCATGTTTAATTTCTCATATTGATGAGAGTTGGTTATGGCATAAAAGGTTGTGTAATGTTTATTTTGATTACATTGTCACAATCAGTTCAACAAAGGTAGTTATAGATATACCTAAGATTATGAAGCCTCATAATCCAGTATGTAAGGAATGTCAATTGGGAAAGCAAGTTAGAACTACTTTTAAGAGAATACAAGATAAATCTAATGATGTTCTTGATTTGATTCATACTGACTTATGTGGTCCAGCAATGACTAGAAGCTTTCAAGGTGATAGGTACTTCATGTTGATAATTGATGATTATTCTAGAATGATATGGGTAACTTTTCTTAGGGAAAAGTCTGAAGCTTTTGAGAAATTCAAGATATTTAAATCAAAAGTAGAAACTAAAGCTAGACTGAAAACCAAATGTTTAAGATCAGATCAAGGCAGTGAGTTCACTTCTTATGAATTTAACAATTATTGTGAGACAAATGGAATTAGAAGACAATTATCTGCTCCTAGGACTCCTCAGCGGAGTGGAGTTGTGGAAAGAAAGAACACAACCATTTTGGATGCAACAAGAACCATGATGATGGAAGCCCAATTACCTCACATCTACTGGAGAGAAGCGGTGAGTACAATAGTGTACACATTCAATAGAGTTCACATCAAAGGTGAAACTACTAAGACTCCTTATGAATTATGGTTTGGACATACACCTATTGTTAAATATTTCAGAAATTTCGGAGGTAAATGTTATATCAAAAGGGATGATTCAATTGGGAAGTTTGATCCGAAATGTGATGAAGGAATATTTCTTGGCTATTCTAATCAAAGCAAAGCATATAGATGATACAACAAAAGATTGTAGAAAATTGTGGAAAGAGCAAATGTGAAAGTGGATGAACAATACAAAAATCAATATATATCATATGATAGGGAACTGATAGTGGAAATGATCATAATTGAACTGACAATGCCTCAACTGGTACAAGACACTGAGACTGCTACACCAACACAGTCAGAAAATTCAATTGTGACTGATGATTAGATCAGTGAACCTGAAGTTCAGAAGACTCCAAAATATGTAAGATTAAATAACTCTGAAGATCAAATCATTGGAGATAGGAACAAGGGAGTTATGACAAGTAGAAGACTTGCAAATGAACAGGTATGTTTTATTTCTCAAATTGAACTAGCATCTATTATTGAAGCTTGTAAAGATAAACATTGTTTAAAGGCTACGTAAGAAGAATTAGATCAGATAGAAAATAATGAGACTTGGACTTTAGTTCCTCGACCTAAAAATAAGAATGTTATTGGAACTAAATTGGTTTTTAGAAATAAACTAAATGAGGATGGTCAACTTATAAAAAACAAGGCTAGGCTAGTTTGTAAAGGATACTCTCAAAAGGAAGGAATTGATTATGGTGAGACTTTTGCACCTATAGTTAGAATTGAAGTTGTTATACTATTTCTTACCTATACAGCATATAAGAACTACAAGGTTTATCAAATGGATGTTAAATGTTCATTTTTAAATGCTGAAATTGAAGAAGAGGTATACATGGAGCAGCCTGATTATTTTTCACTAATAGGTGATAAGGATATGGTTTGTAGGTTAAAGAAAGCATTATATGGATTGAAACAAGCTCCTAGATTTTGGTATGCAAGGTTGGATAAATATCTTTTGAAGCTTGGTTTTACTAAAGGCAATGTTGATAGTAATTAGTATTACAAAATTACTAATGATGATATTCTGATTATTGAAGTATTTGTTGATGATATCATTTTTGGAGGAGAAGTTAAATTTGCATGGAATTTGCTAACAACATGAAGAATAAATTTGAAATGTCCATGATTGGTGAAATAAAAATTTTCTTAGGTTTACAGATTACTCATACTGACAAAAGCATCTTTATCTATCAAACAAACTATCTAAGTGAATTGTTGAAGAAGTTTGGTATGGATAATTCCAAACCGGTAAGTACTCCTATGGTGACAAGTGAGAAATTATCTATCAAAGATACATCTGCACTGGTAAATTCAACAAGGTATAAGTCTATAATTGGTGGCTTGTTATATCTAACTTAGACTAGACCATATATTATGAATGTAGTGAGTATTGTTTTAAGATATCAAAGTAATGCTAAAGAAAATCATGAATGTGTAGTAAAGAGGATATTTCAGTATCTACAAGGAATGATTGAATATGAAATATGGTATTCTAAAGATGATAACTTCTCTTGATGTGCATATATAGATTCAAATTGGGCAGGAGATATTGATGATAGGAAGAACACTTCTGGTAGAGATTTCTTTCTTGGAAAGAAACTAGTTTCATGGATCAACAAAAAATAGTCATGCATTTCTTTAACTACTGTTGAAGCTGAATATATTGTAGCAACAACTAATTGTACACAAGTCCTGTGGATGAAGCAAATGTTGAGGGATATCAGGGTAAATTATAGTGAAATGGTAATTATCTACTATGATAACTCTTCAGCTATTGACATGTCTAAGAATCCAGTATTTCACTCTAAGACTAAGAACATATCAATAAATTATAACTTTCTGAAGGACAAGGTAGAAGAAAAGGAAGTCAAATTGGTTTATGTGAACACTAAAGAGAAGATTGCAGATATATTCACTAAATTGATGTCTAAAGAATCATTTGAGTATTTGAGAGATAGGTTGGGGGTTTCTACCCCTCTGGTAGAGACTTGATTGATGAAGTTTGGGATTAGTCTAGCATGTGTTATGAGAGATACTATTCATTTTGGCATTGATGAGTGGTGCTACTACTCAGGGGGAGTAGTCAGCTTTGAGATTCATAAAATTTTGATATCTATGCCATATCTCTGGTATTGATGTCAAAGGGGGAGAGATATTGATGTGAAAAAGAAAACTTAAGAGCTATATAGAGATATTATTCAAAGGGGGAGTTTGTTGGTTGTCTTCCATTGGGGGAGACTTGTTTGACATTTCTTGGTACTTAGATGTTTTTCACATTTAGTGTTGCCATCAATGCCAAAGGGGGAGCTTGTTGGAAATATGGAAGGACTGATTATGTGTTGCATTGATGTCAACACTATTTGTTATGGCAGGTTACCAACAGACGGGTTTTGGTTACCGGTAGAAGATCTGGTGTTATCGACAGAGGAGACTATCTACTAGACACTTTCGACATGTTTGGATCAATGGAATGTATTTGTTTATATATGCTACATCCTTCTAGAGCATGTCTTGGTCAGATGGTATTGACTTAGTAATCGGATGCTACCTTACATTCTAGTAAACCCTTACTCGCATAGGTTTAAGGTTTTACCGGCAGAGCTTTTATTGAGAAACCTTGACAAGATGCATAAGTGGTGTTGGTATGGTTTCTAGGATGCAAAAGATGTTCTCTGATTGTGATTCAACTAGGTGGAGATATCACTTTGGCATGGTGAACTTAGAATAGATCTATTGCCTATCTAGGTTATGTACTGGTATCTTTTTAACGTGTTCTAAACATGTTACCGGGATAATTTATGGATTGGTTAATGCTATTTTGGTCTAAAACCGACATGGAATATCACTATAATATGGATATATGTAATGATCTTATTGTAATATCATTTTGGTGGGTGACCTAATTTGTTTAGTCCTTAGGGTTGGTATAAATCAATGTAAGATCTCATTGTAGATCATGGGTGTGGATATGGGAAAGGAAATGTAATGTGTGAATATTGCTATATCATTCAGGCAGAGAGTTAGGTCGATCATTCAAGATTGAATTGGGTTTTTGGAAGAGGTCAAATGCCTCCGACATTGAGCTTAACCGAGACTATAATTAGACATGGTCTATCTCTAGCAGATCATTTTACTAGATAGTTGTCAAATTATCTTGAGGTGGTTTTAACCTCTTTGTAGTCAGTGAGACTCTTTTCTAATGAGCAATGTGCTCTAGGAAGTGTGCCTTCCTACATGTATAGGCCCCTCATTATATCACATACTTTCTGCAGATGTATCATCTGACTATGGGTAGGCTTCCCACCATTGTTTTTCCCTTTACTAGGTTTTCCACGTACAAATCATGATGTTATGTGGTATGGTTGCATTGTGTTGATTATCTATTTTATTGTTAAGTTGCATTGTTTACCTATATCTATTTCTACCACTATCAGTTTCTGCTATTCTGGTATTTAATGCTTATGTGCTCTGGTTTAAGGTTGTATAGTGGATTAATTGTTATAATCTGTTAACAACTGATTCACCCCCCCCCTCTCAGTTGTTCACCAGTTATCCTAACATAAGTATGAGATGAGATGGGTAAGAAGATCTGATACACCACCAATAGAACAACCGATAGATTCATGTGGTCCTAAACTGGGAGTAGGTATAACCGGTAACTAAGGCATTTGGCCTTAGGGGTAGGCAAATCATTGAAGATCATGCAAATACCCTGGGTTAGGTTTGTAGTCAAAAAATTTTAATTGTGGATGGATACTAAGGTAGATGTAAATAAGGATAAAAGTGTAGAGGATACTCAAATTTTGGTTTAGGCACCAAGTGGTGAAGCCACTGGTGTGCAAGAGTTGAAGGATACAAAGGTTATCTCACTGGTTGATAAGGGCAAGGAAATTATGGTGGATCTCACTTCCAGCCTCGCAATTGACACTTTTGCCATGGCTGAAAGGAATTTATCACAACTTTCCATCAAATTTGACAAACCCTACCATAAGATGTCACTAACAGAAAATATCTTGGTGGAAGCAACTCTTCAAGCATAGGCTACAAAGGAATTAGCACATGAAGAATCTAAGGACTTGAAATTGATTGAGCATAGTTTTGAAGTTTTGCATCAGCTGGTCCCTAAATTTGATGCACATGAAGGTTGAAGCTCTTCAGGTAAATTAGAGGAAATCATTGATTTTATTCCTAAGAATTATGATTCTTTATTGAAGATCTCACTGACACAGACTCAAGAAGATTTTGTGGTGGCTCAAAAACTAACATTTTTATGCATGATTGAGACTGATAAGGTAAAACTTAAGGATTGTTTGTAGTCAATTGATGCATCTTTAACTGAAGGAGGTAATGTTTATAAGACTTGTCTATATTTTGATAAGTTAATAAGCTCCATATACAAGAAATTGTTCGGTTGTAGGAAAAACTTAATTCATATTTCTAATACCTACAACCTGAAAGTTAATTTGACAAATTCTTTGGATGGTGCAATTTTGATGGTGATGGATCAAATTTTGAAATTGGAGAAGGAGAGGTAAATAATAATAAGGAGAGAAAATGAGCTCTGGAATCTGATTAGTCTCCAACTTGACAATTTATTGTTTCATAAAACTGAGTGTATTTCTAACTTGTAGAAGAAGGATCCCACTACTTCAAAAGAGATAGAGTATTATGCTAGCATCTTGAACATTTTCATCTCTATTCTTGAATCTCTTAAGGCTGGTTACGATAATTACTTTTCATTTTTGAAGAATATGTATGCAGATATTATGAAGTGTGTATAGAACTGGCTCATGTTTATAACTGTACAGATTTCTTTGTGGGCATCCCACTTTGTCATTGATGTCAAAGGGGGAGGAATAAGTGAAAAATATATTTATTTTTTAGGGGGAGATTCGGATGTATATAGAAGCTTCATGTATAGATCAAGAGGTTACGGATTCAGTGGAAATTTTAGGAATGATCATTTTTCACATGACTGTTATCATCAATGCCAAATGGGGAGATTGGTGGCAATTAACACTCATCTGACAAGTGTTAATGATATTTTGGATTGTCATTGATGGAAACTCATCATCTCAGGGTAAAAGGTTTCATTGCTTGGTTAATTGACATGCATTACCCTAGTCGGTATTAGTATTCACATTGCTTTACACCAACACCAACACCCATATTCACTTCATCCCGACTAAGTCTTCATCCCAGTAACTTATCCTGATTCTGGTAACGTGTATATAGAAACCAGTAATGGATAGGACTCAAATAAGGAAATATTTTGATTTTGATTATCTTCATGGATTTTGGTGGTAACATGTATGACTGACATGGTCACTGGATTTATGAATGATTTTATTATGTACCGACAACTGACTTGTTTATATTTCTGTTGAAGCTGACATGGTTAAGTTAGAAGGATATTTAAGAAGATCGCCTCGGTGATAGATTAGGTGTATTAATTGGAATGTGAACTTTTGGTTCAAAATATTTAGTGAG
The DNA here is from genome assembly GCF_030272615.1 of Cryptomeria japonica. Lineage (NCBI taxonomy): Eukaryota > Viridiplantae > Streptophyta > Pinopsida > Cupressales > Cupressaceae > Cryptomeria > Cryptomeria japonica. The sequence goes on along the minus strand of NC_081411.1, from coordinate 86,965,694 downwards.
TTTTGGTATGCATTTTGGTATGTGATTGGAAGTGACTATGTGCAGTTTCACGTGTAGAACTTAATCAATAGTAGAACAAAGCATTATAGAACTAAAATACAAAGGAGGATATCAGAGAATTCACTGAAACTTATCCAACATGGTCAGATACTATTTATAAGTTCATTTTCATTTGTAAACACTCGTAAATGTTCTGTAAGTCAGTGAGACTTCTTATATTTTGTGTTTTAGTAGTGATCTCTAGGCAGTTGGGTTTTCTGCATGCACAAACTCTCTTCTGTAATATTTGTATACCTTGATCAAGTATATGGATATTTTGGGTATCAGCCCCACCATGGTTTTTCCCTTTGCGGGGTTTTCCACATATAAATCTTGGTGTTATGGTGTTGCCTTTCTTTGTGTTATTTGGTGTATGCATTCTAATTTTATTGACTGTTAACTGATTAATAAGGAATAAGTTCAAAACTAACTTTATCGGTAGAACACGGATTCACCCCCCCTCTCAGTTTTCTTGGATTCCAATAGTCATACCTTTATTTCATTTTTAATAAGATTGAAAATGAGCATCACTTTTAGGTTTAGGAGGTTCAAATTGTTTAGGCCAAAAGTAATCAAGATTAACATCTCCATGTCTCACCATGGGTTGATACATGCTATGATTAATTGTTCTTATTTTTTCATTATGAGAGAATTTTAAATAATTATGAACAGTAAAAGGGACCTCTTTCATGGAAGAGAGCCAAGTATGTCCCAACTTCCCACGATATTGATCTGATGTAAGAATGATAGCTAAAAAAATATCTAAGCACTTAGTACCAACCTTAATGGGAAGAGTAATAGAACCAATAGTAAGCTAAGAGAAACCATGATACACCTTAACAACTACATCACAATTGTCATATTCTACTTGATTCAATCATAAATTATAAAGATATGACTTTAGTTATCACATTCACCACACACCCTCGAACAATAAGAACCCCTCGTGAGAGTTTATCTTTGATCTTCACATTGATATATAATGGGCCATCAGGTGCACCAATAGTCTCACTAGGATCAAAGGTAATGCATATGTTTGTAGGAGGTATAGATTTATCAATAAGATTCACCACATTGTTAGATTCAAGGCCAAATTCATTGGGAGAAAAATTAGGATTCTTAGACTCAACCACATTAGTAGAATGGAAAGGCAAAGGATTACTAAAGATTAAGAGGTTTTGATTATGAGGAGCTATAGATTTGTTTCATGTCTTTCACACTAGCTACAGATCATATATCAATAGTGTCTTGAATTGTATTCCTTAAGAAATAACACTTTTCAGTGTCATGAATGGGTGGGTGATGATATTGGCTAAAGGATTTGGGATCATGATATGGTGGAAAAGGTTTGGAAGTATCAAATAATTTGATGGGAGGAAGTTTCAACATATTTTTATTCAACAATTGTGTCACAATGCTATGCAAAGACTCAGACAGAGTAGTATTTATTATTTTCTATTTAAGTATTTGGATAAAGGAGGCACACCTAATGTTGCAACTACTACCTAGGTATTGATGTTGTCATTAAACTCGATGCATCCTTTCCTTGGTTTAATCTTCACAAAAGACTATTGAGCACTTTCATTCTTTTCAATTGGATTCATTGAAGGAGATGATTCAAATTGACTCACTTGAAGCTAATAATTATGAAGCACCATGTGCAACTACATAAAGGAAGTAAACTCAGAAAAGAGAAGATTATCCCTAATAACTTTTTGTAAATTAGAAATAAAAATTTCACATCTTGATCAAGGATATGATAAGCAATTTTTGAGAATACAAATGTTTATATCTAGCAATAAAATTAGTATTTTTTCTATAACACCTCGCTTACAATGAATCAAATCAGTCAAAGTAATCTTAGGATGAATACTATTGTGAAATTTTTGAATGAAAGAATTAGATAATTGTTGAAATGATGTCATAGAACAAGGAGGCAAAGAATAATACCATTACAAAGTTTTGTCCATAAAATTTTGAGTAGACTATTTAGCCAAAAGTCTTTGATCATGAGAAAAATCACCCAACAAAGCTTGAAATATTTTTACATGAGTCAAGGGATCACCTTTTCCATTATAAAGCTACAATTGAGGCATTTCTACATATTTAGGAGGGGAAACATGGATAATGGGCTCGCTATATCAAATGTAGGCACATTAAACTTGGATTGGGTGATGGAAGCTAGGTATTGTTATAAGGATGACACTGTTTTGGCTAGGTTGTTGATGTATTCTTCTATGGATGGATTGAAATTAATATATTGGATTGTGATGGAGGAGTATCATTGTTGTATGTAGGTTGAGATTGAGTGCAAGGGGGTGGAAAACTATAATATGTAGGGACAAAAGATGATTTTGTCACAAAAGGAAGACTTGTGGAAGGAGGTATGAAATAATTTTGATTAAAAAAGTTTCCCCCTTGAATAACATGTGTAGGATTAACATTTGTGTGGATGTAGTCATGATAGAAGATATGAAAGTAAGCACACTAGGAAAATATGTAGGCATGCAGGAATAGAGTGATTAACTTGACTAGGAGCTTGAGTGTCACCAAGGCGTTCAGAACTACTTTTCTTAGGCATGATATTAGTGTCAACAATATGAGAAATGCCATACAACAAATAAACACCAATTTTAAAAATTTTAACCATTCTCTCTAATCCTTCAATCAATGGGATTGCCTCACTTTCTAGGTATTGTTGACTCATCCATTATTGAAATTTTCCAAATTCATTATCAGTCTTCTCTAATTGATCAACAAAAACCCCAGTTAGTGATTCATCCACATCATGTGAATTATGAAAAGAATGAGGATAAATGAAACCATTTGTTGGATTAGAGTAACCACCAACAGTACCATGAAATAAGTTATCCAAATTAGGCTCCACATCCATAGTAATTAAACCTTGGGAAGCCTTAATTTTATAGCTTCTCACAAGAATATTGTAGGTAGGACTAATGGTAGTAAACCTCATGCACAAAGGAGGGAAATTTAAATTTGAAATTTGAATATTGTGATTAAACAATACAAAATTTTATTAAAAATATTGATTAACCAATTAATTGAGCAATTTGATTTGTGAATTTTAAAGATGAATGCATCTATATCATAGAATAGCATATCAAAAAGATCAAATCTAAAAATAAATTTGAAAAATTATGCACCCACAAGCAAATTTGAGAATTATAAATTAGGGATTTTGTAAATTCAACCACTTAATGTATGCAATTAAATTTGAAAATGAGATATAGGAGGATAAATTAAATTTTAAATTAAATGAAAAATCAGATAAAAAATAATTAATCAAATTTAGACATTCCACAAGCTCAATTTTAGAATATAAAATTAGGGTTTTTGTGAATTTAACATTTAAATTTTTGAAATTCAATTGAAAATTAAACTTTCAAATGTAAATTTGAATTTGAAATGCATAAGCACTTAGATCTAAGAACATAAATTAGAAAATTAAAGTGCAATATTTTGGATTCACCAAATTGTAATGGTGAAAAATTAGGGTTTCACCCAATGATGAAGTAAAATCCTTGATTTTTGCTTAGGTACCACTAAATTAAAGGGGGTGAACCCACTAGATATAGTTATAAATCATAAAGGATAGGGCTGAGAATTTATATTAGATTTACTAGATTAGGATTTGTTACCCTATTTCAATTTAAATTGTGAAAATACTAAAATTAGGATAAATGTGTTAAAATTGAAGTAAAAATACATAAATAGTTAGCTATAGTCATCAAATTGAGCCACAAACCTAGATATGAGTAATATTTGTGTTCTCAGATATTTTACCTAAAGGTTGTTGTAATGTTTCAAGACTAGAATGCATATCTCTCTAGTCCTCCAAACTTTGTCATCCAAAGGGGAACCTGTTCGTCTTTGTGAATAAAGTTGATCTTGAAAAATTGTTGATCCATACCTATTCTTGTACATAATAGAGAAGGGAAAATGGTTGGGATTCGGGGTTTTCCTTGGGTCAAACCCTAGTTTTGGAATTAACCATGAAATACAAATGAAATGTAATTGAATTATTGTAATGAAAATGATTTCCTTTTTAGGGAAATGTTGAATAATGTCTAAAACACTAATGATATACAATTTTATGGAGTCTTATTTGTCTCCACAAGGAAATATAGTCTCATAAAGTCTTCATAAACATAGAAAATTAATTTCAACTCCAATTCTTTAATCTTGACCTTACTTCTACTCCAATGCTCGAAAGAAGACTAATTGCTTGTTCAATTGAATGTAGATCTCAATTTTGCTCTCTTGAGTGGATATGAATTTGAATTGATGTCAAAATCAGAGGGGTAGACCTCCTTTTATAAATTATTGTTAAAAAATAACTTAATTTTTGAACATGATCTAACATGGGATCAAAATTCCTGCTCAAGTTGAATTATCGTTGTGAGGCCCCATAATGGGTCCTCACTGGAAGGACTATAGGGTTCGACGCTTTGGTCCCAAAGAACCAAGACTATAACCTTGGTCCTAACCAATAAGGGAGATGGGATGTTGGCGAGAAAGGTGTGTATAATGAATATTTGAGTTATTTGCATGGTGTGTAGAATCAGGGCTCTAATTGATGGAGGAGCACCTAACTTCTAACCATTTTGTTGATGCACTTTCCAGATTTTGGTTTGATAGTGCTTATTTTGGATTAGGTTTGTGAATAATTGACTACTCAGAGGTCCACATCTAAGTTGGATAGTCATTTGAAGGATGATTGTCAACCAAGTTGTTTGTTTGCTCAAATTTGGCCTATGAGCCCTTGGAAGCCTAAAATGGCATAAATTTGCATTTTGATGTAAAATGTCTTGTAAAAACTCATTTGTCATTTAGGAATGCAATTTTAATGTTAGGGAGTCATCTTAGGAGGTTTAGGATGAGTATAAATGCATAAAATGCAAAAATGCACATTTGAGCAAAAATTGTCATTGTTGTTGAACAATATTTTGCAACTTTTGAGCAACTTTTGTATTTTTTAGCACATCGGTGGTTAGGAAACCAACAAATATTTGGTTAGGATCCATATGGAATATAAAATTCTTTGGGAATGATTGTACATGGGTTGGCAAAAGCATTGAGCGAGTTTGAATAGATTTTGAAGGCATTTTCTAGTTTTTACCTTGTATTTTCTCATTTGTGGAGCAACAGTCTGTACCAGATGGAATGACCTTTCTAATGTAATTATATGAATTTTTTGTGTATGATATTGTATTTCTCACAAGGTGTTTGTAATTATTTTTAGTGAAGGTTTGAAGTGAGTTTATAAATTTGTATTACTCTCAGTCTGAGCAAGGGTTCAAGAGCCCAGTCATGGTTCCAACTTGAAATCCCTTGAGTTTCGCTCAATAACCCTTGGGAGTAAAGTTATAGAACCCTTATATAGTGTAAATAAGTTTTTTATTGGTCAGGAAGTTGTTGGGAATCAACTTTCCATCATTTCCTAATCGACCTCAGTCATTGCTCAATTAGAAAAATGATTGAAAATGCTGCATATGCTTGCAGGGAAGATCAGTTATGAAGGTGCCAAGTGTTTGGAATGAGAGAGTTAATTGTGGAAGAGTCTCCATGAAAAGGTGGAGGTGTGAAAGATTAAATAAAACAACAAAACCCATTGGAGAAGACTGCTAAGTCTTAAACCCTAAAAAAATGCCATTTTGGGATCCATACCAGTATAGACAGACCTGACTGTCTCACCTAGTGGATCCAAAATTTTGTCCAAAAGGGTGCTCAGATCACCAAATATTTTGGAAGGTTGTTTGAGTTATTTTTGAATATTTGCCCAAAAATCGGCAAGGTAGGGCTAATTGGGGCTCTAGGGCTACTAGGCCTAGAAAATAGGAGAAAGAGGGAACGATGAAAAATGAAGTAAAACCAATTGAAGAACTAGTTGAATGAGATGAAAACACCTTTATAACACCCATTAAAAAACCTGCAAGTAAATATTAGAGGATTGGATAACTTAAAGGTTGGATTTCCCCTTGTGAATCTCAACCATTGTTGAAGCAACTATTGATCACAACTTGATAGGGAGCTCTCTAAGGGAGTTTGAATATTTTGATTTGTTAAAAGAAAAGTGAAGACTGATAGGAACCCACTAAAACATCATCCAACTACCTATTGATCAAGGTTAAACTCTCTTTGAGAACCACTCCCCATCACTAATCAGGCCTCAGGGGATGAACACCAAGGTGAGCGCCCAAATGAGGACAAAATTATAAGGGAGAAAAATTTAGTATGCTACAACACAATCATATGATGAAAGCTTATGTCATAGCTTCAAGTAGCTCCAATATCTATTATACATAGATGAACATTTATATAATATTGATGTTTCACGTAATACTATTTGAGCATTGGATTCAAGAGTTTTGTACAATTCAATATAATTTTAACTACTTGTTTTACTTTGATATGCATCCACCTACTAGATTACATATGGTAAAATTTAGTAGAAAATATAATGGTAAAAATAGCATAAACACATTCCCTTTTACATTGATTTGCATTTTTTACAATTTTTCGTGTACATCAAAGTTGGAGAAAAAATATAATGCTAAGATTTACATATGTAATTTAATTAGATTTTATTGAATATAGTAACTACTTTTAAAGTGGCATTTTCCTGCATAAATATAGTTCATGACACTACCATATCCCATTTCTATTTTCTCATATCCCTATATATTTTATCATGATCCCTAGATCTCCTTTTCATTTTATGATTTTACATCAATGGGTATATATTCCTACATAGTTGTTTATAAATTCACAAATATGAACATAAAAATTTTAAAAATTAAAATTAAAATCTAAAAATTACCAAATGTTTTATTAGTCATTGCGATTTATTCGAGCACATGTATGTGTTGATTTGTGTGGCATATATGATATTACATATTAAATTATTTATTCATTCATTTGATAAAGTTTAAGGAAAACCCAAGTTATTGAAGAATATTACTTTTAAGCATTCTTAAAATATCATATCAAACATTATTGAAGTATTATAGTAGTTCTCATATATAATCATAGATCCAATGATGCATTCATATTTTCCTCAAAATCAATTTCAAACTTGTTGAATCATTCCAACTAGGGGACAAAATAATGAGAACATGACCCTCTCAATTTAGAATTTTTTTCAAAAGAGTTCATAATCATTGCAATTAGTCTATAAAACTATTGATATATTAGAAGATGAAGGCAATCAAGTTTGAATAGTATATTTTTTCCAGTTTATTCATGTTGTTACAAGTTCAAATTCACATGGTTGTTTAGTTTTTTAGGTATAAATGTTAACAAGGATAACACATAATCAATTCGTAGATTTGATGAAAATCATCTCATTGGGGCATAAAGTCCAAGATTTATGAAAATAAATCTTTGACACCTTGTACATTATATTTCAATCAGTAAATTTTGAGATAATTATAATATTAAATTTATAAGTAATATTCATGTCTAATTTAGAAACTATTATTTTCAATTCTAGTTTTTTTCTATATCTTAACTATGTTTATTAGTCATTGTATTATTGAATGTATTCTAAATAATTTATTCTTTTTTATTAGATAAAGTAGCAAGGGCCCAAACACATTACAAGATATAGAGGAAAAACTAAAAATACTTGAAGTGAAATAACAAAGAGGCAACTACAATGAATGTTAAATGATGTGAGGCAAATTGGTGCCACAAGAAGATAGAAAGCTTTTTACCAAAGCAAAGAACTAGTGGAAAGGAAGGGTCCTGATCCAGAACTTAAGACTTCTATTTTAGAATGTTAGATTAGAGAAATGGGTTTCTAAAGGATGTGGAAACCTTTTACCCTAGAGAATACCTTGAATTATAAAAAAAATAAATGATAGACCAAAGGAGATCTCACAATAAAAGGTACTAAAAATAAACTATTATAGGCAACCAAACTTGCACCAAGAGGTTTGAAACCAAATATTAATTTGAGTCTTGTAGAGAGGAAGATAGATACAAGAAATAAATCATAAAATAAGAAGAATAATATTGAAACTATCAACACAAATTCTTGTTAGGACTAAGATAAACTAACAACAAAAGAACTAAAAGATTGAGCAAAAATAGGCCTCATATAAAGACCATAAGTAGAATAAGGTCTATTAGTCACTTACATCTAATATATTGAATGAAAATACATGACCGAAACAACACAAGGAAGAATAGAATCCACCTCAAAAGGAGACGAAATATAGTAACAACTAGGGTTAGGGTATGAAAGACCCCTCTTGGTAGCACCATAGAATCATAGGAGAATCAACAGAGAGAGCCTTAGTTAGTTAAACTTAGGTAGTAGAAGAAATTTTAAATAGGCCAAGACCAAAAGAAGGCACATTAACCTCTTTTCTACATATAAATCATCAACAACAAAGTAACATCTGCAAGAATATAGTCCAAGATTAGGGTAGAAAAGAGAATGAGAACTTGTACAATCTGGGTAGTTGAAGCCCCCACACAACTATTCTGAAAGAAATTAGTTCTTTCCTAGAAGCCTCTAGGATAAATGACTTAGTCTAAGGGGAAAGACACCCTAATAGTGAATCAGAGTCTTGTTTTTCTCTATAACCATAGCTACAGTGCTAGTGGTATCAAAGCCAATAATAAAATCATGAAAATAATCATCAATTCCTTGGGGTGAGAGAATAGGAGAGAGAGGGAGAGTGGAAAATCCTCCACCAAGGACATTCTCAATAAGACAAAACTAAAGACTAGGTTGAGAGGAACATTCTAAATTTGGAGAAATCCCACTTTAAAAAATAAAACCATTCAATACCAACCCTAAAGGTCACAAGAATAGTTGATACAATTATTGGGGAGCCCACTAGAAGAAACCCAAGTAGAAATATAGATACGTTCATACTTTATAGATCATCCAAAGGACCACTAACTCCACATAAGCCATACAAATGCCAACCAAGTCACTAACCCAAAAACTCATATAAAAGCTGGTGGTTGAAGCATAGGAAACAACATAGGCCTTAGCTAGGGGAAAGGTTTATGGGAGAAGGAAACATACCACTTCAAGGAAAAAAATTCCATGGTATCTACCTTGCCATAGTGCTATCTGAACTGTCCTCTATTGGCAGCACCAATAAGGAAAACTGAGAGCGTGGGGTGAATATATTTTCACCAAGATAGAACAATTAAGCACAATATGAGATATGATCAACTACAATAAAAAGAAAGATAACAACAATAAGAACAAGACACATAACACAAATAGTTTTGATGTGGAAAACCAGGTTAAGGGAAAAAACATGGTGGGAACCTACCCACAATGAGATAATACTCAGTAGTAGTATATATAAATATGACAATGGAGAATGCACATGCATTCAAGCACATTGTCTACAACTCATTGTTCAAATTATAATGACTAAGAAGGCTCCAACCCTCAAGGAAGATTGACTACCTTATAAAAAATTCAAATTACAATCTAGAAAGAATAAACTATAACTATATCATCTGCTTATGGTTGATGAAAGCTCGAGTTAAGATCAAATGTCTTCTCTTCACCAATCTCTTCTCAACACACCACAACAAAAGATAAAATCACTTGTTCATACATACACCACTCTCTGATAATACAGACTCAACACCTCGACAAAATTTACATGAATATTGACCCATTTATACAGATCATCAATCTTGACAACAAGGTCAACCAAACTCATAACACCTCATTACAAAATTACATCACACAATACATAAATCAACCACTAGACCTATACTGTTGGCAATATTGCATTATAATAGACAATGAAAGACTGTTGGCATTTCTTAAGGATATTGAGAAGGTTGTTGATGATTATGGATTTAACTGATTAAAGATGTTTTACTATCTTGATATTATTATTTTGTCATTGATGTCAAGAAATTGATTTTCTAATTCAGTATGATGTTGCCATATATTGAGAAGAATGATATGAAGATTATGAAGAAGTCGGTAAAAGACACAGCAAAGAATATGATGAATAAAGGGATGAATAAGGTATTCAATGGGCAACTACTACCGAGTCAGACAATGATGAGATCATGATGTTTTAGATTGTTTTAAAATCATACATATGTTGTAAAATGTAAAGGTTAATACTATACTATGTTATCAACCAAAGAACCTAGTTGGTAAACCCTAAGGAACCTAGTTGGTAAACCCTAAGGTTATCGCTATCGGTTAATGAAGGTGGAATGTCTACCAAGTGAAGTTTAGTATTCACCGAGTTGTTACTGAGTTGTAACCGAGCTATAACAGAATGCATTAAATGTTTACATGTGGTATTTAATGAAAGAAGCTGATGAGCTAGAGTGGATCAATGATTGGTAAGTCATGGAAGAAGTTTGTTAATGAATCTAAGGCAATGGAAAGCCAGCATGAAGATCTATAGCTTAGATTGAACTGCAATACCCTAGTACAAGTTCCAAGACTAATATTCAAGTTCCAAGGCAGGGTAAAATGTTTTCTGATCGAAAGATGCATTGAACCTGGAGAAGATTGAAGATCTGATGGCTATGATTGATCATGGGAAATGTGATCAAGGAGATTAAGAGGTTACCTAATTGTTTATAAATAGGAAAATGTTGATAAACAATGTATGCGGGCAAGTGTATGCACAGGGGTGCTACATAGTGATTACCGAGCACAGACGCTTGAAGACCTATTAGAATAATAGAGTATTGAAGCTCATCAGATAGACAAGATTAGTTCTATGTCTAGATTGTATTGAACAAATAAGAATTTGCTTTAGTATTTTAGATGTGAAGTTGCAGATAGATTTTTACTACTGTTATTTTGTGAAACTGATAGAAAATATCTTAACCGAATGGACTTGACAGTCTTATATGTAAATCCTCTAGCAAGGTGACATTCTAATTGAGTGTTTGAAATCCTTTGACAAGGTCACTTCTAACAAAGTGAAGATCCTAACAGATCTGAGGGAAATCCCTTAACCGGGTCACATCTAGCAATGTTTTTGTAATCTTTAATAGGATTTTCTTTTAACCGAGCATACTCTAGAAGAGTATATTTCTTAGTAGGTCTGAAATCCCACAGTGGTTTTTCCCTATTTGGGATTCCACGTTAAATCTAGTGTTATGAGGTTTATATTGTTCATATGCTTTTGAGTTTGCATGTTTGATAGTTTTGGATATATGACTGATATATATGTTATCGAGGTTGAATCTGATGTTTTTATGGATGATTAAGTTTGTGTGATTCACCCCCCCCCCCTCTCATCTTGTTGGCTATTGGATTTGTACTTATATTAAGTATTAGAACTATCAATTGGTATCAAAGCTTTGGAGTATAGAAGGAAAGTTTAAAGGCACTTGAGTTAAAGATCCAAAGATGTATAAGAGGGATGCACTGAAGCTGAACAAGTCAAGTTTCTCTACATGGTAGAAAAGGATGAAGTTACATCTATTAGGCGTTGAATATCCTATATACTATTTGGAGAATGATTTTGTCACACCAAGCACCTATCCATTGACTATGGAAGAGATAAAGGCAAAGCAAGAACATATTCAAGCAATGATTGAAATAACATCTGCATTGACCGATTCAGAGTTTAATGATCTAGAAGGTTGCAGTGATGCAAAGGCAATGTGGGATAAGCTCATATCAGTATATGAAGGAGATGAACATGTTCAAAGAGAAAAAGCAGACAGTTTAAGAGGACAACTTGAATCTATGAGGATGAATGAAGGTGAAAACATAACTTAGTACAGTACAAGACTAAAGGAGATTGTCAATCAAATCAAAGGAGCAGGTGGAACTATTGAAGAAAAAGATATAACAAGTAAGTTGTTAAGAACCCTTCTACCAGCTTATGCAATCCAAGTCTCAGCAATTAGTGAATTGAGGTCTGTACCTAATATGCCAGTTTCTTTGGATGCTACTATTGGTAAGCTACATGCATTTGAGTTAAGTAATTTTGATAACTGTAGATGTCTAAAAATGGTCAATGCTTGCGGAATCATACTTTAACATTGACACATTGCCTCACCTTAGGGTTTTTGCTCCACATTAACATTTCTCCTATGATTCGCACTTGGTCTTTATCATTTGCAAGCATCGAGTCATTCTTTTGCATTCTTCATTTGTCTCACTTTTGAATTTGGTCTTGTCAATAACAATATTTGTCATGGTTTTGATCGATCTTATCTTGTCGCATCAATGTGCGTACTCATTTGTCATATTTTGGACGTCGTTAATCCTAATTAGGGTTTTGTCCTTTTATCAATCTTGTCATCATGTGATTGATTTGTCATCAATCATTGTCGTTATCAATCTTGTCATCATGTGATCGATTTGTCATCGATCATGGTCATTTTCAATATTGTTGTTTTGCAATCTATTTTGTCATCGATCCTTGTCTTCTTGTCAATTTTGTCATTTTTCAATCAATTTGTCATCGATCGTCATCTTTCTCAATCGTGTCAATTTGGATCAATTAGTCATTGTTCCTCGTCAATTGGTGCATTTATCAATCAAATTGTATGTTAGTATTGATCTTTTATCAAGTCAGAATCATGATCAAATCGAATCGATAATCAATTATCCTTCATCAGGCCTAATTTTCATCGTTGCATTTCTAATTCATCTTTTAGGGTTTCATGATTTTATTCATTTAACTCTGTTTGTCATTTCTCCCTCTAGCTTAAATAATTTATTTATTTATCCTAAGTCTTCGTGTCACAATTAAATGTTTAATTTATTTGGTTAACTAATTATTCCTCTTTTTGTGAATTAATTAATAGATGAAAAATTATTAATTAATTTACCTAATTTCTCCTAATTTTTAATTTCATAATTTTTCATCAATTCCTAAATTCCATCTTTGTGAATTAATTAATAAATGAAAAATTGTTAATTAATTCACTTAATTCATAATTTTCCTCATTTTCTAATTTCCAAATTCCTATTTTCCAATTTTCTAATTTTCCTAATTTCTAATTCAATTTCCTCCTATTTTTCCCCTAATTTCATGGGAATAACATTTCAATTTTTCATAATTTGTCATAATTAACAATCAATCAATTTTGACATAGAAAGTTGTCATAATTTTGTCATGAATTATCAATCAATCAATTTTGCATAGAAAGTGCAAATTTGTCATAATTTGTCAGAATTGACATTCTTGACTTGCAATTTCCATTTGAATCTCTTCATGCTAATTTGATCTTTTCTCCAATTTGTCTATAAATTGGATGAATTTCTTCAATCCCATCTAATCACTTTGTCGAATCAATCATGCTTTGAGTATTCTTGCGCTACTATCTTGTCTACTTGCTTTCATCTCATGTGTATGCACTAGTAGGTGAGATCCACAACAAAGCTATTTGAAGAAGAAAGAAGGACAATGGAGCCACATGAAGGAGACATTCAAGTCTACATTTGGTTTGCTTAAGTTTTTAATCTTGAATACCTTGTTTTCATATCTATATTGGATGTAATTAGGATTGATCATTGCGTTTGAGCTTTTGTGATTGAGCTATGACTAATGTTTATATTTGCTTTGATGATTTTTGATTTCCTAGCTACATTAATTGGTGAACCCGATGTGAACTAACCCCCTAATCATGGTTTTGAGTGCTTTTGAGTTGATTTGTAGGTTAAAAACCCAAGAAACAGGGTAATGCAGGGTTTTCCGGGGACTTCAGCGCCTATGTGAGACAATCTACGCCTATGTCAAGCATTCTGCACCTGTGTCAAGGATAATCTATGGCTGTGTCAAGCATTTTGTGCCTGTGTCAAGCATTCTGCGCCTATGTAGGGCCAGAAACAGAGGTAAAATGCAGTGTTATTCACTTGAAAATTGTTCTGTTTTGCATGTTGTTTCTGCTTTTTGGTTTTTTTGGTACTAATTCTCTATGCAGCACCTTGGCATATGCATGACAAGGACAACAAATGAAACTACTAACATGTTTTATATAGGTTCGATATTCAAAGACTAAACATATCAAACTTCTGACTTGGGTTTTGCAGGTTGCCTTGGACTACAACTAAACTTTCTGTTTGTAATTAATATTTAGGCACCTAGTATGATTTCTAAATAGGATGGAATGAATGCATGTTTGCTTTGATTGTTGAGTATGACATTGGAGTAGGAGAGTATGCTCTCATCCTTCTTAGGGTGATTAGAAATCCAGATCTTTGATACCATGCTCATGTTTTTGATTGTGTGTCACCTTTAGATGGCCTGCCTTTCCGACCATTTGCTTTTGCAAGCAAGTGATAATCATGAGAAGGGAATGACCCAAAGTGAGTACAGCTAGAATACCTTGGCATTCTAACTCACTATAAAAAAATACCTGATGGGTGAAAGCTTTGAAGGAAGGGTTACGTGGGAATTGCAATTACTTGGGAAGTGATGACCCTTGAACTCTTTCTCATATCAACATCTAAGTAGGACCTCACGGTATAAATTGTGCTTGTGTGACTACATTTGTTTTGTATCTTGGTGGGCTTAATGTCTCAATCATGCTTGCGTGACACCAAGGAGTAATGCTTAACATAAATCCTTACTAAACACCTTGTATTTAGAGGCCAAAAATCCTTCTAGTTGATTGAGAAGGACAAGTTCGGATACTTGGAAGAGATACTAAGTTCGCCATGGGGAGATTTCCATGGGGATTGATGCTTGGCTTCCTTGAGAAGTGAGTACTGTGGAGGGGAGCTTGTGGGGTCAAGCATCTATGTATTCTCCTTGAATCCCATAATGAGTCTACCTCTCAAGTACCTAATGTCCTTGCCTACCATAAGAAATGTGTGAATGAGCATGATTGTATTGAGTCTAAGTTGAAATATCTTGTCTTCTTTACTTGTCAAAAGTTGATTTGTGTATCATTTCAAAAACAAGACAAATTGATTCAAAACAAGGTTAAACACAAGAGCATTTCATCCAACAAAGTTCAAAACACCTTCAAACATGGTTGTCAAACATTCTTTCAAAATCTTGTCTCAACATTTATGTCACTTAGATCTAGGTTCATCTTAGGTTTGCATTTTGCAAAGTTCATTGTCAACTACCAAGGTTAGGTTTCACCTAGGTCATACTCCTTTGCATATCAATAAGGGTCATCCATTTGCATGTTTCCTCTTGCATTAGAGTAATACCATTATCATGCATTCATATTTGCATACCCTAGGTCTCTTCATTAAGTTTAGGTCATTATCATATCATATTAGGCTTACTTGCATAGTAATTGTCCCTTAGCATATAGTGTCCAAACTAGGTTTTTCATACTTGAGTAATCCAAATCTTTGATAAACCCTAAGTCATTGTTAAGAAGTCTAGACCTTATCAAAACTTTTCTCTTTTTGTCATTATTATCATTTGGTCAAACCTAGCTTAGTAGCCAAGCATATAGGGGAGACATTGTCATTTTGTCCTTTGAGGTCTAGACATCATTTCAATTTCCTAAGGGTCTCTTTTAGATTTGCATTCCAAAAAGTTTGTCAAAATCTTGAAAAACAACCAAAAAACATAGGTTGCATTCTCATTTATTTAGTTTGCATTTAGTTGCATATCATATATTGTCCTTGAAAATTTCCAAAATATTGCATTTGCACAAGTGACATGCCTATTGAAACAAGGTCAATTTCTAAGAAGATGGGTGAACCAACATATCAACCCATTGACAACATATCAAATTCATAGTTTCAAACTAGTCAAACAGTATAAATTGAAGGTTCATCAAGCACATCACTACCACCATATGGAATGGTTCAACTTGGACCACCTCCATTATATGAACCAATGTTTGTACCTATGAAACTAGGACATGGGAGTGTTCTACCAACACCAAGAGGAAATGCACCTTTCGATTGGAATCAACCAAACCTGCAACATAAGATTCAAACATTACATGAGGAACAAACTCTTTCACAAGGATTTGGTTCAGATCAAGGCATTCAACAAGAAATGAATCCAAATGTCCAACTAGATTCTTCATTAGATTTTGATGCTTCTAATGATGTTGACATGTTCCTTCAAGATCCAAAGTTGACGGAAAAGATGGATAAATTCTTGAACAAGGTCTTTAAGATGTTCCCACAAAAATATCTTAACATGATGAGTAATGTGACCTCCTCAAGTGAGAAAATAAATGTGCAACAACAACAAGGCGGTGAGCTATTAAGTTTCTCTCCGCATCCAAATGAAGAAAATACCCAACAAGAAACTCAACCTACCTTGATGAGTAAACGTGCTTCAAAGGCATTGATAGTGACTATTCCTCAAAAGTCACCATTTGAGACAATAAATAATCCATTATTCAACACAACACCTATAACACAAGATCAAATGAAGATCACACAAATATTGACAACTATCCCTCAACAAGAAGTGGTTCCTTACATGCATAAAATTGGATCAAAATATAAGATACAAGAAAGCTTCACGACTGGAATGCCTGATATCACCAATGTCCAAAACAATTCCATGATGCAACAAAGTTCCTATGTCCCGTTAAGCTCAATATATTTGCCAAACACTATTGCGACAAATCCTTTAATAATGGCGACACAAAGAGCTACGGATAGTGGTTTGCACCAACAACAATTGTTGTAACAATTGAGTAATACACAAAAGATACAATCGAATGTGCAAACAAGCAATGTACAACAACAACAATATCACATTCGACAACAAATTGCAGTGCCTTCTTCCCCATTACAAGTTAATGCAAACTTGCAATCATCACAATGGATTGGACAAACAACACAGCAAGTTAATGCAAGTGTCGTACCCCATCTTAAGGAGAAACAACAAAAACCACCCAAACAAAGTTTTTTGCAAATGATGGGATTTACACTGCGACAACAACTGGCACAAAGTCAGCAAATTCTTATTCGTCAACATCAACAACAACATGTGCCTCAATATGTTCCAAGACAAACAAGCTATCATACTTCACAACCACAATTGGTGCTTGTGCAATATCAACAACACACTCAATTGCAATATCAACCTAGGCTACAAGAAGCACAGCAACAAGGTCGATATCAAGGCATGGCCCAACCACAACAACAAGAGATGTACCAAGAACATTATATGCCGGAGACACCAAAAATGACCATTTTAGAGCATCAACAACCGATCAAGATTTATGTCCTAATCCATTTGACAAGAGCTTATACATGCCTCCATTCCCTAAGCATTTTGAAGCACCTATTTTTGAGAAATATAAAGGGAATGGCAATCTGAAAGATCACATTCGAGCATTTTTTGTGGCATGTACTGAAGTAAGTTATGAGAAAACATATTTAATGCGATTATTTGCACGAAGTCTCATGGGACAAGCCATGGATTGGTATTCGCATCTACCAGGAAATATAAAGACTTGGTCTGAATTGGCTCAATAGTTTATATCTCACTTCGCATTCAACATCAACAGTGATGTGACCATGGCAGATTTATGCAACACCAAGCAAAAGCAAGGTGAACAGTTAGTGACTTTCTTGCAACGATGGTGAAGCTTGTATAGTCATTCTTCCCTAGATATACTTGAAGAACAACAAGTGAATCTATTTATCCAAAATTTGGTCCCAGAAATGATGTATGAACTAAAATTGAAAAGTTCTAGTACTATAGAGAAACTCATTAAAAAAGGGATGAACATTGAAACTGCTCTTGTAGCCAAGGGAATCATTAAGCTTAACAAAGACAGTGACAACATGAACAATTCAGGGGATAGAAATAGATTTTGGTATAAGAACAAGAATGTCACTAATGATGGAGTTGTTGATGCAAGAGCGGTGAATGCAAATCAACCCCCATTCACAATCAAGAAATTGAGTGTTCCTAATATATCAACTATGGAACAAAATCAAACACCAATGAGCAATGTTACTCAATAGCCACAATACCAACAACATACTCAACAATACACTCAACAATATAATCAACAACAAGGTCAGCAACAAAACCAGCAACGCAAACCTTTCCGATCGAGGGATGGGCCTCCTTGACAATTTACGCCATTGGGAGAGCCTATTGAGTTAGTAATGAAACAATTAATACAAGCAAAATTTATTAAGCTACCAGATATCAAGGCAGAACCAGTGGTAAAACCACATTGGTGGAATGATAATGCATACTGTGAGTACCATCTGTCAAAAGGACATAAAACTATGTCATGTTTTCAATTGAAACATATGATTCAAGAATTGTTAGAGCAAGGAGTAATTGAGGTAGATGTACCCAACATGACCTCTAACACTGATCATACCATTTTCAAAACTCCTTTTCTTGATCATGACAAGGGTAAGGCATCTTCTTCAAACTCTACCCAAACAACAAATTATGCAAATACTGGTTTCAACAATGTCATCAATTGTTTTCGAGCATCAAATGAGTATGTTTCCACCATAAGAATAAAGGGACAAGATCCCTCTTGCACACTCACCACTCATCAATCCAAAATAGTCCTGAAAGGAGCTCCTGCGGCTCCTCCCAAACCAACTCCTACAAGTCAGTATAATCTCTTGGATCATCTAGGAAAGACACCTACACAAATATCAATCCTTGAGTTGTTGAAAATGTCCCCCATGCATCGTGCAGTCCTAGATAAAGCTTTAATTGAGTCCACTGTCCTGACAGGCATTGATGTTGACCAGTTTCAAGCCCGAATTGGACATCTAGCTATTTCCCAAAATGTTGCATTTTCTGATAATGATATCTCACCTGATAAGCTCCCTCATAATGATCCTTTACACCTAGAAGTCTTTGTCCATAATTCCAAAATCTGACGAGTCTTGAAAGATGGTGGAGTGGGTCTTAATATTTGTACCTTGAGAGTGGTCATTGGCCTTGGTTATACATAAAATGACATTGATGCTTCCAAAAGAATAACAATCAAAGCATATGATGATGTTGAGCGCCCATCCAAAGGGATAATTACATTGCCTATCAGAGTTGGTCTAGTGACATAAAACACTTTCCTGTAGGTCCTAGACCTTGATCTCCCTTACAATATGATTCTTGGCCGTCCATGGATCCATGCAATGAAAGCAGTTCCATCCACCTATCATCAATGTTTGAAATATCCTTACAATGGAATTGAGATAACAATTCCAGGAGATCCTAATCCATTTCAATTTTGTGCTACTCTAAAGAATACCCCTCAGCAGCAAGTCCCCATCAATAGTGAGGCCAAATCACATAGTTATGTGGATCCTAATGAATTGTTAGATGCTGTCAAAGGAAAATTGAAGATACAAGACCAAGGATGCAGAGAATATTCAATGGATCAAACATTCCTCATCGGGAATTTACCAATATCTCCAAAATCATATGGCAAACTGCATTTGTTGCAAAAGGAACCTAAGATGGCTATTCAATATCAGCCTCCCACTACATTTACAAGATGGGGTGAACTTGACAAAGAAACTTTAGATGATGATGTCATAGATTGGCTTTATAAGGATCCAACTAAGACCCCACCTATCAGGTTGCTAGTGGAATGGTGTGACAAAGGATTTACTATGCTGGAAAAGAAAGGATATGACGGCTGCAGTGGCTTAGGCCTAAACAACAATGGAAGGCTAGAACCTGTTATACCCAAGATGCGACCTCCAACTTTAGGGTTAGGTTTTGTACCATTGCAAATTGGATCCTCACCTACCAAAGTGACCACATGTGGAAAAGGGTGTGAAACTAATGATGAAATAACACTTGAGGATACCCGACCAAAAACTAATTCCAATGAATGGGAGTGGAGTTCTTTTTCTTCTAGCTCCTATGCCCTTGACAATATTTTCCTTGACCCTGATAATTTTCTTATGGAAGACAAACATGAAATAACTCCTCTTCCTAAAACATGTCCTAATGCTTAGATAGAGTCATTCTGGGATCCAAGCTCTGAATCAGATACAAGTAGTTCAGACAGTGATACCACAGATGTTTACATCTTTACCATATCAGCCCTCTCTCTCCTTAAAATCGATGATGACATGCCCCTCGTCTATCCCAATCTTATCCAACATGACCAACAAGAACCACTCACATTGGACTATTTTCAAAATGACAAAGCAATTGTAGAATTCCTTGGACTACGGGAAGGCATACCACAAGGTGATCATAAGGTAGGATTTGCTATCGACCTAGATTCCACAACATATTTTGGGGAGTCAACTCCATCTTCTAGTCATCAAACTGAAAAAAGAAGAGAAAAAGTAAAAAATCAAAAGAATAGATCTCTGAGTGAAAATCGTAAGGCACTCTCTGATCATGTAAAAGTAAAAATAAAAGACGTACCTATGGGTGAAAACCTCTTTGAGGCACCCAAAGGTGGAAGAGTGGACATACCCCTATCAAGTCAGGATAAATCAACATTGCTTGTGGAAATGACTGAGGAAATCAATTTGGGTACACCTGACAACCCTAAGGTCATTCATTTTGCTGCTTCTCTATCAAAATAGGAAAAGATAGATTTTGTCAATTTCTTTTTTGAGAAGAAGATCAGCTTTGCATGGTCCTATGCAGATATGCCTAGCCTCGATCTAGAATTAGTCCTTCATCATTTGCCATTAAAAGCAGATGCCAAGCCTGTCAAATAGAAACTTAGAAAGATGCATCCCCAGGTGGCTCTTTTGGTCAAGGTAGAACTGAAAAAATTACTGGATGTGGGCTTTATAAGACCCATCGATTATGCAGACTGGATTTTAAATTTTGTACCAGTTAGCAAAGTAACTGGGGGCATCAGAATCTATACAAATTTTAGGGATCTCAATAAAGCATGCCCTAAAGATGATTTTCCACTGCCAAGTATTGACATCATAGTTGACATGACTACTGGATATGCGATGCTCTCATTGACGGATGGTTTCTCTGGCTATAACCAAATTTGCATTGCTCCTGAAGACCAACATAAGACTGCATTCACATGTGCTTGGGGTACCTATTGTTGGAATGTGATGCCCTTCGGTCTTAAAAATGCAGGCGCAACATATCAAAGAGCAATGATGACAATTTTCCATGATTTCATGCATACTTTGATGGAGGACTATGTTGATGACTTATTATGCAAATCTGTCACAAGAGATAGTCATTTAGCCATCCTGGGCCCAATCTTTGATTGAATGGAGACCTACAAGCTGAGACTCAATCCAAAGAAGTGCGTCTTTGGTGTCACAACTGGAAAATTACTAGGGTACATTGTTTCTCACGAAGTCATTGAAGTCGACCCTGCCAAGTTTAAAGCAATAATGGATATGCCTCCTCCTAATCTCCGTCAACTACGTAGTTTGCAAGGAAACTCTAGTCAATCCGTCGGTTTATAGCTCAGTTGGCTGAAAAATGTCATCCATTATAGCATCTATTACATAAAGGTGTCGCTTTTAAATGGACTGAGCAATGTCAATCAACCTTTCAATCTCTTAAAGACTATTTGCTATCGCTGCCTATTCTAATGCCTCCTATAGAAGGAAAGCCATTTATATTGTATATTTCTGCAACTAAAACGGCACTAGGAGTTCTCTTGGCCCAACAAGATGAGAACGGCAAAGAGCGAGCTATTTATTATATCAACCGGACACTAGTAGGCTATGAGTTAAATTATTGAACTATTGAAAGGGCATGCTTAGCAGTGGTATTTGCAACACAGAAGCTCTAACACTATATGTTAAATCACCAAACATTGTTGGTTGCAAAAATTGATCCCCTAAAATACTTGCTTAGCAGAGCAGCTTTGATGGGTCGCCTAGCAAAGTGGGCTATGATCCTTAGTGAATTTGATATTGAGTATATGGAGCGAAAGGTGATAAAAGTACAAGTCATATCAAATCAACTTGCAGAGGCTCCTATTTATGATGATCATCTGATGTTGACCGATTTTCCAGATGAATCAGTCTTTGCTCTCACATCTTCTAACGAATGGAAGTTATACTTTGATGGATCCCATACCAAGTTCAAGTCCGGAGCAGGCATCTTTTTTGTCACCCCTCAAGGTGATGCTATTCCCAAGTCCTACAGAATCACTTTTCATTGTACCAATAACATTGCAGAGTATGAAGCACTGGTCACAAGACTCCAAGTAGCAGTCCACTAGAATATCACATATTTGCAAGTCTACGGAGATTCTCAATTAGTCATCCAACAAGTGAATGATGACTATGAAACAAAACATGAAAAGTTTATTCCCTATAAGCATATGGTAGATTTCTTCAAGACAAAATTCATGGCTATCCATTTCAGTCAAGTTCCAAGAATGCAAAACAAGTCGGCAGATGCGATGGCTATGATCGCTTCCATGTTAAATATGCCCCACAATATGGACAAATGTGAATTTTTGGTTGAACAGTTGCTGGTTCCTTCTTTTGACATTCCGACAGCAGATGTGATGTGCATTCTTATTGGTCCCAACTCCCCGTGGTGCAATGATGTATAACAATATTTGAAATCCCAAACCTTACCACCTAACCTTTCCGCTAACCAACACCGAGCCTTCATCTGACAGACAGCCAAATATGTCATCATCACCGACACCCTTTACTGTCATTCCTTTGACCATACCCTCCTCAAGTGTTTGGATTCTGATGAAGCACAAATGGCTTTACATGAGGTTCATGATGGTATATGTGGGGGCCATTTCAATGGTCTGATCTTAGCCAAAAAGTTGATTCGTGCTAGGTATTATTGGCCCACTCTGGAAAAAGATGTTCATGATTTTGTTAAGAAGTGTTACAAATGCCAGATCCATGGAAACTACATTCATGCACCAGCCTAAGAGCTTCATTCTGTCATATCTCTGTGGCCCTTTTCTCAATGGGGATTGGATCTTATTGGCAAGATTCACCTGACATCTACAAATGGACACAAGTTTATCATTACAGCCACAGAGTATTTTACAAAATGGATCGAGGCTATCCCCAAGACCTATATCAATGGTGTGCAAATTTCAAAATTCCTATTGAATTATATCATATGTC
The DNA here is from genome assembly GCF_030272615.1 of Cryptomeria japonica. Lineage (NCBI taxonomy): Eukaryota > Viridiplantae > Streptophyta > Pinopsida > Cupressales > Cupressaceae > Cryptomeria > Cryptomeria japonica. The sequence continues at coordinate 86,942,677 of NC_081411.1, read as the reverse complement.
GGTATGGGGTTCCTCTTTCCATAGTCACAGATAATGGTTGCCCCTTCAAGAATAAAGATGTTAAGGAACTCTATGAAAAGTTTCATATCCAACACCATTTCTCCAGTCCATACTATCCATAGGGTAATGGTCAAGCCGAAGCATCAAATAAAACCATTATCAAGATCTTGAAAAAGGTTGTCAATGACACTGGTCGAGATTGGCATGTACAGTTGAATCCAGCACTATGGGCCTATTGCTCTTTTATCCACACACCTACTGGTGCAACACCTTATTCCTTGGTGTATGGTGTGGAAGCCATTTTACCCTTGGAAGTGGAGATTCCTTCCTTGCGTGTTTCCTTGCAACATCTGATTGATGATGAGATGCACAGAGTCTCTTGGTTGCACCAACTTGAAATGTTAGATGAGAAACGTCAAACAACCCTGACACATTTGCAAGCATATCAAAACAGTCTTCGTTGCTCTTATAATAAGAAGGTCAAAGGGTGACACTTCGAAGTGGGAGATCTAGTTTTAAAAGAAAACCCCAAGAATGCACAATCTACTGACATCATCAAAGGAAAGTTTGAACCTAATTGGGTTAGGCCTTTCATAGTGACTGCAGCATATGGCTTGGGGGCATATCAGCTTGCCACTCCAGAAGGTGAACCTTTGTCTGATCCTGTAAATAGCATGCACCTCGAAAGTATTGGGCATAATTTTCTATCAGCACTTCTTCAAGTATGATCCTAAAAAAATACAAAAAAAATAAAAAAAGAATAAAATAAAAAAAAAGATCAAAAAATACAAAAAAAAATAAAAAATAAAAAATAAAAGAGAAAAAGAGGAAAAAAGTAAAGAAAAATGATTCGCCCTCTAGTGAAAACTTGGCAAATAGGCGCTTTGGGCAAGTACCTTAGTGAAAACCTGGCAAACAGGCACCATGTGTAATGAGATCATTGCTCTGTCATCTATCATGACCTCTAGCTATGCTTTCTCTCAGCCGGTTTATCATGTCTATCTTTGTCCTGACCCAATGTTTAGTTCCAGGCCTGTGATTAGTCAGCATCATTGTCTTGCATCCTCCGTTTCTTGTGCATACATTTTGGTCCTGGCCTCTATATATGTCTTTCAGATGTGCATTGGGTGCATTTCCTTTGTCATGATCAATCACTAGAACTTATTGAAAATTGAAAAATGTCCTGAAAAAATCTTAAAAATTGAAAAATGTCCTTAAAAAATCATAAAAAATTGAAAAAATGTCCTGAAATAATTCAAAAAAAAAAATTGAAAAAAGTCCTTAAAAACGAACAATTTTTTTTTCAAAACATTAAAATCCAAAAACAAGCATTTTGCAATAAATAACCCCTTTGTGCATAAGACAGATCACTGAGCATCCCTCCGACGACACACAATCATACACTGCACTTTACTGCAAATCATGCATAAACAGATAAACTTTTTCCATCAAACCAGACATTCAAACTGGTCAAAATTGTCATATCAATCAACTTAAAAATCATTTGTCCTTGTCACTACTATCATGGGTCTTATACAAGGTGTGGTATACTTGAAACTAGACTGTGTCCTGTCTTAGATGGGGTACCGCATGTCCTGAAACTAGATAGCATGATCGTCCTATCAACACTTTCAACTTTTGACAATGAAGATCAAGATGTTTGTTTGACTTGTTGGGATTTGTGCATCTTATCTTTTTACTGATTTATCTTTGGCTTCGATCATGTTCCTATGTTGCTCGATGATGTCACTGAGTGATTTAGAGTGACCGGGATGGTTCATGGTCCCTTTCATTTTTTGTTGTGATTGTTGTTTGTCTGCAATGTGTCTGTCTTTTGCAAAAAGGGTTGCATTTCAGCTCTGGCCTTCAATGCCATGATGCTACGCATCCATTTTTCTACATTAAAATAAAGGTTCTCACCTACAAAGTGCATTACTGAAAGCAAGTTTTTTCTTCATCTCTAACTGTCCTCTATCTCATTTTCTTCTTACTAATATTTCTTCCATCAATTCAGATAGTCAGTTCGGTCTGGTGCTCTGATTTCCTCAAACACATATGCTACATCCTGCATTCATTGGTTAGTACATTTGCATTATATCGAATATCACATCAAGCATCATATCCAGCATTTTATCCGTTTCATATTATAAATGCATCACAAACATATAAAAATGCATCCATACATGTTCCACAATGGTCCATAAATAGTGCATAAGATATCCATGCATGGAAAATAACTATAAGTCATAACACATTGCATCCCATCATGTCGATGCATATCATATCATATATCCACATAATATCGGAGTACAAAATTGGACTGTCTGTCCTAAGTATGGCCTGTAGGCTGACTACATAATGTCAAACTACATCTGTCTCTGTCCTAAGGAGCACATGCCTCTGTCACTCGGTGCTCCCTCTGTCCTCCTCATCCCTGCCATGTCTCATAGATGATGTCCCTCCTGGTCCTGGCTGTGGTGGTCTCATAGGTCCACTCACCCCCATGCTGCTCAATGACCTCCGAGAGCGTGCCCTGCTCTCTGTCCTCGATCGTGCCTGATATGAAGCTGCTCTCTACTCTGGTGGAATTGCACTCTCATATAGTGTCCTCCAATGGCATATCTCCTCTTTGGTCTCTACCAACATCTGTGCCATCTCACGTGCACTGGCATCCCTAATCGACCCAATATACTCAGTGACTCTCTGTTCTTCTCTCTATGCCTAAGCTTTTTTTGTATCTCGAGCCACTATAAGTCTGGTTATCTCTGCTTTGAACTGATCCTGCTTTGTCCTCAAGATGGCATTCTATCTCTCTAATGTTGTAATGTGATCATGCTGACTCACTATGGTAGCCTTGCACATCTCCATCTCCTCTATGCTAGCTGTCTCTGGCTCTATGGGTATATCCTGCAATGACTCCTGATCGACTGCACCTGGCTCATAATCGTCATCCCCCTCATCATCTCCATCCTCATCATCCCCCTCATCCTCATCCTTTCCCTCATCCTCCTCATCCTCATCATCTCCCTCCTCCTCTCCTGTGAGTGGGAAGTCCTCCTATCTCCTCGGTACTGGAATGTCTGGATCTGTCAATGGCACTGGCTGTCGTTGTGCAAACCATCGCTCATACTCCTCTGTCATCCCAACATCCTCCACATCTGATCTCCAATCCCACTATCTCTATTGTAGCTGTGTGAAGTCAGCATATGCTATGTGTGGCTGAATCATACTCCCCCATTGACTTGTCTCTCTGTGAGATTGGGCAAATTGTTCAGTCCTCCTGGGTACATCCTGCCTCTCTCCAAACTATTGTCTGACTCTCTTCGGTAGGTATATCTCAATCACTCTTTGGTGATTCACTGGTTGCCCAATTAGGTACCTCTCCTATCTGCAATACAGTAGCTCATCACTATCATCTGACCATCCAGGACAATCATGATATGGCCTCCATGTGAACTCTCTCAATCTATCTAGCTCGTGTCGCGAGTACAATATGTATCCAAATAGACCCTGTCTCAATGCTCCCCCATAGCAATACACATATGGTCAGTGTGGTAATACCGGTCTCTCTACAATTGGTCGACATATGGCTATGTACTCGAATGCCCATACCTGTAATAATGTGACTCCATAGCTCAAAGTCTGCACCCCCTGATATGCTATCTGATGCAACTGAAAATATAGCATAGCTAGTACACATGGTCCCCATGCATACACCGTACCCTCTATCACCATCCACTCTAGCACTCTACCCCATCCAATCAGGAATCCATGTTCTCGTCTGTCTCCTGCTAGTAGGCATGCTATCACCATATACCGCCGATCATACTCTGATGCCATGGTCTCCCAGCCAATCTCCCTCTCTACGATATCTAGATCCTCTGCATCGCACTCAAATAATCTACACAATGCATCTCTCCCTATCACTGGGTCATACTCCACCATCTCTCCATGAATCGGAATGCAGAGGATACGCCATAGATCCTCTAGTGTCACAGTCGCCTCTCCAGTCGCCAGATTGAAAGAGGAGGTCTTCGAATGCCATCGCTCTGCCAATGCGGTAAGTAGTCCTATGTTTGCCCTAATCTTGGGCATGAATGTGATATAGTATATCCCAAGTCCTACTAATGTATCTTTGTCTATGCTTCTAAGTCTATGTCATAACATGAAGCAGTCTGGTTGGTTCTCCCACATGATCAATGGATACTGTCGACTCTGCATCACAATTGGGGCACATTTTGTTAGTTTTAGGGTTTGCTCCTATTGGCTGCATTTCCTTGTTTCATGTCCAAATTAGAGTTTTTTTCATCTATTTTGACCTATCCTATTCTTATCCCCCCTTTTCGGATCATTCACATGCCAATTTTGACCAAAACTAAGGTTGCAAATGCACACCTGCACCTGTGTGCTCACTCCTATGCCTGTGTAACACAACCTGCACCTATGTCCCCCTACACAAGTGCAGAAGACTCTACACAAGCGTAGGATTCACCCTACACAAGCGCAGAAGTCAGTTTCTGCATTTTCTGTGGGCCCCACAATGTCTCGCAAGCCAGTCAAATTCTTAAAATTGAAAATATGGGTTTTTGAGATACATACCACTACTCCCACATCGTCCTATCGTCTAAATGTGCGTACACATTCTCTGAAGTAATCTACCATTGGAATGTTTGCCATCTTTCTGCAAGTGTCCTTTTCCAGAGCAACAAATCCTCCTCTTTGGCTAGTGCAAATGAGCAATTTTCACTCTCTTTGTCTCATTTATAGATCTTTGTCAGTGCATAGATGGACGTGCACCCTCTCCATCTTATGCTGGTCACAGTCTTTTGCATCTTTAATTGCTTGTCCTTCGTGCATCCAGTCTCCGATTTTCAATCTGTTTGCTCCTATCATGCTTTATCATTCTTATCGATTAATTGGCCTCTTTTCTCGATGTTTTCGGCCAATTTCTTGAGGGGGCATGCATATGTCATTGTCAGTGTCTGGGGAATTTTCATTATTGTTCTTTGAAACAACACTTAAAATCGTATTGTCTCAAAGAGGGGCAAAATGTAGACATCTAAAAATGGTCAATGCTTGCGGAATCATACTTTAACATTGACGCATTGCCTCATTTTAGGGTTTTTGCACCGCATTAACATTTCTCCTATGATTTGCACTTAGTCTTTATCATTTGCGAGCATCAAGTCATTCTTCTACATTCTTCATTTGTCTCACTTTCGAATTTGGTCTTGTCAATAACAATATTTGTCATGGTTTTGATCGATCTTATCTTGGCGCATTAATGTGCGTTCTCATTTGTCATATTTTGGACATCGTTAATCCTAATTAGGGTTTTGTCCTTTTATCAATCTTGTCATCATGCGATCGATTTGTCATCGATCGTTGTCATTATCAATCTTGTCATCATGCGATCGATGTGTCATCGATCGTGGTCATTTTCAATCTTGTCAATTTGCAATCTATTTTGTCATCGATCCTTGTCTTCTTGTCAATTTTGTCATTTTGTGATCAATTTGTCATCGATCATTGTCTTTCTCAATCATGTCAATTTGGATCAATTAGTCATTGTTCCTCGTCAATTGGCGCATTTATCAATCAAATCATTTGTCAGTATTGATCTTTTATCAAGTCAGAATCATGATCAAATTGAATCGATAATCAATTATCCTTCATCAGGACCTAATTGTCATCCTTGCATTTCTAATTCATCTTTTAGGGTTTCATGATTTTATTCATTTAACTCTGTTTGTCATTTCTCCCTCTAGGTTAAATAATTTATTTATTTATCCTAGGTCTTCGTGTCACAATTAAATGTTTAATTTAATTGGCTAACTAATTATTCCTCTTTTTGTGAATTAATTAATAGATGACAAATTATTAATTAATTTACCTAATTTCTCCTAATTTCTAATTTCCTAATTTTTCATCAATTCCTAAATTCCCTCTTTGTGAATTAATTAATAAATGAAAAATTGTTAATTAATTCACTTAATTCCTAATTTTCCTCATTTTCTAATTTCCAAATTCTTATTTCCCAATTTTCTAATTTTCCTAATTTTTAATTCAATTTCCTCCTATTTTTCTCCTAATTTCATGGGAATAACATTTCAATTTGTCATAATTTGTCATAATTGACAATCAATCAATTTTGACATAGAAAGTTGTCATAATTTTGACATGAATTATCAATCAATCAATTTTGCATAGAAAGTGCAAATTTGTCATAATTTGTCAGAATTGACATTCTTGATTTGCAATTTTCATTTGAATCTCTTCATGCTAATTTGATCTTTTCTCCAATTTGTCTATAAATTGGATTAATTTCTTCAATCCCATCTAATCACTTTGTCGAATCAATCACGCTTCAAGTATTCTTGCGCTACTATCTTGTCTACTTGCTTTCATCTCCTGTGTATGCACTAGTAGGTGAGATCCACAACAAAGCTATTTGAAGAAGAAAGAAGAACAATGGAGCCACATGAAGGAGACATTCAAGTCTGCATTTGGTTTGCTTAAGTTTTGAATCTTGAATATCTTGTTTTCATATCTTTATTGGATGTAATTAGGATTGATCATTGCATTTGAGCTTTTGTGATTGAGCTATGACTAATGTTTATATTTGCTTTGATGATTTCCGATTTCCTAGCTACAATAACAGTGGATCTTTGGTAAATAAAGTTGAATCTACATTTAGTTCTTTTCATCTTGATGAATCTAATGATTACAATGAAAGAAATTATAAGTACTCTGAAGGAGATCACAGTGGAGCAAGTGAAAGATTTCAGAAGAACATGGAAGCAGTACACAAATTGTATGAAGAAATCAGAAAGCAAGAAGAGTTTTAAGCACTATTAGCCAAAAGGTTACTGAGAGGCAAAGGTAAGTATAAAGGAAAACTACCTTTGAAATGTTTCAATTGTGATAAGATTGGACATATGGCTTCTAACTATCTTGACAAAGATTTTACTGAAAAGAGAGATTACCGAGATGATAGATAGAAAGATAACCATTACAAAGGACACCGAGACTTCAGAAGAAGAGATAGAAAGACATGCTTAATAGCTGATGAGGAATCTAACAATGATAAATCAGACGAGACTGATACAGAGGAAGTTGTTTATGTGGCTATCAAGGATGGATCAGATGAAGAAAGGTATGAAGAAAAAGCCCCAATATCTCACATAAACACTAATAATTCTTGGATTATAGATAGTGGATGCTCACATCATATGATAGGAGATAAACACAAGTTTGTTATGTTAGAAGATTATGATTGAGGCTATGTTAGATTTGGTAATGATGCACCATGTCTAGTAAGAGGTAAAGGATCTATAACACTTCTTGATAATGCAAGATGCAATGATGTTTATTGGGTTGAAGGTTTGAAATACAATTAGTTGAGTGTAGCACAGCTAAACAACATAGGTTACCGAATAGAATTTCAGAAAGGAATTGTCAAAGTTCATGACAAGAATGGAAAGTTAGCTACTACCGGGACACAAACAAAAGGTAATACATTTCACCTTGACTCAACTCAGAATAAGTGTTTGCATGCAGAGATTGATGATACCTAGCTATGGCATAAGAGGTTTTGTCATGTAAATTTTGATAACCTAACCAAGATAAGTAAGAAGCACAGAGCAAGAGGTCTACCAAGTCTTGAAAAACCTGAGAATGCTATGTGCCATGGATTCCAGATGGGTAAGATGACAAGATCAAGCTTTACAAGTAAGTCTTACACTTCTAAGGGAATTTTAGATCTAGTGCACACTGATCTTTGTGGTCCTATGAAAGTTCAAAGTTATTATGGTGATAAGTATTTCATATTATTTGTGGATCACATAAACACTAATAATTCTTGGATTATAGTGGATGCTCACATCATATGATAGGAGATAAACACAAGTTTGTTATGTTAGAAGATTATGATTGAGGCTATGTTAGATTTGGTTATGATGCACCATATCTAGTAAGAGGTAAAGGATCTATAACACTTCTTGATAATGCAAGATGCAATGATGTTTATTGGGTTGAAGGTTTGAAATACAATTAGTTGAGTGTAGCACAACTAAACAACACAGGTTACCAAATAGAATTTCAGAAAGGAATTGTCAAAGTTCATGACAAGAATGGAAAGTTAGCTGCTACCGGGACACAAACAAAAGGTAATACATTTCACCTTGACTCAACTAGGACTAAGTGTTTGCATGTAGAGATTGATGATACCTGGCTATGGCATAAGAGGTTTTGTCATGTAAATTTTGATAACCTGATCAAGATAAGTAAGAAGCACAGAGTAAGAGGTCTAACGAGTCTTGAAAAACTTGAGAATGCTATGTGCCATGGATGCCAGATGGGTAAGATGACAAGATCAAGCTTTACAAGTAAGTCTTACACTTCTAAGGGAATTTTAGATCTAGTGCACACTGATCTTTATGGTCTTATGAAAGTTCAAAGTTATTATGGTGATAAGTATTTCATATTATTTGTGGATCACTATTCAAGGATGATGTTAGTAATGTTTTTAAAAGAAAAATCAGAAGCTTTCCAAATGTTTAAATGGTACAAGGCAAGAGTTGAAAATGAAATAGGAAGACAACTAAAATGTCTCAGATCAGATAGAGGAGGAGAGTTCACATCTGATGAATTCAACTTATTCTACAATGATCATGGTATTAAAAGACAAGTCTCTACACCGAGAACTCCACAGCAGAATGGAATAGCTGAAAGAAGAAATAGATCTATTGTGGATTGTGCTAGAACACTGCTGATTGAGAAGAAGGTGCCACAAACATTTTGGAGAGAAGCAATAGGCAAAGCTATTTATACCTTGAACTGAGTTCAATTGAAGAAAGGTACTTTGAAGACACCATATGAGATCTGGTATGATAAGAAACCTAATGTTAGTTATTTTAAAATCTTTGGAAGTAGATGCTATGTTCATAAAGATGATAGAAATGACAAGTTTGATTAGAAAAGTGAAGAAGGAACATTTCTGGGTTATTCTTCTAGAAGCAAAGCATTTAAATGTCTGATCAAATCATCTAACAAAATAGTAGAAAGTGCAAATGTGAAAATTGATGAATTTGTAGAAAGAAATGATGAAGGAAATTCCAAAGAACCAAATGACTATGATTAATTTGTCTATATGCAACTGAGAAGTCCTACCGAGAAAACTGTTGATGAAAATGATAAAAATATCCAGTTACTGAGTGATGAAGAAGATCATACAGAGCCTACGGAGCCTGTATTAGCCAAGTATGTTAGAAGACAACATGCACCAAGTCAGATTATAGGAGATAAGGATGATCCAGTGATGACAAGGAACGAACTAAGACAAAACACATGTTTGATATCTGAATTTGAACCAAAAATAGTAAAAGAGGCATTTAACAGTGAAGATTGGGTAAGTGCTATGACAGAAGAGATTGATCAAATCAAGAAGAATGACACATGGACACTAATCCCAAGATTGAAGGACAAAAATGTAATCTATACAAAGTGGATTTTCAGAAACAAGCTAAATGAAAAAGGGGAGGTCATTTGAAACAAAGCAAGATTAGTTTGCAAAGGTTATGCACAAGAAGAAGCAATTGATTATGGTGAAAATTTTGCACCTATTGCTAGACTTGAAGGAGTCACAACATTGTTGGCCTATGCTGCTTTCAAGAGCTTCAAGATATATCAAATGGATGTCAAATCTGTATTTTTGAATGGAATATTAGAAGAAGAAGTTTTCATTGAACAACCTGAAGGATTTGTTGAAGACGATAATAAAGATCAGGTATGTAAGTTGAACAAAGATTTATATGGTTTGAAACAAGCACCAAGAGCATGGTATGAAAGATTGCACTCTTATTTGATTAGGATTGGTTTTATAAGGACAAATGAGAACAACAACATGTACATGAAGAATGATGAAAATGGAATACTGATCTCAGCCATATTTGTTGATAATATTATATTTTGTGGAAATGACTCTTTATGCAAGAACTTTGGAAATGAAATGAGCAAAGAATTTGAGATGTCATTAATCGGTGAGATAAAGTATTTTATAGGTATACAGATACTGCAAATGAAAAATGAGATTTTCATTACTCAATCCAAGTACATAAAGGAAATCTTGAAGAAATTTGGAATGGATGATTCAAAACTAGTAAGTACTCCTATGACTACCAACTGTAAATTATCAAAGAATTATGAATCTGCATCTATTGATGAGACACTCTACCGATCCATGATTGGAAAACTACAATATGTTGTTCACAGCAGAACAGACATAGCACATGCAGTAGGTATAGTTGCAAGATTCTTTGCAGATCCTAAGGAAACACACATGTCAGCAATCAAAAGAATTTTTAGATACTTGAAAGGCATAGAGGATTATGGCTTAGTATATCAGAAAGCAAGTGATTTTCATTTAAAAGTTTATATTGATGCTGATTGGGTAGGCAACATTGATGACAGAAAAAACACAAGTGGTGGAGCTTTCTTTTTAGGAGAAAGACTAGTGAGTTGGCTTAGCAAGAAACAAGGATGTGTTTCACAGTCAACAACAGAAGCTAAATACGTTGCTGCAGCATTGAATTATACCAACATTGTATGGATCAAACAACTATTGGAAGGTATAAATGAGAAAGTTACTGAGCTAGTAACTATATTCTGTGACAATAGTAGTGCCATTAATATTTCAAAAAATCCTGTTATGTACTCTAAGACAAAGCACATATCTATCAAATATCATTATCTTAGAGAAGAAGCTCAAGAGAAGAAAGTGGTGTTGGAATATGTTAGCGCAAAGGAGCAAATAATAGATATCTTCACCAAGCCACTACCAAAGGACTCTTTTGAATATCTTAGAAGTAAGTTAGGAGTCCTACCCCTATCTTCTACTCACTAACCAAGTTCGGTGAAAGCATCAATCCAATGAGTCTATTGAATATCTTTTGGGAGTTGATGCTGAGTTATACACTTTAGGATGTTTTCTAAAAGTGTACTAGAATTAATACTGGAAATCATACAAAGAATATTACAGGGAACAGGAATTGAAGACAAATGCTTTGACCGAGACTCAGTCGATACACAACAGCAGGAAATAACTTCTTACAGGAAGAAATTATGTTATAGTTCTTTTCTTTTTGGTATTGTTGTCAAAGGGAGAGAGTACCTATGAAAGGGGGAGAATACCTATGAAAGGGGAGAAGAGTAGACTACAGATTGGAAAGAAGAATGAGAAAATAGGAGAAGTCTAATGTATTGGGGAGAGCATTTCAGCATTTTAGAATCACAGCAATCCAAATCTACTAAGGTCAAATCAATTGGTTTTTCCATCAATGCCAAAGGGGGAGATTGTTGACAGTATTGCATTATAACAGACAATGAAAGACTATTGGCATTTCTTAAGAATATTGCGAAGGTTGTTGATGATTATGGATATAACTGATTAAAGATGTTTTACTATCTTGATATTATTATTTTGTCATTGATGTCAAGAAATTGATTTTCTAATTCAGTATGATGCTGCCATATCTTGAGAAGTATGATATGAAGATTATGAAGAAGTCGGTAAAAGACACAGGAAAGAATATTATGAATAAAGGGATGAATAAGGTATTCAATGGGCAACTACTACCAAGTCAGAAAATGATGAGATCATGATGTTTTAGATTGTTTTAACATCATACATATGTTGTAAAATGTAAAGGTTAATACTATACTATGTTATCAACCAAAGAACCTAGTCGGTAAACCCTAAGGAACCTAGTTAGTAAACCCTAAGGTTATCGCTATCGGTTAATGAAGGTGGAATGTCTACCGAGTGAAGTTTAGTATTCACCGAGTTGTTACTGAGTTGTAACCGAGCTATAACAAAATGCATTAAAAGTTTACATGCAGTATTTAATGAAAGAAGCTGATGAGCTGGAGTAGATCAATGATTGGTAAGCCATGGAAGAAGTTTGTTAACAAATCTAAGGCAATGGAATGTCAGCATGAAGATCTACAGCTCAGATTGAACTGCAATACCCTGGCACAAGTTCCAAGACTAATATGTAAGTTCCAAGGTGGGGTAAAATGTTTTTAGATTGAAAGATGCATTGAACCTATAGAAGATTGAATATCTGATGGCTATGATTGATCATGGGAAATGTGAGCAAGGAGATTAAGCGGTTACCTAATTGTTTATAAATAGGAAACTATTGATAAACAATGTATGCGGGAAAGTGTATGCACAGGGATGCTACATAGTGATTACTAAGCATAGAAGCTTGAAGACCTGTTAGAATAACAGAGTATAGAATCCCAACAGATAGACAAGATTAGTTCTATGTCTAGATTGTATTGAACAAATAAGAATCTGCTTTAGCATTTTAGATGTGAAGTTGCAGATAGATTTTTATTACTGTTATTTTGTGAAAGTGAAAGAAAATCTCTTAACCGAATGGACTTAATAGTCTTATATGTAAATCCTCTAGCAAGGTGACATTCTGATTGAGTGTTTGAAATCCTTTGACAAGGTCACTTCTAACAAAGTGAAGATCCTAATAGATCTGAGGGAAATCCCTTAACCGGGTCACATCTAGCAATGTTTTTGTAATCTTTAATAGGATTTGCTTTTAACCGAGCATACTCTAGAAGAGTATATTTCTTAGTAGGTCTGAAATCCCACAGTGGTTTTTCCCTATTTGGGATTCCACGTTAAATCTGGTGTTATGAGGTTTATATTGTTCATATGCTTTTGAGTTTGCATGTTTGATAGTTTTGGATATATGACTGATATATATGTTACCAAGGTTGAATCTGATGTTTTTATGGATGATTAAGTTTGTGTGATTCAACCCCCCCTCTCATCTTGTTGGTTGTTGGATCTGTACTTATATTAAGTATCAGAACTATCATATACAATGACAAAGATAGCATAACATGGACCTAAATCAAATCTCCAAACACTCATCACTACTGGAAATCTCACCAAGACCAACCGCAACATGTTACACTACCAAAATACCACATAACATGAAGAACATCACCAGAGCATGAAAATCATCAAAAGCTTTCACAATAATCAATGCAAACCACCAATAAAAATAGGACATGATTAGGAAACACCAACAAGAACATTAGAACCATCCATAATAGCTGCACCAACACCACTTATGCAAATCTTGAAGAACAATATGCTAACGTTCAAGAACACTCAACAACAACAAATTGGATAAGAACGATAGCTTCCAGAGCACCAAATCATGAACCACTTAAATGAAGATACACATAAACATCCACAACATTCTCCCAAAACCTCAACCCAAGATATAATCATACCGGAGTTCATCAGATCAAAAACCAGACTCTGCCAACCATTGAACAGAAAGATTAAAACCTCAAATGCAATCACCAGATCAAGTGATATGATCAAGAAGATTATAAGGGGAGAAATAAGTTATTCAATAAGGGGAGAAATAAGTTATTCAATAAGGGGGGAAATAAGTTATTCAATGGGAAACTATTACTGAGTTAGACAATGATGAGATCATGATGTTTAGATTTTTTTGATATCCTACATATGTTGTTGATTGTAAGGTTAATACTATAATATGTCAACGAGCAAAGAACCTAGTCGGTAAACCCTAAGGTTATCGATATCAGGTAAAGAAGGAAGAATGCCTACCGAGTAAAGTACAGTATTAACCGAGTAACAACCGAGTTATAATAGATTGCATTGGATGAATAAAAGAATTATTTAATGAGGGATACTGATGAGCTGGAGTTGAATAAATGATTGGTATGCCAGGCATGAAGTTTGTTAAAGATCTACAACAATGGAAAATATAGGAGGAAGATCTATAGCATAGATTGAATCGCAATAACCTAGCACAAGTTCCTAGGAAGGAATGCAAGTTCCAAGGTGAGGTAAAACATTTTTTAGATCAAAGGATACATTGAACCTAGTCAAAATTGAAGATCTAATGGCTATGATTGATCATGGGAAATGTGATCAAGGAGATTAAGCGGTTAGCAAATTGTTTATAAATCAAAAATTGTTGATAAACAATGTATGTAGGCAAGTGTAAGCATAGGGGTGCTACATAGTGATTACCGAGCACAAGAAGCTTGAAGACCTACTTGAATAACAGAGTAGGGAGCCCAGTAGAGGGACAAGATAATTCCTACGACAAGATTGTTTTGACCAAATACAATCTTCTTTAGCATTTTAAGATGTGAAGTTGCTGATATATTTTTATTACTGCTATTTTGTAAGTGACAGAAAATCTCTTAACCGAGTGGACCTAACAGTCTTAATGGTAACATTATAATTGAGTGTTTGAAATCCTTTGACAAGGTCACTTCTAACAATATGAAGATCCTAACAGATTTGAGGGAAATCCCTTAACCGGGTCACATATAGCAATGTGTTTGTAATCTTTAATAGGATTTGCTTTTAACCGAGCATACTCTAGAAGAGTATATTTCTTAGTGGTTCCAAAATCCCACAGTGGTTTTTCCCTATTTGGGTTTCCATGTTAAATCTGGTGTTATATGTGTTATGATGACTATGTGTTTATGAGTTAGCATGTTTAGCACTTTTTGGTTATATTGCTGAAGTATAAGTTACTGAGGTTGAATCTGTTCATTTTATGGAAGATTAAGTTTGTATGATTCACCCCCCCCTCTCATCTTGTTAGCTACTGGTATCAAAACTTTACAATTGTTATCAAAGCAGTGGACTTTGGAAGAAAAGTTTAAAGGTACTTGAGGCAAAGATCAGAAGATGTATAAAAGGGATGCACCAAAGCTAATCAAGTCAAGTTTCTCCACATGACAGAAAAGGATGAAACTGCATTTATCAGGAATTGGAGAATATGCAACATATTATTTGGAGAATGATTACATACCACCAAGCACCAACCCGATGACCTTGGAAGAGGTAAAGGAAAAGGAAGAACATATTCAGGATATGATTGAAATAACATCAGCATTGACTGACTCAAAGTTTAATGATCTAGAAGGCTATAATGATGCAAAAGAAATGTTGACCAAGCTCATATCTATGTATGGTCGTGATGAACATGTTCAAAGAGAAAAAGTAGATAGTCTAAGAGGACAACTTGAATCCATGAGAATGAATGAAGATGAGAACATAAACCAATATAGTACAAGGTTAAAGGAGACTATCAATAAAATCAAAGGAGTAGGAGTAACTAATGAAGAAAAGGATGTAACAAGTAAGTTGCTTAGAACACTTCTACCTGCTTATGCCATTCAAGTCTCTGTAATCAATGAACTAATGTATGTACCAAATATGATAGTTTCTTTGGATGCTGCTATTAGTAAGATACATGCATTTGAGTTAAGTAATTTTGATAACAGTGGGTCTTTGGTAAATAAAGTAGAATGTGCATTCAATTCTTTTCATATTGGTGAATCTGATGATTACAATGATAGAATGAGTAAGGTTACCGAGTTAGCCAGTGATGAGATCATGATGTTTATATTGTTTTGATATCCTACATATGTTGCTGATTGTAAGGTTAATACTATACTATGTCACTAAGCAAAGAACCTAGTCAGTAAACCCTAAGGTTATCGATATCGGTTAAACAAGGCAGAATGCCTACCGAGTAAAGTCCAGTATTAACCAAGTAACAACCAAGTTATAATAGATCACATTGGATGGATAAAAGCATTATTTAATGAGGGATATTGATGAGCTAGAGTTGAATAAATGATTGGTATGCCATGCATGAAGTTTGTTAAAGATCTATGGCAATGGAAAATACAGGAGGAAGATCTATAGCACAGATTGAACCGCAATAACCTAGCACAAGTTCCTAGGAAGGAATGCAAGTTCCAAGGTGAGTTAAAATATTTTTTAGATCGAAGGATACATTGAACCTAGTCAAGATTGAAGATCTGATGGGTATGATTGATCATGGGAAATGTGATCAAGGAGATTAAACGGTTAGAAAATTGTTTATAAATAAGAAATTGTTGATAAACAATGTATGCGGGCAAGTGTAAGCACAAGGATGCTACATAGTGATTATCGAGCACAAGAATCTTGAAGACCTATTTGAATAACAAAGTAGGGAGCCTAGTAGAGGGACAAGATAAGTCCTATGATAAGATTGTTTTGACCAAATAGAATCTTCTTTAGCATTTTAAGATGTGAAGTTGCTGATATATTTTTATTACTGTTATTTTGTAAGTGACAGAAAATCTCTTAACCGAGTGGACCTAAAAGTCTTATTTGTAAACCCTCTAGAAGGGTAACATTATAATTAAGTGTTTGAAATCCTTTGACAAGGTCACTTCTAACAAAATGAAGATCCTAACAGATTTGAGGGAAATCCCTTAACCGAGTCACATCTAGCAATGTGTTTGTAATCTTTAACAGGATTTGCTTTTAACCGAGCATACTCTAGAAGAGTATATTTCTTAGTGGGTCCGAAATCCCACAGTGGTTTTTCCCTATTTGGGTTTCCACGTTAAATCTGGTGTTATATGTGTTATGATGACTATGTGTTTATGAGTTAGCATGTTTAGCAGTTTTTGGTTATATTGCTGAAGTATAAGTTACCGAGGTTGAATCTGTTGATTTTATGGAAGATTAAGTTTGTATGATTCACCCCCCCCTCTCATCTTGTTAGCTACTGGTATCAGATCTTTACAATTGGTATCAAAATTGTGGACTTTGGAAGAAAAGTTTAAAGGTACTTGAGGCAAAGATCCAAAGATGTATAAAAGGGATGCACGAAAGCTGAACAAGTCAAGTTTCTCCACATGGTGGAAAAGGATGAAGTTGCATTTATCAGGAATTGGAGAATATGCAACATATTATTTGGAGAATGATTACATACCACCAAGCACCAAACTGATGACCTTGGAATATATAAAGGAAAAGCAAGAACATATTCAAGCTATGATTGAAATAACATTAGCATTGATCAACTCAGAGTTTAATGATCTAGAAGGCTATAATGATGCAAAAGAAATGTGGACCAAGCTCATATCTGTGTATGGTGGTGATGAACATGTAAGATTTGTTAATGATGCACCATGTCCGGTGAAAGGTAAAGGATCTATAACACTTCTTGACAATGCTAAATGTGATGATGTATACTGGGTTGAAGGTTTAAAATACAATTTGTTGAGTGTAGCATAGCTAAGTACAAGATACCGAATAGAATTTCATAAAGGATCTGTCAAAGTTCATGACTAATTTGAAAAGCTGGCAGCTACCAGGACACAAACAAAAGGTAATACGTTTCATCTTCACTCAACTTGGAACAAGTGTCTTTATGCAAAGATAGATGATACCTGGTTATGGCATTAAAAGTTTTGTCATGTAAATTTTGATAATCTGATCAAAATAAGTAAGAAGCACTGATCAAGAGGTCTATCAAGCCTAGAAAAACTTGAGAATGATATGTGTCGAGGATGTCAGATGGGTAAGATGACAAGATCAAGCTTTACAAGTAAGTCCTACACTTCTAAAGGAATTTTAGTTCTAGTACACATTGATCTTTGTGGTCCCATGAAAGTTCAATGTTATTATGGTGATAAATATTTCATATTATTTGTGGATGATTACTCAAGGATGATGTCAGTTATGTTTTGAAAAGAAAAATCAAAAGCTTTTCAAATGTTTAAATGGTACAAGGCAAGAGTTGAAAATGAAACAGGAAGACAGCTGAAATGTCTTAGATCTGATAGAGGAGGAGAGTTCACTTCTGATGAATTTAACTTATTCTAAAATGATCATGGTATAAAAAGGCAAGTGTCTACATCGAGAACACCTCAGCAAAATGGGATAGCTGAGAGAAGAAACAGATCAATTGTAGATTGTGCCAGAATCCTGATGATTGAGAAGAGGGTACCTCAAACATTTTGGAGAGAAGCAATCAGCACTACAGTTTACACCCTGAACTAAGTCCAACTGAAGAAAGGAACTATGAAGACACCATATGGAATCTGGTATGACAAGAAACCTAATGTAAGTGATTTTAAAATCTTTGGAAGTAGATGTTATGTTCACAAAGATGACAAAAATGGAAAGTTTGATTAGAAAAGCAAGGAAGGAACATTTCTTGGTTATTCTTCTAGAAGTAAAGCATTTAAATGTCTGATCAAATCATCTAACAAAATAGTAGAAAGTGCAAATGTGAAAATTGATGAATTTGTAGAAAGAAATGATGAAGGAAATTCCAAATAACCAGAAGATTATGAAGAATTTGTTTATGTTCAACTGAGAAATCCTACCGAGAGAGTTACTAGAGAAAATCAAGAGAATGTCTAGTTACCGAGTGATGAAGAAGATCACACAGAGCCTACCGAGCCTATATTAACAAAATATGTCAGAAGACATCATGCATCAAGTCAGATTATAGGAGATAAGGATGATCCAATGATGACAAGGAACAAAATGAGACATAACACATGTCTGACATCTGAATTTGAACCAAGAATAGTAAAAGAGGCATTTAACAATGAGGATTGGGTAAATGTTATGATAGAAGAGATTCATCAAATCAAGAAGAATGAAACATGGATATTGGTCCCAAGACCAAAGGAAAAAAATGTAATCAGTACAAAGTGGATTTTTAGAAACAAGCTAAATGAAAAAGGTGAGGTGATTCGGAACAAAGAAAGACTAGTTTGCAAAGGTTATGCTCAAGAAGAAGGAATAGATTATGGTTAGACTTTTGCACCTGTGGCTAGACTTGAGGGAGTAAGAACATTGTTGGCATATACTACTTTCAAAAATGTCAAGGTATATCAAATGGATGTTAAATTTGCATTTTTGAATGGTATACTAGAAGAACAAGTTTATATTGAACAGCCTGAAGGATTTGTTGACGACAAGAGTAAAGATCAGGTATGTAAATTAAACAAAGATTTATATGGTCTAAAACAAGCACCTAGAGCATGGTATGAAAGACTGCACTCTTATTTGATCAAGATTGGTTTTATAAGGACAAGTGAAAACAACAATATGTACATGAAGAATGATGAGGACAATGGAATACTGATCTCAACCATATTTGTTGATGATGTTATTTTTTGTGGTAATGACTCCTTATGCAAGAACTTTGGAAATGAAATGTGCAAAGATTTTGAGATGTCATTAATCGGTGAGATAAAGTATTTTATAGGTTTACCAGTACTACAAATGAAAGATGAGATTTTCATTACTCAATCCAAGTACATAAAGGAAATCTTGAAGAAATTTGGAATGGAGGATTCTAAACCTGTAAGTACTCCTATGACTACCAACTATAATTTGTCAAAGAATGACGAATCTGCATTTGTTGATGAGACACTTTACCGATCTATGATTGGAAAGTTGCAATATGTTGTGCACAGTAGACCGGATATAGCACATGTAGTAGGTATTGTTGCAAGATTCTCTGCAGATCCCAAAGAAACCCATATGACAACAATTAAGAGAATTTTTAGATACCTGAGAGGCACAAAAGATTATGGCTTAGTATATGAAAAGAGGAATGATTTTGATTTAAAAGTTTATACTGATGTTGATTGGGTAGGAAACATTGATGACAAGAAAAGCACAAGTGGTGGAGCTTTCTTTGTGGGTGATAGACTAGTAAGTTGGCCTAGCAAGAAATAAGGATGCATTTCATAGTCAACAGCTGAAGCTGAATATGTCGCTGCAGCATTTAATTGCACTAATATAGCATGGATAAAACAACTGTTGGAAGGTATAAATGAAAAGGTTACCAAGCCAGTAACTATATTCTATGATAATACGAGTGCCATTAACATTTCAAAGAATTCGGTAATGCACTCTAAGACAAAACATATTTCTATAAAGTATCATTATCTCAAAGAAGAAGCTCAGGAGAATAAAGTTGTGCTGGAATATATCAGTTCAAAGGAGCAAATAGTAGACATCTTCACAAAGCCACTACCAAGGGACACTTTTGAGTATCTCAAATGCAAGTTAGGGGTCCTACCCCTATCTTCTACTCACTAATAGAGTTCAGTGAAAGCATCAATTCGATGAATCTATCAAATATTATTTGTGGATCGATGTTGATTTATGCACTTTAGGAGGTTTTCTAAAGGTGTGTAGGAAATAGTGAATAGAGACAAGTTGCTCTAACCGAGATTGAGATGATACATGTAAGGCAAATCAATTCACAAGGGAAGAAATCATGAATTAGTTTTTTCCTTTTGGCATTGTTGTCAAAGGGGGAGAAGACTAAATGGAAAAGATAGACTAAATGGAGAAAATAACAGAAGACTAATGACAGGGGGAGATGATTACTAAAAAAGGGAGAAGACTTCAGAATATTTTAACAGCTCAAGGATAACAGGAGAAGTCTAACAACAATCTGAATCTAAATCAGTTCGAATAAATCAAGTTGGTATTGCCATTTAAAAGTTGGCATTGCCATCAATGCCAAAGGGGGAGATTGTTGGCATTTCAATAGAAGGAGATGGTTGATATTCATTAAGGATATTGAGAAGGTTGTTGAAGATTATTGATATAACTAAAGAAGGATGAT
Organism: Cryptomeria japonica; assembly: GCF_030272615.1. Lineage (NCBI taxonomy): Eukaryota > Viridiplantae > Streptophyta > Pinopsida > Cupressales > Cupressaceae > Cryptomeria > Cryptomeria japonica. The sequence goes on along the minus strand of NC_081411.1, from coordinate 86,922,146 downwards.
AACTATCTTTATAACATTATTTTGTCATTGATGTCAAGAAATTGATTTTCTGATTCAGTATGATGTTGCCATTTCTTGAGAAGTATGTATTGATGAGCATTAAGAGGTCGATAAGTGACATAGAAAGGATGTGATAATAAGGGGAGAAATAAGTTATTCAATGGGCAACTATTAACGAGTTAGACAATGATGAGATCATGATGTTTAGATTTTTTTGATATCCTACATATGTTGCTGTTTGCAAGGTTAATACTGTATTATGTGTAATAACCCATCTTCATTTCCTATTTCATGTAATAACCCACCAAAATTGATTCAACAAAAATTGAGTATTTTTTTTTTTTTTATTATGTTTTATTCAATTGCATACTCTGGGCATCCATCCAAATAGGATTAGGCATTCATCCATTCGGGATGAGCTTCTAACCATATGGGTTAGGCAATTGTCCATACGGGACGTAAAATTTCCATCTATCCAATACGGGATAGGCATCTACCCATACGGGGTAGGCATCCATCCAAACGGGATAGGAGATGCTCTGGCTAGAGACTTAGACTCATCAGGACCATTTGGGTCCTGAGCCACTCACTAAGTACTACACTCTTCTAACAAGAATGCACCGAGGTCGCCGTCCTTAGGAGTAATTAAAAATATTACAAGCTTGAATTCCGCCTCGGAATTTGGCTTAAAGCCTCGGGAAGTCAAGCGAATCCATACGGGATTCCTTCCGAGTATGCATTGAATTAAATTTTATTATCTTATCTTTCAATTAGGATTCTTACTCAACCAAGCCTAGACCCCACCCACGAACGCCTGAGTACGAGGGACAACTCTGTCCCAAGACTGCCTACATACCCGCTTCGGCATGGGATCAAGGCGTAAAGTATGTAGTTCTATTTTCTAATCTATGGTTTGATGTAAACTGATTTGTGGGTACGCAACCCTTTCTAGGGTCAGTGTCCCAGACAGTTTCTCTGCGGTTGCTACCCACGATGGTAGCACTTAAGCGAAGGCTCAAGATGGCCTATTGCTTGTGGCCTAAACAAAATAACTAGATCCTAATACTTATCATGAGCGTCACCCAATTGCAAATCACCAATATCCCTTTGAGATGAATAAATAAATAAAGAAAGTAAATTTCATAAGAGCTTTTAACTTGACCATCCCTAAGAGGGGTTTACTATGGTTTATCTCAACGGATGTGAAATTCATTCAAAAGTTATCTTATTAAATTATCGATCCAAGGGGCATTACCCGCCCCTCAGATTTTAACTTCCAAATGTCCCTTATTACTCCCCGACGATTTATAGGGACGATGCCACAGACGTCGTTAATGCAGCTTTATTAGGCGTTAAGTGCAGTAGTTCAACACGACGGCATTACCCGTAAGCGTGACCCAGAGGCACCGTATATACCGAACGCTGCTAGTTTTGGTTTTCCAACTCCCTTTGTTTAGTTTTCTAAACTAACATCGTGCTTGAAAATATAATTATGAAATGGATGTACACAATTTAAACTTTAAATACTATCAAGGAAAGAGAGATATCGTTATTCTACAATTGGCATGATAATTGAGAACTTATGAGCAATTGCATGTAGATAATGAATGCGGAATAAAAGCAAGGTAAAATAATATCATTGCACACAAAATGAAGAAGTGTTTACTCTTATTGTAAGAACAATTAAATATAGAGTTACTAGCAATTAGTTTACACTTTTGGGATTAAGTAAGCTCAAGTTTATCACCCAAGAATAAATTAAATCCTCAATGGATTGGGAGGTCCATTTTTTTTTTTCATTAATATACCATACGATAATCTCTATTGATTATTAAAACTATCAATAATGATTATCAATAATTTATTAATAATTATTACCAATTACATTAATAATAATTATTAATAAGTTATTAATAATCATTGTTAATTAATCCAAAACTTATTAAAAAAAAATATCTAAAGTTTATCATTTATTACCAACTATTAATGATTTAATTCCAAAGAGAAAAAAAAAGGGGAATTTATAACTATGCAAGTCGTGGTATTGCGTGCCCAGCGCGTTTAGTGGGAGGGGGACCCCACGGTTCCCCCCACTACCCTACGGCCACTGCCGTAGCAGTGACCGCAGGTTAGTGGAGGGTACTGTAATGGTACCGCTCCCCACCTGCAGAGTTATTACTCCGCCTACGGCCGAAGTCTCATGCAACGTACTGCGTGGTAATCACAATTTCCCATGCGATGGGGTTTTTTTTCGTTTTTAAATGCTTCGTATATATATATATAGATATATATATATATATATATATATTTATATACATATATATATATATATATATATATATATATATGTATGGTTTTGTTTATTTTATTTTATCTTATTATTATTTTTTTTCTCTTTTCCAGGTTAATTTAAATAGATAGAGAGTAGATTTTAAACTTTAAGGATAAAATAAATTAAAATATTAAGTAACAATGGGGTTCATTCTCAGGAATAATTATCCCAGAGGGATAAACAATCCAGGGAGAATAACTAGATCTCAGCATAGTGCAGAGGATTGAAAACCAGATGTGTAACTAAAGGTGACTCATATTTTGCTTCCACACAGAGATTAAAACATCCCAGGGAGTAAATCGTTTCCAGCCATGAAAGGTAGATGGATTTATGCAGGCTTATGATTGTATTTAGTTAGTCTGATTTCAATCTAAAATTTATAGGGATAAATTTGTTCCTACAGGAGGATTTAATTTATTCAAAACAAGATTTTATTCATAGCAAGGAACATTTTAATTCTACAGCAAGAATTTGAAAAAACAACATTTTGATTATTCAACTGACAAAATCCAAACTACAGCAAGCAAATTGATGGATAATATTTTAATTAATAGTATCAATCTACAGCAAGAATTGAAGGACATTAATTTAAATCTTCAAGCTAACAGTATCCAATCTACAGCAAGAAATTGAAGGATAATAATATTATTTAAAAGTATCCAATCTACAGCAAGAAATTGAAAAACAATAATTTTTAATTCTTCAACTTATCCACTACAAACAGATTTCAACTGAGTTCAACAATATATTAAACCTTGATCTAACAACATTTTTTTTTTTTTTTACAAATGAATCTAATTCCTATCAAAATCTGAAACTAAATTTCTTATCAAGACTCTGAAAAAAAACAATTAATCTAGTTCTCATCAAATGATTCTAATCACCTATTTCTTATAAGAATTTGAAACTAATTCTTTCAAGAATCTGAAAACAAAAGAATTCATTCTCATCAAATGATTCTAATTACCTACTTCTTATAAAAATTGAAACTAATTTTTTTTTTTCAAGAATCTGAAAAACAAATGAATCTCATTTTAAATAATTTAATCAAATCTAATTGCAACAAAATAAGATGCATGAAAACTAAATTTGAAAGAACCTGGGTGCTTGGAGATGGTGTAGAATCCTCTAAGAGTCTTCCTTGATCCTCCAACCTTGAAGAGAAATCCTCCCAAACAAAATCTTAGCTGAAAATGAAAATTGACTACAAAGGAAAATTTTACTTGAAGAATTTCTTATGGAATAGCCAACCACTCATTTTGAAACTTGTACCTCTTTTATAAAAGAAATTTCAAATTCCCACTACCTAATTATTAATTGAAAAAAAAGAGATTCTCTCCCAATTTGGCCTCCATGCAAATTGATTAGGCTTAGTGGGAGGGGTTACATGCAAGGTGGTGGAGAAGTCTCTAGAAGCTTCTTATTCCTCCTACATCATGTGCCTTAATTTGAGTGAGGGAAATTAATAACCAATTTAAAAAAATATATATATATTTTCCATGTCTGTGTGTGGTTTATTATTTTTATTCCCTTACAATATTCATTCAATAGATTATCCAAGGAAATATAATAGAGTTTTGTATTTAAATCAAAAAGGTGATAAAGGAGGGTTGTGACATCCTCCCCCCCTTAATCTGTGCATCGTCCCAATGCACTTATTAAATGCATTCAAAAGAGTTTATAGATCATGTTCAAAACAAAAAAGGAAACAACTGCTGCATCTCCTTAGTATCCTCCCACGTGGTATTCTTTTCGTCATACTGGTCCCATTGCACTTTGCACTGATCAACCTCTCTGTTGCGCAACTGGCACTGGCGCCTCTCCAAGATTCTGAATGGCTCTATCATTATTCACCCCATTTCTTGGACCTGTAAAGCATCCCAATTCAAAATGTGCTTCTCATCAGGTACATACTTTTTAAGAAGAGATACATGAAAGACATCATGGATTCAGCTCAATTGGGGAGGTAAGGCCAACCGATAAGCAACTGGATTAATTCTTCCCAATATTTCAAAGGGTCCAACATATCGAGGTGCAAGCTTAGTCTTTTTCCCAAATCTTATGGAACTCTTGTGTGGCCTAACCCTTAGGAAGACTTTCTCTCCTACTTCAAACTCCCTTGGTGTTCTGTTTTTGTCTGCATAACTTTTCTGCCTATCTGAGGCTTCCTTCAATCTTTGTCTAATTTCCTTAGTTTTCCTTTCCATTTCTTTCAGCATATCTGGTCCAATAATCACCCTATCTTCAAGACTATCCCAACTCAAAGGTGTTCGACATGGTCTACCATACAAAGCTTCAAAAGGTGCCATTCCCAAAGATGTTTGATATGTATTATTGTAGGCAAACTCTACCAAAGGTAGGTACTCTTCCCATTTCCTCTGTTGGTCCATGCAGTACATGCGAAGCAGGTCTTCCATAATCTGATTTGTCCTTTCTATCTGACCGTCGGTTTCTGGATGGTATGCGGTGCTAAAATTTAGTTGAGTTCCTAGAGCTGATAGAAGAGTGGTCCAAAACCTGGAAGTGAATCTTGCATCTCTGTCTAATATGATTTTCTCTGGTATTCCATGCAACCTAACTATCTCCTTAATGAAGCGTCTAGCCAAGGTGGGTGCATCATCCGTCAGATTTCCTGGTATAAAGTGTGCCACCTTAGTGAGTTTGTCAATTACCACCATTATTGCATCATGCCTAGAAGGTGACATGGGTAACCCTTGTACAAAATCCATGCTAATAACTTGCCACTTATGTTGAGGTACATCGTGCAATTGTAACAATCCAGTTGGGTGTCTATGTTCTGCCTTTACTCTTTGACACTCCAAACATTTAGCTACATACTTGACAATATCGCTCTTCAACCCTTGCCAAAAGTATAGCTTCTTTAGATCCGCATAAAGTTTGTTAACTCCTGGGTGGCCTGAATAAGGAGCATTGTGAGCCTCCGATAAGACTACTTCCCTTAAATTCCCTGAATTAGGAACATAGATTCTGTTATTGTATCTGAGCAACCCATCTTCATCTAATGTATACCCTTCAACCTTAGGATCGGTCGGGTTGTGTCTTATAGTTAATTTGACTTGCTCATACCATGGGTCATGTCCTTGTTCATCCATTACTTGCCTTTTGAAAGAGGTTTTGAAGGTTGCTATAGTCATCAAGTGTCTCCTCCTACTTAAGGCATCTGCTACCCTATTTTCTTTTCCCTTAATATATTCAATTTCAAAATCATATTCACTTAGAAACTCTAACCACCTTCTTTGTCTGGCATTTAAGTGAGGTTGGGTAAAGATGTATTTTAGTCCTTGGTTATCTGATTTTAGCTCAAAGGGCTTCCCTAGCAAGAAGTGTCTCCACTTTTGCAGGGCATGCACAATTGCTGCCAACTCTAAGTCGTGGGGTACATAATTGACTTCATGAGTTTTTAGCTTCCTAGATTCGTAAGCCACCACCCCTTCATCTTGGACAAGTACTCCTCCTAACCCTTCAATAGAAGCATCTGTTATGATTGTGAAGTGTCCATTTGGATCTGGTACCTTTAGGATGGGTGCTGAAGTTAGTTTTCCCTTCAAGATTTGAAATGCCTTATCACTTTGCTCGGTCCATACAAACCTTTTGCCCTTCCTTTGCAACGAGGTGATGGGGTTTTCTATCTTAGAGAATCCTTCCACAAACCTCCTATAGTAACCTGCTAGCCCCATAAAGCTTCTTACCTCTGAAACATTCTTAGGGATTGGCCATTCTACTATCGCCTTTATTTTATCTGGGTCAACTGCTATTCCCTCCTTTGATATTATATGCCCAAGATAGTGAATCTTTTCCTCAAAGAAGGCACATTTGGACAATTTTCCATATAACTTATGTTCTCTCAATCTTTGCAAAACAATTTGTAGGTGCACTAAATGTTCCTCTTCATTTCTAGAGTAAATCAATATGTCATCCAAAAATACCAAAACAAACTTATCCAAGTAGTCATGGAATACACTATTCATTAGGTTCATGAATGCTGCTGGGGCATTAGTTACTCCAAAAGGAACTACTGTGAATTCATAATGTCCATACCTCATCCTGAAAGTTGTCTTCGGAATGTCTTCTTCCTTAATTCTGAGTTGATGATACCCTGACCGGAGATCTTTGAGAAAACTGCCGCTCCTTTCATTTGGTCAAAAAGGTCCTCTATGCGAGGTAAGGGATACCTATTCTTTATGGTGACTTTGTTCAACATCCTATAGTCGATGCATAGCCTCAAGGTTCCATCCTTCTTCTTAACAAATAAAACTGGTGCTCCCCATGGTGATACACTTGGCCTTATTAATCCCTTAGCTAAGAGTTCCTCTAATTGCATTTTGAGCTCTTGTAATTCGGTTGTGTTCATCCGGTAAGGTGCCTTTGATACTGGTTTAGCTCCTGGGAGTACTTCGATAGAAAAGTCAAACTTTCTCTTAGGGGGTAAACTGAGTAGTTCTTCTGGAAAAACATCCTTAAATTCCTTTAAGAAAGGGGTATTTTCAAATGTTGGTGTATTTTCCTCCTTTCCTTCATCAATTTCAACCATAAAGATTTGTCCTCCTCTTCTCCTTTCCTTCTTTAATTGCATTGCTGAGAAAGTTTCTATATTAATGGGTTTAAACTTTCCTTGGATTTTGACCCTTTTCCCCCCATCATCCAAACATTCAACAACTTTGCTATAACAATCTACATTGGCTTGATGGTCTGCTAACCAACTCATTCCCATAATTACATCATATAATCCTAAGGGTGCCACATAGAGATCTACCCTTTTTTCGAACTCAGGGAATTGTACCCTTGCCCTCGGTAAACACTTAGTTACTTCCCTAGTTGCCTTATCCCCATATTGAACCGTCCATGATGACTCCATTTGATTAACTTTTAATGCATATTTGTTTACTAATTCAGGCGAGATCAAACATTCAGATGATCCAGTGTCAATTAGAATTGATATTGGTTGTTCAAATAATGTACCTATAGTTTCCACGGGAACATTCTGGTATCTTCTTCTTTGGTTCCTAACCGCTGCATGAATCCTCTGTTGGGGCCCTTGTTGGGGTTGATTGGCCCTAATTTGTCCTTGCATCCTGGGGCACTCTCTAGAAAAATGGTTTTCCCCACACATAAAGCATCCACCTGGAGGACCTCTCCTACCTTGATTTCTAGGGGGATCATTCCTTGTTTCATTTCCCCTGGGTGGATAAGTTATCCTGTTCTGCTGGTCATTCCTATTATAGTTGCCCCTATTATTATCATTTCCATTCCTCTGATATTGATTAGGCGGTGGTCTCCTTTCGGAAGAGTTATTCCTTTGACCCTTGTTGAAATTAGTGTTTCCATTGAATTCTTGCTTCCTTTTAAATGAGTGGTTCCCATTATAGTTCCGTCCTGCTAGTGTTTGAATCTTCCTCTCTTGCCTTAGGGACTTTTCAAGTACTTCATTCATATTTCTGGGTCCATGCATGTCAACCTCTGCCCCTATGTTGGTATTCAGCCCCAAAATGAATTTCCTTGCTTGGCCTTCTTCATCCTTTTGGTACATAGGCACATACTTAAGCAACTTGGCGAACTTATCCCAATATTGTTGAACGGATAGGGGCCCTTGACGTAGGTTATGGAATTCTATCACTTTCTCATCAAAGAACAATTGAGGGAGCCACCTATCTCGAAAATGGTGAACAAATTGATCCCACGTGATCGTATCCCTGTTATACCCATTTTGTTCCTTGGTGTTGGTCCACCAACTAGCCGCCTCCCCTGTGAGTTGATAGGAGCCCCATAAAGCCTTGGTTGTTTCGCTAAAATCTCTTAGCTCAAAATATTTTTCCATTTCATTTAGCCAATTCTCAGCCCCTTCACCAATCTGCCTCCCATCGAACTTAGGAGGGGTGATTTTCTTTAAATCCTTGGAGAGTTCCAATATGTTATTTTCCTTTCCATTACCCATCACATTTCCTTGATTGCTACCAGGGTTTCCACTCTCGGTACCACTTCTATTATCATAGTCATTCTATCTTTCCCTAAGGTCCTACAGTGATTGTTCCAAGAAGTTGATTTTATCTCTTTGCTTGGTTAGAAGGTCGATTATAGCTTGGACCCCATCTCCGTTATTCCCTGGGTTGTGTCGAACCTCTTCATGATCTTCCCCATGGTTTCCTTCATGGTTTCCTTCATGGTTTTCCTCATGTTTTTCCTCATGGTTTACCTCCCTTTGACTCCTAGTACGTCTTCCATTACCCCTTCCTCTTCCTCTTCCTCTTCCTCTTCCTCTTCCTCTTGCCATACTAGGTTTTACCTAAAAGTTAAATTATGTAGTTAGTTTCTTTTTTTTTTTTTTTGTGTAGGATAAAATTTAATTTCTATTATTGTAAAACATTCCCTTAGTTGAATAAATTGAAGTGAGCACAAGGCCTAGATTTGAACCTTTGCTCTGATACCACATGTAATAACCCATCTTCATTTCCTATTTCATGTAATAACCCACCAAAATTGATTCAACAAAAATTGAGTATTATTATTATTTTTTATTATGTTTTATTCAATTGCATACTCTGGGCATCCATCCAATTAGGATTAGGCATTCATCCATACAGGATGAGCTTCTAACCATATGGGTTAGGCAATTGTCCATACGGGACATAAAATTTCCATCTATCCAATACGGGATAGGCATCTACCCATACAGGGTAGGCATCCATCCAAACGGGATAGGAGATGCTCTGGCCAGAGACTTAGACTCATCGGGACCATTTGGGTCCTGAGCCACTCACTAAGTACTACACTCTTCTAACAAGAATGCACCGAGGTCGCCGTCCTTAGGAGTAATTAAAAATATTACAAGCTTGAATTCCGCCTCGGAATTTGGCTTAAAGCCTCGGGAAGTCAAGCGAATCCATACGGGATTCCTTCCGAGTATGCATTGAATTAAATTTTATTATCTTATCTTTCAATTAGGATTCTTACTCAACCAAGCCTAGACCCCACCCACGAATGCCTGAGTACGAGGGACAACTCCGTCCCAAGACTGCCTACATACCCGCTTCGGCACGGGATCAAGGCGTAAAGTATGTAGTTCTATTTTCTAATCTATGGTTTGATGTAAACTGATTTGTGGGTATGCAACCCTTTCTAGGGTCAGTGTCCCAGACAGTTTCTCTGCGGTTGCTACCCATGATGGTAGCACTTAAGCGAAGGCTCAAGATGGCCTATTGCTTGTGGCCTAAACAAAATAACTAGATCCTAATACTTATCATGAGCGTCACCCAATTGCAAATCACCAATATCCCTTCGAGATGAATAAATAAATAAAGAAAGTAAATTTCATGAGAGCTTTTAACTTGACCATCCCTAAGAGGGGTTTACTATGGTTTATCTCAACGGATGTGAAATTCATTCAAAAGTTATCTTATTAAATTATCGATCCAAGGGGGATTACCCGCCCCTCGGATTTTAACTTCCAAATGTCCCTTATTACTCCCCGATGATTTATAGGGACGATGCCACAGACGTCATTAATGCAGCTTTATTAGGCGTTAAGTGCAGTAGTTCAACACGACGGCATTACCCGTAAGCGTGACCCAGAGGCACCGTATATACCGAACGCTGCTAGTTTTGGTTTTCCAACTCCCTTTGTTTAGTTTTCTAAACTAACATCATGCTTGAAAATATAATTATGAAATGGATATACACAATTTAAACTTTAAATACTATCAAAGAAAGAGAGATATCGTTAATCTACAATTGGCATGATAATTGAGAACTTATGAGCAATTGCATGTAGATAATGAATGCGGAATAAAAGCAAGGTAAAATAATATCATTGCACACAAAATGAAGAAGTGTTTACTCTTATTGTAAGAACAATTAAATATAGAGTTACTAGCAATTAGTTTACACTTTTGGGATTAAGTAAGCTCAAGTTTATCACCCAGGAATAAATTAGATCCTCAATGGATTGGGAGGTCCATTTTTTTTTTTCATTAATATACCATACGATAATCTCTATTGATTATTAACACTATCAATAATGATTATCAATAATTTATTAATAATTATTACCAATTACATTAATAATAATTATTAATAAGTTATTAATAATCATTGTTAATTAATCCAAAACTTATTAAAAAAAAAATATCTAAAGTTTATCATTTATTACCAACTATTAATGATTTAATTCCAAAGAGAAAAAAAAAAGGGAATTTAAAACTATGCAAGTCATGGTATTGCATGCCCAGCGCGTTTAGTGGGAGGGGGACCCCACGGTTCCCCCCACTACCCTACGGCCACCGCCGTAGCAGTGACCGCAGGTTAGTGGAGGGTACCGTAACGGTACTGCTCCCCACCTGCAGAGTTATTACTCCGCTTGCGGCCGAAGTCTCATGCAACGTACCGCGTGGTAATCACAATTTCCCATGCGATGGAGTTTTTTTTTGTTTTTAAATGCTTCGTATATATATATATATATATATATATATATTTATATATATATATTTATATACATATATATATATATATATATATATGTATGGTTTTGTTTATTTTATTTTATCTTTTTATTTTTTTTTTTCTCTTTTCCAGGTTAATTTAAATAGATAGAGAGTAGATTTTAAACTTTAAGGATAAAATAAATTAAAATATTAAGTAACAATGGGGTTCATTCTCAGGAATAATTATCCCAGAGGGATAAACAATCCAGGGAGAATAACTAGATCTCAGCATAGTGCAGAGGATTGAAAACCAGATGTGTAACTAAAGGTGACTCATATTTTGCTTCCACACAGAGATTAAAACATCCCAGGGAGTAAATCGTTTCCAGCCATGAAAGGTAGATGGATTTATGCAGGCTTATGATTGTATTTAGTTAGTCTAATTTCAATCTAAAATTTACAGGGATAAATTTGTTCCTACAGGAGGATTTAATTTATTCAAAACAAGATTTTATTCATAGCAAGGAATATTTTAATTCTACAGCAAGAATTTGAAAAAACAACATTTTGATTATTCAACTGACAAAATCCAAACTACAGCAAGCAAATTGATGGATAATATTTTAATTAACAGTATCAATCTACAGCAAGAATTGAAGGACATTAATTTAAATCTTCAAGCTAACAGTATCCAATCTACAGCAAGAAATTGAAGGATAATAATATTATTTAACAGTATCCAATCTACAGCAAGAAATTGAAAAACAATAATTTTTAATTCTTCAACTTATCCACTACAAACAGATTTCAACTGAGTTCAACAATATATTAAACCTTGATCTAACAACAATTTTTTTTTTTTTTTACAAATGAATCTAATTCCTATCAAAATCTGAAACTAAATTTCTTATCAAGACTCTGAAAAAAAACAATTAATCTAGTTCTCATCAAATGATTCTAATCACCTATTTCTTATAAGAATTTGAAACTAATTCTTTCAAGAATCTGAAAACAAAAGAATTCATTCTCATCAAATGATTCTAATTACCTACTTCTTATAAAAATTGAAACTAATTTTTTTTTTTCAAGAATCTGAAAACAAATGAATCTCATTTTAAATAATTTAATCAAATCTAATTGCAACAAAATAAGATGCATGAAAACTAAATTTGAAAGAACCTGGGTGCTTGGAGATGGTGTAGAATCCTCTAAGAGTCTTCCTTGATCCTCCAACCTTGAAGAGAAATCCTCCCAAACAAAATCTTAGCTGAAAATGAAAATTGACTACAAAGGAAAATTTTACTTGAAGAATTTCTTATGGAATAGCCAACCACTCATTTTGAAACTTGTACCTCTTTTATAAAAGAAATTTCAAATTCCCACTACCTAATTATTAATTGAAAAAAAAGAGATTCTCTCCCAATTTGGCCTCCATGCAAATTGATTAGGCTTAGTGGGAGGGGTTACATGCAAGGTGGTGGAGAAGTCTCTAGAAGCTTCTTATTCCTCCTACATCATGTGCCTTAATTTGAGTGAGGGAAATTAATAACCAATTTAAAAAAATATATATATATTTTCCATGTCTGTGTGTGGTTTATTATTTTTATTCCCTTACAATATTCATTCAATAGATTATCCAAGGAAATATAATAGAGTTTTGTATTTAAATCAAAAAGGTGATAAAGGAGGGTTGTGACATCATGTCACTGAGAAAAGAACTTGTAGACACCTAAAAATGGTTAACGCTTGCAGAGTCATACTTTAACATTGGCGCATTGCCTTATTTTAGCTTTTTGCATTGCATTAACACTTCTCCTATGTCATGCACTTGGTCTTTATCATTTGCGAGCATCGAGTCCTTCTTCTGCATTCTTCATTTATCTCACTCTCGAATTTGGTCTTGTCGATAACAATCTCTAGTCATGATTTTGGTCGATCCTCGTCCTTGTCAATCTTGTCATTTTGCGATCAATTCGTCATCGATCCTTATCCTTGTCAATCTTGGTCAATTTGTCATTGATTTTTGTCAACCAATTTTAATCATTTATCAACACTGGTCCTTTGTCAGTCAGAATCATGATCAAATTGATCCTACATCAATTATCTTTTGTCAAGACCTAATTATCATTCTTGCATTTTCTAATTCATCTTCTAGGGTTTCATGATTTAATCATTTAACCTTGTTTGTCATTTCTCCCTCTAGGATTAATAATTTATTTATTTATCCTAGGTCTTCGTGTCACAATTAAATGTTTAATTTAATTGGCTAACTAATTATTTCTCTTTTTGTGAATTAATTAATAAATGACAAATTATTAATTGATTTACCTAATTTCCTAATTCCTATTTCCTCATTTTCTAATTTTCCTAATTCTTAATTTCAATTCTCTCCTATTTTCCTCCTAATTTCATGGGAATGACATTTTAATTTTTCATAATTTGTCATAATTGACAATCAATCAATTTTGACATAGAAAGTTGTCATAATTTTGTCAAAATTATCAATCAATCAATTTTGCATAGAAAGTGCATAATTTGTCATAAATTTGTCATAATTGACATAATTGATTTGCAATTTCCATTCGAATTGAATCATGCTAATTTGATCATTTCTCCAATTTGTCTATAAATTGGATGAATTTCTTCAATCCCAATCCAATAATCGCTTGTTATGAATTACTTTGTCGAATCAATCACGCTTCGAGTATTCTTGAGCAATCATCTTGTCTACTTGCTTTCATATCATGATCATGCACTAGTAGGTGAGATCCACAACAAAGCTATTTGGAGAAGAAAGAAGGACAATGGAGCCACATGAAGGAGACATTCAGATCTACATTTGGTTTGCATAATCTTTAGTTTTGAATGTTTCATTTTCATGTCTTTATTGAGTGTGTTTAGGATAGATCATTGCATTTTAGTTTTCGTGATTGAGCTAGATTAGTATTTTGATTTGCTTTGATGATTTCCAATTTCCTAGCTACAAAACCTACTCAGTAAACCCTAAGGTTGTCAATATCGGTTAAAGAAGGCAGAATGCCTACCGAGTAAAGTCCAGTATTAACCGAGTAACAACCAAGTTATAATATATCGCATTGGATGGATAAAAGAATTATTTAATGAAGGATGTTGATGAGCTGGAGTTGAATAAATGATTAGTATGTCACGCATAAAGTTTGTTAATTATCTACGGAAATGGAAAATTCAAGAGGAAGTTCTATAGCACAGATTGAACCACAATAACCTAGCACAAGTTCCTAGGAAGGAATGCAAGCTCCAAGGTGAGGTAAAACATTTTTCAGATCGAAGGATACATTGAACCTAGTCAAGATTGAAGATCTGATGGCTATGATTGACCATGGGAAATGTGATCAAGGAGATTAAGTAGTTAGCAAATTGTTTATAAATAAAAAATTGTTGATAAATAATGTATGCGGGCAAGTGTAAGCACAGGGATGCTACATAGTGATTACCGAGTAAAAGAAGCTTGAAGACCTGTTTGAATAAAAGAGTAGGGAGCCCAACAGAGGGACAAGATAAGTCCTATGACAAGATTGTTTTGACCAAATAGAATCTACTTTAGCATTTTAGGATGTGAAGTTGCTGATATATTTGTATTACTATTATTTTGTAAGTGACATAAAATCTCTTAACCGAGTGGACCTAACAGTCTTATTTGTAAACCCTCTAGCAAAGTAACATTATAATTGAGTGTTTGAAATCCTTTGACAAGGTCACTTCTAACAAAATGAAGATCCTAACAGATCTGAGGGAAATCCCTTAACTGGGTGACATCTAGCAATGTGTTTATAATCTTTAACAGGATTTTCTTTTAACCGAGCATACTCTAGAAGAGTATATTTCTTAGTGGGTCCGAAATCCCATAGTGGTTTTTCCCTATTTGGGTTTCCACGTTAAATCTGGTGTTATATGTGTTATGATGATTATGTGTTTATGAGTTGGCATGTTTAGCAGTTTTTGGTTATATTGCTGAAGTATAAGTTACCGAGGTTGAATCTGTTTATTTTATGGAAGATTAAGTTTGTATGATTCACCCCCCCTTCTCATCTTGTTAGCTATTGGTATCAGAACTTTACAATATCTTTATATTATTATTATAATATTAGATTGACATAATTACAAAGTTAATTATTAATATGATGGGAGATAAAATTGATTAATAGTAAAACTCACAGTAAGTGGTAGAGTATCACAAACATGTCAAATCTAATGCTTCTAGTTTTTATTAGCACATATTCGTGCATGCATTAATAGACATAGTTGATTAATAGTCAAACTTAGACAATGAGTGGTAGTTGAGAGGATAAAATAAATAAAAATATTTTTTAACTTTTCATGCATTTAAGTGTCACAAACATGTCAATTTTAATATTTCTATTCTTTTATTTGTGCATCCATCATGTGAGTGTAATGACTGGTGTAAATAAAGGTTAGAAATAACAAAATTTATGTTTATTGAAAGGTATTAGATTATTTAGATTGCATATGTGCTAAATTTCAAATATGATTATAACTTATTTTGTGCTCAACTATTCATTCACCTATATTAGACATAAAAATGAGGAATAACAAAATTTAAGATTATGAAAATATTAGTATTACTTGAATTATTTATGAAATATATGTTAAGAAAAATGGTAATATTTTTGTAACAACAAATTATATAACTTTTTCATTTATTAGAAATTTAATAATTATATTTAATTAAAATATCTTTTAAAAATTAATTTTAAATTACTTCTTATTATAAATATTAATTAATACATAGATGGAAAACCCATTTAATGTTGGTAGAGTTTTTTATTTTTTTTATCGAATATTATAGTTGGTGGCACATTCCATCAACTTTCCAAGGCATTGATTGATTTGACAAAGGTATTTTATTTTGGTGTTAGATTTTTTCTTGCAAGACATCATACTGTCATAACCGACTGCTATGGGACTCGTCATTGGCTGGTGTGGCATATTGTATGCATTCTCTATGGTATATAATCAATGTACTAGCTTGGCATATTATATGATTTCACTAAATAATTTCTTTTTTACAATGCTTCTTTTGCACTTGTGCAAAAATTCCAAATGAATATTTTAGCAATTGTCTTATATGTGTTGTTGTTTTATTATAAGTGAGCTAATCATATATTAACTTCATTAATAAAAATTAGAAGTATTAAATTTGATGTATTTGTGATACATATTTTATTATTATTTTTAAATTTTATATTATTTTTAATTATTTATGTGTCGACTTGAATTTCATCATCAAAATACTACCTGCAAGATATTAGTTTCACAAAATACATAGGAAATGTTATAGGAAATCCAAACTCAACCAATGAAACTACATGGAATGAATATTAAAATAAAAACCATATTATTACCTTCATGATTTAAGTCTCATTGTGTCCTAACTCCACTATTCTTGGTTGCAAATGATTTGCTCTTAGACAAGCACTGGTAACTTCCAAGATGGCATATGAAGAATGGATAGATAACTAATAGTTAACTAATAGTATGATATGTAATGCAAATGATTTAAAGCTAAATGATTATACTAAATAATAAATGCTAAATTGTTAAATTGCTTCAAGATAAAACTCATGGATGCATAAGTTTTTACTCAAATTGTTAACTTGAAGACTAACTCTTTCTCAACTCAAACTCCTACTTTTATAGACTTTTGAGAGGATAAAATGATGTGTCTGAGATCAACAATCATGATGAGATTTCCAAATTTGGATGGCTATGAGCAAAGGTGAAGGTTGAGAGAAAGAGGGAAGGAGAAGACAAGCGTCACTCATCTCACCTTGACTGGGTTGCAAATTGAGGGAATCTAGGGATGGTTGGAGAAGATTTAGACATGAGAGAAAAAGTGGAATCGAGTCCTTCCTGTGATATAGGGATGTTAGAGAGAATATAGAAAAAGGCTAGGAAATATGTGTACGTCCACAATATTTCATTGATTTTGGAAGTTGGAGATAAGTGGTTAATAAATGTTTATTTATTTTAATTTTGTTGAATTAATTTAGCCACATGATGGATGAGTTGGAAAAGGAAAGATGAAGTGGAGATGGAAAGGTGAGTTGGTAAAGGGATTAAATAATTAAGAAATTATTTAGTATTTGAGACTATAGGATAGAAGAATAACCATTAAACATTAGATATTTAATTAATTGATTAGAAGAATAATTAAATATTAGATATTTAATTAATTGATTAGAGGAAATGGATAAATAAATGAATTAACAGAAAGACATGAAATGAATTAAATAAATTAATCTTTTCAAATTAACTATTTAATAGAAGAATAATTACTAAATAAATATTAAATATTTCTTTCATTGCTCATAGCCATTTTTATGTGTATACATTTTTCCCCTCTTTGAAATGATGTCGAGACAACATTTCAAAGATTAGATCAAGTCCTGATAATGCGCCTGATAGAGATAAAAAACCCAATTGTGTGCCCCCTCGGGAGATTGATCGTGAAATTATTGAAAATTTTGGATAAGCGATTAATCTCATGATAATTGAAAAGGTCCTTCAATTAAATTTATTTGTAAAAAATAAATAAAATTTCCACACTTAAAAGCATTAATTATCCTTCCAAATGATAAATATAAAATTAACCTAGGTCAATTTTAATTTCATTCACATCCTTGTCAGGTTATGGAGTGAAAAGAATTGTCTTGCTGAGCTAGCAAAATGGTGATTCCGTTCGAGAACAATCAATTTGAGCGTGTACGACAGTATTAGCGACCTCCTTAGTATGGTTATCCGGTATGTACCTTGTCCCAAGATTGTTTGTAACTTGTCGTAACAATTTCATTTATTTTCGGCACGTTTTATGTTTTGTTTTTAATTTTTGGATTTTTAGTTTTGCGTGTTAGCAGTTTTGCTCCATTGGTTTGTGCTTTTGTTTTGTAGATTATTGCTTTTGTTAATTTAGTGAATATGAATGTTTGGTTACCGCCTTTGTTTGGAAAGTTAGCGTTTTTATAGAATTCACACTTTTGATCCATGTGTTCATGCATATGTAAAAAAGGTTAGCACTTTTGAATGATTTAATGCTTTTAACTTGTCAGTTAGCGCACATATTGAAAAGGTTAGCACTTTTGAATGATTTAGTGCCTGTGGTTAATATAATAGTGCTTTTGTTGAAAAGGTTAGCAATTTTTGCTTTAGATTAATTTGTTTGATTTTTTCCATGTTAAAATTCATTGAGATGATTAAATTTAGGTATTTTGATGCACAAATGTGATTGATAGGTATTCAGATTGATGTCTTTATGGATTAAATTTTTAATAATGTTGATTGATAGGATAAACAATTGATTGGTAGATTGATAGATTATCTCTAAGAGACTGATTCAGTTTCTGATGAACAGCATAGTAGAGTTTGATTGAACTCATTAATTGATAGAAAACCATGATTGGTAGTTTTAGGTGGAGTTGATAGCTTGATTTTCTTTGTTGAAAAGATTTATCTATTGTTTGATGTGATAGATTAGAGATCTCTTTGATTTGATAGATAGATGATAGATAAAGATCAAATTCTCTTGTTAAATAGGAGAAACTTGATGTTCTCCAGTGTCGGGAGAAATTCCCATCCATGCGATATTTAGTGCAAGAGCTTACCCAGGCTGATATTAGACATATAGATGCCTGCATATTACACCATTTGTTATACATGCTTGATATTACCCATAATAGGGGATTGTTTATTGCCTTAGCATAGAGATGGCATAGTGAGCATAACACTTTCCACCTACCCATTGCTGAGATTAGTGTGACACTCGAGGAAGTATACAAGACTCTTCACATTCTCATGATTGGTGAATTAGTCCAGTATGATTTTTAAGGATCTTGGAGGGATAGAGTCTTGTAGAGCCATATTTTGTGATGAGAGAATTTCCAAAGGAGAGATCTGATGGGAGGATATTATCATGTACTACGACACTCTCCTAGTGATTCTTGCAGTTTTTTTATTTTTCCATACAAGAGATCTCGAGGTTTCACTATTGGTTGGGGTGAGATTCTACAAAGCACAATGCAGCATCAGACTCAATATGCATGGGATGTTCACATGCTTTCTCATTTGTATCATGATATTCATCAGGTTGTTTTTGATGATTGTGCTAGTCTATCTACAAGATGCACACCTTTATAGATCTGGTGCTGGGAGCACATTTCTATTACTCAGCCTATCCATTATTGATCAAGCATTAGGAAATGTCAGATTTATATCAAATGATGAGCAAGATGTAGGTAAGGAATAAATAATAGATATTTAGGAAGGATTGACTATTACTCCAGAAGAAGCTAAGTTCGAGAGAAAACAAAAGATAGAAAAAGAATCCTCTATTTCATGTACACAAGTATGCAAATTCAAAATACAAAAGAATCCATTGAAATTAATCAAGAAGGAACTTGCAGTATTAAAGACGTATGTGTTGATATAATCCATTCGTTTGAGGGACAAACATCAGATGAAGAGTCACTTGATTGTGAACCACAACATGTCAATCAAATAAGAATACAATCAAATAAGAATTGACCCTAAAGATCAAGAAAAGACAACGTTCACCTGTGCATTGGGTACTTATTGTTGGAATGTTATGCCATTTGGGCTTAAGAGTGCAAAAGAAACTTATCAAAGCGCCATGACAATAATTTTTCATGATATGATGCATACATTTATGGAAGATTATGTAGATGATATAATTGAAAAATCTCATACAAGGAAAGAACATTTGAACATCTTGGGCAAGATCTTTGATAGGCTTGAACAATATCAATTAAGATTGAATCCAAAAAATTGTGCATTTGGAGTAACCTCTGGAAAAATTCTTGGGTACATTATATCAACTCATGGAATTGAAGTAGATCCAAAAAAGGTCAAAGCTATCATGAAAATGGAGTCACCTAGGAACATAAGTCAATTGCATTCTTTACAAGAAAGATTG
This sequence comes from Cryptomeria japonica, assembly GCF_030272615.1. NCBI lineage: Eukaryota > Viridiplantae > Streptophyta > Pinopsida > Cupressales > Cupressaceae > Cryptomeria > Cryptomeria japonica. The sequence continues at coordinate 86,902,393 of NC_081411.1, read as the reverse complement.
AAATCAATCTGAAGATTTGTCTCTCAATTAGTAGATTGATGTCATCCATTCAATCATCTTTTACATAAGAATGTTTCATTCGAATGGGATCATAAGTGTGAAGAGGCTTTTATACAAATCAAAGAGTATTTGATGAATCCTCTAGTACTTGTGTCACCAATCAAACATAAATCATTGTTGCTTTATATCTCAAAAACAAATGTATCATTAGGATCTCTTTTAGCACAACATGATGAACAAGGTAAAGAAAGAGCAATCTATTACAACAATAGAACACTTGTAGGCTATGAATTGAACTATACATTAGTAGAGAAGACATGTTTAGCCATTGTATTTGCAACTTAGAAACTGCAACATTATATGATGACTCATTCTATGAAACTGTTAGCAAAAATAGATCCACTAAAGTATTTGCTGAAACAAGTCAACTTTGATAGGAAGATTGGAAAAATGGGTTAAGGTACTAAGTGAGTTTGATATAGACTATGTTGATCAAAAAGCTATCAAAGGACATGTCATTGCTGATCAATTAGTTGAAGCACCCTTACAAGGTGACATACCATTGCACATTGAATTTCCTGATGCATACATTCTGACAATAAGTACCAAATTTTTAGAGTTGTACTTTGATGGTTCCTATACACAATATGGATTAGGCACTGGAATTTTTTTCATCACACCTTAGGGACACACAATTCCAAAATCCTATAGACTAAGGTTTCCATGCACAAACAATACTACAGAAATTTTGATGATGTTGATTGATTGCGGCTATACCAATTTGCCAAGCAACCTAAGAGAAAGACGAGAGCTCTAGTCGAATCACCTATGTGGCCACTGCATGGACGTGTTAGAGTGACTACCAGTGTCGAACCATTCTACGAGATGAGCCCATGTCGAGGTCACATAGAGATTCTTGAAGACTTCCTGCATAGAACTCGAGAGACTTGATGTGTCCCTCACACTTGACAAATGTTGGTTCATGTTTTTTATATACGAGCGCTCCAACCGTTTGAGCACCAACATCGGTCGAGATAGATGGGGAGGGGGATGCTTGAGTAACATATCTCCCCTATATAAGCTATATGTCCAGTTCTCACACATTCGAAGTCTGGTCATCTAATCAAACAATGAACCCAACTTCCTACTTTAAGTGATTTAAATTTTATTTAATTTAAGTTTTATTTAAATTTTTTAATGACTACATTAAGTTTAAATTATTTGACTATTTTAATACTTAAATTTTAATCATCTCAAATTTTACTATATTTAAATTATTCAATTTAATTTAAGTTAGTTAATTTTATTTAATTTAAGTTATTTCATTTAATTTAAATTATTTTATTTAATTAAAATTTTATTTAATTTAACATAAGTTGTTTTATTTGAATGTTTTATTACATGCATTAAGTTTAAGTTATTAATTTAATCGCATGACACTTATACCTCTTTATCTATTCATTGTTTTGTAAAACCTTCTTATTAGTGTCCATTTTATAGAGGTAGGGTTACTATTTTTAGAAACTGAACTTCAATTTTTTTTCTAAAGAAAGAAAGAAAACAATTGAATTTAATTTTGTTTTAGTTATTTAATTTAATTTAATTTGTTTAATTTAATTTAAATTTTTAAATTTAAGTGAAGTTGTTTTATTTCATTTTTTAACTCTTAAACAATTCTTTAATTTTAATTAGCTTAAATTTTACTATGTTTAAATTTTCTAATTTAATTTAGGTTATTTTATTTTATTAAACTTTAATTTATTTAATTTAAATAAGTTGGTTTATTTTATTTTTTCAATTCTTATACAGTTTTTAAATTTAAATTAGCTTAAATTTTACTATGTAAATTACTTAATTTAATTTCATCTACTTATTTTCAATTAATTTAATTTATTAATTGAAGTGATGTAAATAAATTTAAATTTAGTTTCTTCTTTTTCTAAAGAAAGAAAATTATTTAATTTCTTTTTATTTTAATTATTTTATTTTATTTATTTAATTTAATTTAAGTGATTTAAATTTTATTTAATTAAAGTTATTTGAATTTTTTGTTGACTATGTTACGTTTAAGTTATTTGATTTAATTACTTAATATAATTCAATTTACATAATTTCAATTAATTTAATTTAAGTTATTTTAATTTTTATTTGAATTTTTTATTGACTACATTAAGTTTATGTTATTTAATTTAATTAAAAGGATTTAAATTATATTGATTAGAGTCATAGCTATATTTTAATCACAATTATTGTTTACTTTATTATTTTAGTAACATTTATTAATATTGTATTATTATGTTATATTTTCTTAACATATTTAATTTAATTTAATTTAAGTTGTTTTATTTGAATGTTTTATTACATGCATTAAGTTTACGTTATTTAATTTAATTTTAGTTATTAATTTTAGTTATTTAATTTAAGTACATGGTAGTCATAGGCACGTCAAATTTAATCGGTTTAGTTTTTCTTAACACATATTTGTCCATCCATTACGTGAGTGTAATATGCCTCTCCGCGTACTTAAAATATTTATAATTTAACATTTATTATTAATTATTTCTAATTCCCAACTTTAACTCAAACTAGCTATATAAATATGATATTAATTGCTTTTCAATGTTCTTAAATTGGAGATATTCTTATATTTATTTTCCCATGCTTCTTAGCTTGAATGATGAGTAGCATACAAACTTGTAATGTTGCATGCTCTATTATTAGTCAAGCCTAGTAAAATTATCTTACTATAATATATTAATTATTCTTATGAATTGAATTACAATATCTAAATATTAAATAATATATATTAAAACTAAATAATATAAGCTATTTTTTTAATTGTAGTTAGGATTAGGTTTAGGTTACACTTGGTTAAAATTAAAGTAATATTAGGGCTCAATTAAAATTAGAATTAATGTTTTTGATTAAGCTAAACAATTTTTATAGGGACTCAAAACCCAAATCCAACAAAAAAAAGACCAATAAACAGAGCCTAACCAGCCGCTAAGTAGCTACAAAAACAAGGGACTCACCTTAGATAAAAGAACCACCAAAGACAGACCCAAACAAGACACAATAGAAAAAAACTAAGAAATAGGCCTCATAAGGTCAACATTTTTCTTGATAGCTTTATCATTAATCTCCTAGAGTTCCTCCATAATAAACCTCGAGCTACTAGTTACCTAATGTTTACTCCTAGTCTTGGTACACCGTCTCGTGCACACCTGCACCTTCTGGTTCATCTTAGTCAACTTGATATTTGGGGATATTTCTTCTCTAGCCATATGCTCCTTCTGCAAAGAAATGTCCTTTTTTCCTCTCTTAAGACCCTCGATGTTGTTGTGCATGGCTTCCTTATTGACCTTCACCAAACCCTTTAGTTTTCTCTTTGGTTTCTTAATCTCCTTCTCTATCCTATCAATTTTTGCCCCATGCTTAGTCTTCATAACCTTGATGTCTTTCACAATTTTCTAGGAGAGCCTCAAGAGTTCCTCGGTCATATTTGGAGCTGGAATCTCAGTGAAGGTGGTAACGAGATCTTTAATCCCCTATTTCAGAACATTGATTTCCCCAAAGAACCATTGAAAACACTTTTCTTGATACATCAGTGATTTCTCCAGAAGCATATCAACATCCTTTTCATCACCTTTGTTCTCCTTGGGGTCCATATTGAGAGGGGTGTCGCACTTTATTTTGTTATTCCCTGTCTCAAGAATCATTGCTTTATTATTAGTCTTCTATTTTTCTCAAATTTTGTGGTCCCACAATGTGGGTATGCGAAACGATGGTTTTCTTCTTAGTAGCCCATCGAGGAGGTTTGTTTTTGCTGCTACTAGTACCAAGAGTGGTCTTATTTAGGGGACCCTCATCCTCTGAGAGTTTATATTCTAAATCATCCTAGAATTTGACATCATTCCAATCCATAGCTTTCCCACCCTCTGAATCATCAAACTATGTATCCGACACATCATGCACCTCTTGGATGGCTAAAGACTTAGGGTTTTTCAGAGAAGGGGAGGGTTTGACCTCATGGACCTATGTATACTCCATGATTAAGAGGATGAAACCCTCATGAAGAATTAGGTTATCCTCATTCTTAGCATTCTTACTAAAAGATAACTCCAGAGAAGATAACAAGTAAAACATAATATAGATTCTCTTGCCATGTCTAAAATGGTAACAAAAAATAGAATCAAAGCGCCCATCAAGGGTAATGTACCTCATGATCAATTTTTCCATGTCCACCGAAAGACTCTAATGGTCTAGCCTATTGTCGCTGCCATCTAGGTTCTTCTTGACCCTACTTCTTTCACTCTGTTTATCATAGAAAATAGAGAGCTTCTTCGGAATTCTTCCTCTCCCTAAATAATTTTTTGCCCTCCATACTGAGCCTAGTAATATTGACAATGATTGATTCATCAATTATGAAATATATCCCATACACATGTAGTAACCCATTATCCTAGTTACTCACAAATGTGTCTATGAGCTAATGGCTCTGTCCATAAATTTTCCGAACATAGGGCTCCATAACCCCATCCACAATTTCCCTCTAGGCCTCCTCATTCTTCTCCCAAAGCTCGCAAGAGGACAACTCCATTCTATTTTTGTCTTCACCCATTATGGTACTACTTCTGTGATATTTTTGGCTAACACCAAAACCAAACTTCAAGCCAGTGCTAAACAAGAAGAGCCACAAGAACAATCTAGAAATTTCCCTTCACAGATTTCTATGAAAATATCTACACATATGATATATCATCATTAATTGTCAAGTGATGAAAGACTTTCAGCGTCCTTCCTTGCCAACTCACATAACTGGAATGGGAGAGAATCCTCTTCCTACCACTGCTTTTCATCATCTCTAACCACACCTAGATTAGCGATGTGGTTAGCTGACCTATTACCCTTCCTCATAACATGTGATATTTTAATATCCTGAAAATTATTCATCATTTTGAAGCACTCCTAGATTAAATGGTTAATCGTCCAGCTTGGTGGAGATTTTTTATTCAAAAAATTTATTATATTTGTCAAGTCACTTTCCAACCATACCTTTTTTAAAAGCTCCACAAGTTTCCATTCTAAGCCCAATGTAGGCTGCATTTTTCTCATCAAAATGGTCTGTCTGGGTGCCCAGTGGGAGTGCCACTATTGAGACAAGCCTACCATTGTGATCTCGTATAACTCTCTCATAGCTTGTTGGCCCAGGATTACCTTTAGCCACCCAACCAACATTAATCTTGATCCACTCCCTTAGAGGAGAAACCCAACAATGTTAGGCCTTGTGCATTTCATCTTAACAGTGGGTCTAGATATATCCTAGTCAATGTGCCATCTAGTGATGATGTCCTAGTCCACTCTTGAAGGATTGATAGCTACATCATGTTGTCAGGATAGACAAGATTCAATGAAATTTTTCCTGATGGAGGATTGAATATGACGAGAAACCAAAGTAGTCAAAGAATCTTTATCCCTGGAAATGTGATTATTTCTTTCCTTCCAAATACCCCAAGCCACACAAGGCAGCATAAGATTCCAAAGAAACTTAAGAGATGGATTTTATGAAGGGCATGACCATTGCAACTAGCAATCAAACAAACTCAAGCGAAAGTGCCAACTAATACCCCTGATATCAAAAAGTTGGGCCCAAATATCCTGACTATAAGAGTAATGTAATAAAAGATGAGTTGTATCCTTAGCCTCTTCCTTGCAAAGGAAGCAATGATTGGGCAACAACATCCCCCTTTTGCATAGGTATCAATAGAAAGCACTTTATTCTTTATAAACAACCAAATTTAAATATTAATTTTAGGAATCAGAAACTTATTCTAGAGACAAGACCAAAAGGGGGCCAAAGCAAAGGATTTTTCGAGTAAAGAAAAGGCCTAAGAAACTAGAAAACCACTAGAAGAAGATCCCACCCAAACCAGAGAATCTTCAATAGAAAAAGAGGGAATCCATATAAAAGAAAGTCATTTCTAGAGAGGAATCAATTGCAGACTCAAGATGGACAAGTTAATCCAACTACTAGCTCAGATATAACCAGCAACCAAACAGCCAATCCAATCTTTGCACTGTTCCATTAAAGGGACAACCCAAGTGCAATTAATTAATGGACTATCACCAACTCAGCAATCTTCCAAAAAATAAATGTTTCGACCATTTTCAAGGCACCAAATTGACCACTTTGAGATGAAAGCTCTAATAGTTAGGAAGCTTGACCAAAGGCTAGAAGCATTCTGGACAACACAAAAACCTTCAAGGATATTCTGAGAAGATCGTGATGAATGAAGGTACTTATTATCAATGACAACAGTCAATTTATTGAATTTCTTGATCACTCTCCTTAATTATTTGGCCAGAAAAGCATGTTAAAATCATGAATATGTCTAATGGATAGCCCACCAAGTTTCTTTAGCATTCAAACTTGGTTGCAAGCAACCAAATGCAAGATATTCTTGGATTTAGTACCTGTCCACAAGAAATTATTTTGGATCTTTTCCATTCAATCCATAAATTTTCTTGGGATTTTAAAAAGACACATGGCATAGTTTGGTAGATTATGTAGAGAATCTTTAATTAATTGGAGCTTGCCAGCTTGGCTCAATAAAGCACCCTTCTAGCCAACAAGTTTGTTTTGGAACCTATCGATCAGATTAGTCAAGAAAGCATCCAAAGTCCGACCTTGACATAGAGGGAGGCCTAAATAGATATCAAGGAAAGAGGCCATCTTACACCCCAAGATTTGTGAGTAGGGGTATTCAAGAAGAAGATAGACCTCTTAGGGAGACTAATCCTTTGCCCTGAGCCTCTTTCATAAAGATAAAGAAGGGATCTGGATTACTTAAATTTAATTTAATTATTATAATAAAAATATTAAAAAAAAAAAAATTGTTTAAAATCATTATGCAAATGTATAAAAATATTTTTGTGTTTAAAATAAATAATAAATAATGTACAACTCTTTCCAATTTTGTAAATATACAATATTTTCTTTTTAATTTTTTAATTGTCTTACTAATTTATTTATAAAATCATTTTATTATAATATGTAAATTACCACTTTTATGAAGTGAATTATAATTCTCAATTAAATGCTCATATTAAATAATAGATAGAAAAATTAAATAATATGTAGTACCTTTTAATAGTATTCAAGGTTAGGATTAATGTTAGCTTAACTTTAGGGCTAGGGTTTGGTTAGATTTGTTGTTTCTCTTCTAAGATAAAGTTTAGGTTATGAATAGGGTTAGTATTAAGGTTCAATTGGGGTTAGAGCTAGTGTTATTAACTTTAAAATTAATTATTATAATATAAATATAGATATAATAATTTGTAGTTTTAAATTATTATGAACTTGTCTTAACATTATTTCAATGTTTAAAATAAATAACAAACAATGTACAAATATTTTAAAATTTGAAAATATATAATATTAGGAAATTTTTTAATGCAATTATTTTATGTTCATCTTTACAATATTGGAATTTTCATAAAGATATATTTTTTATAAATAATAATTTAGATTATTATCTTCTCAATATAAAGTTATGAAATTTAGTTTTAAAAATTAGATATTAATAATACTTGTAATTTTATTGTAAGTTTAAACGCTTTGAGCTTATTGAGGTGTGCAATAAGAGGTGTCATAAGTAGGGGTTAAGGTTTTCATTATAAATAAAAAATTATGTTAGTGTTAGGGTTAGTATTATGGCTCAATTAGGGCTAGACTTAGCGTTAGGTTTCAAGTAAAATCTTACCTTTCCAAGTTAAAGATTGTCCTTAGGGTTACAATTAAATTTGGATAAGGGTTGGTGTTAGGTTTCAAGTACAATCTTACCATTCCAAGTTAAATCTTGGGATTAGGGTTACAATTGAATTAGGATAAGGGTTAGCATTAGAGTTAAGGTAGGTTTAGAGTTAGTGTTCCTAAGAGTTAAATTAGTGTTAAATATAATAATTTTAAAATTAGTAGTACATAAAGCTTATAGATGGTATAAAATTTAGTCTTTATATAATGGATGTTGGCATTGAGTTGTCATTGACATCAACCGGTATTGTAGGTAGGCTACCAGTGGAGGTATGTCACCTGATATAAAGATGAGTGACCGGTATGGTGGAAAACAAGTCAATATTGAGACTATCAGTCACATCACATATAAGAGGTGAGATGCATGTGTGTGCTAGAATGTTGGGTAATAACTAGTAGAGCATAAACTAGTTTGAAGGTTGGCTACCTATTTTTGATGAAGAGGTAGAATGTTAAAATGATCACAAACCACTGGAGGTAAAGATGTACTATCGGTGTAGTGTGCACTACCGGTTAGCAGGAGGAGAAGGTCTCACCGATAAAGGCTTGTGACGATATAAGTCTGGTGAATATTCAAGTGTAAAATGACCTTGTGTCAGTGAGCTAAGTATATGACTATTGTGATGCCATGTGGAGCTGAGGTGGCAAACATGCCGTGGTCGGTGATGTTTCCATCAACATGGTTATCGAAACAACTAAGACGTCATTAATGAAAAGGCCACAAATTAGAGGATAATAACATATTGATGTAGCTCAAGGAAGAAAGAGTGACAGAGAAAGATCAGGGAGTTGTTGGCACCTGGATTGAAGCAAAGGAATCAGATTACAAGAGGACCTCGAGAAGGAAACAACTAGGTCAACAAATTTCAAGGTCGGTGATCATGGTCAGGATTGCTATCTTTAGCAAATATGCATTAGATAATGGAAAATGCGTATAGATGCATTCCTCAGGTACAGGTGATCGATCCAAGGTAGACTAGATCGGATCTGATACAAATTTGGTCAGGTGAAGGAAAACTTCACTGCCCTCAGTTTGAATTTATTCTTGGCGAGAAAGCTCAAATTTAAATATCATGACTTGAGATTGTGATTGTTGCTGTTACAGAGTGAAGTCAAGTGTAGAATAGTTGTCTAAGAGCTGAAGAGATAAATATTTGAAGTGTTTATGAGTGAAGACTAGACTGATATAAGGAACAAACTGGTGGAGTGAGCATAGAACACAAAGGTGACAAGCCAACAAAAGTGGTACTTGATAAAGAGTGATGAAGTGTGAGTTGAGGTGTGAAGACATTGTGAGAGGGGATAGACAAGTTATTAGCAAAGCAAAGTTGTAGAGTGGGTGGGGAGAATATAGAGCAGAATATTGTAACGTTACAAAACTTCATTTGTAACAGTAATTTCATTTGTATAAATGAGTTTTATAATGTTTTCACTAAGTTGGAGCTTAGTGTAGGGGTTGTATCTCCTTTAGGTTGTATCCTATAAATTGTGTAGGGGTTGGTGCTCCTTTGAGTTGGTGCTCATAAATCGGGGGTTGGTGCTCCTTAGGTTGATGCCCTAAATATTGTAATCAAAGATTCTTTGTGAGGTTGGATTGGAGTAGAAGATCTCTTGTAGCTACTCTCATCGATTTTTTCCCCACACTGGCTTTTTCTCATATATTTGGTGTTGTGTCATGCATTCTTGTGCATGTGTTATGTTAATGTTTTAACAAGTTCTTTTCACACACCTTGGTTGTACTGTTTGAGATACCGATTAGCACTTAGTTTATTTTATATATTACCGGTATCTTCTTATTAAAGAAAAAGTGTTGAATCACTAATTCACCCTGCTCTGAGTTATCCATTGTGTCCAACAATTGGTATCAGAGCCTAGGTACCCTATTTTGTCAAAAGCGTTCTCTAGCTTGGGTAGATCCTGTCAAGTGTTTATAATGGAAAGAAATGAATCCGCCTCTTCAAAATCCCCTATGTTTGATGGTGTCAACTATGCATTTTAGAGTAGAATAATGGAATCCTATTTGTCCTCTCTAGGTTACGATGTATGGATGTTGGTTGTGAATGGGTATACAGTCCCTAATAATCCCCCTACTGATCTAGATGCTAAGAAGGAATATGTGAACAATGCTTAAGCTAAAAATGTAATTCTTAGTTGGATTTCTGATAATGAGTTTGTTAAAGTCATGCATTTATCCTCTACCAAAGAAACTTGGGATAAGTTGTGAAAGATATTTGAAGGACATGCTAAAGTCAAGGAATCCAAGTTACAAACATTGAGAGCAAAACTTGAGGGTTTGAAAATGAGAGATGAAGACAAATTTGCTAACTATCTTCAAAGGATTTATGAAACAACAAACACAACTAGAGGGCTTGGAGAAGAAATAAAAAATGAAATGGTAGTGAAGAAAGTACATAGATCTCTCACATCTAAGTATGATACAAAGGTTTTAGCAATAGAAGAAGCAAAAGATCTAAAAGTCTTTACAGTGGATGAGTTGTATGGTTCCCAAATTACTTATCAGATAAGGATTACCAATATTGAGGCTGTAAAAAAAGAAGTTGCATTCAAAGCATCAATAAAAGGAAAAGAAGAGTTTGCTCATACTGTAGCCGGTGATGACTGATGACATCATGCCAAACTTTTTTAGAAGACTCAAGAAGGGTTCAAACAAATACAAAGGCAAGTTGCCTTTGAAATGTTTCAACTGTGAAAAGATTGGACATTTTGCTGCTAAATGTCCTTATGGTGATAAGGATGAAAATGATCAATCAAGTGCTAGAAGATCATATGGCAAGGATAGGAAGAAGAATGTCTACCAACATGGTAGAAGAGGCTATCGGAAGCAGAACAATCCTTACACACATGAAAATTATACCACAGATGAAGAAAGTGCCTCAGATGACTATTGCAGTAGATATGAAGTCACATAAAACTTTTTCATGGCTCGAGAGGTTTTGCTACCTGAATAAGGAGAAGAGGAAGAGAAAGAAGAAGAAGTAGGTCTTGAAGCAGAGCTCATTAGTGCCTTAGATGAGCTAAAGAAAAAAAGGAGACATTTGAAGAAGGTAAAAAGGGTTGCAGTTGAAGAACAAGAATTGTTTGAGAGATCTCTTTAAGAGTCCAAGAAATCTATTACAAACCTAAAACTCCAACTAGAAGAAGCCAAAAGGATCTATGAAGCCACTAGCACTAGTCTGAGTGAAAAGGAGAAAGAACATCAGAATTTGGAAGGTGAAATAGTGAAACTCTAGAATGAATTAGACAAAAGTCAGCAAGAAATAAAAGTGAGAAGAAAAAATGAAGGCAACATTAAAGCCCTGGACAAGATGCTGAGCAATGAAAAGCAATCTAAAGATACCAGTGGCTTAGGTTTTCAAGAAGGTCAAAGTTCAAATAGAAAAGACACATCTGGTAAGGAGATACATTTCACTTCTTTAAATGAAGGAGAAGAGAAGAAGACATTCATGGTAATCAAGGATACCGTTAAGAAGACCTATGCAGATGCTGCTAGAAATTGCCACACAAACCGATATACTCAATCAATGAACCAAAGACCATACTCAAAGTACTGACATGCAGATCCAAGGAGAAATGAAAGTGTTGATCATGAAAGATTCACAAGAGTTCACAGCATGAAAGGAAGACCCCCTAGTGAGGTAGCCATTTGCAGGTTCAAGACAACCTAACCGGTATGCTCTAAATTTTCATGGTTATTATCAGAGCTATAATAAGTTTGGTCATAGAATGACAGATTGTAGCTAAATGAATGTCAACCCTATTTTTGAGAGTAGAAACTCGTTTGCTGTATTACAAAGATCAAATGTCCCACGCTATAATTGCAACGAGTTTGGACTCAAGTGTTATGAATGCAGGAGTAATATGCAAATGTCCTACAAGAATGCTTGGAGTACATCTTACAGTGCTAATGTGAAATGTTATAAGAGTCAAAATTTTGGTCATATAGAAAGGTATTGCTAGCTGAGAACTAACAAGCAAAATAAAATTTTATCAGATGAGAAGTTAGAAACAAAACCAGAACACAAAGTGATAGAAGAGGAAAAGAAAGATGAGAAACCGGTTTGGGTAGAGAAACAGAAAATCAAGACATAATCCAACCTGATTGTGCAAACTTCTCTACATGTTGAAAGGAGACATTTATGAGTAGTTGATAGTGGTTTCTTGAATCACATGACCAAATAAAAGAAAAAGTTCATCAAGTTTGATTATTGGAATGGTGGTTCAGTCTAGTTTGGTGACAAATCCTCCATCAAGATCAAAGGTTGGGGTACACTAAATATTGATGGCAAGCTCAAGGCTCATAATGTGTACTATGTTGTAGGAGCAAAGCATAACCTAGTGAGTGTAAGTCAGATGTGTGACAAAGGGTACAAGTTTTCATTTGACTCTACTAGGTGTTAGATAAGAAAGAAAAGTATCGGATAGGTGGTAGAAAAAGGAAAGAGGACAGAGGGTAATGTCTACAATCTAAAGGAATGCTATGAGTCCTAATGCATGATGGGACAGGTTGATGAAATTTGGTTGTGTCACCGAAGATTAGGCCATGTGAATTTTCAAAATCTGGTTAAGATAAGCAAGAGCTGGTATTAGAGAAACATTACTTGGATCATAAAGCCGACAAGCACATTCTATGATGAACATGTCAAAGGTAATAAGGAAAAGGTTTAGCTTTAAAACAAAGGAATATAACACATCAAGACCTTTGGAATTGATACATATAGACTTATGTGGGCCAACAAGGACAAGAGCATTGGCTAGAGAAAGGTATTTCATGTTGTTCATAGATCATTACTCAAGAATGACCTGGGTAACCTACCTGCATGATAAGCCACAAGCATTTGAGACATTCAAGATTTTCAAGAAGATGGTAGAAAATGAAAGTGGATACCAGGTAAAATGCTTAAGATCAGACGGGCGTGGATAATTTTCTTCCAATGAGTTTGTTGACTAGTGTGAGAGAAATGGAATCCAAAGATAATATTCAATTGCAATGACACCTCAACAAAATGGGCTGGTAGAGGGGAAAATAGGACAATGAAGGAGATGGCCAAGACAATGTTGAATGAGGCTAACATACCAGATATATATTGGAAGGAAGTAGTTCATACTGCAGTCTACAAAGTAAACTGGGTATAGTTAAAAGTGTAGAGTAGAATAACTTCTTGTGAGTTACGGAATGAAAGGAAAATGTCACTAAAGCACTTCAGAGTGTTTGGAAGTAAGTGTTTCATCAAGAGAGATTCTAATGGATGGGAAGTTTTAATTCCCATAGTGATGAAGGCATCTTCTTGGGATACTCAACCAATAGCAAAGCCTATAAATGCTACAACAAGAGATTGAAAAGGGTGGTTGAGAGTGTAAATTTGAGAATAGATGAATACTCATATAGAGGAAATATGCACTGGTACCTTACATTGATGATTCAGATATTGAGTATGAAGAACAATCTGACAATGGACCAGTTGAGGATGCACCAAACAAGATCCTCAACCAGTATGTGCAGAAGAATCGTTCGGAAGAACAAATCATAGGAGATAGGAATGAAGGTGTGTAGACTAGAAGGAGATTAGGTAGGGAAAGTGAGTAGGTAAACTTCTACCTTATGACTGAAGTAGAGCCCAACACTTTTGATGATGCTAGAAAAAATGAGAAGTGGGTATATGCCATAGATGAAGAGTTGAGATAAATTGAGAAAAATAAGACTTGGGAACTTGTTCCTAGACCAGCAAACAAGAAGTTCATAGGTACAAGATGGGTCTATTGAAACAAGATGAATGAACAAGGTAAGATAGTTGGACATAAATCAAGTTTAGTTTCCAAAGGGTATGCTCAAGTGGAAGGTATTGATTTTGAAGAAACCTTTGCACTGGTTGATAGGCTAGAGGCAATAAGAATATTTTTAGCTTTCTCAGCCTACAAGGGATATAAAGTGTATCAAATAGATGTAAAATATTCTTTTCTCAATGGTAATATTGAAGAAGAGGTGTATATGGAAAACTGGAAGGGTACTTGTTGTATGAAGATGAGAGTTTTGTATGTCGGTTGAAAAAATCCCTGTATGGTTTGAGGTAGGCTCCCAGAGCATGGTATTCCCAGTTAGACAAATACTTGAAGGAGGAAGGATCTTAGAATGGAAATGAAAACATCAACTTGTATGTCAAGGTAAATGGAGATCATGTGATTATAGTTGTTGTCTATGTGTATGATATTATCTTTGGTGGAGGCAAGGACATCATGTGCAAAGAATTTTCACATCAGATGAAGACGGAATTTGAGATGTCCATGCTAGGTGAGTTGTCCTATTTTCTTGGTTTGCAAATCTCACAATAGGAGAAATAAATTTTCATCTACCAAATCAAGTATGCTAAAGACATGTTGAAGAAATTTCAAATGGAGGACAACAAACCGGTAAGTACTCCCATGGTTATCGGTTGTAAGTTAAGCAAACTAGATGAGTACTCAGAATTTGAGAAAATACTGTATAGGTCTATGATTGGTAGTCTATTATTTCTAACAACATCTAGACTAGATATTATATAAGTTGTTTGCATGGTAGCAATATTCCAATATACTTCTAAATAGTCTCACGTAAATGCAGTTAGAAGAAATGGACTATGGTATCCAAAGAAATGAGACTTTGCTTTGAAGGCTTATACTAATGCAGATTGGGCAAGAAGTATAGATGAATGAAAAAGTACAAGTGGAGGGGCTTTCTATTTAGGAGACCAATTCCTATCATGGCACAACAAGGAACAAGATTCAATGTCATTATCTAATGCTGAGGAAGAGTATATAGCAGCTGCTACATGTTGCTCATAGGTGCTCTGGATGAAGCAAACATTGAAGGACATACAGGTGGAGATTCTCGATCCTATTCCAATTTGGTATGATAACTCAAGTGCAATCAATATCTCCAAGAATCCAATAATGCACTCAAGAACAAAACACATTGTAATCAAGTATCATTTCTTGAGTGAGAAGGTAGTAGAAAAGGAAGTCATAGTAGAATATGTTTCAACTGGTGAGAAGATTGTTGACATATTTACCAAGCCACTTCCTTTGGGCCCATTTGAGTACTTGAGACAAAAGATGGGAGATGTCCCACCATCTAGCAGGACCTAAATGCATAAGTGGATGAATGATTCAAGGGGATTTAACCATTGTTAATATCCTATGACTCTTGAATCATGAAGCATCAACACAGGGGAGAGTGTGTCTTACCTGGTCGTAGTCAAGTGAGAGATTATTGGTGTCAGACTATGGTAACCTTTTCCATTATTGTCAAAGGGGGAGAGAAACCAAAAATAATAATCTTGACATCAATGCTAGAGGGGGAGATCATTGCCATTGATTTGTCATTTATGTCAACTGATATTGCAGGTAGGATATCGGTAGAGGTATGTAACTCAATATAAAGATGAGTGACCGCTATGGTGGAAGACAAGTCATTATTGAGACTATTAATGACCTCATTGATATGAGGTGAGATGCCTATGTATTTTATCATATTGGGTAATAATTAGTAAAGCATAAACTAGTTTGAAGGTTCGCTCCTTGTTTCTAATGAAGAGGTAGAATGTCAAAATGATCATAAACCACTGGAGGTGAAGATGTGCTACTTGTGTAGTGTGCACTACCAATTTGTAGGAGGAGAAGGTCTCACCAGTAAAGGCTTGTATTGGTATGAGTTTGGTGAATATTTAAGTGTAAACCAACTTTATGTTGGTGAGATGAGTATATGACCATTGTGATGCCATGTGGAGCAGAGGTGACAAGCATGCAGAGGTTGGTGATGTTTCCCTCAATATAGTTGTTGAAACAACTAAGTTGACATTAATGAAACAACCAAAAATCATGGGATGATAATAGATTGATGCGGCTCGAGGAAGAAAGAGTGACATAGAAAGATCAGGTAGTTGTTGGTGCCTAGATCAAAGTAAAGAAATCAGACTACAAGAAGACCGCGAGAAGGAAACAGCTCGGTCGACAGATTTTGAGGCTGAGGATCATGGTCAGGATTGCTATCTTTAGCAAGTATACATTGGATAATGGAATACACTTACAGATGCATTCCTCGAGTATAGGTGATGGATCCAAGGAAGATTGGATCGGATCTGATGCAGATTTGGTTAGGTGAAGGAAACCCTTACCTCCTTCAATTTGAATTGATTCTTAGCGGGAAAGTTCAAGTTTAAATATGATGACTTGAGACTATGATTGTTGCTACTGCAGAGTGAAGGCAAGTGTGGAATAGTTGTCTGAGAGCCAAAGAGATAAACACTTGAAGTGTTTATGAGTGAAGATTAGACTGGTAAGGAGAAGAAAGATAAATTGGTGTGAGGAACAAACTAGTGGAGTGAGCATAAAACATAGAGGTGAGCAGCCAACAAAAGTGGAACTTGATAAAGAGTGATCAAATGTGAGTTGAGGTGTGAAGACATTATGAGACGGGACTTAGAAAAGTTATCAGCAAAACCAAGTTGTAGAATGGGTGTAGAGAATACAGACCGATAAGGTTGAAACCAGAAGAGCAGAATATTGTAAGGTTGCAAAAATTCATTGCAACAATGATTTCATTTGTATAATTGAGTTTTATATTCTTTTCACTAAGTTGGAGCTTAGTGTAAGGGTTTTAGATGCTTTCGGTTGTAGCCTATAAATTGTGTAGGGGTTGGTGCTCCTTTGAGTTGGTGCTCATAAATCAGGGGTTGGTACTTCTTGGGTTGGTGCCCTAAATATTGTAATCAGAGATTCTTTGTGAGGATGGATTGGAGTAGAAGATCTCCAACACCTATTTTCATCGAGGTTATTGGGTTTTCCTCATATATCTAGTGTTGTGTGATGTATTCTTGTACATATGTTATGTTAATGTTTTAGCAAGTCCTTTCACACACCTTGCTTGCACTATTTCAGCTACCAATTAGCACTCAGCTTGTTTTATATATTACTGGTATCTTCTTGTTGAAGAAAAAGTGTTTAAATCACTGATTCGCCCCCTCTCAGTGATCCATTGTATCCAACAATTTATTACTCAGTGTGATGGGAAAGGTTGATAAAAAAATGTAGGCAGTTTTATGCCAAAAAATTATTAGGTAAAATTTATTTTTACATGTATGTAGTAGATAAAATTATTACATGTATGTAATAAGTAAATGAAAAAATTATAAATCTATTTATTTTTAGAATTTTTTAAAATATATATATCTTTAAGATATTTTTAGATGTTGTTCTTTCTCTAGTAATATTTTTTTATAGTTTACGAAGAGGACCTCTCTCTTATGTGCAAGGGTTATATTAATAGTAAGATATAGATCAACTATTTGAGATGAAGAGGTTGTTGTCACATTCATTATTAGCGAAGTAAATAGAGTTGTTTGATAAATTTTTCAACTCTTTTTCCTTCGATTGAATTTTATTTTAAGAATAAAAATCTGAATAGTTATGATTAGTGTTTCCATGAATGAAAGAGATAGGACTAGATTATAAGATGTCAATCTCCTCATGATTTGTTAAATAAATATTACTGGAACAACTTGTAATTTAATTTTTTTCATCAATTTATGAAGGAAGAAGGTAGCTTAATGATTGAAAAAGGAAAAGGCTGGTGGAATGGATAAAGGTCATGTATAAATTTTAAGAGAAGTTGAGCTTCATGTTTGTCTTTTTCTATTAATATTGAGAAATCTATTGTTCTTTTTAAGGTGGTTTGGCACATCTAGATTTCATATCATTTAAACTATTTTAACTAGTTGCAATCTTGCATAAAATAGATCAACCAAAGTTTGTGTTTGTTATAGGAGGTTAACTCTTCTTATCACTAGCTATTGTTTTAATGTGGAGGCATTTTTTTTTGTGGGTAGCATAAAGGTTACCCTTTATCTTGGAGAGATTAGGGTTCTTTTTGTGTGGGCTAAGGACAATTCCTTGTTGAGGTTTATTCTTGTTGCAAGCGATTTTCTATGAAGGCTTTAATTAAATTTCAAATTATTGCAAACTTTGTTGCACCTTATATTTTGGTTGTTCTTTATTTTTTTCAATTTTAGTTTCTTTTAGAATTTGTTGGTTTCTATTTTATTCTTTTAGAATTTGTTTGTGTTAATTAAATCATACATGATAAATTTCTACAATTTTAAAAGAAATATTGGGCATCTTAATAAAAATACTTCAATAAAGTTCCACTATATAGGACATTAGGATCGACTTTGGTTTATTTAGGAATCCTAATATGTTGAATGATAGTGTAATCATATGAAACACACTTTGATCAAATCTCTATCTTGATGGTACGTGATTTATATATACATTCTCTAACCTTTGTTTTCCAATCGTGCTAGTTAATTTGAAACATCTGATTCACTTTGGTTCTCATTTTTTATTCAGATCCTATGATAAATGAACTAACATGGGTTTCATCTTTTGATAAGGATAATTTTTCATGGTCATGCTATTAAATATTTATGGTACTAAGTTGATGGATGGCGAAAACAAAAAATCTTAGAGAAAATAAATATCAGGTTGGCTCAAAATTTTAAACAAAAGAATCTTGACTTCCCATTGTATTCAACGAGGGATGGATTGGGATTAGATGGGTTTTTATGAAAAAACAATAGACACCAAACAAGGAGGAGACCGACTATTCATGAGAGATCACATTGGGAAGGCTTTAAATGGAAATGAAACATAAAAAGAGATAATTTTCTCAGAGATGGTCTTCTTGGAGAAAATAGGGAGACATGGATGGGCACACAATGGCTAAGGCCTAGATCTAGATGGATCGTAATAAGGGCTTCCATAAAAATAATTGGATAGAAATTGGGAAAGAAGGGGAGAAAAAAGGCGAAAATCTAAGAGAGACATTTCAGGTCAATGAAAGAAATAAAAAGGAACCTTATGTTGTAATAGGTGCAACTAAGATACCTATTAGCAGTAAGGAAAGGATGAAACAACAACACTTATAGATGCACTCAAACTTCTGGGGTGTTTTTCCTCAAAAGGAAAAAATAATACAAAGTAGATCTTCTGATAACCTGAGAACAAAATGGGTAATGACCAAATGTGTTATTGAAAAATCCCACATGACAAATCCCTATAGATACATAGATAATGGGTAGGGAGGAAAGGTAGCTATACAATTAAAGATGATGGGGCATTGAAGGAAAATCAAGAAGGTGTCTAGAGAAAGAAAAAGCCAAATAGTAAGTTGTTCATTATGCCCTTAGAACTCATGACCTTGGTAGTGTACAAATTAAAGGAATTAGCTTAATTTATTAAATGGGGAGGGGAGGGAGAAAGTACTAAAGAGATTATGGAGTGGTGGAGAAATAAATACCCAACAAAGGTAAGCATTCAACCTCTTTAGAATGATTACTTCTTATTAGAATGTGTTAGTATGAATCTAAAGCATGAAATATTATATGGATTCCCTAGTTTATTTAAAGGTAGTAGCTTTAGGAAGGTTAAATGGAGCCCAAATTTTGAACCATCAAATTACAAGATTAATAAATGATTGAAATGGTTGAGTTTGGTGGGTTTACCAGCAAAGTACTAGGGTGGGGAGGCTATTATCAAAATAGGGGATGCCTTGGGTACTTTCATAGGGGTGGATGAGGAGTTTTTGAAAGGTAGAACATGAGATGTGGCCAACATATGTATATAAATAAATATGGATATAGGGGTATACAAGGAGCTGGACATTGTCTTAGATGGAGGTAGATGGAACCAAAAAGTGAGGTCTCTATATGACATCTAGAGTAGTATCCATCAAGAAATAAAATGAAAGATGGATCTTTAAAACCCCTAGAGATGTGTGAGGGTTGTGATGTTGAATCAAATGGATTAGTGAATATTATCCAAGATTATACCAACACTTGAGTATTATATGTGAGCCCCATGGATCTAAATAAAAAAGAACTGGGGGGGATGACACCAAATAGAAAAAAGACCGCAGAGAGTCCCTCAAAGAAAAGGAAATATCTCTCATCAATATCATTAATAAAAGTTGGCTTGAATGAAAAGAATTTGGGAGGTAAGGAAGTGACAATAAACTTCATTCAAAACAAAACAAGAGAAATGGAATCAATTGTTGATCCTTCTTAAAGATACACAAGATCGTAGACAAACTATATGTCATGATCTAGAGTAAGTAAGATAGGTAACTAATGGTATTAATATAGTAGATCCTTTTACAAAGGAGGTTGATAGTAGTAGCGAAGTAGGTTTATACCTTGAAAAGTATGACAAGATTATGTGAAGAGAAGAAGAAAGGACACTAGACGAAGCATAGAAAGATGGAATGAATTTAAGAAGTGGGGATATTTCTCATGCAACCATAACCTTAGTGGGATAATGAAGTTTGGCATAAATTAATGGAGGGGTAAATGGGGAATTTAATCAAGTGATAGAAGTGGTTATTCGGAAAGAAAAGAAAAGAAAAATGTAAGTAGGAAAAGTTAGCAAGGATAAATCTAAGGATTTGGAAGACGTAAGAATAGAAGACATAGAGGAGTAATTAAAACATTAGGAGCTTGTTGAAGTAATGAGAATAGAAGAAAGAATTCTACAACAAATAATTTCAAGGAATAAGGGCCCTAGAGTATTGGAGAAAAATAATAGGAGGGAAACCTCAAATAAAAGTAAGATGAATCTTGCTTCCTTAGTAAACTAGAAAGGAAAAGGAAAAATATCTACAACCTTTAGGAAGGGGCTTAACCTTCCCCAATCACAATGAAGATCACAACATGGAATATTAGGGGCATTGATGTTGGCATTCTGATCCAATTTTGTATGACTAGTAAATAGTATGGTTGTCATTGTTGGCAACATCATCTCCTTAGACTTCACAGTCCATACGCAGTTAGTCAATCAGGCAATGAGTTAATCAGCAGGTCGTGAGTGAATCTGCAAGCAATAGATCGACAGGAAGTAAGTAAACTAGAAGATAGTAAGAAAACTGGAAAGAAATAGACTGGCAAGTAATGCAAAGATCGACATAGAGTAAGGAGATCGGGTAGCGGTAAGTAAATTAGAAAGGAAAATATCCATGAGCTAAGAAAAGAGAAAACATGTACACATGAAGAAATCAACTAGAAAAATTTTTATCAGTACACCGAAAGAGTTGGTAACCGATAGGCTAGTAATGTTTAGTTACAACCAACTAAATTGGGAGTCTTCTCTCAGTCAACAGGCGGACTTAGTGGCATGTTCGACTACATTAACAGAGATTCATACATTATTTCAGGAGTGCTAATTAAGGCCTGACAATGAAATTTTGAAAGGTATATTTTGGAGGGAAAAGTTGGTAGTAGACTAAAGGGTCTATAAATATAAATATCTCATTCTTGAGATTGTTGTTGTTAAGGTGAATCAAGTTAATGTGAAAGAGAACACACGAGGAGTTATAGAGTTTGCGGAGCCGAGTGGGGATTTCACCGAGTAGTGACATAGGTGACAAAGGACTAGAAATATAGAATTCAAATACCAACAAACTGATAGAAGACAAAGTTGTGGAGAACAGACACAACTGATGCAAACCTAGAGTGATACTTAATTGTGATCTGATCAGGCTAATGTGTAGCTTCTTGTATCTAATCATCCATCTATCATTTTAAAATAACTGCAACATAAATCCCTTAATTGGGTTAACTTTAATAGGTCCCATAGTATAAATCCTTTAACCCGGTAACATCTTTATTGATGTTCTAAGTCCTTTAACAAGGCTACCTTTAATAGGGTAAAGGAACTAATCGGCCTTGTTCAAAATCCTTTAATTGGGTGGCACCTAACTAGTATCTTTGTAATCTCCTAACAGGGATGGCTCTTCACTGGGCATACTTCAAAAGAGTATAGATTTTGTGAGTTCCAACTCACACCATGCTTTTCTCCCTATTGGGTTTCCATGAGTTAAATCTATGTGTTATTGTGTATCTTCTCATGCTTGATTATTCTTCTGCAATAGTTATTTATATTGATGAATATTGAGTAATGAACAACTTCAGTGAAAAGGTTTAATTGAGTAAGAATTGGTAATGTGCTAATTCACTCGTCCCCTCTCAGCACTGGTTGGGTCTAACAATTGGTATCAGAGCCAAGTTCCTTTGGAGAAAAGCTTGACAACTTGAGGATAAAGATCATAGAATAGTACTGGTATTAGAAACAAATTGATGAAGCTAATGAGATTATTGCTTAGTTGAAAGAGAAACTAAGAAAGTCTCTTCCTAAAAGGAAGGAATTAGCTCAATATCTAAATGAGATCTAAGATATCATAGATCAACTCTCTGAACAAAGTAATTTTGAAAAGCTGAAGAAGTAGTCTCAGAACTCATGGAAAAGAATAAGAAGTTGATCGAAGATATTACACATCTCAAAAGAGAACATGAAGGTCAGTCCTTGAGAATGACTAAATTATTGGAAGCTGGCAGAAGTGTTGATGAAAGAAAGAGAGAGGTAGATGAAGATCTGTCAAAAGATGAAAGAGACAGGAGGCTTGCCAAAGATGCTTTGAGAGAAAATGATGCAATCATGATTGAGAAAGATGAAGAGATCTAAGTTCTCACTCAGGAAAATGAATACATACATAAACAACTAAATGACGATGCAGAAAAAAAGGAGAGGATGATAAAAGAGATTGAACAACTCAAGAGCGAGTTGAAAACTGAAAAATGAGAGAAATGAGAAACTGAGAAAATTCAATGAAAGCTCTAAGAAGGTATATAGACAATTGAAGGCGCAGAGAAGAACAAAGGATACAACTGGTCTTGGTTACCCTAGTTCAGGTCCAATGGAAACTAGAGAATCATCAAAATCCAAATAGATGAAGGATGATAAAAGAAATCACTCAAAACCAAGAGGTATGAAGTCTTCCAAATTCTCTTGTAATCATTGTGGAAAATTGGGTCATAAGACCAATAACTGTAGGAATAAACCGGTTAATCAAAAGAAGATTTTCACTTTTCATGGTTACTGCCACAATTGTCATAAGTATGGTCACGCTTCTTATGAGTGTAGATCTCAATCAAGCAGCTTGTGAAGTGCACAAATATTTGTTGGTGTTGGAAATAAGCCACACTCAGACCGATGATGGACTAGTCCAAGAGGGGTTAGTAGCTCAGTGGTAGAGCACTCCAATAGCATATGGAAGGTCCTAGGTTCGAGTCCTAGCCGGTCCATGTCTCAACATGGTATCAGAGCTAGGTCCAAGCTAGGAGCCTGAAGCACACAAGAGGTGTGGCTTAAGGGGGGATGTTGGTGTTAAAAATAAGCCACACCCAGACCGATGATGGACTAGTCCAAGAGGGGCCAATAGCTCAGCGGTAGAGCACTCTAGCAGCATATGGAAGGTCCTAGGTTCGAGTCCTAGCTGGTCCATGTCTCAATAATATTTAATCGACATTGCTTCACTTACAATAATTTTGGACATAGATCAGAAGAATGCAGTTTTAAGACAAAAGTATCAAGACCACCATTCAAACCGGTTAGTCTTAACACAAGGAGTAATAAATTGAATTCCACCTGTTCCATGTGTGGTAATTTTGGTCATGTTGTTGAAACATGTAGAATGAGGATGGTTCATAGAAACAATTCTAGACCATGGAGGACAACTAGCATGGCATGCTTTAACTATCATAAAATTAACCACTTAGACAGAGAATGTAGAAGCCGATCCTACAACCGGTATGCAGACAAGAATCGGTTTAAGAAAAATGAGAAAAATGACCTGAAAGGAAAGAAGACAAATGAAGAAATAAAAGAAGAAATGAAAAAGACATGGATCATGAAGGATGAAGAAAAAAAAGGATAGGGACATTCTGAAAGCAAGTCATCATCCATTGGTGATGACAGTTCCACTTCTAACTAGGCATACCGATGTCCATGGGGAGCACGCATGGTAAGATTATTCTTGAATCCCCTCAACAAATGTAATAATGTGTGTATATGCATAGTTGTGCTGCATAAATTTTGGTCCAAAAAGTTCTTAATTGAAGTTTGTCCGGTGAGTCATTTATTTGAGTATCGGTTTCATTAAAAAATAACTGGTGTAGTCAAATTAATGTACTTTAAGTTGTGAGCTTCAAATCTAACTGTTGGATACTAGCACTAATAAAACTCAATGGATAAATAAGGAAATGATAACACATTTTCATTTACCTAACGACTTGTGAATTTTATCAAGCTCCTCTGTGTTCCAAGGCGATTTGAAAATTGCTAACTTTGTTTGTGCGAAAAAGAAATTCAAGTAGAATGCTAGTGGTGTTTGGCATTCCCTAGGAAAGGGTTTTCAACTGCATCTGAGAAAATATTGAGTGAAGGTCATCATGGTACTGTAGATATCAACTTCTATGTTGGTTGAAGCTATGAAGGAACTCCAACTCGAGTTTAAGTTGCACCTGATGAAAGCCGGTGAAATTGACAAGACCGATGCCTTGTCATTTATGTCCTCTGGTGTATTATTGGTAGAAGATATTCACTCTTCCATTCATTGCAAGCTTGAATACCTTGGAGAGAAGTTCATTCGAAGTGAGTTTAAAGGGTTCTATGACAATGATCAGTTGAAACCAGGCTTCCTACATCTAAAGACCAAGGGTTTGGCATATGATGTAGACTTTCCTAGTCAGTTTCATGGTGACTGGGTTAGATATTTATTGAGTAGGGCTCATGATCAATTTTTTTGGCTGGAAGATCATGCACTAATCAAGATCACCAAGGAGATGATTCAAAGAGTGACCATGTTCAGTGCAACTGATGAAGCATTAACCCTAAAAATAATTTCAACAAATGAAGTTACCCAATTAACCGAATCCCGATGTGATAGTAGAGTAATCATTATCACTCATATTGAGGATGTTGAAGTAAGGTTTGCCTTTACAATGTTGGGATACAGGGTTTATCAATCAAGCCAGATGAATAGTGTGTCAAGCGGTGCCATCCATGCTAGATACCAAATTATCAGAGAAGATGCAACATATGATATATGTGAGATGATTACAAGTCAGTTCATACTGAACATGGATAGAATAAAAAAGGATAAGAAGAAATCCTTCAAGTATGGCTCTCTTCTTGTATGTATATTTTTCTATGTGCTAAAATATTTTCCCGGTAAGGGTAATGTAGTATGGTCTCAGGAAAAACTTATCATGGTTCAGATAGGTGAAATGATTAGAGATCTGGGAAATAAATTTGGGGAAGCAATGTGGGGATATTTCAAGGAATTCCAAATTAGAATGCACAAGAGGGAAATAATTCCAATAGGAATAGTACAAAAATACAAGAACAACATTTGCTTTCTTGTAGATACAGATTATTGCCTTATCCAAGTAGTTAAACCCATAACCTTTTGGGTTCCACCCTATGGGGTATGAGGTTGCAGCAGATCTAGTTAAAATTCATATCAACATGCTTCTATCTAAACCATTACACTTGAAGGGAAATAGGTTTGGAACATATGAGGAGGCAATCTCTATACAAAAACTAGAACTCCAGGTGCCTATCATTAAAAGAAAAATAAAGAAAATTATTGACACCCTTGATAAGAAATATGGAGGTGAAGCATTTGGTGCTGCTACCTCCACTGGTGAGAGTGAGAAAACATTGGTAACACCTGCCAAAGATGAAGAACTAATCAATGGAAAGAACAAAGTGAAAAAAACAAAATGGAAGAGGACTTCAACAACCAAACCGACAACATACTCTAAGGAAAAGGATCTAGGTACTCCGGTATCTTCACCAAGCAAAGATAGACTAGTAGGAGTTACTTACACTAGAAAGAGAAAGAGTGATCCAAAACTTAAAGAGGATAAGAAAGAAGGTGACATTGTGTCAGATGTGGAAATAAAGGAGGTTAGAAGAAATGAAAGGAATAAAGTTCCAACAATTGATGAGATGGTGAATTGCACTAAGGAATTTGGATGTTTGTTCGGTGTTGGAAGGAGATATTCCCTTAGTAACGATGAAGACAAGAGGAAACTTGAGGAAGCTCTAATCTGGAACTTGCACAACTTTTGTAGAACTCCTAGTGAATTGTATGGAATTATCCCATCATATTTGTTGGATCAAATTGAAGGAAGATGGAAGACTTCTCTAGCTATTGAAAAAGAACTCATAGAAGTACAACATGAATTAGATCTTGAACAAGCTTCATTGGTGGCTGAAGCATGCATTCAACATCTCAAAATAAAGAATAGAACTAGAAGAGTGGGAGTAGGGGAGGTTAGAGAAGTGCACACTGAAGGTGTTTCTTTGTGGAAGGAAATTATGGACCAGCAAAAGAAGGTTGAAGAAGAAATGGAACAAGAAACTAAACATGACAAAGGGGCAGCTATCCTTGATAAAGGAAAAGCTAAAGAAAAAAACTCCATTGAAGGATTTGATGCGTTCACCATTGAGGACATCATAGGAAATGGTGTATCAAACATCCCCAATATGACAATAGGTATTGAACAACCAGTTCATACATCATTGGTAGAGGAAATTGATAAAACTAAACTTTCAGGACAAGATGAAGTATTAGTTGAAGATATCCCTTATGAGGATACAACTCAGAGAACCTTATTGTCATCAAATCTTAATGTCTCTCAAGATGGAAAAGAGGAAGAATAGAGCATAGAGGAAAGAAAAGAAGGAGAAAAGAAAATAGAAGAAGGAAAATAGGAAGAAAAGAAGAGAACAGAGGCATGAAATAAGGAAGAGAAGAAAATAGAGGAAGGAAAGAAATAAAAGGGAGGAGAAGAGGATGAGAAGAAAATAAAGGATAACATAGTAGTGTTGGATAACCCTCCGGAAAAGACGAAATTAGACCTCGACAATGAAAGTGTAAAGAAAAAGTTAAGAATTGTCACCACAGCTAGCTCAGAAGTTGAGCCCTTAGAAATTGAAGAAGGAATGGAGGAGGAAGAAGAATGTGACTCGGTCATTGATATAAAGAAAATGACCTTGAAACAGTTGATGAAAGTCTCAGAAAAATTGAGAATCCAAGCTGAAAAGGTAAAACTAAGAGAGAAGAAAAAGAAGGGAAGAATCCTCACCTCTGCCAAAATAATTCTCTCTGATCTCATCCTAGACATTGCAATTGATGATACTGCACCGATTATTGATCAATTGAATACTCTAGTCAAAGAAATCAGCTCAGAGGCAACTGATCTAGAGAAGGTTGCAATAAAGAAATATGAAACAAAGCAAGGAGATAACCTAATGGAGCAGATAACAATTAGAAAAGTTGCTCTTTCAACCAGAATAGAAGAAGTTAAGACCACACTGCAGCAATTTGGTCAACTCGTGCTGAAATCTTCAACTTTCCTATTTAAATCAAAGATTTAGATGATAACAGAAATCAGATTCAAAAGGAGATTCAGGATCTAGTAAGCTCATTTGATCCCCTTAGTAGTTCAACATCAACTTTTACTCAAAAAATCAAAATGCTCAGTCATCAACTCAGAAAGTTGAAAGATGAAGAAGACAAAAGAAGTCTTAGCTTGTTAGAGCTCCAGTGCTATTTAGCACCAATTATAGACTTTATGCAACTGGACATTAATGAGGAAGACCGCTTAATTCATGCACCTGACTGTAAAAGAGTTGATGATATGGAAGTCTTAATTGCAGTATTACATGGCCACTTCACTACCATGAATCCTCATGGGAATCTTCTTTAAAAGTGGCTCAAGAAAAATTTAAAGAGATTTTTTCTCTATTTTTACAAACCTTATTGGATAGTCTTTTCCATTGATGGCAAAATGGGGAGTTTTGGAATTTCAAAAAATTTTAGAATC
Organism: Cryptomeria japonica; assembly: GCF_030272615.1. NCBI lineage: Eukaryota > Viridiplantae > Streptophyta > Pinopsida > Cupressales > Cupressaceae > Cryptomeria > Cryptomeria japonica. The sequence goes on along the minus strand of NC_081411.1, from coordinate 86,874,805 downwards.
TTGTCAGAAACAGGGGCCATGGAACCGACACAACAGTTTGAAGAATTTGTCACCAATGCCAAAGGGGGAGTTTGTTGGCATTCTTATACAATTTTGTATGACCAGTAAATAATATGGTTTTCATTGTTGGCAACATCATCTCCTTTGTCTTCATAGTCCATAGGAAATGAGTAAACTAGGCAGTGAGTTAACAGGCAGGCCGTGACTGAATTAGCAAGCAGTAGACCGACAGGTGGTAAGTAAACTGACAAACAACTTAAGCAAACCAGGAAGTAGTAGACCAACAAGCAATAAGAAGATTGAAAAGCAATAAGGAGATTGGGTAGCAGTAAGTAAATCATCAAGGAAATTATCCATCGGCTAAGAAAAGAGAAAACCGGTAGACAAGAAGAAATTGGCTAGAAAATTTTTAATCGGTACACCAAAAGAGTCAGTAACTGATAGATTGGTAACGTTCAGTTACAACCAGCTAAATTAGGAGTCTTCTCTTAGTCAATTGACAGACTTATCGGTATGTTCGACTATATTAACAGAGATTCCTGAATGATTTCAGGAGTGCTAATTAAGGCCTGGCAACAAAATTTTGAAAGGTAAATTTTGGAGGGAAAAGTTGGCGATAGACTAAAGGGTCTATAAATACACATATCTCATTCTTGAGATTGTTGTTATTAAGGTGAATCAAGTTAATATGAAAGAGAACACAGGGGGAGTTTTAGAGTTTGGATAGTCGAGTGACAGAGAACTGGTAGAGTGGGGATTTCACTGAGTAGTGATAGGTTACAAAGGACTGACAATGTACAATTCAAATACCAGCAAATTGGCAGAAGGTAGAGTTGTGGAGAACAAGCACAACCGATGCAGACCTAGAGTGATACTTAATTGTGATCTAATCAGGCTAATGTGTAGATTCTTGTATCTGATCATCCATCTGTTGTTTTAAAATAACTGCAACATAAATCCCTTAATTGGTTGGACTTTAACAAGTCCCATAGTATAAATCCTTTAACTAGGGAACATCTTTATTGATTTTCTAAGTCTTTTAACAAGGCTACCTTTATTAGGGTAAAGGCACTAATCAACCTTGTTCAAAATCCCTTAACTGGGTGGCACATAACTAGTGTCTTTGTAATATCCTAATAGGGATGGCTCTTGATCGGGCATACTTCAAAAGAGAATGAATTTTGTGAGTTCCAACTCACACCGTTGTTTCCTCCCTATTGGGTTTCCGTGAGTTAAATCTGTGTGTTATTGTGTATCTTCTCATGCTTGATTATTCTTCTGCAATACTTATTTATATTCATGAATATTGAGAGATGAACAACTTTGGTTAAAAGGTTTAATTGAGTAAGAATTGGTAATGTGTTGATTCACCCCTCCCCTCTCAGCATTGGTTGGGTCTAACAATTGATGCTCATAATAAATGATGCTTAATTAAGCACCCCATGGATCAAACTAAAGTTGACATGTGTCTTCTCCAAGAAACCAAACCAAAAAAATAGGAAAGTGAAGAGATATTTAATAATTAGAAACATTGGAGAGGAATTTTTGTTGGTTTTGATGGAGCCTTAGGAGTATTAGGTGTGATATGGAATCCTATAAAGTTCAATGAAAATGTGTTGGAAGAAAAACAATGGTTTATTGTAATAAAATGAAGGATGTTATAGATAAATGATATTTTTTACATCATAAGTGTATATGGTCCAACCCAAATGATGTAGAAAATGGAATAATGGTCAATATTAACAAATAAAATAGAAGGGTTCAAAGGTGAAAATGTTTTGACAACAAGGGATTTTAATGCTATCCGAAACAATCAGGAAAAAATTGGGTGGGCTAAGGAATTTTTTTGTAGTGCAATATAACTTTCAAAAATTTATTGACAATAACAATCTCAAGGATATAAAAGAATTTAATGGAATATTTACATGCACTAATCATAGGAAAGGTTTCACTAATATCACAAAAAGATAGTTAGACAATGTTTTAAGTGCAGGTTGTTGGGATAATAAAATTCAATTTTATGAAGTGACTATTCTCCCTTTTAGTGGATCGGATCATTATCATATTCAACTATTGTGAATTCAAAACAATCAATTAGTGGTTATTATTTGAAAGTTGAAAACATGTGCCTAAGAGATCCAAAATTAGAGGTTCTAATTGATAGATAGTGGAATAAGATAAACTAGATAGATCAAACAAATATATATCAACTAAATAAGAAATTAAAGTATATCAAGGTGAAACTAAAGGAATGGATTAAAAATCAGTTCAAGAACATCTTCCAATAAAAACTTAGAATAGAAAAAGAGTTGACAACTCTTAACAAGATAATTATAGAAAAAGTAATGGGGATAGTGTAAAATGAAAGAGAAAAGTCACTAAAGGCATAACTATATGAAGTGATGACAAGGGAAGAATGTTTTTGGAGATAGAAATATATAAATATATGGCTTTGAGAAGGACATGGTAACACAAAAAACTTCATAACATTTCATTAGCAAACAAGGAAAGAAGAAGATTCACATACATCTATAAAGAAGATGGATCCAAAACAAAATCCTTGGAGGAAGTTAATTTGGAGGCAGTTGCATTCTTTAAAGAAATGTTAAATGAGGAAGAGCCTTTGAAAAAAGATTTCATGTAGAGCATCCAACCAAAACGATCAAATAGGGAGATTTCTTTCTCCCAACTCACCTAATCAAAAAGGTGATTGCTCTTCATAAAGCGACAGGAGTCCTCACAGGGTTACTAACCTCACTAATACTCAACTCACATCATGAAACAAATACTGTCAAACAAATGGAACCTTTGACACCATAACATGGGCCTTCCAACAAAGAAAACCATGAACCTTTACCCTCCCTACCACCCATAGGGATACAAGATATGCTACTCCTACAACATTGCCATTCTATGATAGTCAAGTATGCATGAGGACTCAACTCCAAACACCAATTAGGCACACACAAACCCAAATTTACTCAAGGAAACATCAGTGACTCTCTCTCCCATAACCAAAACACAAGTCTCAACCCCCCTAACCAACATAGAAAGAATCTTGACACCCTATTTTCCTAACATTGTTCACAAAGACTAAACAACACCAATGGGATAGTCACGTTTCATGACCTACTCCTTGTTTTTTATCCCTCCAAATGCACTTGATAAATATGGAGGACATCCCTACCAGTCCTCTGACATCCAACCTCTGACCACAAGACCCAACCAATTTTCAATCATTCCAAAAACAAGTTTAGCGCACTATTAACAAGGACAGTCATTGTCCTAACTCTGAGACAACCTTACCATTTTAGCATTTGGTTCACTTCCTTGGCTTATGACCACTGATAATTTCTCCTTGGACTCTCCTCACTCCATCTTGTCTTCACCCAACTATACAAACCCTTCTTACCATTCAACACCTTCAAAATTTCAATACTATTATGTTGTTCGCAGTTTGTAACACTGAAAGCAGTCACATTATCATCCATTAGCATGTGCCAAATTTTACATGAAGTCATATAAACACCCAAGTTTTAAAGGAAATAGTATTTTAAAATATCCCATCACTTGGTGAGGACAATCAATTAGGAAATAAAATAAAAATCATTTTATTTCAGTCTCGAGTTATCCTAATCAAGGGTTTTGACTGATTTTATTAAACCTAGGACATCTTTGCCAAATCACAACTAAATAAAATGAGAAAAAGTTTAAAATGAAATAGGTTCATTCCCAATACACATCCAATAATTTTTCCAAGTGAATGAATGGGATTTAGTGATTAAAAGTGCTCAAAACCAGTCTGCTACATGAGAAAAGAACTCAGAAAATACAACAACTTCAAGTTTTTGTTGATATTTTCCTTAATACATGGCATTAAAAATTTACACATAATGAGGATAGACATTTATACTACCCTCCAAGCCTGAAAAATGGTTACAACCACCTTCTCAATTTTTTTTAATGAAATCACTCCTAAGTGCCTTTACAAACTCAAAAAGTTGCTTTGACAACTTTTTCATTATTGACAATGTTTTTGCTGACATTGAACCTAGACCTAACCTAAGACCCCACGACTCAATAATGATTCAAATAGGTCCAAATACATCAAATAAACTCTTTTATGTCATAACTTCCCTTACTTTACTCATTTTCACATATTTACACTATATTGAGAACTTTTGACAAATTTTGTCAATATTACAACTTTAACACTCAAAACCTTAACAAATGGACTCATAGACACTTATTGCATCATAAATAGTCACTCTTTACCTTATTACATAGAATAAAAACAAAACCATTGACCTTGTACCAACTTGACCTCATTATGCCATGAGGATCTATTAGGTGCTCCTACATCAAGATGCAAGAGAGGAATTTTTAGGAGCAATTCCTAGAATTGATTATGAGGAACAAAATAACGAGTTGTTAAAAAAGGTAACTGAGGAGAAAGTTAGAAATGAAGTTTTCCAAATGAATCCTAATAAGGATTTGGGGCCTGATGGATTCCCAGCTAGATTCTTCCAATATTCTTGGAAAATAATAGGAGATGATATCTTTAAGGTAGTGGAGGAATCAAGGAAAAAGAGAACCATTCTTGGGACAATTAATCACACATTCTTAGTTTTGATCCCAAATAAGAAGATGGTTCATTCAATGGGTGATTTTAGGCCAATTTCTCTATGTAAAACAACATATAAGATCATTTCTAAAATTATTACAAATAGAATAAAACTAGTCAAGTAAGTTCCATAATAGCAGAAGAACATAATGCCTTTGTTCCAGGAAGATCAATTATGGAAGACATCATAATTAGCCATGGAGCAATGTATTTGGCAAGAGAGACAAGATAGGCTAGTATGATTCTCAAATTAGATATCATGAAGGCTTATGATTCATTGGATAGAATTTTCTTAAAAGAAGGCTTGTTAAAGTTTGGAATTAGTAAGAATTGGATAGAATGGATCAATAGTTGTAAAGTAGTTGCAAGGATGGACTCAATAACTCATCAACAATTTATAGATGATAATATCCTCTTTGGTCAACCATGTAGGAGAGAAGCTAGGGAAATTAATAACCTCCTCAATAGATATTGTGTTTCTTCAAGTTAACAGGTCAATTGGAATAAATATGAGGTTTTTTGCCTGAACACTCAACCAAGTCCTCAAAGAGATCTAGATAGAATCTTAAATCTTAAAGTGGCTAATTTTCCTAGGAAAGTTTTAGGAACTCCACTTTTTGAAGGTATTAATACAAAATTTTATTGAGAGAATTTAATAAATAGGTATGCTAAAAAAATTGGTTCATGGAAAGGAAAATGGCTATCTTTTGCAAGATAAATTATTAATAATCAAATTTGAATTTTATCAATGTTGCATGTTTACTCCATGTCTTGCTTAAAAATTTCAAAAGCAGTTGAAGAAGAGTTGAATAAAATCATGATAATATTTTTCTGGAATGGCACTAAGGATCAAAATGTTAGGCCCAATAAAATCATGATAATATTTTTCTGGAATGGCACAACTCAGCAATAAATTTGACAAGTTTAACTTTGCCAATAGCAATAGCTTTTTGTAGCTCTTCAATCATTTTAGCAGTGAGCTCTTTGTCCTTCAATTTTCTCAAATATTCAGATGCATCTACTCCAGATGTCTCTATCTTGGTTAGGAGTTCATCCAGTTGAATATGGATGGAGGCATCTTTTGTCACTGTTGCTTCAAGTAGCATATCGGTTAAGAGTGCTTTCACCTTCTGAAGTACTTTATTTTTCTTTTGAATAGCCATATGCTTTTCTTGTTTGTCTTTGGCTTTGCATAGTTCACCAAATTCAATGAGTGTTTGCCCTTTTAATTTGGATATATCTACATTGGGCAACACTATTGGTTTTGACAAATCTAATTTGAAACTATGCTTCTTCATTTTCTTTTCTTTACCTTTCACTGGTTGAACTAAAACAAGGGATTGAGAGGTTTGTTGACCCTCGGTAGGTTGCTCGGTAGAGGCAACACTTTGGTCAGTTTCTTTAGCCTCTATAGTGTCCTTTGGTGCCGTTATACTTGGTGTCTTGGTTGCAACATTTTCAGTGCTAGAAGGTGCTTGTGAGGTCTATTCCCCAGTGGCTTGAGAAGTAGCTTCTCCTTCTGTAGATTTGTGACCTTCTGTGCCTTGTTCAGTATCCCAAGGGGCCTCGATTGAAGTAGGCTAATTGATCGGAGGATAGGGCTAAACTTGTTCCAAAACTAATTCACTTGAAACTAGTTGAGCATATGCATTCCCTTCTATCATTTCTTGTTCTGGTGCCTCAGTGTCCATGATATCCTCATAAACTTGTATAGTGTCAGCAGGGTCTTGCTCGGTGATATCAGGATCTTTCTTGGTGACATCAACTATTTCAACTTCAGTTTGTTCACCAACATTCTTGATTTGAAAGATTTCATGCCATTTTTCCTTGGTTTCAATTTCTACATCCAAATAAAGTCTATTCATCAATTTTAAAGCTCTTTGCTTGACCAGAAAGTTTTTATGGCAGTTTTTCAAATGTTCTTTGATTTCATCTACTGACATGTCTGGAAAGAGATGTACCAGACTTCTTTCTCTAATCTTCTTTTCTGAGTCCATGGCATATGTCCACCTATTATCAATATGTGCATACAATTATTTTGGAAGAGAATTAGTTACATCCAATGAGACCAATCGGAATTTCAAAAGTGTGTAGATAACGGCTTCTTCAATTTGTCTCTTTTCTGCATCATTTCTGGATTCATATTTTACATATCTGAATGATCCAAATCCACCATATTGCTTCAGATTAGCACAAAAATTTTCAACACTATGTACATTTTCCTTTTTATTCTTGACAATCTGAAATTTGTTTTTGTCTTCAGATTCAATGTCACTAGACTCTTTAGCCAAAATGAGTCTCTGAGTGGATTTCTTATATATTTTTGTTACCTTGGGTGCGGCAACATTCTTTGGTTTCTTACTCGATGATGCTGCAAATGCTCTTGTGTTAGGTTGCTTTGCTAGAGGAGTCGGTGATACCTTTGATGTATCCTGTTTCTTTCCTTTAAAAACTTTTCCTTTAGGCAACTCGGTGCTCAATGTAATAGCTGCCTCCTGGGCTTCAGATTCCTCCTCGGTGATGGCTAGAGTGCCCTTGACAATTGTGGAGGAAGAACCTTCTCCAAAATTCTCTGTTAATACCTTGATCATCTTTGTTTCCTTCCTTGTAGCCTTGGGCACTACAATGCTCATCTTAACTTTTTCTTTCACTTCTTCATATGTACCATATCTCAGCTCAGTAACATGCCTTGGTAATGTAAGAAAAGCATCTATCTGTTGTTGTGTGATGTCATAATCAATCTCAGAACCCATAGGTGGCAAAGATTGAGTTCTCAGTTCAACAACATTAACATAGTAGTAGTCGGTGTCTACTTCAAAACATATGTCATCTTTGTATTTCTCCACTAACTTGGGTGGAATTCAATATTTGTTATGCATTTTCTCTTGAAACTTGCTAAAATAATCATTCCTAATATCATTAAAGTTATCACCTAGCTTCTTGATGAAGTCATTGATTTGATGGGTGATTGGTCGGTGTAGCTCCCAAACAACTTTACCAACTGATGGAAAGAATTTCTCAAAATAGAAAAACATGCATACCAGAAGTGATCCAAACTTTAGTGTATTAGCCGAGTTGTTCTTCTTCGACTTCCTTATGGTATTGAGATTCTCAAACAGGTTTTTCAACAATACATCATATAAATCAATTTTCATGCCTTTCTTAACAATTTTATATGCTAAATCGATTGTTCCATAGGGTACACTATTTTCCCTTGCCGATTGGAAGAAAATATAACCTATCACTCTAATGGCAAACTTTAGCTCTGCATCTATCACATTGTTCAGTTTCAGTCCTCTACAATCAGATTCTACTCTGGTTAAGCTGATCAATTCCTTCTATAATATAATTTTCTGAGCTTGGGCATGATGATAAATAGGGTAACCAGTGATCAAATGGATGATTTCCTTGGTGATCTTAAATGGTTGCTCTTCTAGCCACATGAAGTCATCATGAACTTTGCTCAGAACAAACTTGACTCACTGGGGTTTGAAGACTCATGGGTAGGTTAGGACTTCGATCAATCCCTTGACTTTGATGTCTTCAAATTTGCTATCCATTTTACCATCAGTGCACAATTCATCATATGTGTCTTTGATCTAAACATGACCTAGTTCCTCAACTTGACACTTAGTGAAGAATCTCACATCCTCAACTAACAAAACTCTATCCGGAATGAGTGAAAATGCAGTTTTATCATCCGGTTCAAAAGCAACTTTGGGAGTTAAAGAGTAATTTAGTGAGGGATTTTCAATGTTCTCAACAACAACAGGGTTCTGGATCTTAGGTACCATTGCAGATTTTAGATAAATACTACAAAAGATCCTTAGGGTTTGAAGAGTTTCAAATGGTAGACGCTTTCTACTTAGAAAATAATAACAACTTGATATGATTGGTAAACTATCTTGACAGTGCATTGTGATTGATGTAAATACCTTTGAAATTCGCTCGAGAGGTGGTTTGATTGCCTTTGAATCACTTTGCTCTGCTTTCTTGAAAACTTGGTGAGTGTAAAATGATTGCACAAAAGATTTAACTATACATTATACCTTATCGGGCTCCATACAATTAGGTCTAGAAAACATTAAATGCACTCGGTGCCACTTTCTTTTTATGCTTTTACCGAGTAGCATCTTTAATTATGTAGATTTTGAATTAAGTACATGATAAAATAGGAACTGTTAAGATTTACCCTTTGAGAGAATGCAGTCCCTTCATACCTTTACCGATTAATTTAGAATAGGTGCACCTAGCTCGGTAGATAAGGTTCTTTCTTCATTTGACACAATTTCCTTCTTTTTCTAAATCATTTGTAATTTGCCTTTTATTTCCTTAGTGTCTCCTCTAGGTTGATCTCTGCAATCTCTAGCCAAATGTCCAACTTTGTGACAATGAAAACATGCCATACCAGGATTTCTCCATGATCTTCGGTTGTTCAATCGAAACCTTATAAAGCAGTTGGCACTAATATATCCATATCTTCCACAACATTCACACCATATCCTTGTATTGTAATCCCATGGTACTGCAGAATACTATTAGTAAGGATCTGTTTGAGTTCAGTAGCCTCTAAGATTTGCTCGGTGTGCGAACCACATATAGTTCTTTCGCTTAAACCAACACTCCTCAGTACTATGACCATATCTATTGCAGTTTTTACACAACCCTTTGAATTTTGCCTTCTGATAATTGCTAGTAGTCTTTGTCCTACATTGGTTAGATGTGTGACCATATTTATTGCAATTGTGACAATAACCATTAGACCTAGTGACATTCGGTTGCTTACCCTTTCTGATTTGGCACATGTTAGAAGTGTGACCTTGTTTTCCATAATAGTTGCAAATAGGCTTCTTTCCTTTGATATTCTTCTTATTTCCTGCTTGCTTTGATGATTCTCCTCTCTCGGTAATATGAATTCCCTTCTTGGTAGAGTCTTTTCCTTTGTAACTGAGTCCTACAACTTTGTTGGGTCTCTTTGTATTAAGTTGCTCATCCAACATCTTTGATGCTTCATAACTCTTTTTCAATGTTTCCTTGGATTTCTTCTCTATTTCAAGTTCATCGGTCAACCTTGATACTTCAAGTTTCAATGCTTGATTCTCATAATCTTTCAGATTTGCTTCATGATGTGCATATCCCAATTGATCTGATAGATTTTGTTGAATCCTAGTCAACCTTGTGATTTCATCATTCTTTTCTGATACTAATGCTTTAAGCTGTTGATTTTTTCTTTCTAGATCTCTTACTTTATCCTCAGCTATCTTCAATGCATCAAGATTTTTAGTCATTTTTGTGCTGAAATGTTCATGTCCTCTTTTCATTTCTTTTAGTTGATCAGTTAGTTCTTTGTTCTTCTCCTCCAGTTCTTCAATCATCTCTTCAGTCTCTTCAGATATACTATTCTCCAATGATGTCTCAATTTGTTCCACTAACTCTTGAGAGTCCTGCAAATAATCAGATAATCTTCTTCTAACTTTCAATGATTTTTGCATTTGTCTTTGCATGTCCGCAATCACTTGATTAGCATGATCTAACTCTTCTTGTAGATACACAATTCTCTGAGATTGTTTATAGCCTTCCATTGATAAGATCTTTCTCTTTAGGTTCATAAACCCTTTTCCAAGATTGAAGCTCTGATACCAATTGTTAGGCCCAATATGGAAAGCTAATGTACTGAGAGGGGAGGGGTGAATCAGTACCTCAAATCCTTTCTTTAACAATATCTTTATTGTTATGCATAAACCAAAAACTGTTGTAACATAACATAAAGCTAAAACAAATAAATAACAATCATACATGATTCACTTCACAACACATATATTTTGGTTACGCAGAAACTCTTGGTTAGAGAGAAATACTATGGTGGGGATGGCACCCACAACTTCACTACTGCAATAATAAAGGTTGCTCGGTTAGAGCTACATGTTCAACTATTTCTGATAGCTAACCCTATTATGAGTATTGAGATCATTAGCTCTACCTTGCTAAAGGATTTTACAACACTTAAACTAAATGTTGCACTTGGTTAAAGGATTTATAATTTATAGACTTTGGTAGAGTCTTTTACCCTGTTAAAGGTTTCTCTTACAACTTCAAAATATTACAATAAAATCTTTAGAAATATCTGGAACTTTACATCTGAAATGTTATAGCAGATTCTATGTGCTCAAAATGAGATTACCTTACTTATAGCATACCTCGGTAACCCATAGAGTAACTCGATAAACCCTTCTGTTTACTTTGTTCCTTGACTATTCTATGAAATGCTTCTTGGTGACCTATGTTTCTCTGACAGTCACAATACTCAATGCTTCCTTATCTGTCACATGTGTCTTGCTTCACACACATTCTTCTCATTACTCTGATCCTCAATTCATGTTGTATAAATAGATATCTTATGTTGGTGATCAGGTTCATTGCTTTGATCTTACAAACATGATTTATCGAATGAATGACTATGCAAAATATTTCATTGGATAGATGACCTTGAAATCATACAAAATCTTTAAGTGCAATTTCCAATGTGATAACGGTTCGTTGTTCCTCGATCTTGTAACACGTTTTCCCATGTGTGTCTTGGTTCAATGAATCTGGTAACACGTTTCACTCGGTGTATCATTATTGTTGCTTGGTAGACATGGAATGTTACTCGGTAGATAGCTCGGTGAATACTAGGCTCTGTGACTACTTTCTTCTATAACCGACTTGCTCTATTCTAACCGACTAAATATCTTGGTAGTAGTAACCAACTGGAGTATATAGAATGACTTTGGATATAAAACTAATGGCAACTTGATAAGTAGTAACACAAAATAAAGTTCAACTAATAGCATGGGAAAATATATGTAAACCAATGATACCTCGTTGAACAGGGATAAGGTAGTTAATTTTAATGATTTTAGCAATGGGAGAAAACTTATCATGGAAACTATACTTCAATGGGGAGAGAAAATGGGTCAAAATCTTAAGAAGGAAGTATCTTGATAGTGATGATCCTACTAGTTTTTTGAAAGTCGGGGATCCTCTAAGAGGATCGATGATATGGAACTACATTTTGGAATGCAAGGATATAATTTCAAGGTGTGTAACACAAGAAATCCATGATTTTGGTAGTGCATATTTCTAGTCTGATTCATGGAATAATCATAACATTTTGGAGAACCTCCTAAATTTGAGGATGTATGAGCCAAAAGTGAAAGATTATGGGTCAAAAAGTATAAAGGATGAAGTTAGGAGTTGGAAATAGAAATCTTTGTATAATATAGAGGCTCCAAGACAACAAAAGGAATTATGGAGAGACCTATTAAAAGAGGGATGTGTGTTTCCTTCCAATGAATCATATAGGATTAAATGGTGTCGCTCTAAAATTAGCTCCTATAAAGTTAATTTTGGATATATAATCAAAGAAGCTACCATTGTTAAATATGAATAGCCATGTAAACCATTGTGGAACAAACAATTCCTTCCAAAAGTAGCGGTCTTTGCTTGGTTGGCTATTCAATGGAAGGTGCTCACTTAGGAACATTTGGAAAAAATGGGAATTCGGGCAAAAAACAGATGTGTTCTTTGTATAAGGAACGATGAAACTACAAAGCATATCCTTTTAGGTTACTCTTGTCCAAGGAAGTGTTGGGATCATTTTCTAGATAAGTTACAATTTCAATGCCCTAAACCACAATCTCCATTGGACTAGTTTAAAATATGGAATGGTTTTAGTAAAAAATTGATGTTTGCTAGCCTCTGGAGAATAATTCCCTCAACTATGGTTTGAGAAGTATGGAAGGAAAAGAATTGTAGAATCTTTCAAGATAAAGAAATTGTATAGGTAATTCTAATTTAGAAGATTGAAGATCAAGTAGTGGGTTTGGTCAATATAGCAGCAAGGTATCAATTGATTAAGGAAAATTCTTTCAAATTAAGCGATGATGAAATGACAAGAATATTTAAAGGTTTAATTATCCCCAATATCTAGGGTAGAAGTAATAAGAAGGACTCAATAAAAAAACTTGGAACAATTTTAAATAGTCTCTTCGCTAAGTGGGGTGGAGAAAAATTAACTTTGATGGGGTAGCTAGAGGTAATCCAAGTGAGGGGGTATGGGTTGTATTGCTAGGGATGTTGAAGGGAAAATAATTGTAGAAGAATCAAAAATTTTAGGTGAAAAAATCAATAATTTAGTAGAAATCGGAGCTGCATTGTTGGGATTACAATTAGGCTTTAAGCTAGGATCAAAGAAGATTCATTTGAAGGGAGATTTTATCTGATTATAATAAATGCCATTCAGAAAAATAGATCACTTAATTGGATGTTGGCGAAATAGTTTTATCCAATTCATGAGTTAATTATGAAATTAGATAACTTTAGAGTTAGTCATAAATATAGAGAAGGGAACGATGAGGCAAACATATTAGCCCAAAATGCAGTTAGCAACCCTTAAAGAATAGATAGCTTGGTGTAATTAATAGATGGATTAGAGTAGAGGAACAATGCAAATTTTAAATTTTTTTGATCATTTGGTATAAAAGTATAGGAATGCTTTATTATAATAATAAAAATATTTTTGAAGCAATGCATATTGGAATGATATCTCATAGTATGGTAGAGAAATCTTGTATATCTTGATGTGACAGACTTTTGAGGATTTTGATTTATTATAGCAATGGCCAAAAGTGTTTGGATTAGTATTTAGGTAGGCTTTTGAAGGCATTTTATATTTCTTTTAACTTTGAAGGAACATACGTTTAGACACATGCTTATTTAGATAGTAGTTGGGGCAGAATTAAAAGTTGTCTATTTTTGGAGAAGATATTGGGCGGGAGATAAATTTGGGTGAGAGATAAATTTGGAAATATTTCTAAACCAACTAGCTAGCCTAGATATTATGTGTTGTCAGGAGGATGTCCTTGAAGATTGTAAGATCAAAATATCATGATTAAAGCATGTCATCTAATATCACTATTTGATGCTGGGAAGGACAAAGCTTTATACCAAAACAAGCAAGCCTTTATGGTGGATTTGAGACTCGATTCAATATGATAGAGTTTGTGGAAACATCTAGAAGTGTTTTTTTTCTTTCTTTTCAAGAATAGCTCTTTGCTCAATGAAAGGTTCAATTTTTTGTGACAAAATGGAGACCCCAATTCAACTTATAGCAACCAAGAGGAAGATGGCATTTCTAGGTGAAATGACAGACAACATATTGAATACCATCTTGACGTATACACATCTGTTACTTTAATATGCGATAAAATTTGAGCTTAGGGAGGATTTTATAATGGCAGACCATAGGTATCGTGTGAATTCAATCATTTAATCAATGTTTCTAGCTATTTCTTTATATAGAAGTCTGAGCAAGTGTGTTGCTAAAGATTTAAGAAAATTACTTTTGAAGAATGGACGATGGTCGTAGAAATAACGATAGTTTTTGGATCGCTCTACCCAAAAACTTTGAAAAATAGAATGAATAAATTCCATTTTTTCCCATAATATTAATGGACGATAAGGATGAATATCAAGAGAATATTAATGGACGGTAAGGAGTCTAAATTTCTTACTGAATTGGGCATACACAGTGGAGAACACATCCCCTAATTAGATTTGAACCTACATCTGCTAAGAAGGCCTGGAGCAAAGGATTCATGCAACTGAGGTGGATAGAGAGAACCCTGTAGAGGAAAACAAGATGGTCCTTGAAGAAGAAGGCTAGAAGATTCCAAGACTTTCTAGTTTCTCTTTTGCTAAGTACTCTAATAGTATATGATCGACTATCTCATAATAGTTAATTTTCTAGTATATAGTAGGTATTATTTGATGGCAAAGTAAACCCCTTTTGTTTATTAATTGTATAAACTTATTCTTATAAATAAAGCCTTGATTAAGAATAGTTAATAACTATTCTTGATGATTGGGATAAACTCTTAGTTTATCTTTCAGTTTAATTCTCATTAAAATTTAAATATTTATATAATGAATGGGAAATGACCTTTATTAGTAGTTTATCTATCAATTTTTTTTAAATCATATTAACTCTTATAAATAGTTCTCTTTCATAATTTTGCATCAGCATTCAAATAAATGGAGTTTCCATGTTCCTTCGCCATCTTCAGGAGTTGACCTACTTTCCTATCTCTTTTTTTTTGAGACAGTAGGAGATTTTGCCACAAGGTTTTTCATAATCAATCTTAGTTATTTCCACACAAATCTCTTTCTATTCACCTAGCCGCACTCAACAAGGGTGTTAGTGTAGAATATTCATCTTAGAATATACCTTCTAGATAAGTTTTATATTTGATGTTATCTTGATAGAATAATGATTTTTTAATTATGCACTTTATATGAAGGCTATTTTAGCTCAATCTTATGGTTATTTTTTGTTAGTTATCCAAGTCTTGACAAGGAGTTGTGTTGCTACTTGCAATATTTTTTTCTTATTGTATGATTTCTTTCTTGTATCTATCTTCCACTCTATGAAACTCAAATTAATATTTGGCTTCAAATCTCTTAGTACAGATTTGGTTGCCTCTAATATTTTCTTTTTACTACCTTTTATTGGGAGTTCTTCTTTGACCTATTATTTGGATTTTTTGTTACTAGGGTAAATTTTTTTTAGGGTCACTTCAATTCCATTTCTCCAGTCTAACATTTTAAAAGAGAAGTCTTAATTTTAGGATCATCAAGACCCTTTCTTTTCACTAGTTCTTTTCTCTAGTAAAAAGATTTATATCTTCTTGTGGTGCCAATTTGTCTAGTAAATTGTGGCATTCATTGTATTTGTCTCTTTGTTGTTTCACTTCTAGTAATTTTTAGTTTTTCCTTTATATCTTGTAATGGTTTTGAGCCCATCCTACTTTATCCAATCAAAACTATAAATTATTTAGAATAATATTCAATGAATAAAAAACATAGTTAATCCATAGAAACAAGGTAAAATTGTAGATAATAGTTTTTGAAGTAGTCATAAATATTAATTGAATTTAATATATATTTATCTCAAAATCTAATGACTAAAATATTATGTACAAGATTTCAAAAAATTATTTTTGTAGATCTTGGACTTTATGGCCTAAGGAGATGATTTTCATGGAATCTATGAATTGATTATGTCTTAGATTTGTTAGAATTTATACCTACAAAACTAAACAACCACGTAAACTTGAACTTGTAATCACATAGATGAATTAGAAAATAATATACTATTAGAACTTGATTGCCTTGATCTTCTAATATAGTTTTATATGGTAACAATGATTATGAACTCTAAATTAAGAGCATCATGTTCTCCTTATTTACTCCCCTAGTTGGATCAATTGAACAAATTTGAAATATATATTGAGGAAAATATGAATGAATCATTTGATCTATGAGTCTATATGAGAACTACTATAATACTTTAATAATGATATGGTACTCTAAGAGCATTAAAAATCACATTCTTCAATAACATAGGTTTTCCTTGAACTTTACCAAATGAATGAATACATAATATAATATATAATATAAAATCATAAAAATCAACACATACATGTGCTCGGACAACTCACAATGACTAGTAAAACATTGTAAATTTAAATTTTAAATTTTAAAATCTTGATGAACTCACATATTCATGAATTCATAAACAACTGTGTATGAATAGATACACATGGATGTAATATAGTAAAATCAAAAGCAGATCTAGGGATCATGATCAAATATATAGGGATATGAGAAAGTAGATATGGGACACGGTAGTTTCATGACCTATACTTATGCAAGAAAATATCACTTTTAAAGTATTTGCTGTGTAGTTACTGCATTCAATACAAGTTTATTAAATTAATATATAATTATTACCATTATATTTTATTCCATCTTTTATGTATCTGAAAAATTGTAAAAAATGTAGATCAATATTAAAGGGCATTTTTTTTGGTTATGATAAAAATAGGTTTTGAAGGGACCTGAAACCCTTTAACAATGAGTCTTAACCAAATATAGCTTTATGCAAAACTAGCCAACAAAAAAAAGCTTCCCAAAACAACGAACATTAAACTCGACCACACGAAGATGGAAAAAAAAAACACAAACCAACAAAAGAATAGAGCAAAGAATAGAGAATTACACCAAAAAATTTAGGGCTTCCACAACCTATACTTTCAAAAAGTTCATGTCTTGAGACACTTTGTTGAGATTATGGATATCCTTATGGGTGGACCTCAACCTTCCATTTTAGGTTGACCTTGTCCTCTTACTCTGCCCAGAAGAATCATCCTTTCTCTTATCCTTATCAACTTCCAAGTCTATAATTAATTTTTGCTGATAGGAATTCTCGAGCTTATCCACCATGGTGTTCATAGTATTTGCAGTACACTTGATAACCTTTTGGTTGTTATTCATAACATCTTGCAGGGAATCCTTGATTTCTTTCAATTCAACATTAATACCATGAAACTTGTGTTAGGATTAAGGATAGTCCCAAATATACTAAGAGCGGGGGGGGGGGGGAGGGGGGGGGGTGAATCAGTATCTAACCAGTTTTAGAATATTTAACCTTATTAAGAACTTTGCATTCCAAAATAGTGTACTGGTAAATAAGAATTAATGTAGTAAATAGGAACAATAAAGACAACATAGAAAATAACACAAGATATTTAACGAGGAAAACCGGTGTGGGAAAAATCTCGGTGGGATTTGTGACCCACAATATTCACTCATTGGCCAAAGAATAAATATTACTTATAGTGAGTAGCCTGCACATGCAGGAAGGCCAACTACCTAGAGCTCACTACTCAATAAGAGTCATGCTGACTACAAAAGTGGATTATAAAATCCAATACAATGTACTACTTCAAAGTAGCATCAACTATGCCAGCTTTAGTACTAGTTTAAGCTCATTCTATAAAAAAAACCTTTGTTGTCAACTATATCAAAATATCATCATATATTCTCTCCATGCATATGCCTTCTACTCTTCTACACAAAATGACCTATAAGATCTCATACATATATATGAGTCTTTTACAATATGCCTTGTCGGCTTTACAAAAGATAATTACAATTAAATACAATAAAGAAAAGTTTATTCTCTATCGGTTGGGGTGTTGGTATGCATTGTTACCGCTTCTGGTGAAGTGTCTAGCAGTGTATGTAGATGTCTATGCCAGTGCCGGTGCCTATCGGTGAGTTTACCTGATGAGTGCCAGAAGGTTGCCAGATGGTTGCCATCAATGACAACACCAACTATTCTCATAAGAGTGTAGAATGCCAACAACTTGCTCTCATAATCCTTCTTAAGATCTTCAGTTACCTCCATAGTCTTCTTCACACAATCATTTACAGAGTTTATGCTATATTTACCATTATATTTTCTACTAAATTTAAACATATGCAATATAGTAGGTGGATGCATATCAAAGTAAAAAAAATAGTCAAAATTATATTAAATTGCACAAAAATCTTGAAGATAATCCTTATATACTTTTATGTAAAACAATAGGACTATATGTTCATCTATGTATAATGCATATTGGATCTACTTGAAGTGATCACAAAAAATGCACCGTATGATAGTGTATTATTGAACCAATATGCAATGTGTGAGGGTAATATTTTATTAAAGATAGACCTCAATCTCCAATTAAAATTGTTAATGGTCATCAAGAATATTGGTGTCAATTGGTTAGAATGAGAATTTAATATTAGTACAACCATGTGTTTTGATGCATCTAGTATCAAAGTAACCAAGAATATGTATAATACAAATATGTATTCTTGAGGACTTGACGAATAAATTATTAAATTTAAACTAATTAATTCCTAAGATGGTGATTGGATATAATATTACATGATATCTAACTAAAAGTGATGACTACGACTTGTATTTAGTTTCATATTTTTTTGCATGAAACTATATTACTAGATATTAATAGATACATAATGGATATTGCAATTATGTGAGTACATAAGAAATATTTGTGCATGTGATTGTATGATATAGATTAATGTGTAAGTATCATATTATGTTTAGTTTCAAATAACACTTGGTTATATGGTTAAGAGATGATATGCAATCTACGAAACCTTGGAAAACATATACTCTATAATTAATACCAAAATCTCTTAAGATCTAATTTACATTCTTTAGAATAAATATTTTCAAATGTATAACGAATAATTTTTAATTTAAAATATTCAAGAGAGTAGCATATTATACACCAATCAATTCAGTACGCTCCTTTAGACCTCTAAATTATTCGATTGATGTTGTCCATGTTTGAGTGAAATTTCCTTACCTCCCATTATAATTTTGGTATAAATCTACTTATAAGGTAGTTAGAAATTCCTTGTGTCAATTATTTCATGTTTATATGTTTGTATTATGGATGTGTTGCATTGGTTTTATCATTGATGTCAACACATATCCTTCTAGAGGTCTACATTATTGATTTGCCACTATGGTTATATTGCATTACTGTTGAACTGGCACATTGTTTTTACCGGAAAGGTCAGTGACTTATGCACAGTCACTGGTATATGCTCACCGGCAGGTTATATGCTCATCGACAGGTTATATGGTTCACCGACATAGATGATGACTTGTTATCATCTGGAGATCACTTTATTATGTCAAAGACATGGTTTGGATACTTTTTTTTGGTGTTTTGGTTATTGTTCTAATAGGGTTGACATATTTTTTGTTATCGACAGATTAGTCTAGGTTATGGACTGATACACGTTATTTATTCCAGATAAGCATGACACATTATGGAGATGATTTATTGATTGGATATTGTGGTAAATGTATTGAGCTGACATCTTGTATCGCATCAAGACTCATTTGTAATTGATTTAATTGTAATATTCTTAGTGAGCCAACCTACACATCTGGTCTTAGGTTTTGTATAGATGTAAGATCTCACTTGTGAGATGAAGTGTGGTATTGTAGCTTGGTATGTGCAAATATTGAAGATCATATGAGCATATCATAGAGCAAATCAAGCAGACATAATTTGAAGGTTTAAGGAAGGTTTGAAGGTGTTTATTAGAGCTTAAATCGATACTGACTCTAGTATTGCAGATGCACTTTCAAGAAGTACATTATTCTAGGATTTAACCATCCTACTGTAGTCATTGAGACTCCCATTATTAAGCAGTGTGCTCTAGGCAGTTGGCCTTTCTGCATGTGTAGACCCAATTTGTATACACATACTATCTGCAGTAGTATCATCTGATTATGGGTAAGGTTTCCCACTGTGGTTTTTCCCCTTATAGGGTTTCCATGTCAAAATCTTCATTTTATGTGTTGTGGATGTTGTTTCTCTTTATGTTTCATGCATGATGTTTCACCGATATTGATATAAACTGCTAATTTATTAATCGACATTATTTTGGTTTACTGATATTAAGTATTAAGTTGAATTAAGTTATAATTGGGTTGAAATTCATTGACAACTAATTCACTCTCCCCCTCTCAGTTGTCCTTCTGGTTCCTAATAGTATATAGATAATACTAACCTTACGCATACATTCTATGCTCATTATCTAGTTGAAATCTATATGCTTCTAGATAATCTTGTCTTATAAGTTATTGATAGATCTTGGTGCCAAGTAGTGGAGTATGAGGAGATCCCCTTCCATTTAAAGTACCATTTTTCTATTAGGAATTTTACCTCATATTTATCACATAGTGGTCATAAGAAGTCTCCCTCAACCTAGTGGAAGAATATTACTCATGACCACCTTACTATTTTCCTTGATGTCATTTCTCAAGAAAATTTTACTTTTGAGGATTTAAAAATTATTTTACCTCTCTCTCCTCCTGAGTTAGGTTTGGTTCCTGAGGAATATGTGATTAAATAGATCTGATACCAATTAATAAAATAGGCAAAACAACTGACAAGGGGGAATTGAATCAACTTTTCCCAAAAACCTACACAAGATGAACTTATTCTTAGATCTGACAATTAAACATGAAATAATAAATCACCAACACATCACAAGCATACATAACACCAACATTTTTGACGTGGAAACCCTATTAGGGGAAAAACCATGGTGGGGATGAATGTTGGCATTTTGGCACTAAGTTGTCATTGATGTCAACCGGTGGAGATTGAGCATGGAGGATGGTTGCTTGCTCATGATGACGAGGCAAAATGTTAAAAGTTGTCTCACACCACCAAAAGTAAAGATGTGCAACTGGTACCAGACGCTATACTGGTTAATAGAAGAAGAACACTCTACTTGCAAAGGGTTTTACATATATGTGTTGGCCTTGTCTTGTATGTTGGTAGGTCATGTCTTGATTGGTGTGATGCCATGTGGAGCTGAGGTGGCAAGTGTGTTGTGGTTGGTGGAGAATCATTGATAGGGTTAATGAAACAGATATTCACCATTAATGAAGGAACTACAAATCAAGGGATGGCATCAAACTAATTGTGGCTTGAGGAAGAAGGAATGATGGAGGAAGATCAGGGGAGTAGTTGGTGCCTCGATTGAAGAAAGAAGATTAGATTGAAAGAATAACTTGAGAAGGAAATAGCAGAGGTATTAATAGCAGTTTGACAAATGTAGATTGAAATAATGGATCATGTTTCTCTTTACTGGAAAACTTGTTTTAAAAGGTATGAAAATGACGAAGATGAACAAATGGACATCAAGGTGATCAGATCATGTAGGATCTGATTGTATTTAGTTTGCCTCGTAGATAGTGTGGAAACCCTAACCATCAAAACTTTAAATTGCATTTTGGAGGGAAATCATCCGATAAGAAATGAGAGCTATGGACCAAAAAAAGTTGATGCTGTGAAGATTGGAGAGAAGAGAGCAGTGAGAGTGAGCAAGAAAACTGATGAGAGGATTCTATCGAAAGTAGCATAGTCTGGCAGTTGAGCCTAATCGGTAAGGTGTGGCAGTGAAGGCAACATCCCAGTGAGAGACTGTGTGTGAGAGGAAGAGACAGATAACAAAGGTTGAGAAATAGAGACAACAAATTTCATAACCACTAGTGTAAGTTCTAGTGGAGGAGAAAAGACTGTAAACTGGCAAAGATTAATTTGATTCAAGAGTTGCAAAATTTCCTTTGCAACAAGAAGCCTTAACTGTATTCAAATAGTATTTCATTATACATTACCAAGTTGAAGCTTGGTGCAGGGGTTGGTGCTCCTTGGGTTGGTGCCCAAAATCTTTGTAAATCCATGTTTTACTTATGAGGCTAGATTGGAGTTGTAGTCTCCAGTAGCTCTTCTCACCAAGGTTTTTCCCATATTGGGTCTTCCTCATAAATCTAGTGTTGTGAATTTCTTGAGTGTGGATGATCTCCATGTTCTCCTCTTTTGCATTACCAGTATGATTATTTAGTGGTTAAGTAAAAAGTTGATTGTCTGGAATTGAACTGGTAAATATTTCAAGTTACGAACCACTAATTCACCCCCCTCTCAGTGGTACTCTATGTTCAACAATTGGTATCAAAGCATAGTTCCCAGTTATCTTTAAACCTTGGGTAGATTTTGGACTTTGAGCATAATGGAAAGGAGTGAGTCTGCTTCCTCAAAAGCCCCCATGTTTGATGGATCCAACTATGCCTTCTAGATCAGAAGAATGGAGACCTATATTTCATCTCTTCGTTTTGATGTGTGGATGTTAGTCAAGAATTGGTATGTCATTCTCAATACTTCTCCCACTAATTCAGATGCAAAAAGGGAGTATGAGAATAATGCAAAGGCAAAACATGTCATCTTGAGTGGACTATCTGATAATGAATTTGTCAGAGTCATGCACTATGTTTCAGCAAAGGAGACATGGGACAAATTGAAGAGGTTGTCTGAGGGAGATACAAATGTCAAGGAATCCAAGCTGCAAATGCTGAGGAGCCAACTTGAAAGCATCAAGATGAAAGATGTTGAAAAGATTGTAGACTATCTTCATAGATTTGATGAAACTATGAATACTATTAGAGGACTTGGAGAAGAAATCACAGATGAGATTCTTGTCAGAAAGATACTTAGATCCCTCACTCCCAAATATGATACTAAGGTGGAAACCATAGAAGAAGCCAAGGATTTGAAAAATTTTACAATAGATGAACTATTTGGCTCCCTAACAGCCTATGAGATGAGAAAAATGGGTGAGACTTCCATAAGGAAAGAAGCAACATTCAACATCACCAAAAAGGGCAAAGAAGCTATTACTCATAAATAATCTAGTGAAGACTCTGATGCTGAAGTAGAAAAGTTTGTGAAGAAGCTCAAAAGAGGATCTGACCGGTACAAAGGAAAGTTACCACTAAAATGCTTCAACTATGAGAAAGTAGGACACTTCGCTACAAGTTGTCCTCACAAAGAAACCAATGGAGATGAGTCAAGAAAATTCAGAAGATCTTCCAACAAAGATAGAGATAGGAATGACTACCAGAAAGGAAGAAGAGGCTACCGAAACCAAAACAACTTATATACCATTGAGGATGACACAATAGATGATGACCATGAGAATGACAAAAAAGTAAATCTTTTCATGGCACTCAACAGACCTGCTGATAAAGATGAGGAAGAAGAGGACATTGAGGCTGAAGTGGATTTGGAAAGTGAACTTATCAGTGCACTTGACGAATTGAGTAAAACAAGAAGCTAACTCAAGAGGGTTAATCTTGGTGCAGTAGATGAAGAAGATCTCTTGAAGCGGTTTCTGGAAGAATCCAGTCAAATCATATCTGACTTAAAACTACAACTGGAAGAAACTAAGAAGATTAGTGAAGCTACAACCCTTGATCTGACAAAGAAAGAAAAGGAGCATCAAGAGATGGAAGTAGAAATAATAAAGCTCAGAAAGAAGCTTGAAGAAAGTAAGGAAAAAATAAAGACAAGAATTAAGTATGAAGGCAACACTGAGGCTTTGGATAAGATGTTGAGAAAACAAAAGTAATCCAAAGATACCAGAGGTTTAGGCTTTGAAGTTGGTCAAGGTTCAACCCAAAAAGATAAATCCGACAAAGAGATAATGTTCACCTCTTCAATTCAAGGTAAAGAAAAGAAGACATTCACTGTAGGCAAGGATATTGACAAAAATACATATGCAAATGTTGTTAGAACTCAACATCCAAACTGGTACGCAAAAATGAACTGAAGGTCATTCTTCATGCGTAAATATGTAGACTTAATAAGGAATGTTGGGATTGACCGAGAAGGATTCACTAGAATCAACTACATGAATGGAAGACAGCCATTGAGGTAATTTCATTTAGGACCAAGACAACCCAACTGGTATGTATCAGATTTTCATGGCTATTATTACCGATGTAATAAGTTTGGGCATAGAATAGCTGACTATAGGTTAAACAATAAGCCTTCTGTGAATTATTAAAGTAGAAATTCATTTAATGCACTCTGAGATATGGACATTATCTGCTATCAATGCAATGGATTTGGGCATAAGAGTTTTGATTGTAGAAAGAACAAATCAGTACCCTACAAAAATCTTAAGGATGTTCCCTTTAATGAAAATCTAAAATGCTATAACTGTCAAGAATTTGGACACATAGAAATGTTATGCAAAAACAAGAAGATCCAAAAAATGAAGGAAAAACTAGATCATGAACTGATAACTGAACCTGAGATAAATATAGCAGCTGACAAGAAGAAGGAAATCAAACTAGTTTGGGCTGAGAAAGAAAAGGAAAAGGTAGAATCGAGTCTCATAGTGAAGGCTGCCTTGCATGCTGAAAGTAAAAATCTATGGGTGGTAGATAGTGGCTACTCAAACCATATGTATGGTGACAAAATGAAATTTATTAAACTTGAAGATTGGAATGGTGGATCAATAAGGTTTGGAGACAATTCTTCCATCAAAATAAAGGGAAAAGTAACACTAAGCATTGATGGAAAAATGAAGGCACATGATGTATACTATGTGGAAGGCCTCAAACATAATCTGTTGAGTGTAAGTCGAATGTGTGACAAAGGTTACAAATTCACATTTGACTCAACTAGCTACCAGATAGAGAAAGATAGTCCCAGTAAAGTTGTGGCTAATGGAAAGAGGACTGATGGAAATGTTTATAATCTAAAGGAATGCTATGAGCCCCAATATATGTTATGACAAGTAGATGAAATTTGGTTGTGGAACAAAAGATTAGGCAACATAAATTTTGATAACTTAGTCATAGTAAGAAAAAAGGAGTGTGTGAGGAATATTCCACTCATCATCAAACCGGTAAACACATTCTGTGATGAATATGTAAAAGGTAAGCAAACAAAAGTGAGTTTCACAACAAAGGAGCACAACACCTCCAAGCCACTTGAAATTGAGCATACATATATGTGTGGTCCAACTAGAACAAGAGCACTTGCCAGTAAAAGATACTTCATGCTCTTGATTGATGACTACTCAAGGATGACATGGGTCACCTTTCTACAAGATAAATCACAAGCATTTGAAAGATTCAAGATCTTTCAAAAGATGGTAGAAAAAGAAAGTGGGTACAAATTAAAATGCCCAAGATCAGATAGGGGTGGAGAGTTCACATCAAATGAATTTGAAGATTATTATGAAAGACATGGAATTAGAAGGCAATACTCTACTCCTAGAAAACCACAGCAAAATGGAGTTGTAGAAAGGAAGAATAGGACAATCAAAGAGATGGCCAAAACCATGTTGAAGGAGGCCAATCTGCCTGGTACTTATTGGAAAGAAGTTGTTCATACTGCTGCATATACTTTGAACCGGGTTCAATTAAGAAAAACAACAAAATGACACCTTATGAGTTATGGTATGACCGAAAACCATCAGTCAAATATTTCAAAGTTTTTGGAAGCAATTTCTTCATTAAGAAAGATATGGATGGTTTGGGAAGTTTTGACTCTAGGAGTGATGAAGCAATTTTCCCTGGTTACTCATCTAACAACAAAGCCTACAAATGCTACAATAAAAGACTAGGAAGAGTTGTTGAAAGTGTGCATGTAAGAGTTGATGAAGATATGGTCAGAGGTTCTCAACCACAGGCTGTTAGCATTTCACAAAGAGAGAGTGTTGGCATTCCAGTAAGATTGTTGGTATAACTGAGAAAGGATGATTACTGTCTTAATAATATTATTTTTTCATTGATGTCAAGCAATTGATTTTCTGATTCAGTATGATGTTGCCATATCTTAATAAGTATGTTTTGATAAGTATAAAGATGTCGGCAAGTGACATAGAAGGAATGAAAATGAAGGGGAGTAATAAGTTATTCAATGGAAAACTATTATCGAGTTAGACAGTGATGTCATCGTGTTGTTTTGATTGTTTTGATATCCTATATATGAGTATTTGAAGACTGAACAAGAAGGAGAAAAGATTTCAAGCTATAGAATTAGTTAAGGTTTGATATTGTTCGATAATACCAAGCAAGATGCTAGTCGGTAAACCCTAAGGTTATCACTATTAGTTAAAGAAGGCAGAATATCTATGGACTGTGATTTAGTATTTACTGAGTAACAACCGAGTAATAACATAATGAATTGGATGGATAAAAGTATTATTAAATGAAAGATGCCGATGAGCTGGACATGTATAGATGATTATTATGTCGTGCAAGAAGTTTGTTGAGGATCTACAACAATGAAAAATACAGGAGTTAGATCTACAACACAGTTGAATGGTCATAACCTATCACAAGTTTCAAGGAAGGAGTACAAGTTCCAAAGTGAGATAAAACATTTTTAGATCGAAGGATACAATGAAACTAGTCACATTTGAAGATCTAATGGCTAAGATTGATCATGGGAAATGTGATCAAGGAGATTAAGCGGTTAGGAATTGTTTATAAATAAGAAATTGTTGATGAACAATGGATGTGGGCAAATAGAAGAAAAGTGATATTATAGTAGTAATCACCGAGCACAGAAGATTGAATATCTGATTGAAGAATAGATTAAGAAACCCAGCAAGGAGCAAGATAAATCTTATGACAAGATTATTTTGAGCACATAGAATCTGCTTTAGCATTATAGATGTGAAGTTGTAGATATATTTTATACTGTTATTTATTTTGTAAGTGACAGGAAATCTCTTAACCGAGTGGACCTAACAGTCTTATTTGTAAATCCTCTAGCAATGTAACATTCTGAATGAGTGTTTGAAATCCTTTGACAAGGTCACTTCTAACAAAGTGCAATATTCTAACAAGTCTAAGGGAAATCCCTTAACTAGGTCACATCCAGCAATGTGTCTATGTAATATGTAACAGGATTATCTTTTAACCGAGCATACTCTAGAAGGGTATATTTCTTAGTGGGTTGAAAATCCCACAGTGGTTTTTCCCTATTTGGGTTTCCACGTTAAATCTGGTGTTAAATGTGTTGTGATGTCTTAAGTGTATCTATTTATGAGTTTGAATGATTTACAGTCATAGTTGCATATCAGTAAAGGCTATCGAGGTTGAATTTGATGAATATATTGCATAGTGAGTTTTTATGATTCACCCCCCCTCTCATCTTACTAACACGGGCTAACCAGTATGATGACTTCAGTGATAAATATTATGAATCTCATATAGAAATTGCACTAGAGGTAGCATCCTAGAAGGTTCCCAACCAGTATGTACAGTTGAATCACCCAAAAGATCAAATTCTGGGGAATAAGAATGATGGTTTGCAGACTAGAAGAAGACTTGCCCAGAATGATGAACAAGTCAACCTATGCCTCTTGACTAAAGTTGAACCCAAAACTTTCATTGAGGCTAGAAAGAGACAAGAATGGATGGATGCCATGGAAGAAGAACTGCACCAGATTGAGAAGAACAAGACTTGGGAGTTAGTCCCTAGACCGGAAGACAAGAATATTATTGGTACAAAGTGGGTCTACTTGAACTAAATGAATGAAGAAGGTAAGATTGTAAGGCATAAAGCTAGACTAGTGTGCAAAGGATACTCTCAAGTAGAAGGAATTGACTTTGAAGAAACATTTGCACTGGTGGCTAGATTAGAAGCAATTAGGATGTTTCTAGCTTACTCTACCTACAAGGGCTACAAAGTATACCAAATGGATGTAAAATCTATTTTTCTAAATGGAAATTTAGAAGAAGTATACGTGGGCCAACTGGAAGGATTTTTGCTGCATGATGATGAGACATTTGTGTGTCGATTAAAGAAGGCTCTGTATAGTTTGAAGCAAGATCCTAGAGCATGGTACTCAAGATTAGATCAGTATCTGAAGGAGCGAGGATTCAAAAAGGGAAGTGCAAATAATAATTTGTAAATAAGGAAAGATGGGAATCACATGATTATTGTGGTTGTGTATGTAGATGACATCATCTTTGGAGGCAACAAGGATACTCTCTGTAAAGAGTTTGCTAATCAGATGCAGTCAAAATTTGAGATGTCAATGCTTGGTGAACTAACTTACTTCCTTGGCTTGTAGATATTACCGAAATATAAAGGAATCTTTATCTCATAGGTCAAGTATGCAAAGGAGATGCTGAAGAAATTTAAATTGGAAGATTGCAAACTAGTAAGTACTCCCATGGTGATAGGTAGTAAATTGAGTAAGAATGATGAATCACCGGTAGTGGATCAGACTCTGTATAGATCCATGATAGACAATCTACTGTATCTGACTGCTTCAAGACCGGATATAGTTCAGGTAGTAGGCATGGTAGCTAGATTACAAGCTGCACCAAAGCAGTCACACATGAATGTTGTTAGCAAAATTTTTAGGTACCTACAAGGAACTCTTAGCTATGGTTTGTGGTACCCTAAACAAGGAAATTTTATACTGGAAGCATACACTGATGTTGATTAGGCAGGATGCATTGATGATAGGAAGAGCACAAGTGGTGGTGCATTCTTTCTAGGTGAATGGTTGGTCTCTTGGCATAGCAAGAACCATGACTCAGTCTTCTTATCCACTATTGAAGCTGAGTACATTTATGTTGCCACATGTTTCTCTCAGGTGCTTTGGATGAAGAAGACTCTCAAAGATATACAGGTAGACATCACTGAATCAATTCTCATCCGGTGTGACAATTTGAGTGCAATCAACATAGCAAAGAATCTGGTCATGCATTGCAGAACAAAACACATTGCAAGCAAATACCACTTCCTCAAAGAAAAGGTTGAAGGCCAAGAGGTAAGAATGGACTATGTTCCTACTGGTGAACAAGTAGCAGACATTTTCACCAAACCACTACCAGTAAGCATGTTCGAGTACCTCTAACACAAGTTGGGAGTTGTATCATTTGCCTAGGAAGGTTTATATGGCTCAGGGGGAGCATGGTATGGATCAAAGGGGTAGTGTTCAAGTACCCATTGTCATTTATGTCAAAGGGGGAGAAATGTACCGGTATGGAGTGGACTATGAAAAGTTGAGATCATTGCCAGAGGGGGAGATTGTTGGCATTTTGACAGTAAGTTGTCATTAATGTCAACCAGTGGAGATTGAGCATGGAGGATGGTTGCTTGCTGATGATGAAGAGGCAAAATGTTAAAAGTTGTCTCACACCATCAGAAGTAAAGATGTGCAACCGGTATAGGATGCTATACCGGTTAACAAAAGAAGAACACTCTACTTGCAAAGGGTTTTACCTATATGTGTTGGCTATGTCTTGTTGCATGTTTGTAGGACATGTCATGATTGGTGTGATGCCATGTGGAGCTGAGGTAGCAAGTGTGTCATGGTTGGGAGAGATTCATTGACAGGGTTGATGAAACAGATATTCACCATTAATGAAGGAATTGTAAATCAAGGGATGGCATTAGACTAATTATGGCTCGAGGAAGAAGGAATGATAGAGGAAGATCAGGGGAGAATTTGGTCCCTGGATCGAAGCAAGAGGATTGGATTGAAAGAATACCTCGAGAAGGAAACATCGAAGGTATTAATAGAAGTTTGACAGATGTAGATAGAAATAATGGATTGTGTTTCTCTTTTCTAGAAAATGTGTTTTAAAAGGCATGAAATGATGAAGATGAATAGATGGACATCAAGGTGATTAGATCATGTAGGATCTAATTGGATTTGGTTTGCCTCGTAGATGGTGTGGAAACCCTAACCGTTAAAACTTTAAATTGCATTTTGGCGTGAAATCATCCAATAAGAAATGAGAGCTACGGACCGAGAAATGTTGATGCCTTGAAGATTGGAGAGAAGAGAGCAATGAGAGTGAGCAAGCAAACTGGTGAGAGGATTCTAATGGAAGTATCATAGCCTGGCAGTTGAGCCTAACCAATCAGGTGTGGTAGTGAAGGCAACATCCTAGTGAGAGACTGTGTGTGAGAGGGAGTGACAGATATTAGAGGTTGAGAAATAAAGATAAAAAATTTCACAACTAGTAGTGTGAGTTCTAATGGAGTAGAAAAGACTGCAAGCCGACAAAGATTAATTTGATTCAAGAGTTGCAGAATTTTATTTGCAACAAGAAGCCTTAACTATAATCAAATAGTATTTCATTATAAATTACCAAGTTGAAGCTTGGTGTAGGGGTTGGTGCTCCTTAGGCTGGTGCCCAGAATCTTTATAAATATTTGTTTTACTTGTGAGGCTAGATTGGACCAGCAGTCTCTAGCAGCTCTTCTCACCGAGGTTTTTCCCAAATTAGGTTTTTCTCTTAAATCTGGTGTTTTGAATTTCTTAAGTGTGGATGATCTCCTTGTTCATCTCTTTTGCATTACCGATATGACTATTTAGTAGTTAAGTAAAAAGTTGATTGTCTGGAATTGAATTGGTAAAGATTTCAAGTTAGGAACCACTGATTCACCCCCCTCTCAATGGTATTATGTGTTCAATAATGAATCCACAAAATAAGTATACTATGTTAGAAGTATTACAATAAGGAGAACACATGCATTCATGCACACTTCCTAGAGCTCACTGCATAAAAAAAGGGGGCTACAACCCAAGGAAGGCTCACTGCCTTACAAATAATCAAAGATTACTTCTGAAAATCATGAGCTCAGAAATAATGTCCTTAATGCCTATTTACAATTTCATTTAAGCACATAACAACTTTAATCTTCTTCTACACACTTCTTCTCTACTTCCAAAACATCGATACATTATTTGATTAATCTACATACCTCACAAAAGATTGTTACTTTTATTTATACATAACATAAACCTTGGAGAGATCAAAAAGGTCGGCCCAACACATAAAAAATTACAATAATATAGCTGTTTATCAGATACAAATTATCACATGCGGACCAAAAAGATGCCAACTAAGACATAGCATGAACCTAAATCATCACCTCAAACATGCTACAGCTCAAATAATTATGTGTTGAACATTCTCAACATGCTACAATCATCTGGTCAACTAAGAACATGAAGAACACAAACATACCAAAGAAAATCATCAATTATGAAGTCAATGATCAATCTGGACCACCAACACAGAAGGAACACAATATAGAAACATCTGCACCAACACAAATTACTAGAATCATCAACATCATCATATCGAACCTTAAGAACACTAACGACAATGACTGTCAATCTTGAAAAATCACTTACAAACCTCTAAACTATGAATCACTTGAATTGGGGATACACACCAATTTCCCAAACATACTTCTAAATCTGTAGAACAAAATATTACAGTGCAGAGAAATGTAAATCAAAATACTCAACATTGTCAACACTGTCCAATTAAAAAATTAGCCACAACATAGATACCCATAACTCAATCAAATCTTCATGTGGACCTTTGAAAATGGATCTGAATCAACTACAGATAACCATCTACAAATCCTTTAATCCACAAACTTTGATCTTCACCGTACTGAACAAACAAACTCACTAAACTTCACTACATCATTGTCATAGATAGAGAAATATGCTTACATCAATGACAACACATCTCTCAAATATCTTTTAAGAACAAATTTGCAACATACTTCCAACAAGCTCCCCCTTTGGCATTGATGGGAACATATGATGTAAAAAATAATCAATGAAAAATAAATTTAAGAAAAATCTCTCTCCCAAATCTCTTAAGTCTCTCTCCCCTAAACTCTTCATATTTTTTCATATGATTATCTCTCCCCCTTTGACATCAATGCTAAAGGAAGATATTTCAAATGAAATCACAAAATTAACTTACAAAATTGAATTCGAACATTTGACTCACTAAACTGAA
Source organism: Cryptomeria japonica (assembly GCF_030272615.1). NCBI lineage: Eukaryota > Viridiplantae > Streptophyta > Pinopsida > Cupressales > Cupressaceae > Cryptomeria > Cryptomeria japonica. The sequence goes on along the minus strand of NC_081411.1, from coordinate 86,843,096 downwards.
TCTGAACATTTGACTCACAAAACTAACTACTCCCCCTGAGTAGCAGCCACCAACCATCAATCCAAATAAAAAAAATATGATTGTGAAATGCATCTTAGTTCTAATCAAGAGGGGAAATCACCCCTAACTTGCTTTTGAGATACTCAAAATTATCCTTAGGCAAAGGTTGTTACAAGTGCCATTATTGTTGCACCAAAAGATCAACCTATTAATGCTGATATAATCACTAGACTTATAGAATCCACATGAGGCAGTTAAGCCATATCACAAACCTAAGCATTGGGTTTCACAAGACAAGGAGACCAAGGACACACACCTTGCAACAATCCTCCTCCAGAGCAAGGGGTTTGAACCTATGACCAAGTTCTAATACCACTTGTTGGCAAGAAGGTAGAAAACTGAGAGGGGGATGAATCATTTTGCTCACAAAATTTATTTAACTCAAACACAATTTTAGATTTGATAATAAATAGTAAAAGCACAAATCAACACCAAATCAATAACATACATAAAACCAGATTTTGATTTGAAAAACCCAATTAAGGGAAAAACCATGATGGGAACCTACCCACAATGAGATGATACCCTATTGAAAGTATATGAAATATTACAATAGGGAATGCACATGCATTTAGGCACACTTCCTAGAGCTCACTACTCAAATCATATAACAAGAAGGGCTAAAACCCTTGGAAAGACTTACTATCTTATAAAAACATTTGGGTTCCATCTAGAAGATCATGAACTAATAAAATAATATCTCCTCATGCCTGGTTATAGTTTTGATTAATTACACATTCTGATCTACTCTATCACACTTCTTTACACTTTTGAAAGATCAAAACATTTTCTCGCACACTTATTTGATCACACACATTCAGATACACTCGCAGATAGCATGTAGATACATCTCTCATATTATTATTACATATATTTATATAAGTCATCAACTTATATTTCAAGGTTGGCTCAAAAATCAACACAAATTATAAAGCTATAACCACACATGCTACAATAGAAGATATACAGAAAAAAAATGTTGGCTAAGACATAGTATGGACCTAAATCACCACCTCAAACAAGAAACACCTCCAATAGTTAAGCCTCAAACATCTGCAACATGCTACAATATGCATGTTGGAAAAGAACATAAAGAACAACACCAGATCAACAAAATCATCAATAACATGCACAATGATAAATCTGAACCATCAACACGGATAGGAAATTATCTAGAAACATCCACAAGGATCAAGGATCACCACAAAAACAACCGCAACATCACGACTTACTATAATCTCCATCATCATTATACCAAACCTCAAGAACACTCATTGGATTGATTGTCAAACTGAAAGATTCAGTTGTGGGCCTCTAAATCATGAACTGGTGTAGGAGCACCCTTCCAAGCTCTTCCTCCTTCTTTGTTTTGTTGGTTTTATGCTTCTTTTGAAACCATTGTAAATAAAATAAAGAGCCATGTGCTCATAGGTCCTAGGTAGGTCCTAGTTGAGGTCTTAGGGTCATAAGTCAAGATTGATATTTTCTTGAAATTTGAGGGTATGTGTGCCTTTGAGGTGTTTAGGGGTCCTTCCTAGCATGTTGGTGTCCTTAGGTTTTCCCAATATGGGTCCAGGAGTCAAGAAAAGCAACATTGAGAAAGTTGCTCAAAAGTTGCAAAACTTGCATGACAACTTTTAAAAGTTGTCAAGCAAATTTTCCACCATGAGGTCAAAATCTTCAATGTAATGTGGACAACCCTAATATAGGCACATAGATCGAGGAAAATGTAGTATAACTAATTGCAAACCCTAAGTTGATGGGTTGGATGTAAGACATTGTACGGCCCAAGCAAAGTGACCTGACTGAGACTGCAATTTTGTTGGTAGTTGGCACAGATGGAGTAAAGGAGGATTGTTAATGGATTGATTTATGTGAAAAACTATGTGGAGTGTCTTATATGGTGTAAATAATTTCATTTTGAGCAATTAGATTAGGTTTTGTTTTGCAAGTGTGGTATGCTTGTAAATATTTTGTAAGTTGTCTTCTCACTATCCAGTTTTGGACTGGTTTGTGCAAATGGAATAATGACTCCATTCCCCATTGTGGAACCACCATGAAACCATGGGGAATGAGATTTAAGACCTTGTACTATACTTCAAAGCAAGCAGGGCCCTTGAAAATGCAGGGAGGACATCAAAAGACCCAATCCTAGGTGAGACTGAACAGTGCCCGGCTAGGAAGGGTCAAGTTGCAGAGGTCTTGGAGAGAAAGGTTGGTCAGAGGAGAGTGCACCCTTTGGAGGAAGTGTAGAGGAGTGTGTGAAGCACCACTAGTGTGAAGGAGGAGCCTCCATCAATCCAGACAAGGTGGCTAAACACAAAACATACACTGTGACCCAGGCAGACCTTAAAAACCCCAAAATTCGCCCAAGGCACTGTACGACCACTTGGAGGCCCAAAACCAAAGAAATCCTTGAGCCCTTGCCAAATGAATGGTATTCCATTTTGGGAGTTTGGGTATTTTTTGCATCATTTGTGAGAGGGAGCCGTAAAGGACTGGGTAGGAGGCCTAATTGGTCAAAATCTTTGTAGCCCTATTTTGTAGGCAAAAGCACAAAACAATGAAATCGGTAAGGGGTTGAAAGCTTGAAACTTCTTGGGGGCACATGGATGGATGTAAAACATGGTTTAAGACCTATCCTAACCTTGCTAAGACCTAGGAAGTAGTAGGACAAGCCAAGCCCTTATTAGCCATAGTAAGGGGTTTTGAGTCTGAAGAGTAGGTGAGACCTTAGGAGCAGCATTGCAACTCATTGGTGGGTGGATTGGGTAAGGTCAAGGGATTCCTCAAGCAAGGGAAGTCCTAGAGACCCTAGGGTGTGAAGAGAACACCAAGTGATCCAAGGGAAGGATCCAAGAGCATTGACTAGGCTAGTCTATCCCAAACCCCATCCCATCAGATTGGTATCAGAGAAAGATAAAGATTTGTTGGACTATGTATGTCTCTATATACTGGTGAATCAGTAGGGGAGAGTAGAATGGTCAGTAATGTAGAGCTGGCTAGGGAGGTAGAAGAGAAGAATGAGAAGAATAGACTCCTTGAAGAAGCTATGAGTGAGATAAGGGATAAACTGCAGGAAGTGGTGGATCAAAGGACCCAAGGACCTTGGGGAGAAGACACTAAGGATAAAGGAAAGAAAACCATAGACATAGATGACATTATACCTTAACCAAATCCCTTTTTCAATGAAGAACCCTTTGTAAAAGCTATTAAGGCTTTGAACACCAAAGCTTTTGAAGGATTACCACATTTAAGTGGAACAATGGACATTGACACTGTCATGGAATGGATTGAGGGCATGGAAAACCACTTTGAGTGTGAGGGAGTGATAGAGGCTCAAAAGGTTAAGGTTGCCAAATCAAGATTAAGGAGAGAAACTTTAACATGGTGGAAGTACCTACAAGAAGAGAGAGTTAGCATGGGGAAGCTACCTATTGCCAATTGGAAGGCCATGGTGGGTAAGATCAAAGAGAACTACTTACTAGAGGATTATGAAGTTCAACTTCATAAGAAGAGATAGGGATTGAAGCAAAAAGACCTTGATGTGACCTCCTACATTGAAGAATTTCAAAAACTTTGTCTTAGACGTAAAGTCCAAGAAGATGAATCTATTAAGGTGGCTAGGTATCTAAGTGGCCTAAAGTGGAACATTCAAGAGGAGATAAGGCTATGGACTCCTACTACTGTTCAAAAATGTCATCAGCTTATTGTCAAGGTTGAAGAGAGGAACAAAAGGAAAGGAGACTCCAATAATGGGGGTAGAGGCAGAGGTAGAGAACAAGTGAATCACCGAGGTGGTTACAAAAGCAAGGCAAATGAGAAAAGGAACCAAGGAGAAGCCAAGTTGACAGAACATGGCAGTGAAACCAATCTCAGAGGAGACCATTCTAGAGGAAGAGGTGTACAAGGTGGTCCAAGTAGGGGTAGAGGTACTGGCAGAGGTAACTCCTACCTTGCAACTATGAAATGTTACAATTGTGGTCAATTGGGACACCCGACATATAGATGTCCTGAAAAGCCTACCTCATCAAACATTGGAAAGAGGGTTGCCTATGCACATGAAGACTCTCCAGGTAGTAAGACACCTGAGGTGGACCATATTGAATCAGAGATTGGAGAAAATCTGATGTTCAATAGGATCTTGATAAGGCAGCCAGTCAAGAATGAACCTAAGCATAGGAGAGCATTGTTTAGGGTGAGATGCAAGATCCTTGGTAAAGTTTGCAAGGTGATAGTTGATTTAGGGTCAAATGATAACATAATATCAGAGGAGGCAACCAAGAAGTTGAAACTCACAATGATACCCCACACTAACCCATACAAGGTGACATGGTTGAACCATGAGCAGAGTGTGCTAGTCAATGAACAGACTTGGGTATAATTTTCTATTAGAGGATACAAGGATAAGATCCTTTGTGATGTATTACCTATGGATGCCTGTCACCTATTACTAGGTAGACCCTAGCAATTTGATAGGAAGGTGATCTATGATGGAGAGGAGAACTCCATTTCATTTAAGAAGGACAACAAGACTTTTAAGATTCAATCTTTGATAGAGAATGAAGAAGGAACTTCAAGAACACCTAGTGTCTTATTGGCTACTAGTAAAGAGTTCTTAAACTTTCTACATGAGGAGAAGATAGTGAAGTGTGCCATCTTTGTGAAGCCAAAAGAGGAGGAAGACAAGTTGTAGGCAGAAGTACCCAAGGAGGTGAAGCAAATGTTGCAAGAGTATAAGGACATGGTGAGTGATGGAGCACCTGCAACACTCCCACCAAGAAGGTCTATAAGTCATCAAATAGACTTTGTTCCTGGAGCATCCCTACCTAACAAAGCTGCATACAAGCTCACACCTAATCAGAATAAGAAAGTAGCAAGGCAAGTGCAGGAGTTATTGGAACAAGGACCGATTAAGAAGAGCATCATCCCATGTGTAGTCCTCATAGTGCTAGCATCCAAAAAAGGAGGTAAGTGGAGACTTTGCACTGACTCAAGGGAAATCAATAGGATCACCATAAGGTATAGGTTCCCTATTCCTAGAATAGAGGATTTGATGTACTATTTAGGAGGTGCTATGTATTTTACCAAGTTGGACCTTAAAAGTGGTTATCACCAGATTAGAATCAAGGAGGGTGATGAGTGGAAGATTGCTTTCAAGACAATAAAAGGGTTGTATGAAAGGCTTGTGATGCCATTTGGACTCACCAATGCCCCAAGAACCTTCATGAGGTTGATGAATGAGGTGTTGAAAGACTTCACAAGAAGATTTGTGGTGGTGTACCTAGATGGCATTCTCATCTATAGAAGAACCAAAGAGGAGCACCTTGAACATTTGAGGTTAGTCTTAGAGAGGTTGCATGAGGAGAAGTTATCGATCAACCTAGAGAAGTGTGACTTCTTGAAGCAAGAGATGGTCTACTTAGGATTTGTGGTGTCTAAAGGAACCTTGAATATGGATCCAAGGAAAGTGGAGGCAATCTTGAATTGGCCTGCACCTATAATAGGGACTAAAGTTAGGAGTTTCCATGGATTAGCCCAATTCTATAGAAATTTTGTGAGGAACTCTAGTGGCATATGTGAACCAGTCCTTGACACCATAAAAGCAGGCCTTAAAACTAAGTTTAAATGGACTGAGTAGGTTGACAAATCATTTCAATTGTTGAAGCAAGAAATAGCCACAAAACCTATCCTTCTCCTACCTACTTTTGACAAGCTATTCACATTGGAGTGTGATGCAAGTGGAATTGCAGTAGGGGGTGTATTGAGTCAAGAGGGAAGACCTGCGGCATTTTTCAGTGAGAAGCTCAATGAAGCAAAGAAGAAGTACTCAGCCTATGACCTAGAGTTGTATGCATTAGTGTTGTCACTTAAAAAATGGAGGCATTACCTACTTCCAAAGGAATTTGTGGTGTTCACAAACAACTAGGAATTGAGTTACATTAATACTCAAGAGAAGCTTAGCAACATGCATTTGAAATGCATGGAATACCTCCAATCCTTCACCTTCACTATCAAGCATAAGAAAGGGCAACTCAACAAGGTGGCAGATGCATTAAGCAGGAAGTTGTTCACAGTTCAAGAACTACAGTTGCAGAGCATAGGAATAGAAGGTTTCAAGGACCTTTATGAAGGAGATGAAGACTTCTCATCAACTTACAAGGTTTACAAGGAGTTTGAGAACCATTTCCATGGTGAGTATGTAGATTACACTCTCCAAAATGCTCTCTTGTTCAAGGGTAATCAGTTGTGTGTGCCAAGAGGATCCATGAGGGAAAAACTCATCCAAGAGAAACACAGTGGCAGTTTAAGTGGACACTTTGGAGTCAACAAAACCTTGGATTTAGTACAGAGGTACTACTATTGGCCAAAGTTGCCAAGAGATGTGAAGAGGTATGTGGAGCAACGTGGTGTATGCCAAAGAGCAAAAGGAGGATCAAGCAATGCTGGTCTCTATCAACCATTGCCGATCCCAAATAGACCTTGGGAATGTATAAGCATGGACTTTATAGTAGGACTTCCCAAGACAAAGAAAGGTATGGACAACATCTATGTGGTAGTAGATAGATTTTCCAAGATGAGCCATTCCATTCCATGTAGAACTACACATGATGCTAGCTATGTTGCACATCTCTTCTTTAAGGAGATTGTTAGAATTCATGGACTCCCTTTAAGCATTATTTCAAACAGGGACAACAAGTTCATGGGCCATTTTTGGCAAACATTATGGAGGAGACTAGGAACTAACTTGTCATTTAGCCTAGCTTACCATCCACAAACTGATGGTCAAACTGAAGTCATCAATAGGCTGTTAGGCAACTTGTTGAGGTGTTTAACTAAGGAATATGGGTAGACATGGGACCTAATCATTCCTCAAGCAAAGTATGCATATAATGACAGTGTGAATAGAACCACTGGTAGAAATCCTTTTGAGGTTGTGTATGGTAGACATCCAAGGGGACTATGTGAGTTAAGAGACCTTGGTACTTTGGAAATGAAGAGTGGGCAAGCAGAGGACTTCACTCAAACCATCGAGGAAGTCCAAGAGAAAGTCAAGAAAGCCATCCTTGAATCTAGCTAAAAAAATGAAGGTCAAAATGGATGAGAATAGGAGAGAGGTACAGTTCAAGGTGGGTGACTATGTGATCCATTTGAGCAAAGCTAGAATGCAAAGCGGCAAGCCTACTAAACTGTAGATGAAGAGGGTAGGACCTTGTAGAATTATATCAAAGTATGGGGATAATTCTTACAAGGTTGACCTACCTTCAGATTTGGCTATATCACCGGTCTTTAATGTAGTTGACCTGATCATGTATAAGGGTGAGATAGCAGGGCAAAAGGGGAACCAAGCCAAGGTGTTGTAGGACCTAGATGTTAATGTCTTACCATAGGTGAAGAAGCCTATAAAAGAGGAGATCTTGGAATCTAGAGTAAAGAAGTCCACCAAACATCAGGTCTACATGGAACACTTGGTGAAGTGGGCAGGTCAGCCTGAGTTTGAAGCTACCTGGGTTGAAGAGAGCAGGTTCAAGACACTTGGCATAGACCGGACTCTCATCTCTTCTTCTATTTCTTAGTTGTGTGTAGAGGGGGAGTATGGTGAAGGAGAACCCTTCCAAGCTCTTCCTCCTTCTTTGTTTTGTTGGTTTATGCTTCTTTTGAAGCCATTGTAAATAAAATAAAGAGCCAGTTGCTCATAGGTCCTAGGTAGGGTCCTAGTTGAGGTCTTAGGGTCATAAGTCAAGATTGAGATTTTATTGAAATTTGAGGGTTTGTGTGCCTTTGAGGTGTTTAGGGGTCCTTACTAGCATGGTGGTGTCCTTATTTTTTCCCAATATGGGTCTAGGAGTCAAGAAAAGCAACATTGAGAAAGTTGCTCAAAAGTTGCAAAAGCTGCATGACAACTTTTAAAAGTTGTCAAGCAACTTTTCCACCATGAGGTCAAAATATTTAATGTAGTGTGGAAAACCCTAATATGGGCACAAAAACTAAGGCAAAGTTAGTATAAGTAATTGAAAACCCTAAGTTGATGGGTTGGATGTAAGACATTGTATGGCCCAAGCAAAGTGACCTGACTGAGACTGCAATTTGGTTGCCAGTCGGCACAAATGGAGTAAAGGAAGATTGTTAATGGACTGATTTATGTGAAAAACTATGTGGAGTGTATTCGATGGTGTAAATAATTTCATTTTGAGCAATTAGATTAGGTTTTGGTTTGTAAGTGTGGTGTGCTTGTAAATATTTTGTAAGTTGTCATGATTCACTCCAGTTTTGGACTGGTTTGTGCAAATGGAATCATGACTCCATTCCCCATTGTGGAACCACCATGAAACCATGGTAAATGAGAGTTTAGACCTTTTAATATACTACAAAGCAAGCAGGGCCCTTGAGAATGCAGGGACGCCATCAAAAGACCCAATCCTAGGTGAGACTGAACAGTGCTCGGCTAGGAAGGGTCGAGTTGCAGAGGTCTTGGAGAGAAAGGTTGGTCAGAGGAGAGTGCACCCTTTGGAGGAGGTGTAGAGGAGTGTGTGAAGCACCACTAGTGTGAAGGAGGAGCCTACACCAATCTAGACAAGGTGGCTAAAACACAAAACATACACTGTGACCCAAGCAGACCTTAAAACCCTCACAAAATCCTTAAAAACCCCAAAATTCGCCCAAGGCACTGTACGGCCACTTGGAGGCCCAAAACTAGAGAAATCCTTGAGCCCTTGCCAAATTAATGGTAGTCCATTTTGGGAGTTTGGGTAGTTTGTGCATCGTTTGTGAGAGGGAGACCTAAAGGACCGGGTAGGAGGCCTAATTGTTCAAAATCCTTGTAGCCCTATTTTGTAGGCAAAAACACAAAATAGTGAAATTGGTAAGGGGTTGAAAGCTTGAAACTTCTTGGGGGAACATGGATGGATGTAAAAAATGGTTTAAGACCTGTCATAACCTTGCTAAGACCTAGGAAGCCTTAGGACAAGCCAAGCCCTTATTAGCCATAGTAAGGGGTTTTGAGTCTCATGAGTAGGTGAGACCTTAGGAGCAGCATTGCAACTCATTGGTGGATGGATTGGGAAAGGTTAGGGGATTCCTCAAGCAAGGGAAGTCCTAGAGACCCTAGGGTGTGAAGAGAACACCAGGTGATCTAAGGGAAGGATCCAAGAGCATAGACTAGGCTTGTCTATCCCAAACCCCATCCCATCATGAACCATCTAAAGTGAAGACACATATGAACATCTGAAACACTCTACCAAACCCACAAACCAATATATTGTAATGTGGAGCAAAATCCAGAAAGTAGAACAACATTGAATAACTGAAAAAACCAGCCACAATATCAAATCTAATAACTCAATGAAATCACCATGTGGACCACTAAAAATTTAGTTGAGTCAACTAGAGATAGTTATCTCAAAACCCTTTCATCCACATCAACTCATCTGCAACACATTGGTCGAACAAACTCAATTAATCTAACTGTAATTGTGGAACACACAAAGGAAATTTTTAGCATCAACGACAACACATCATTCCAGCAAAATTATCAACATTATCTAATAATATCCCCCATTTTGAATTGATGCAGACAACATTTTAATGTGAAAAACAATCAATGCAAGGAAAGAATTAAACTATAATAATCACTCCATAAGTCTCAACAATCTCTCTTTGAGATCGAGCACAGGATATGATAGTTTTTTCACATGATTCTCTCCCCTTTTGACATCAATGAAAAAGTCGCATATGAAAATCATGATTCTCTCCTTCTTAGAACTAACTTAGAACTGAACATCTGAAATACAACAGAAACTACTCCTCCTGAGTGACAACCACCACTCATCAATTTGGATGACAAGATACCTCTGTGAAGTCCACTGGACTAATGGAAATCCATGCATCTTAGTTCTCATCGGGAGAGGCAATGACCCCTAGCTTATCTCTGAGATACTCAAAAGTATCTTTAGGCAAAGGCTTCATGAAGATATCTGCAATTAGTTCCTTTGTAGATACATAAGTTCTAGTTTGACTTCCTTCTCATTCACCTTTTCTCTCAAGAAATGAAACTTGATTGATATATGCTTTGTATTTAAATGCAACATCAGATTCTTATAAATGCTTATAGCACTTGAATTATCGTAGTATATGTAGTAGGCTCATCAAAAACATCTTTGATATCCTTCAACATCTTTTTCATCCATATAACTTGAGTGCAATTTCTAGTAGCAACAATGTATTTAGCTTCTGCATTAGTTAAAATAAATAACATTCTGCTTCTTACTCATCCATGAAACTAATTTCTTACCCAGGAAAAATGTACCACTTGTTAGAGTATTCAGGTATTTACTTGATTAATTAAACATTATTTATTTAATTATTTAAGTTCCCTTTATCTCTTTTACACTTAAGCTAACTTTAGGTGCATAATAATTAATTATTTGATTAATTATTATGGGAAATCCTAGGTTTTCTTATTTAGGGTTTCTTGACCTATAGAGGTTATTCTTTTCATTGTATTGTAAGAATTATCGCATTACACATTTGGTGAATATTGAGCTCTCATCTTTTTTAGCATATTTTCTATGTATTTGTTTTATCTTTTATTTGCTTCCTTGCTTCTCCTTGTAACAGGTTTTTCAGCTTGCAGAGATCATTTGGGCTCCTATGGTGTTGTGTTTCTCAACTCTCACATGGTATCAGAGCTTCAAATCTGCAACTATCTATTCTTGTTTTGAGATTTTTTGCTTTGGAAGCAGATTTGGGGTTTTTTTAGAAGTTTTTTTATGCACCTAGGGAAAGGCCTTTTTTTTCTTAGCACTTTGGGCCTAAATAGACCTCACCATCATGCTCAAAATATCCAAAAACCCCTATGGTCATATAAAACTTGACCATTTTTTACTCTTGAGCCTCTAGGTGATTTTGAGACTTGTTCTTCAGATCTGTATATTCGGGGGTTTGTGCAGTTGTTTTTTTTCCATTTCTGGGGGTAGCTATTTTTTTGGTATATTTTGGTTCTCAAAGAACCTCACAGTTAGATTGAGAAGGCTGATTTCATTAATTTTGATATATAATTTGCCTAGTTTTGGTGATAGGGGTATCTGGGGCACCCTTTTTATGCTCGAAAAGGGGTTTTTTTATTTTGGTCGTAACTTGGTCATACACAGGTGTTTTTCAACCAATATTATATCATCAGAAATCTCTTTCTGAGCTCTATCTAGATCTGGAGGTTTTAACTTTTTATTTTACTTTTTTGATAGTGTGTTTTTCTGTCAAAGCCAGAGGTTTGTTTTTGCACTCCGGGAGACATCACTTGAGCATCCATCCGACCTCCGTTTTTTGAAAACTTTATATCGTTGAAAAGCTTGTCCTGTGTACTTTCCAACCATATGATTTTTCTTTCCAAATTCTGCTCTAGGAATATTTTCTTCAGTTTTTTTCTTTTTGAGCACTTTTTGGATATCTTGGTTGTTTCAGGTCCTAGGATCTCTTCTCTAAGTAGCATGTATCTATTTTGGTTCTCCTTTCTATTTCCAGTCTTTTTATCATTGTAGCTTATTTTCTAAAAATGCAGTAAGATAAAGTACCATCATGCATTATTTATATGGGATCTTCCACATCTTGTGCCTTATTCTACATGCACTACTTATAAAGTGTCATTAGGGGGTTGATGTGTGCCTTTTGTTTGCCATATACTTTTGTCTAGTGACTGTTACTTGCACAACATTTGCCTCATGTTGTGTGTCAATTGAGTATTCCTTCCACGACACTATATACTTTCTTTGTGCCTTTGATGTTCCTAATTCTTTTCTGTGTAGTTCTTGTTGGCCATTCTTTTTAGTGTACCTGTCCCTCTCCCTTTTTTCAGCATTATGGGGAGGTTTTTCCTATTGGTTCTAATGCTTCCGTGATTCAATTGATTATCTCTTCAAACTTTGGTTTCTCATTACATCTCTATCTTTGAGTTTAGTTGTTTGCCTTTGTTTGCCTTTTGATTCGAGTGGTGTCATTTGAGGGCACTCATATAGATCATAGTCTTCTCTACCTAGTCATGTTCTATTTTAGTGGAGGTTCTTTAGATCAGTAATTATTCTTCAATAGTTTTTCTAGGTTCTTCATGCTTCAGTGATTCTTCTAATCTTCTCTTGTTCCTATGTTTTTGGAACATTCTTGTTTGGAGGGTTTTTCAGTCCTTCTTCTTGCTTTTTCCATCTCTATTTGGAGTAGAGTTTTTTTCCCATGTGGTTTTCTCTATTTCTCTAGTTCATAGAGATTTGGTTGTATTTGGGTACCTGATCAGGCCTTATTACTAGGACCCATCTTTCTTTCTTTAAGTAGTTATTCTAGGTTTTAGCTTCTCCCTAAGTCTATCTTAAGGGGGGGGGTTAGAGTATTCGGGTATTTAATTGATTAATTAAACAATATTTGTTTAATTATTTAAGTTCCCTTTATCTCTTTTTCACTTAAGCTAACTTTAGGTGCATAATAATTAATTCTTTTATTAATTATTATGTGCAAGCCTAAGTTTTCCATTTTAGGGTTTCTTGAGCTATAAGAGGGTATTCTTTTAATTGTATTGTAAGGATTATCATATTACACATTTGGTGAATATTGAGCTCTCATCTTTTTGAGCATATTTTTTATGTATTTGTTTATCTGTTACTTGCTTCCTTGCTTCTCCTTGTAATAGGTTTTTTGGCTTGCAGTGATCATTTGGGCTCATGTGGTGTTGTGTTTCTCAACTCTCACATGGTATCAAAGCTTTAGATCTGCAGCTATCTATTCTTGTTTTGAGATTTTTTGCCTTTGAAGCAGATTTGGAGTTTTTTCACAACTTTTTTTTATGCACCTAAGGAAAGCCCTTTTTTCTTAGCACTTTGGGCCTAAACAGACCTCACCATCATGCTCAGAAGGCCCAAAAACCCCTTTGGTCATATAAAACTTGACCATTTTTTACTCCTGAGCCTCTAGGTGATTTTGAGACGTGTTCTTCAGATCTGTATATTCGAGGGTTTCTGCAATTGTTTTTTTTTCATTTATGGGTGCAGCTGATTTTTTGGTACATTTTGGTGCCTAAAGAACCTCACAATTGGATATAGAAGGATAATTCTATGAATTTTGATATATAATTTGCCTATTTTCGATGATAGGGGTATCTAGGGCATGAGTTTTTATTGACACATTTTTCAAGGCATAGAAATCCATACGGATGTACTTGCAAATGTGTCCGAATTTTTTTGTCAAATATATATATATACCCTTTTTATGCCTTAAAAGGGGTTTGTTTATTTTGGTCGTAACTTGGTCATACAGAGGCATTTTTTGACAAATCTTATTTCATCGGGAAGATATTTCTGAGCTATATCTAGATCTGGAGGTTTGACATTTTTATTTTTCTTTTTTTATAGTGTTTTTTTCTGTCAAATTTAGAGGTTCCTTTTTGCACTCTGGGAGACATCACTTGAGCATGCATCCGCCCTCCATTTTTTGAAAACTTTATATCGTTGGAAAACTTGTCCTATGTACTTTCTAGACATATGAGTTTTCTTTCCAGATTCTGCTCTAGGAATATTTTCTTCTATTTTTTTCCTTTTCAGCACTTTGTGGATATCTTGGTTGTTTCAGGTCTTGGGATCTCTTCTCTGAGTAGGATTTCTCTATTTTGGTTCTCCTTTCTATTTCCAGTCTTCTTATCATTATAGTTTCTTTTATGCAAATGCACTGAGATAAAGTGTCATCATGCATTTTTTACTTGGGATTTTGCACATCTTGTGCCTTATTGTACATCCACTACTTATAAAGTGTCATGAGGGGGTTGATGTTTGCCTTTTGTTTTCCATCTACCTTTGTCTAGTGAGTGTTCCTTCCATGACATTCACCTCATGTTGTGTGTCAAGTGAGTGTTCCTTCCACAACACTAGGTACTTTCTCTGTGCCTTCGATGTTCTTGATTCTTCATTGTGCACTTCTTATTGGTCGTTATTTAAGGTGTACCTAGCCCTATCCATTTTCTCAGCATTATGGGGAGGTTTGTCCTGTTGGTTCTAATGCTTCCATGGTTTGATTGATCAGCTCTTCAAGCTTTGGTTTCTCATGCCATCTGTATCTTCGAGGTTAGTTGTTTTGCCTTCTAATTCGAGTAGTGTCATTTGAGGGGACTGATACAAATCACACTCTTCTCTACCTGGTCATGTTCTATTTCAGTGGAGGTTCTTCAGATCAGCAGTTATTCTTCGACAGTGTTTGTAGGTTCTTCATGCTTCAGTGATTCTTCTGATCTTCTCTTGTTCCTATCTTTTTGGAACATTCTTGTTTCAAGGCCTTTTCGGTCCTTCTTTTTGCTTTTTCCATCTATGTTTGGAGTAGAGTTTTTTTCCCACGTGGTTTTCTTTATTTCTCCGGTTCATAGAGATTTGGTTGTATTTGGGTACCTGATCAGGCCTTATTGTTGGGACCCATCTTTCCTACTTTTAGTAGTTGTTCTAGGTTTTAGCTTCTCCCTAAGTCTAGCTTAAGGGGGGGTGTTAGAGTATTCGGGTATTTACTTGATTAATTAAACAAAATTTGTGTAATTATTTAATTTCTCTTTATCTCTTTTACACTTAAGCTAACTTTAGGTGAATAATAATTAATTCTTTTATTAATTATTATATGCAAGCCTAGGTTTTTCTTTTTAGGGTTTCTTGACCTATTAGAGGTTATTTTTTTCATTGTATTGTAAGGATTATCACATTACACATTTGGTGAATATTGAGCTCTCATCTTTTTCAGCATATTTTCTATGTATTTGTTTTATCTGTTATTTACTTCCTTGCTTCTCCTTGTAATAGGTTTTTCAGCTTGCAGAGATCATTTGGGCTCATGTGGTGTTGTGTTTCTCAACTCTCACACTACCACTAGTGGGTAAATGCACAAAATTGGGTCCCAATCCTGAGGAAGTCTGTAGGTTTGGAAAAGAGCCTATTAGAAATGGGTGCTCAATTTTTACAAATCGGGCACTTGTTTCTTTTCATGTTCCTAGGGCATTCAAAAATGAGCAAATGTTTTTTGAAAACGTGCACCCATTTTGGTTCATGTGCCCAAAGCAAAACAGGCACCAGATTTCGGGCACACATTTTTTTAATGTATTTATTTATTTATTTTAATCCATTTTCCATCATTTTGACTGCTTCAAAAATAGGTAAACATTTTCGACGAGCATGTGTACAATATTTTTTCATCCCAAATGACCCCTCAGACTATTTTTTACCTCCTTCTAGGAACATAGTGTTTTTTTATATATATATTTTTATTATTTTTCATAAGAAAATGTTAATTTATTAATATTTTTTAATTGTAGTATTTTAAAGTTTGAAAACCATCTTTTCATTTTTAAAATGGTTTTTTAGTTTTTAAATATTGCAAAAAACATGAAAAGTAAAAAATAGGAAAAAATTAAAACCGTAGGAAAAAACAAAAAGCAAAAATGTAAACGAACAATAAACAGTAGACACAAAAAATAGACAATAAACCCTAGATAGAAAAATGAACAATAAACCCTAGATAGAAAATAAAAGAACAAAAAACCTTACAAAAAAATCAACAATAAACCCTAGATAAAAAAAAGGAAAAACAACAAACCCTAAAAAATTAAGGAACAATAAACCCTAGATGAAAATCAACAATAAACCCCCCTCTCTCTCTCTCTCAATCTCGCACTATCCCCCTCTCTCTCTCTCACATTACCCCCTCTCTCTCACTCTCTAACACACACATTAGCCCTCTCTCTCACGTTACCCTCTCTCTCTTTCATTACCCTCTCTATCATTACCTACTCTCTATCTCTCATTATCTATTCTCTCTCTAACTTGTTGTAGCTCAAATTACCTACTCTCACTCTATCTCTCTATGTTGTTAAGTCATACATTGTATAGAGACCTAGGGGGTGAGATTAAGATGAACTAGTCTCAGGCCACCATTCCCATAGGGAAACATCAAGTCATTTTGCAACTAGAGCCCAAATCTAAGTTCATTGTTTTCCCTTTTGATAATGCAAAGGCACAAATATTGTATCATGAACATCAATTTTGAAATTATATTATCTTATCTGATAATGAAGCTACAAGAAATCTATCACAATTTGAGGCACTGGAGGATTTATGGTTGATGAAATTCGATGGAAGTTGTGCAGCATCAGAATCTAGAGTCGGGGTAGTTCTTATTCCTTCCTCTGGCAAACATATTCCTTTCTCTTTTAAGTTGGAATTCAAGCACACAAATAATATTGTTGAGTATGAGGACCTGTTATTGGGATTAGCCAAAGCAAAGAAACTGGGAGTGAAGGTATTGCAAGTTAAGGGAGATGTAGAGTTGATTGTGAAACAAGTCATAGGGTTATTCAATATAAAGAATGAGAGGTTGAGGAACTATCAAAATAGAATTTGGAAAGAAATTGAGGGTTTTGATGCATTTTATTTGAGCCTATTCCCATATAACAAAATTCTAAAGATGATTCTTTGGCAATATCAGCTTCCCTTTTGATTCCTCATCCTGAGTTTACAAATGATACCTACCAAGTGGAATTGATATACCGACCTAGTGTACCTGATAATTCAAAATTTTGGTAGGTCTTTGAAAACAAGCAAATCAAAAAGTTTTTGCATTGTATAAAAATGTTTGCTACCACTTTCTTTAAGGATCAAACTCTGAGTACAAAGAGTTTTCACCAGAACCGGGTCAAGAAATTAATGATGAAGTAATATAACTAAAAGGAAATAAGATTCCTAAATTTTTTAAAATGTCTCTTTAATCGTCATAATGCCTTTAGTAAGAAAAAAAAGAGTGAATTCCTACAATGCAGGATGTTGATGGTTATGAACAAGTTAATATTGGAACTTGCAAGGATCCTAAGTATGTTAACCTAGGAAAATGATGCACACCCGCAGAGAAGGAAATGTTTGTAAACCTCGTATTGGAATATAGAGATATTTTTTCCTAGTACTATGATGACCTAACAAACTTGAGGGACTGAAAATTTCAACACCATATTCCTTTGAAGCCTGGAACAAGTCCTTTTTGGTATAAATTAAGAAATTTTAACCCCAAAGTTGTTGAAGCCATATTTCATAAGGTAGATAAAATGTTGAAGGCTAGAATCATATATCCTATTCATCATTCTACTTGGATAGCCAACATAGTTCTAGTCCATAAGGAAGATGGAGAAATAAGAATTTATGGGGATTTTAAGAATTTGAATCAAGCTAGCTTGAAAGACAATTATCATTTGCCTGCTATGGATCATATTTTGCAAACAGACTCGGATTCAGAAATGATTGTTACTACTTATTAAGTTGCAATTAGGTTTATATCCAAAGTCATTCTATATACTCTAGTCGGTTACTACTACCAAAATATTTAGTTGGTAAGCACAGAGCAATCGGTTATAGAAGAAAGTAGTCACAGAGCCTAGTATACACCGAGTTGTCTACCGAGCAACATTCCATATCTACCGAGCAGCAATAATGACACACCAAGTTGATATACACCAAGTGAAATGTGTTACCAGATTCATTGAACCTAGACACATGGGAAAACCTGTTACAAGATCGAGGAACAAAGAACCGTTATCACATTGGAAATTGCACTTAAAGATTTTGTATGATTTTGAGGTCATCTATCCAATGAAATATTTTTGCGTGGTTATTCATTCGATAAATCATGTTTGTAAGATCGAAGCAATGAATAGATCACCGACATAAGAGATCTATATATACAGCATGGATTAACGATAAAAATATGGAAATACAGAGGTGTATGAAATAAGACATGTGTAATAGATAAGGAAGCACTAAGTATTGCTACTGTCAGAGACACAGAGGTCACGGAGAAGGATTTTAGAGAAAAGTCAAAGAACAGAGTAAACAGAAGGGTTTACCGAGTTACTCTATGGGTTACCGAGGTATGCTATAAGCAAGGTAATCTCATTTTGAGGACATAGAATCTGCTATAACATTTCAGATGTGAAGTTGTAGATATTTGTAATGATTTTATTGTAATATTTTGAAGCTCTAAGAGAAACCTTTAATAGGGTAAAAAGACTCTAACAAAGTCTATAAATTGTAAAGCCTTTAACCAGGTGCAACATTTAGTTTAAGTGTTGTAAAATCCTTTAGCAAGGTAGATCTAACGATCTCAATACTTCTAACAGGGTAAGTTATTAGAAATAGCTAAACATGTAGCTCTAACCGAGCACTCTTTATTATTGTAGTAGTGAAGTTGTGGGTGCCATCCCCACCGCAGTTTTTCTCTCTAACCAAGAGTTTCTACGTAACCAAAATATATGTGTTATGGAGTGAATCATGTATGATTGTTATTTATTTGTTTTAGCTTTATGTTATGTTACAGTAGTTTTTGGTTTATGCATAATAGTAAAGATATTGTTGAAGAAAGGATTTCAAGTACTGATTCACCCCTCCCCTCTTAGTACATTAGCTTTCCATATTCGGCCTAACAATTGGTATTAGATATTCAATCTCGGAAAAGGGTTTAACAACCTAAAGAGAATATCTTATCAATGGAAGGCTATAAACAATCTCAGAGAATTGTGTATCTGCAAGAAGAGTTGGATCATGCTAATCAAGTGATTGTAGACATGCAAAGATAGATGCAAAGATCATTGAAAGTTAGAAGAAGATTATCTGATGATTTTTAGGACTCTCAAGAGTTAGTGGAACAAATTGAGACATCATCTGAGAACAGTATATCTGAAGAGACTGAAGAGATGATTGAAGAACTAAAGGAGAAGAACAAAGCACTAACTAATCAGCTAAAAGCAATGAAAAGAGGACATGAACATTTCAGCACAAAGATGACTGAAAATCTTGATGCATTAAGGATAGCTAAGGATAAAGTAAGAGATCTAGAAAGAGAAAATCAACATCTTAAAGCATTAGTATTTGAAAAGAATGATGAAATCACAAGGTTGACTAGGATTCAAGAAAATCTGTCAAATCAATTGGGTTATGCACATCATGAAGCAAATATGAAAGATGATGAGAATTAAGCATTGAAACTTGAAGTATCAAGGTTGACTGATGAACTTGAAACAAAGAAGAAATCCAAAGAAACACTAAAAAAGAGTTATGAAGCATCAAAGATGTTGGATGAACAACTTAATACAAAGAGACCCAACAAAGTTGCAGGACTTGGTTACAAAGGAAAAGACTCTACTGAGAAGGGAATCCATACTACCGAGAGAGGAGAATCATCAAAGCAAGCTAGAAACAAGAAGAACATCAGAGGAAAGAAGCCTACTTGCAACTACTATAAAAAAAAGGACATACTACTAATATGTGCCAAATCAGAAAAGGTAAGCAACCGAATGTCACTAAGTCTAATGGTTATTGTAACAATTGCAATAAGTATGGTCACACATCTAGCCAATGTAGGACAAAGTTTGTTAGCAATTATCAAAAGGAAAAATTCAAAGGGTTTTGTAAAAACTGCAATAGATATGGACATAGTACCGAGAAGTGTTGGTTTAAGAAAAATAACTATATATGGTTTACACACAGAGCCAATACTAGATGCTACCGAACTCACATAGATCCTAACCAACAGTATTCTGCAGTGCCATGGGATTACAATACAAGGATATGGTGTGAATGTTGTGGAAGATATGGACATATAAGTGCCAACTGCTTTATAAGGTTTTGATTGAACCGAAAATTATGGAGAAATCCTGGTATGGCATGTTTTCATTGTCACAAAGTTGGACACTTGGCTAGAGATTGCAGAGATCAACCTAGAGGAGACACTGAGGAAATAAAAGGCAAATTATAGATGATTTGGAAAAAGAAGGAAATTGTGTCAAATGAAGAAAGCACCTTTTCTATCGAGTTAGGTGCACCTATTCCAAATTAATCGGTAAAGGTATGAAGGGACTACATTCTCTCAAAGGTTAAATCTTAACACTTCCTATTTTATCTTGTACTTAATTCAAAATCTGCATAACTAAAGATGCATTAGGAGATTTGAAATTTTATCAAGTCTTTTGGAGGCCTATCTAGTCGGTAAATACAGGAAGTCTGGCTACGCGGTAAAAGCATAAAAAGGAAGTGGCACCGAGTGCATTTAATGTTTTCTGAGCTAACTGCATGGAGCCTGACAAGGTATATTGTGTACTTAAAGCACTTTTCGCTGTCATTTACACTTACCAATTTTTCAAGAAAGCAAAGCAAAGCGATTCAAAGGCGATCAAACCACCTCCTAAGTTAATTTCAAGGTATTTACACATTGATCTCAAGAATTTCTTAGAGCTAGCTACCAGGAAATATCAATTGTGATTATCTACTTTATATCTATTTGATGTTTGAAAGTCTTCAAACCCTAAGAATCTTTTGTTAAGAGATTATCCGAAATCTGCAATGGCACCTACGATCCAGAAGCCAATTGTTGTTGAGAACATTGAAAATCCCTCACTGAAATACTCTTTAACTCCCAAAGTTGCATTTGAACCGGATGACAAAACTACATTTTCACTCATTCCGGATAGAGTTTTATTAGTTGAGGATGTGAGATTCTTCACTAAGTGTCTTGTTGAGGAACTAGGTCATGTTGAAATCAAAGACACTTATGATGAATTGTGTACTGATGGGAAATTGGACAATAAGTATGAACACATTAAAATCAAGGGATTGACTGAAGTCCTAACCTATCCCCGTGTATTCAAACCCCAGTGGGTTAAGTTTGTTTTGAGCAGAGTTCATGATGATTTCATGTGGTTAGCAGAACAACCATTTAAAATCACCAAGGAAATCATTCATTTGATCACCGGTTACCCTATTTATGATCATGCTCGAGCTCAGAAAATGATATCATAGAAGGAATTGATCAGTTTAACCAGAGTAGAATCTGATTGCAGAGGACTGAAGTTCAACAATGTGACAGATGTAGAGCTGAAGTTTGCAATTAGAGTAATAGGTTATTGTTTCTTCCAATCGGCAAGGGAAAACAGTGTACCCTATGCAGCAGTCGATTTAGCATATAAAATTATGAAGAAAGGCATGAAAATTGATTTATGTGAGGTATTGTTGAAAAACCTGTTTGAGAATCTCAATACCATAAGGAAGCTGGAGAAGAACAACTCGGCAAATAAACTAAATTTTGGATCACTTTTAGTATGCATGTTTTTGTATTTTGAGAAATTCTTTCCATCAGTTGGTAATGTAGTTTGGGAGCTACACCGACCAATCACCCATCAAATCAATGACTTCATCAAGAAGCTAGGAGATAACTTTAATGATATTGTGGATGATAACTTTAGCAAGTTTCAAGAGAAGATGCATAAAAGGTATAGAATTCCACCCAAGTTAGTGGAGAAATACAAAGATGACATATGTTTTGAAGTAGACACCAACTACTGCTATGTTAATGTTGTGGAACTGAGAACTCAATTTGTGCCACCTATGGGTTATGAGATTGGTTTTGATATCACACAATAGCAGATAGATGCTTTTCTTACATTACCAAGGCATGCTATTGAGGGGTGAACTCACAATACTGGTTCCCACTTTTTGACCAACTTTGACACTTAGATGAACATTTTGCAAAAAACCTTCACTTTTTGACACCTATAACTTTTAAATCGTTAAGAATTTGAAGATGATGTAAACTAGTGATTTGTAACATCCTTTCTATAGATTCTAAATATATTTTTTCCAAATTTTTTTGAATAAAATTTTATTGATTTTTCCATCTCCCTCAAAAGTAGTTTTTTACAGGAAACAACATTTTTTAAGAGTGATGTGCATCCCGAAACGTATAATTTTTTTTTCTATAAATGATAAAAACTTATCTCTTTTAAATTTTGGTTTGTAACATCAATACCCAGGGCATGCAGTTGGTTTGATAGTGATATGTTGAATATTTTTTATTTTATTAAGTTTTGAAGTCCGACTAATTATAATTTAGATATAGGTGTACGTTTGAACACATAACTTGCTCTATATATATCGAAATTAAATTTTATTTTTTTTGTTAGAAAGAAGACATCAATACCTAGGGCATAGATATTTTTCAAATTTTTTTTGAATTAGTTTGGTATTTTTCCCAATGCATTGAACAAAGAAGTTCATGTTCAGTGAAAAACCTACATTCATAAAAAATAAAATAAAAATATATTAATAAACTTAAATATATTAAAAACTATACTATTTGGAAAGCTTATAATAAGGACTAAATCCTTAAGAAAACAAAACTTCTAAATGAATTCATTTGACCCCTCAAAAGCTAATGTAAAATTGGTTTTTTATCAGCATTTGATAGTTGCAAAGGAGACTCCATTGCAAGTATGATTTAGAAGTAGAGAGGTTCTATCCAAGAAATTTTGATCTAAGAGCCTTTGATCTAACTCTCTTCAATTAATTACTTCAAATGGGACCTCTTAAAGCTTAAATAATTATATTTTCCAAAAAATGTATGATTTCAGCAAAAATCAGGATGTACCAAAAAGTGGGAACCAGCTTTGTGAGTTCACCCTGAGCTGAGATATGGTACATATGAAGAAGTGAAAGAAAAAGTTAAGATGAGCATTGTACTACCCAAGGCTACAAGGAAGGCAACAAAAATGATCAAGGTATTAACGGAGAAATTTGGAGAAGGTTCTTCCTCCACACCTATCAAGGGCACTCTAGCCATCATCAAGGAGGAATCTGAAGCCCAGGAGGAAGTTATTACATTGAGCACCGAATTGCCTAAAGGGAAAGTTCTGAAAAGGAAGAAACAGGATACATCAAAGGTATCACCGACTCCTCCAGCAAAGCAACCTAATACAAGAGCGTCTGTAGCATCACCGAGTAAGAAACCAAAGAATGTTACCGCACCCAAGGTAACAAAAAATTACAAGAAATCTACTCGAAGACTCATTTTGGCTAAAGAGTCTAGTGACACTGAATCTGAAGACAAAAGTAAATTTCAGATTGTCAAGAGTAAAAAGGAAAATGTACATAGTGTTGAAAATTTGTGTGCTAATCTGAAGCAATATGGTGGATTTGGATCATTCAAGATATGTAAAATATGAATCCAGAAATGATGCAGAAAAGAGACAAATTGAAGAAGCAATAATCTGCACTCTTTTGAAAATCTGATTGGTCCTATTGGAAGTTACTAACTCTCTTCCAAAAGAATTGTATTCACATATTGATAATAGGTGGACATATGCCATGGACTTGGAAAAGAAGATGAGAGAAAGAAGTCTAGTACATCTCTTTCCAGACATGTCGGTAGATTAGATCAAAGAACATCTGAAAAACTACCACAAAAACTTCCTAGTCAAGCAAAGAGCCTTAAAATTGATGAATGGACTTTACTTGGATGTAGAGAATGAAACTAAGGAAAAGTGGTAGGAAATATTTCGAATCAAATATGCTGGTGAACAAGATGAAGTTGAAATAGTTGATGTCACCGAGCAAGATCCTGATGTCACCGAGCAAGACCCTGCTGACACTATACAAGTTGATGAGGATATCATGGACACTGAGGCACCAGAATAGGAAATGATAGAAATGAATGCATACGCCCAACTTGTATCTAGTGAGTCATTTTTGGAACAAGTTCAGCCCTATCCTCCAGTCAATCAGCCCATTTCAACAGAGGCCCCTCAGGATACTAAACAAGGAATAGAGGGTCACAAATCTATAGAAGGAGAAGCTACTTCTCAAGCCATTGGGGAACATACCTCTCAAGCTCCATCAAGCACTAAAAATGTTACAACCGAGACACCAATCATAGAGGCACAAAAGGACACTACAGAGGCTAATGTAATCAACCAAAGTGTTTCCTCTACCGAGAAACCTATCAAGGGTTAACAAGCCTCCCAAGCCATTGTCTTAGTTCAACCGATGAAAGCCTCATCTTCTAGAGAAAAGAAAATGAAAAAGCATAGTTTCAAAATAGATTTGTCAAAATGAATAGTGTTGCTAAATGTTGATATATCCAAATTGAAAGGGAAAGCACTCATTGAATTCGGTGAACTATGCAAGGCCAAAGCTAAACAGGAGAAGCAAATGGCTATTCAAAAGAAACATAAAGTACTTCAGAAGGTGAAAGCACTGTTAACAGAAATGCTACCTGAAGCTATAGTGACAACATATGCAACCATCCATGTTCAACTGGATGAACTTCTATAACCAAGATAGAGACATCTGGAGTAGATGCATCTAAATATTTGAGCAAATTGAAGGACAAGGAGCTCACTACTAAAATGATTGAAGAGGTACAGAAAGCTATTGCTATTGGCAAAGTTAAACTTGTCAAATTTATTGCTGAGTTGTCCCCTCAACTCAAACACATTCTTTATTTATTTCAGAAACTCTCTACATTCTCTTTATTCATTAAAGATATTAAAAATAAAATAGAAGTGATTGAGAAAGAGATCACCGATCTCTCAAATAAGTGACCACTAAGCCCAATTCTATTTAGCAATTCTATACAAAGTTACAAAAGCTCATGGCTCAACAATTAGAACTTAGGAATGAAGAGCACAAAATAAGGATGGACTTTATGACTCTTCAAACCTTATTCATTCCACATTTGTCCTCTGTCCAAGAGCATATCAACAAAGCTACCTCCCTATCCACTCAGCCAGAGGGAAGCACTTTAGATGGACTCATTTCACTGTTAGCTGACATTACAGCTCAGAATTCACTCATGGACAATGTCAAGGATGCCCTCTCTATCGCTCTCACCGATGCAAAGACAAAGTATAAATCCATTTTTGACCAATTTCTACCACCGAATGGTAACTAAATTTTTATGTTTGTCAAAAAGGGAGAGTATAGCATCAAAGTACCAAAGGGGGAGTATACCGAGTAGAACAGAGTATCAAATGCATAGTTAATTTTGACAGCACCAACCAGTGATCACCAAATAGTAAACCAAGCAGTAAATACAGAACATTGATCACCGAGCATGCAAAATCAGAGTTTTGTATAGTATATTGATAAGGGGAGTATATATGAATATACCATTTTATTGACTAATGTATATACTATTTGTTTAGTCAAATTTTGTAAGTATATAGATTTTTGAGTTATGACTTTGAAAGTAGTTTTGTCAATCATCTCAACTAATGTCAAAAGGGGAGATTGTTACTACTTATTAAGTTGCCATTAGTTTTATATCCAAAGTCATTCTATATACTCTAGTCGGTCACTACTACCGAAATATTCAGTCGGTAAGAACAAAGCAATCGGTTATAGAAGAAAGTAGTCACAGAGCCTAGTATACATCGAGCTATCTACCGAGTAACATTCCATGTCTATTGCGCAGCAATAATGATACACCGAGTTGATATACACCGAGTGAAACATGTTACCAGATTCATTGAACCTAGACACATGGGAAAACATGTTACAAGATTGAGGAACAAAGAACCGTTATCACATTGGAAATTGCACTTAAAGATTTTGTATGATTTTTAGGTCATCTATCCAATGAAATATTTTTGCATGGTTATTCATTCGATAAATCATGTTTGTAAGATTGAAGCAATGAATAGATCACCGACATAAGAGATCTATATATATAGCATGGATTAACGATAAAAATATGGAAATACAGAGGTGTATGAAACAAGACATGTGTAATAGATAAGGAAGCACTAAGTATTGCTACTGTCAGAGACACAGAGGTCACGGAGAAGGATTTCAGAGAACAGTCAAAGAACAGAGTAAACAGAAGGGTTTACCGAGTTACTCTATGGGTTACCGAGGTATGCTATAAGCAAGGTAATCTCATTTTGAGCACATAGTATCTGCTATAACATTTCAGATGTGAAGTTGAAGATATTTGTAATGATTTTATTGTAATATTTTAAAGTTGTAAGAGAAACCTTTAACAGGGTAAAAAGACTCTAACAAAGTCTATAAATTGTAAAGCCTTTAACCAGGTGCAACATTTAGTTTAAGTGTTGTAAAATCCTTTAGCAAGGTAGATCTAATGATCTCAATACTCCTAACAAGGTAAGCTATCAGCAATAGCTGAACATCTAGCTCTAACCAAGAACTCTTTATTATTGTAGTAGTGAATTTGTGGGTGCCATCTCCACCACAATTTTTCTCTCTAACCAAGAGTTTTTGTGTAACCAAAATATATGTGCTATGGAGTGAATCATGTATGATTATTATTTATTTGTTTTAGCTTTATGTTATGTTACAGGAGTTTTTGGTTTATGCATAACAGTAAAGATATTGTTGAAGAAAGGATTTTTAGTACTGATTCACCCCTCCCCTCTCAGTACATTAGCTTTGCATATTGGGCCTAACAATGATGTCTATTCTTGATGGCTTTTCTGGTTATAATCAAATTTCTGTTTCAAAAAATGACCAACACAAAACAACCTTCATCACTCCTTGGGGTACTTTTTCTTACAACAGGGTGTCGTTTGGCTTGATAAATGCTGGAGCAACCTTCAAGAGGGCTATGGACTTGTCTTTCAGTGATCTGAAAGATAAAATAATTGTTATATACCTTTATTATTTAACTATCTTTTTGAAGAGAATAAAACATCACCTAAGAGACATAAGGCAAGTATTGAAGAGATGCCCAGAGCATGGAGTGTCGTTGAATCTGAAGAAGTCAGTGTGCGGGGTAACTGAAGGAAAATTACTTGGTCACATCATTTATAAAGAGGGATTTAAAATGGATCCTTAAAGGGTAAAGGCAATTCAGCAGCTAAGTCTACCATCTAATAAGAATGTAGTCAGGTCCTTCTTTGGACAAGTGAAATTTTTTAGAAGATTTGTTTTTTATTTTGCATAGACCACAAGATACATTGTGAACCTGCTGAGTGAAAAGAAGGTATTCAAGTGTAATGATGAGGGGAAGAAGGAATTTGAAGCAATAAAAGAATATATAGATCAAGCACCTACCCTTGTTAATTCAGATTTTAAAAAATATTTTATTATCTATTGTTATGCTCAGAACATACCATGTCAGGAATTTTGTCGTAGTAGAATGAAGAAAATGAAGAAGTTCCAATATCCTTTATGAGTATTCCTCTCAAGAAACATCAATTGAAGTATTAATTGATGGAGAAACAATATTTTTTGTTATGAAAGCTATAAAACAATTCAAGTACTATATTCTTCATTCCCATGCGATAGTGTATGTACCACACTCTGTTGTTAAGAGCATTTGAACACAACAAGATATCAGGATGAACAATAGAGCCTCATGGATTTCTAAGATACAAGAGTTCAATCTAGATATCAAGCCAACTAAATTGGTGCCAATTAATTGCAGAAAGAAAGAGTGAAGTGAATGAGGAACTACCTTTAGTCCTGTTTGTTGGACTTCAAGAGATTTGGTTTGTAGATGTTGCATATTACCTGACTTATGGAGACTATCTAGCGCACCTCTCTCTGAGAGAAAAATGGAATCTAAGATTAAAGGCTACTAAATATGTCATTTTTTATGATGTGTTGTACAACAAGGGGTTGGATGAGACTTTCCTACGCTGCGTAGATGTTACTTCAAGAGCCACTGTTGAAAAATTTTCATGATGAAGACTGTGGTGGTCATTTTTCATCAATAGTAACTTCTTATAAAATATTGAGAAATTGTTATTATTGGCTAGGTATGTTCGAGGATGCTTATTATTGGCTAGCTAAGTGTGAAAAGCATAAGTTATTCACTAGGAAGCCACAACTTGTAGCATTTCCTCTCAAACCCGTTGTTATTGATGAACTGTTTAAATAGTGGGGTTTAGATTTTATAAGTCCATTGTCACCTACTTCAAGTGTTGAAAATACACACATACTAAGGGCCACTCATTACTTCACCAAATGGGTTGAAGCCATTCTAGGGCAGAAGACAACTTCTAAGGTAGTTTGTAATTTTCTTAAAGAAAATATTTTGGTTCATTTCCTCAAAAGATTGTAGCTGATAACACAACCAATTTCTCTCCTACTGAGATCTCAATGTTTTGTTATGATCATGGGATATCTCTTTCTCACTCTTCAGATTATTACCCAAATGGTAATCGCCAGAAGGAGTCAAGTAATAAAAATCTGATAAACATTATGAAGAAGTTGGTGAGTGAAAACTCGAAAAACTGACACAAAAGGTTGTCCGATGCTCTTTGGGCGGATTGCACATCTTTAAAAAGAGCCAAAGGGATGTCACCTTTTGAACTAGTAAATGACATGTGAGCTCAAGTATGACTTCCCTTAGAACTTGCAGCTTCAAAGTTACAAACACTTGCTGAAGATGCATATTTTCAAGATTCTCTAGAGAAGAGAATTATTCATTTAATCAGGATTCAAGAAGAAAGAGATAAATTGGTTGATTGGATTACAGAACATCAGATGTAGATCAAAAAAAAATTTGACAAGAGAGTTAGGCCACTAAAATTTATGCAAGGTGAGTTAGTTTTACTTTGGGACAGAAGAAGAGAACCAAAAGGAGCACATGGGAAGTTCAAGTCACTATGGAAAGAACCATTCTTAAATGAAGAAGTGAAAAGGACTAATTATTTCAAACCAGCATACTAGGATGGTACTGTTCTTCTCATGTCCTATAATGGGAAGGATTTGAAA
The DNA here is from genome assembly GCF_030272615.1 of Cryptomeria japonica. NCBI lineage: Eukaryota > Viridiplantae > Streptophyta > Pinopsida > Cupressales > Cupressaceae > Cryptomeria > Cryptomeria japonica. The sequence continues at coordinate 86,814,477 of NC_081411.1, read as the reverse complement.
TTATATCAATTGTGAGCTAGAGTCCCCTACAAGTCAGGTACATAAGTTTTGTTATGTTTAGTTAGTTATTTCGGTTCTATTTTATTTTTTCTTCGATCCTTTTGATTAAAACCTTATTTATGAAACCAGAGATCCTGGGGTTCATGTCTTAGTTCCTTGTCATCCTAGTCCCCAGTCAAAGTCAATATTAGTCCTCCCTTCTTTTCTTTTGAGTTTCAATACGAAAGACATCCTTTGTTTTTTATTTTCCTTTTCATTGTGTCTTTGTGGCTTTGTTTCATGGTAAAAGGCGAGTGCTTTGTTGAAAGTTCATGTTGAGCTTGAACCTTTGAACCTTTTGGTTCAAAATTCAAGGTTCAAAGTTGGTTGTGCATCAGTTATATCTTTTCTCATTTGTTGTCTTTTTTTTCATGTCGTGAAGACTATTTTATGTTCTGTTCTATGTTCCTCCTTGGACTTGAACTTGAACCCTTGAACCTTTGGGTTCTTGGTTCAAGGTTCAAAGTTCAAAATTCATAGTCTAAGGCTTTTATTTAGAAGTGGTGTGCATATCATGGAGGGAAAATGATGGCAGGAAAAGAAATATTCTGGGTAGTTTGAGATGTTAGTTTCTAATTATGGCAAAAAATCATGGTAATTCGTGTGACATGTAATGGAGTGAGCCGAAATTAAATGCATACCAGATACCCATCAAATCAAGTGTCAATTCACATGAGCTTACTTAATTAGTACAGCTAGCTAGGATTTGAGTGAGTTATATTTTTTTTTTGTTGCAAAAGCTAGCAATCTCTCTAGTACTTTCTCAGTAGCCATGAAAGTGAAGGAGGACGGAGGTATCATATCTGTACTCAGAAGGTTTTGGGAATTTTCTATCAAGATCGGGTTAATTTCAATTGTTTCTTCTTCTATTGTATTTTCTTGCTCAAAAGCTAGTTGTTGTCCATTTCTTTTGTTGTAATAGTGGAATTCATTTTATTCCTGAAGTTGTTTGATAAGTATGAGAGGGGCTATCATGAGGCCAACTCTACTAAAATTGGGTCATACTTCCTATTTAATTGGCTCACCACTGGAGATGGGTGACACTTCACTGATGCAAGAAGACCTCACTGACTTCCTCGAAAGAGCTTATCTATATTGGGGGCAAGATATTGTAGAATGATTACATGAGGGCTTTAAAAAATTTGCATGGATGTGCAGTTTTTTATATATCCTCGTACCTTTTTTTTATGTTCGCTTGCACAAGAGACTGGAATGGCTTATACAATGAACCCTAGGTTGCTGGGATAAGAGTTTACGAATACTATCCTCATCTTCAATAGCAGAAATATGCTAAAGACTTCAAGATGTGGAATGATTTTTTTGCAGGTAGATTGGTTCATGAGTTGCCAGGTAACCTAAAGAAAATATTATCAACAACAACGATGGAATTTGTGGGTATCTATGGTAGTTTCTTCATTGATTTTTCTCATTTCACTTATGTTAAAGTTGGCGGCTTTCAAGGTGAATTTTTTAGGTTACCCAGGTATGCTCTAGATAGTTATATTTTGATTGAAGTCAATCGACGACTCACCTACATTGATAAGAGAAATGAAGGGAAGTCTGGGCTTTTCTTTCTAGTAGAGCTAGGTTATTATAGTTATAGATCTATTTCAAATCCCTTAAATCTTGAACTTGAATCCAAGAAGTTCAATTTGCATTCATATGTCACTAGACGTAAATTTTATAGTCGAATGTTTTCCATAGAAAACTTGAATGTTGATATTGGTTTTCATCATGAACCTCAGCTAGAAGACTAGTGGGAGAACTGTAATGATGAGTTTGAGGTCAAAAAGAGATTATGGTCTAGGTTCACAGTTCAACAGATTGTGATGATGTGTCTATCTATGAATGTCTCTGATATACAAGAGGATGAGGGTGAATAAGTTGTTGATCCTAAGTTCAATGAGATGATACAGGGGCAGCGTATTTGAGAAGTTGATTAGGATAGAAAAGGAGATGACACCATTCAATCTAGAACCTTCAATGTTATTCGATGGATTGAAAGATGGCTAAAGGACCATCGTTTTGGACAACAACCCATTTTTGTACCTAAGAGTAGAAAATTTGGTCAAACTCATGCAAACTCACACGTATCTTTTCCCTCTTCTAAAATTTCTATTGATGTTGCAGGTAATGGAAACCAAAGGACTCATAAAATCAAAATTGAAAACTTAGAAGAATCTTCTCTGAGTTCCTCCCTTGCTCATGTCACACAATCTTGTAGCAAGAAGAATAGTTAGAAACTCCCTACCAATCCACTTGAAGTAGATTTGGACTTTGAAGAATAAATTAAAGGGATAATGGATGCCCAGATGCAGGACAAACTCACTACTGGTGCTACTGACAAGGGAAAGGAAACTCAAGAAGTTGACCTAAATTTGTAAACATCATGGTTGTTGTTATCACTAACCAGCAATCACCTCCACCCAAGGAAATGTCTATTGTCCCCAAATGGTTACTTCACTTAGTAAGAAAAGAAATGTAATTCCAATCTCTATTCCAATGGAAGACATGGTTAGTAAATGTTTGAGGAGAATGTCAAAGTCCAAGAGACTCAAAACTGAAGTAATGATAGATGTGGATGATCAAACAGGGCATTGGATTGTAGAAGTAGCTCAACCCCCAATGGATAAAGATGTTGAGACTATCACTAAAAAAGACTTCGCTACAGAGATGATTGATTTAGGTGTGACCTCTTGAGTTGCAGATGCTAAACACCTGGAGACCTCCACAAAGAGAATTCTGACCAAGACTTGGAAGCAAAAAAATGATAAAAATGAAATGAAACACATTATAATGCAGATGGCCAGGTACAAAAATGCCATACAAAATCCCAATCCACAACCTCTTTCCCAAGTACCTTTGTCATTTGAGCCAAAGTCACTAGGGAACTAGAAATTGCTCGATCAAGTTTAGAGAAGTCAGATGGTAGCATATATCTTTAGTGAGTGGCTGGAATCAATTGCTCAACAAGGTACAAGCTACATCTCTAATCTAATTAAGGTATTTAGAAGTGTAGAGTCTGTGGGAAATGAGTTAGAAACATAAATAATCGTCTAGGGAAAAAGAGAAAAGAAAATGGGTAGCTGTGCTAAAACAAATGAGAGATACCCAAAGGTATGGAGTCATGAACTTCTCAGTAGAAAATTCAGTGCATGGTCTATACTATAATGTGCTTTTCATATGTAAAGAAAATATTGAATGGAGGAACTCAATTATTGAACAGGGGAATGAAGAGTCAATCAAACTTTTGAAGGAGTTAAACGAACTGATTAATATTATGCAGAAAGATATGAAGTGCATAGATATTCAACTCCTAAAATATGATAGGCATATACTTGAAGATTCAACTAATATGATTCAATCCTTCAAGGATCGAGTTCAACAAATCCTGGAAGCAAAATCCTTAACAATAGAAGATTTCTCAAAAATTGCATGAATCGAATCCATACTTGTTGTTTCCTTTGATCATCTTGAGACACATAAAGGAAAAGTTGTATAGGTGAGAAAGAATAAGGAGGCTTGGAAGCAATGAATACTTCATATTTGTCTTTCGTGTTATCAACTCATCCTCAACTTCTCTACAACTCATTTAGAATGGTGCAATATCCATAGTACTGCTTCGCCTCAGGAGAAATAGGTGGAGGCAACATCGACTGAAGGATATTGATCACATAGTCGTTTCTCACAGCATATGCTTCTTTTCTTGTTTAGTAGTTTGTTTTCAGCTATAGGGATAGACTTCTTTGATTCTCAGGGAGAGTTAAACATCTTACTCTACTTAAATAATTGTAATAAACTATCATAGCCTGGTGATTATATATACTTGGTTGTAAGCCATGTAAAGGGGCTGGGTATTTTTGGTTATGGGTGATTTGATCATGATTTAAAGCCAATAATACCTACAAGAGAATTTATTTACTTTAAGTTTAAAAGTATTCGAGTGATTAGATCATTTTTCATGTAATAGAGTAAGTTTTATATTTCTTAGTTAGATAACTAAACAAGAGGAGATGAAAACAAAAAACTTAGCAGTGTTCGGTATCTATGGTGCCTCTAGGTCACGGTTACGGGTAATGTTGTCATGTTTAAATACTGCACTTCAACGCCTAAAAAAAAGATGCAACAATGACATTTGTGGCATCGCCCCTATAAATCATCGGGGAGAAATAAGGTTCATTTGGAAGTTAAAATCCAAGGGGTGGGTAATCCCCCTTGGATCGATAATATAAAAAGATAAATTGTAAATGAAATTACTTCTGCTCAGTTAAAACCTTAGAAACCCCATTATGGTTTGGCTGTGTGTGATGATCTTGGAAATTTATTTTATCTTGATGAATTTCAACAAATGATAACATATTAAGGGTGATGTATTTAATAGGAAATAAGACTTGGTTATTTTAGGACACAAGTAGAAGGCGACCTTAAGCCTTTTTGCTATAGAGCTACCATCGTGGGTAGCAATCTGAAAAAACTGTCTGGGACATTGACCCTAGAAAAGCTTGTATACCCACCAAACAGTTTAAATTAAACCATAGTTAGAACCCAGAACTACATACTTTATGCCTTGATCCCGTGGCGAAGCGGGTATGTAGGCAGTCTAGGGACGGAGTTGTCCCTTGTACTCAGGTGTTCAGGGATGGGAATAAGGATTTGGTTATGGATGATTTGGTCATGATTTCGAAGCTCCATACTTATTCAATCGAAGGATAGAGAAACACTAATTGGAAGATTAAAAAGTATTTCTATGCATACTCGGAAGGAATCCCATATGGATTCACTTGACTTCCCGAGGCTTTAGGCCAAATTCTAAGATGGAGCTCAAGATTATATTATTTTATTTTATTTACTCCTAAGGATGGCGACCTCAGTGCACTCCTAGTAGAGGAGTGTAGTCTTTAGAGAGTGACTTGAGACTCGGATCGTCCCTATGAGTCCAAAGTCTCCGGCCAGAGCACTCTCTATTCTTTATGAATAGATTCCTACTTCATTTGGGTATTCCTATCCCGAATTGGATAGATGAAACTCCCCGTCCCATATGGATAGATGCCTAACCCGTATGGTTAGATGCCCATCCTTGTTGGATGGATGCCTATTCTGTTTGGATAGATGCCCAGAGTATGCGATTGAATCAAACATAATTAAGAATAAGTGGGGATAAGTATTTCAAAAAAAAAACAGTTGAGATTTTTGCATTAAGTCAAGTGGGTTATTACACAAAGGGCATAAACAGTAGCACAGGTTTCCACCAAATAGCCATTCCAATAGTCAACGTAACTTTTTTTCACATGTGTGTTTCTTTCTTTATGGACATGTTCTAATATTCTATAGAAAAATGGTTTGGCTATAAAATTTTATTAGTTAAATTTAATTTTTTTATTAGATAATATATTGTTATTTCTCTTTGTTTATATACGAGAAAGTCTTCCACTATGTACCCTCCTAGTGTGTGGATTGATGAAGCAGTTAACTCTCTTACACAGAATAACAAGTTATATAGTGATCCTTTTTATTCATTATCTAAAAATACTAAGAGTGTATGCAAAGTCAATTAACTGTTTTAGATTTGTCATTTTCTTTTGAAGTCTGAAAATATAATATAATGTTCGACTGTGATTAGGAGAAAGCACAGCGAGTATCAAAAGTGGAAGTACTTAGGGTATTATATGAAAGTATGTTGTTTTATTGTACGAATGTGTTGAGTAGTAAGTGTTTTTTTAAGTATATTTTATTGATATTCGATTTTATAATTTTTAATAAAATTTATTGATCTATATTTCTTAAATAATATTTAAATTTGTATAAAAAACATATTTCTATGAATTATGAACTTATTATTTCAACCATTTGAGGACTACAAACACATAGAAGCATTGATAGAAGAGATGAGAAGTATGTTCCAGTCTATGGAGAATGGGAAGATAAACACATCTGCATCTGACAGTGCGTGGATATCCGGAATACCATCCATTGACAATCACAAATACTGAAATAGCTTTTCTACAATCACTCAAGCAATGGATCTTGGGGAGAAGAATCATTTTACATACCACATGGTAGAAATCTTATCACTCATTCATGTGTCACTGTACTTGGAATTTGGAAGGTGGGGGAAAGACAAGTGCACAAGGGTAAGATATATCACACATTTCTCAACTATTTTTACAGGAAAAAATAACAATATGTCCTAATCATCCAGTTCTTAGCCACCATTAGAAACTTTCGTTCAAGTTTAATTCTGGATTTACAAAGTTTAATCATGTTGGTCATTTGCAGGTATTGGTTTTGTTAACAATCAAAACTCTCTGTATTTAGATGGAATTTAGCAGCCTGCCAATTGGATTTTTGATACTCTTTTCTTCTTTGTTCAAAGAAACTCAAGCTCTAAACCTGGGTATTTCTTATGAATTACCATTCAGTAGCCCCACTTACCCATAATAGGCATTTAAAATAAATAAATAGTTTGATAATTCCAATACTTTTTTAAGTAGATGAGATTAATTTTAATGTAGGTGGTGGATAAACTAGAGATTTAGAAAATTGACATTTACCTGAGAGAGACAGAGAGAGATATTTTTTGGGGGTGGCAGCTGTCATGTTCGACCCTAAATATGGTGACTGTAGAAATATCTTTACAAAAGTTGGCTGTCTTCTTGATGTTGGACCTATATGATAAGCATCGCTCTTTGGAAGAGATAATGTTTTTCAATGAAGCATTTAATGTGTAAATTATCAATAAGGTTTTGTCTTGTTCTTTTAGTATTTATATCAACTAGCAGAATAATTTGCTAGTTTAAATTAGCACGTGTGTTTATTGTTTTACGTTGTCCTTAATTTAATACTCGTTTGTTTTTAAAATTAAAAAATACACACTTGCATGATGTTTAAGTTCAACAATTTAGGCATACAAATGGTGATTGAATTTCTATTATGCAAGTTCTGAAATCAATTTTTGGATTAATTATAGATAATTTGTACTAACAAAAAGAATTGTTGTTGTTTTTCATTAAAATATTATTTATTATCTTTAGGTGGGATTCAAATATACTAGATTATATGTCAAATTACATAAAATATATATTGTTTTAATATTGTACAATACAATCAACGCAATAGAGAAAGGTAGCAAAGTACAAGGATTATTATTAAAATAATGATTAATCTATTTTTTTTATAACTCAAATTTATAAGATGACAAAATTGGATGTCTAGTAAAAGGTTCAACTTATAGCATTTTTGAAAGAAGCAAGATGGTCTAAATATAACTATGTGTCTTAGTGGAATGAGTTCAAGCCTAAATATGTCTACAATTTCAAGGGGCTTTTGTAAAACTATTGTGATGTCTATACATTTATTGGGAGAAACTATTATTGATAATATTTTATGTCAAATTGATAAGAATTCAAATGCCTTACAAAGTTAGGCTAGTCAATGATAACAAAACATTAAAGGTAACCAAGTTTTTCCATCTCATATACTTATAAATATTATTTACTCTTTTATATGATTTTATCTAGTGCAATTATCTCTTATTAAGCAATATGTGATTTTCACTTCAATGATATTTCTACTATATTTCTTCTACTTAATATATTACAATATATGTCAAATAGTAAGATGAATAATCTAAAGATTGCATTATGGTTTAGAGGAAATTTATACAATTCAAAGGAGAATTACCAATTGGAAACAATTGTAGAAACTAGAATCAATTTATACATAAACATTAAATTTATCTTTCCCTAGGGAACCCCTCTTAAGGCATACACAACAAAACTTGCTAATTACATAAAATAAATACATATATTTGAGAAAATATTTCTTGATTAAACAAATCCTTAATCAAATGGAACTCCCTCAAGTTGCCTTGTGACCCTTGTAAAGGTGTAGCTCTGACAAAATTCCTCCAAGTTCTCTCTTGACCCTCTTAAGGATGATAATTCTTGATCACATTTTCATTAACTCTCCCGATCTACAAAAATAAAAACTTCACAATACATGTATTCTTTGAATTTTTTAGCATGAACAAAGAGAACTAAAAATGAAAAACGTGAACAAAACACTAAAAATACTTCTAAAAAAAGATACCATCTCAAAGTGAAAAGCTAACTTGCACTTTTGAGACCTCATCCTCAACACAAGCTAATCCTTCATATTTAGAGATCAGATCACCTCAAAGTAAGATTTGTCAAAACATTTAATGATCTAAAGGTTACATATTACTAGACCTAATACTTCATGTCATCAAAATTCTGCCCCTATTATAGAAGTTGGGAAATCATTCTCCCAACCTTTGCCCTCCTTGTTGTCTATTTGATTGCTAATTCTTGTTGGGCTTTGGTTCAACATTGATAGAAAACTACCTGGCCACATATCTCCATTCGAAGTTCCAAGATACCTACCAATATGGAGTTGTTGCATGTCAAAATGTGTGAAATAGTGAGTGGCTCGCAAGAGCACAACACCTCAATACTAGAGGGTCACAATCTCATAGATGTACTTAAACGCCCTTCCCAATCCAATTTCTGCAACTTTAACCAAACCCTTTTCTCTATCCATGAGCAAAATGTGAGGGATGAAATAGCGTAGAGTATTTAGTGAATTTTTTTAGTTACAAACAAATGAATTTGTAGGCTATAGGTAATAGATTCAAATCTAAAATGAAAGGATACCTCACACATAGTGTATAACAGAAACTACGACTGACAACAAGCACACCCCTCCATTGGCTAAAGCCTTTGATTGCCACTCTGATGATGATCGATGATTCATTCAGTGAATCGCTTCTTCTATCATTCGCCCCATGACAACTAACAACTCCTGCACACCATAAACACCTTCAATGCTTCAGTCACCCAAATGCATATTATCCTCCCTATATGTTCTACCATGCAGCCAGCCTATTATTCAAACTTCTACAACGGGATTATGCGCAACCTTCCACACATCTCACATTACACATGGATCTTCACTGGCATACACCCTAAAAACTACCCTGGCCTTTGTGCCTCCAGATATCTTGTGATGCCTTTTCAACGTGCAACAGTAACCATCTATAGAATTTTGATTGCTACGATAGCCTAAGATGGGCCGCGCATGCATGAATTTCTTAGAGGATTACAAGAACTTGCTTACATAGCTTTCAATCTACCATGTCCTCTATCCCATCGCTTTGATGCAGGCCAGCGATCTTCTCATCCACAACAATAGGAATTTAATCTATTTCTATTCTCCCATCTTTCCCAGGCTAGCGCTCTGATAAGGTGAATACTCTGATGATTACATTATGGTTTAGAGGAAATTTATACATTACAAAGCAGACAGTTACCAACCGGAAACAGTTATAAAAACCACAATCGGTTTATACAGTGCAATACGCCAACAATATAAATCACATTTATTTTTATCAAATTACAAGGAGCAAAAACTAAAGTTGATTACTGTGTAAATTATTTTCAACCTCACTAGTTACATTTATGGAATTATGCTTATTTATTCAATCATTCCAATTTATTTTATAATATTATTGTATTTCACAAATAAATTTTACATTAGATTCAAATAATATTTATCTTCTAACCTCATTTAAAAAACAAAATAATGATAAAAACATATTTTTTGACTTTTTCACTTCAATATTAAAATATAGGACATCAATGTCTCTTCTCAAGTTAGCTAAAGGGAACTTGGGTATGGTGAGAGGTGGTGGCATTTTAAGGGATGAGAATGGTAAGATGATTTTAGCTTATGCTGGTAACTTGGGGATCTTATATTCAAACTATGCTAAGGTGGTTGTTGCTCACCAACATGCGAATGGATAGGTTGGCAAATATGTGCAAATTTGTTCATAACATCAATATATGGACTAATATGCACAATCTCTTGGGCAACATGTGTGTTTGGTGATTTTGAATGATAGAAAGTCTCCTGACACCTGTAATGTGAGAGGAAGAGTTGATTCCCCCATTGGCAATAATGTTTCTCCTATTTGACAGCTCTAGTTTCAATAATGGGCTATGGCTAGATGTATCCTTCCCCATTCTAGATCTGATTGCTATTTTTATGGCATTTATGTCCAACTTTTCTTTTTGGTGTTCACCTTATTCTTGCATAGCTTTTATCTTTATTCATTTTTAGGTTTAATTATGCATTATACCTATCGGCCATGCAAGGATATTTGATTCAAGTGGAGCCCAATAACTATGTATCCCTTAAGAATGACTAAAAGGTTTGGACTATTATTCAACAAGAGGATTTTGCATCCTATATAGAATCCATGATAGCTCATGACCCATTCCTCTTGACAGAATTCATTCACTCTTGGAAGGATAAGTGGGTGAATATTAGAGGCATATCTTTCAATGTCATTGTGGAACTTATCTTCATGGCTACTGCTATTCCTGTGCATGGATTCTCCTTCCCCAATAAACCTAAATGAAATTATTAGGAAAACATTAAAATTTCCTCAAAAGAGTGGAGAGAATTAGCCTTATATAAAATGGGTTTACCCATGAGGAATTTTTGGGGATTTGGAAATATATTACAATGGTTCTCATGAGGTATGCAACCCTGATTGGTCAAATTAAAAGGTTTCATTCCTAGTTATTTCTAATTCTCAACCACTTCATGTATAATTTTAAAGTGAGTTTTGCATTCTAGATTAATTTTCCCCTCCTCTAGTTTGTGAATGTGGTCTAGTCCAAAGAAAAAGGAGTCCCCCTTCACCAAGGTTTGATTTATTGACTCTACTAGTATAATCTTAGCCTCACCCTTGACTTGCCCTCTTTATCTCACGTTACTAATCCTTGTATCATTTTGGATTTGAGCCCTATCCCCTTGACTAAAAATACTAATCTCCCCTTCTCCCATGTTTTAAACACTCCCCATTCAAAGGAGAGGATATACTATTCCAACCCCCCATGCTCTACCAAATCGAGGTCTGAGGCCACCAATTTTCCTATTTTCCCTAAGTAGAGAAATGCGGTTTTGAAGATCCAAAAAAATTAGAAATTTTTATAATGACTCAAGTTCAACCTAGTCTCCATCCTCTGAAGATTCCCTAGCTTGCTCTATAACCACTAGTAATACCTCTACTAACCCTTATTGCTCTTCTTGTAAAGGGGAGACCACTCTATATATGGGTTCCTTAGATTAGTTCTCTATCCCCCATGTTTGAAAACCATGTGAGGAGTGAAGTGCTAAAGTGAGTGAATTGTGCAATTGTTATAATATACAGAATGAGATAATTAAGTTGGAGTTGTCTGAACTTCATATGACCAAGATTAGGATTATAAATGTAGAAGCTTTATCCATGGTTAAAACTAATAGATGCACACTAAGCTAGTTGATAAGAAATCTTGATCACTTGTAAAGGGATTGATAGAAAAAATTGATAAGTGGGATGCTTTGGAACTTAGGAAGTCAAAAATATCAATGTTACTATAGGTTCCATATAGGATAGGAAGAAGATGGAGGAAATTATTAGTAGTCTTCAAGACAACCAAAATAAAATTGCACGATAAATGCAAGAAATAGTGTACTATAAGGATATAGTGAAAAACATTGTCTCATTGTAGATCTTTCAACATGAGTTGAGGAAAAAGAAAGCTAAGTGTAATAGAATTGGGATGAAGGTTGGTTCTACTAGTTTGTCTCTTATGCTTAATAAAAAAGGTAAAGATAAAGTTTCAAACACCATCCCCCCTAGGAGGAAAATGTCAACAAATAGTTCTCCTCTACAAGGAAGCTAGAAATTCTTAACAAATAATGGAAATTTGGAGAGGGCTTCAATATTTTGGGTTATCTATAGCTAGTCTTCTCATGGTTCCCTATATTTTGTTGTTGTTTGCTAGTCCTATTTCAATGTTAGTTTCTCTTTAGTTTTTTGGTAGTATCATCTCTTGTGAGACCCTTATTTTTGGCCTTAATGGTTGTTTTGTAAATGGGTTTGAGCCCTATCCCTCTCTACCTGACAAGAACGTATGATAAGAAAATAAATTAATTCTACATTAATATTATTACATCATAATTACATAAATGCTAGCATAAGATATGTGTGTGTGTGTGTATGTATGTATGTGTATATAATATTTATATATAAATCTACATATACATATACATATACATATACATATACATATACATATACATATACATATACATATACATATACATATACATACCTACATACATATATACGTACATAGACACACACTGACATATATGTATATGCATATAGATATAGATACACACACACACACACACACACACACACACACACACACACACACACACACACACACACACACACACACACACACACACACACATATATACACATACATATATATACATATACATACACACAAACAGACCGAGAGACATATATATATATATACAAAGAGATAGAGACAGAGACAGAGAGAGTACACTATATCATATATTATTTTTCAAATGAAATGATTTATTTGAACTTTGACATCTCCAACACCATTTATAACTCTTATAATTGTAGATGTAATTAACTACTCAAGGTTATCATCTTTGTGTTGAAAAACATATTGATAAGAAGAAAATTTGAAGATTTTGGACACCACAATCTAGTGTACTTATCCACTAGGAACACATATACTACCTATGAGTCCCATTGCATGGTCATTTTTCTCCTAGTGTTGACTAAATTATTATGAAATTTGAGAAAAAATAATCACATGAAGATTGTTGGTTCCCAAATCATATCTCCATAATAATAGACTAATTTCCTATCTTAAGGGTAAGGACATGCCCAATTATCAACATATTATATACTAATAACGACTAATTTATAATAGTGGTTATTATTTTCTTCATTTTGAGCTTAGCTAGGTCTTTGTGAATATTCTTGTAGATTTTCTTAATAGGTAACTTGACTAAGTAAGATGAATAATGAAATAAAAATTAACTATATTCCATGCGCTCTTCAACCTAATATTTGTCACGAGGTTGACGATTAACAATTTGTCTATTTGAAATAAACCGTCTTGTTCTAAATGTAAAATTGAGTTTTCCCAAAATGTTTGCTGATATTTATCTAATTTTTGTACTAACTTTGAAGATGCCCCTTTTGATGATGATGCTTGCTACCATATTGGTAACCACAAACACCCTAAAAAGGATAATTATTACCCCAATTATCCTCATGGGTATGAAATAGGTAAATAGGACTTTGATTATTTACCCTCACAGGAGTATGTTTGGATTCCCTAACCCCTGACTCTGCTAAGAAGTGTAAATCTTAGGTTGGTGATCTAAATCTTCATAATATAAAAAGGTGAAAGAAAACAAGAAAAAGAGCCCTAATTTCTCTAATTATATCATCGAGGATAAAAGTACATCCAATTCCCCCCATGTCAAGAAGATTTTAGAGAATTTAAGTGTGAATGTAAAAAAGAAAATGGATGAGGAGGCAAGGGCCATGGTTGAAATGCTTGATTCTGGTGTAGACCCAAAGGGGATAAAAGTCCACATTGATATCCCTGTTAAAACTAAGAAAGATACTCGACAACAATGGATAAAGGCTCCTTTACCACTGGAAGAGGGGACATATTGGTGGTGGCCAAGGATGTGGCAAAAGGGGAAAATAGCCTTTTTAAATAAATGGTGTCTAAAATCAAATTTCTTAAGGATAGGGTTAATACCCTTAATTACAAACTGGAATTGGGGCAAAATAGTTTGGACATGACCCCTTTTGTGAACAATGCAGATAAAATGCTTTCTCTTATCCAAAATATGGCCAAGGATGTGAAAACTATGAAGTTGGATCATGAGGAAATGATTAGCTATCTTGAAGAGACCATTGATAAGATTCATGATAAGCTTAGGGCTGTTGTGGCTATAAGTAGAACTACTATGTAAAATAGTTCCAAAGGTCTCAAACAATTAAATGATAAAGCACAAACCCTTAAAGATTAGTTAAAGGGTATTTATGGATCCCTTTATACTTCTTTGGAGGATGCTAGGAAGAATGTTGTAGCAGATCAAGATAGCATTGGGGCATGACATGTTCTTTGCCCCTTCACCAAAATGCACAACCATGGTAAAGGTAAGAATGATCAAGCCTATATTTTCCATGATGTTTTGAACATCAATGAAGGTGTAATTCACAAGAATGTTGAAGCTTCAAAAATGTTGAATAATTTGCAGTAGGCTTTCGAGTCTATTGACCCTCTATTCTCTCTTTTGTGTTGTTGTTGTCTAGTTGTTACTTTGCATCTGGTTCTCTCCTGATTCTTGTTCCTTTTTTGTAAAGAGTTTTGGGATCCATTCAAAACCTATTTTACTATAATAAAAAATAATTCTCCTCATAATATTCTTATTAATTTTATACATAGATTCTTGATTGTATGTGTGTGTAACCACTCTTAACATGAGATACAATATTTTATACACAAGTGTGAGGGTTATGCATGCACAACATGCTTCTTTTACCATCTATATCTTTGAGATCACTTAGAATATTTCCTAAGTTTAAGTATCCAATCATTGTGCCATGTAGTACCTTAATATGCTCCTAAAATAAAGAAGGTAGATGGGAATAATTAAGAAAATTATTTTTTACCTCTCATCAATAGAGTGGTGATTGTGTCATTAGTTGACACATTTCATTAATTGTTGTTAGACTTATTATTGTTACTATAATATATTTTGTTGTAATATATTTTGTTTGTTACTAGAATATTATTTAAGATCCATTTTTTCATTCTTGGAGTTTTTTAATTGTGTTCTTTATAACTTTAAAAATTATTATGAAACATAAATAATGTACAAAAATTGTACAATTGAAACTTGTAGATTATTTTTCAATTAAGGACCTTTGAGTTCATTTGTATCCTCAAATAAATATTATGGCTTATCCCATATTTTCTTATGAGTTCTTAACCCTTGTAAATAAAATAGAAGATCATTAGACATAGTTAGACATAGGAAACCAAAAATTTTACCATATTCAAAGTGTAATATTTCCATTGTTTGTAAATTTATCTTGATATATTTTTGGATCTGACTATGTTTCAAACCATTCTTCATGGTCCATTATTTTCTCTTCTTTTGTCTTGTCATCTTGATTTGCCTATGTAAATTGTTTTCTTTATCAATGTTTTGGATTATTGTTTATAATCTACCATCAAATTGAGAAAATTAAAGAAGAGAAAATAATAGATCTTGAAAGATGATTTGAAACATTGATAAAAAAAAATTACATAATCAAATTCTAAAAATAATAGATCACCATATTTATTAAATGTTTAAGTTTGTTTACATCTACTTAAAATTTAATTTCAATCTCTTAATCATCATATGGAATCCATTTAAGCCCTTATTAATATATTTGTGATTTTCATGAAAAGTAATTAGACTGTGTGAAGATTGGTATGATTGTTGAACCATCCCTAGATTGATTTTGATAACACAAAAAGTAAAGATGAAGACTAAATGATTGAGTCTAAATTTGGGGAGTAAAACTCAATATTATTTAAGAATCCATCTTTTCAATCTTGAAGTCTTTTAACTGGGTTCTTCATAACTTCAAAAAATATTATGAAACTTAAATAATGTATATTTTGTACAACTGAGACTTACTAGATCATTTTTCAATTAATAACATTTGAGCTCATTTGTATCCCCAATAAATATTATGGTTTATCCCATGTTTTCTTATGAGTTCCTAACCCTTGTACATGAAATAGAAGATCATTATACATAGTTAGACATAGGAAGCCAAAATTTTCACCACATTCAAAGATGTAGTATTTCTACTATCTATAAATTTATCTTGATATATTTTTGGATTCGACTATGTTTCAAATTATTCTTCATGGTCCATTATTTTCTCTTCTTTTGTTTTGTCATCTTGATTTGCCTATGTAAATTGTTTTCTTCATCAATATTTTGGATCATTGTTTATAATCTGCCATCAAAATGAAAAAACAAAAAACAGAGAAAATAATAGATCTTGAAGAATGATTTGAAACATTGATAAAAAAAAATGACATAATCAAAATCTAAAAATAACAGATCACCATATTTATTAAAGGTTTAAATTTTAATTTCAATCTCTTAATCATCATATGGAATCCTTTTAAGCCTTGATAATATATTTGTGATTTTCATGAAAAGTAATTAGAATGTGTGAAGATTGGTACGATTGTTGAACCATGGCACCAAAATGAAATGAGAACATTGAGAAGAGAGTTACAATGGAAACAAAAGATAATCACATAATGTTTTTTCTTCATTTTTAGGTCATGCAAGAACCAGTAAGACAAATACAATATTTAACTCTATTTTTTTTTTATTGGGAAAAGAAAAATATATTATATGATTAGTTCATAAGGACATAACACCAAAATATAGAGAATATTAACAAACACCAGCGGAAGCTACCCACTAAATGTTACACAAAAATTTGGATGACACTAAAAATTACATCACCAACTTCAAATGATCAAACTGACAATAGAAAATTACAGAAGAAAATCGCTGACTAAATAACACCTAGAATTGAAACATGTTTATAAAACATGTTGCCTTTGAAAACAACATAGAGAGTCAAGTCAAAATAAAATTACATAGGATGCTGGATGGCTGTAAAATACTAGATACATGTAAATAGCTGTAAAAATTGAACCAAAAAATAGGGTACATGGGCTGGTGGTCAGAGTTACTCTGAGAGTATGCAGCGATTATATGGATTTTTTTAGGGTTTTCTGTTTTTTAAATATAATATAAGTTTTTATTTATTCAGAACAAAGATTTTTAATGAGATGTGACTTTGAAATAATTTAAAAAAAATTTATCTAAAATATTATCATAAAATATTTAACTGGAAAATAATATAATTTGATGTTACAAAATTATCACATTCTTGTTTAAAATATATTACATATGTAGTAATGTTAATATTTTTAGTAATCATTAATTTTGTTATTTTTAATCTTTTATGTCTAACATATATGAATCTAAGTAATCTTTTCACCAACCATAAATTTTGTTATTTCTAATTTGTGTATGATAGAGATGATGCAATATCTTTGTGTATGATATAGATGATGCAATAGCATACCACAAAATAGTATTTAGTGTTATAAATACAACACATTCCTATTTAAAATATGGTTTATGTTGGAATTTAAATTTCGATAATTCATGCTGAAATTATTTTGCTGTTTCTGGATTACCCTATGAGATTCTTTTAGCATCAATGTTTAGGATCAAACGCCACAATCCATGATGGATCATGGAGCTTGACTTGAAAGGTTGATGCTAAACAAATCTCACACAATGTAATACAAAAACCACACAATTGAATTGAGTGGTAATTTCGATTACAATATTTCCTTTATTTTTTTGTAAATTTAACATTGAAAAAAGCACAAAAAAATGTAAAATAAACAAAATACAAAATACAAAATACAAAATACCAAATTCAAATTGTGAAATATATTTTAAAATGCATTATATATATATAATAAATTTTAAATAAGTATCTGTTTAGCTAATTCAAAATTTTAAGATTAAATAATTTTTAAAATGTTGCTATACTTTTGAAATAAATATTTTAGAATACATATTTTTAAAAAATCATAAATACTACTAATAATCAACTTATAAACCTTGTTATATTCAAGCATATTACATATAATGATAACATTAAATTTTTAAAATTATTATTTACAGCTAAAAAATAAAATAAAATTACAATTTAAAACCCAAACAAATAAAATATTATCTGCTTGTCCATAAACTGTAAATACAATAATCAAGGATACCGTTCACCTTCTTTACTTCGCCATGCAGTCAATTTTGTCCTCAGTTTGCTAATGATGTCAAACTACCTATTCCTTTCATTTTAAAAATTACTTTATCTGACCAATGACGTACGCAATGGCATTAGCTTATGGGTACATATGTGATTATGTCACTATTAGCTACTTAAATCTGCCGTGCCGGCCAAGCATTTAGACCTTTGAACAAATACTTATATTAATAAAAAATATATTATATATCAGTTCAGAAGGACATAACAACAAGATATAAAAGAATATCAACAAAGAAAACCAGCTGAAGCTACCCACTTAAAAGTTACAGCAGGTTGGACACCATTAAAAACTCATTAAAGAACATATATTCAACCATTTATAACATCACAAGTTGAACATTTAACCGATCGAAAATGATCAAAGTCAGAATCAAAATTACAGAAAAAATGTCGTTGACTGAAACAGCAACATGTTTGCAAAGCATGTTAATGTAAGTTGTCACACTAAGAATATATTTCTAGACTTAAAAGTGTTAAATGTTCAGAATTGACTAACATCCCCTAGACTTAATATGTTGCTTAGTGTGTGGGGTTTAAGGTTGGCCATTTTTTGGAGTGCCATTTTATGTGGAGATTAGCCTGCACAATATAATACAAAACAACTCCCACAGAGACATAACAACAATGGAAATTGAAAACCAACTCCAATCTTCAAACATATGTAGATTCCATATCCTCCAAAACCCAAAATCAAAATCCAGAAAACTTTTTTAGGCCATAAAATATCACAGCAATCTTATTTTTTGTCTTTATCAAAATTACAGTAGTCATACCTCCTCACACACAAAAATTAAAAAATAAGAAAAATAATATTATTATTAACAACCCTTCACAATATTCGAGATAAAATAAATTAAATCATACTAATCTCCAAATACCACTCACAAAGACCAATACTAAGAAAGGGTAAGTAAATAAATTATAAAATAAATAGATAGAAAGGTTAAATGATAGAATAAACCAATAAGTAAATAATCAAATAATTCAAATACACAAATAACATAAACACTCAACTAAATATAATTCCACGAACAATATTAATTTATTAAAACTCGAATACTTATATATATCTATATTTATATCAATACCAACCATTATAATTAATTTAATAAAATTAAACTATGTATAACAATTAATTAATTATCTCAACTCAAATAATCATCCCAGCCCGAAATAAATAAAATACCACATAACATCTAGCAAGGCAACTCTAGCCAAAAAACTAGGACTTACAAGATATCGACTAAGCCTAGAGTGTGATAAGACCTCATGCCACCTTCGATCCACTTGCCATTGGGATTAGAGACACACTCAAGCCTATGAAGCCAGGTGGAGTTGATTTCTAGTACCTGCATCCTACATAATATAAAATGTCTATATAACAACATACACATTTGCATATATCATAAAACAATCAAACAGGTGAAAGACAATCACAACATCACACCCTACTTATAAATGAGTGGCATAGCACCATCCCTTTCACATCTACAACAATAATACAATCATGACAAAACATAAAATCATCAATAACATCATCATATCCAATATAAGCACAAAGTACCTAGTTAGTACATAGCACGATATCATCATAAGCAGATATAAACCACAACATGCATATAATGAGTGCGTGTAAATAACCAAACATATGTCCCATCCTCATAATAATCCTAAGTATGCATCAACCATATAAAACCATAATGTACCAATTGTCAATATGCAATGTCTAACATCAAACTAAAAAGCAACTAAAATATAAATAAAGCCATAAGTATCTATCAAAACTATAATAAAAGACTGCAATATGGGAGGGCACTACATGTGTCAATATCTTGCATAAACTCATTACTTTGTTAACTTATAAAAGGGATGTGATTTCTTTGATTCCTATCACTAAATTAACACCATCATTTTATTTAAAAGATCTCAAGAATCTAACATGGTGTTAGGGTATTTTATGCCTTGTAAATGAGATTGGTTTAGTAATTATTGTAATATTCCATACTTAAGAAATTATTACTCTATCAAGACAACATCAAATATAAAACTTATCTAGAAGGAATATTCTACACTAACACCCCTATCAAGTGTGGTTAGGTGAATAGAAATATATTTGTGTGCCAAAAATTAAGCATGATTATGAAAAACCTTGTGGGAAAATCTCCCGCTACCTCACCAAAAAAAAGAGAGGAAAGTAGGTGAACTCCACAAGATGATGAAGGAATTTGGAAACTGTATTTATTTTAATACCGATACCAAACTATGAAAGAAAACTATTCATATGAGTTAGTATCGTAAATATTTAAGAACACGAACATGACAAATGACCCTCAAACTAAGATGCAACCCATGTTGGATAATTGACTAGAGGATCTCAATCAAAATATGAACCAAAGTGAACCAAATGTTTCAACTTAACTAGCATGATTGGAAAACAAAGGTTAGAAAATGTATATATAAATCATGCACCATCAAGATAGAGATTGGATCATGGTGCGTGTCATATGCCTACAATATCATTCAACATATTAGGCTTCCTAAACAAACCAAACTAGATCTTAATGTCCCCCATAATAGAAGTTTGTTTATTAAGATGCCCAAAATTTATTTATAATTTTAGAAATTTATCATGTATGATTTAATAACACAAATAATTTCTAAAATAAAATAAATTAGAGAGGAACAATTTATAAAATAAAATAGATAAAAATAAAGAACACCCAACAAAAAATTGCAACAAAGCATACAAGAATTTAAAGTTTACATCTTGCTCAATTAAAGCCTTCATAGAAAATCTCTTGTAAGAAGAATAAACCTCTGCAAGGAATTGTCCTTAACCCACAAGAAAGAGAACCATAGTCTCCCCAAGATAAGGGGACCTTTATGCTACCCACACAAAAAAATGCCTCCATATTAAAAAAATTGCTAATGATAAGAATAGATAGCCTTCTATAACGAGATAATCTTTGGTCGATCTACTTTATGCAAGGTTAGAGCCAACTATAATGGTTTACACACAAATTACAGGTGCCAAATCTCCCTCCAAAAAAACTATAGGTTTCTCAATAAGAAAAGACGAACATAAAAATCAACTTCGCTGAAAATTATATATGGCTTCTATCCATTGAACTGGTCTTTTCCTAGTTTGGACCCGTTCTCTTTCTCGGCTACTGCAGGCATCCAGGGTGGGGGAGATCAGGTATTGATAGGGGGGAGCATGGAGATAAGGGGGCATGTCTATTTCATTCCTTGGTTCATGGCCTTTGCTCGCTCTTTGTTTCGGGGTTTCGATGTTTGGGGACGACTGTGTTTTTGTGTGGCACCCTACTATGCTTTTGTCTTCGGTGCTATCATTTTGGGTGTAATTATGAGTTAAGGGTTTGTGATTTTTATGATCTCTGTGGTTGATTAGTCCGGGCCCTTGATTTTGGGGGTTTGTGGTCTTCATTTTTTTGTTGAAGGGCCTTGCATGGCTGCCCAAAAAGCAATTGTGGGTGCATCGGGTATTATATTTTGTGATTGTATGACAAGCAATATTTCTTCTTCTTGCATGAGGGAGAATTTGATGTTTGGCTTCGCTGGTTCAGACATGGGTGAACATTCCACTCAAGCTGGAGGTTTCATACCAACAAAGGTTAATGGGTGCCTAGTGAAAAGTGACAGCAGGCCAGTTGTTGTGATTTCTCCAGCTTCGGTTGAAGAGGACATTGAATATCTATCTAGGCATGCTTTGATATGTAAATTTATGAGGATCCAGGTGTCCTTTCCTTTCTTGGAATCCAGAGGGGGAAATGGACGTGATGTTGGCTGCAAATGGCTATTTTTTGGTAGTATTCTCATAGTTGACTAACAAAAATAAGGTGTTTGAAGGGGACCCTTATTTCTATAATCAGGTTGGTCTTTTTATCAAACCTTGGCATGAAGGATTCAACCCCATAGAAGAGCTTCCTTCGAGGGTTCATGTTTGGGTAAGGCTTCCTTGGTTTCCTTTGGAGTTCTGGAGAGAGGTCATCTTCAATTTGGTTATAGCTCAGTTGGGGAAGCCAATAGGCCCCTCACGACAGACTATGGAGAAGAAGGTAATTACCTATGCCCATTTCTATATTGAATTTGATTTGAATAAACCCCTACTGGATTCCATATAAATTCGATTGGGATCTAGTTCATGGATTCAAGAACTTGATTATGAAACATTGTCGTTTCGCTGCCACATTTGTCATGAATATGGGCATCTACAGAAGATGTGTCCCAAATCTAAATCAGTAGGGGAGTTTAAATCTAGGACAGCTAGTCCACCCCCTAAATAGGATAAAGGGAAAGCTCCTATGAGGGAGAATAAGGAAGGTTTCATCCTAGTTAAGGCTCGGAATAAAGGTCGGGGTCTAAAGAGGACCCTCATGGACAGGTAGGAGGATGAGGTCTTCAATAGGTTTGGTGGCCTTGAAGATCTAGAACAGTTTGATGGACCTATTGCTAATATGCCTGTTGGTTAGGATCTTTTGGAGGTTGGGCTAATAGGTGGGAAAGAGATCAATGATGCTCAGATTGAATCATTGGAGGAAGTTGTTGGTGTTCAAATGGTCTTGGATACTTCCCTAAGACCTATGGGTGAGATGGAAGGTAGTGGAGGTATGGAAGTGGAAGTGATCTCAAGTTCTATCTTCTTGGGGACTTGTTCTAGAAAGGATCCACTGGATGGGAGAAAAGGTAATAGAACTTCCCTTGTCTTAGGAATTCAGCAAAAAACTCTCAGGAAAAGTGCTCTGGACAATCCCCTTAAGATGAGAAGGAAGAAAGACCAGGAAAAGGTAAAACTAGCGAGTGAGACTTTAGTGGAATCTGGTGTTGTGAAGACCATTGACACTTCTCTCAACTTCCCAGAAATAATTGTGTTTTCATGGAATGTAAGGGGGTTGAATAGCATCCCTAGATAAAAAGCTATTCAGAGTTGATTCGGTCTTATTCTCCTGATGTGGATTTTATTCAGGAAACTAAGTTGTTTGTTGATGGTATGTTTTACACGGATGCTAAAGTTTGGTCAAGATGTCTTTGTCAATATATTGGGGCTCAGGTTAATTTTGGAGGATTCACCATGCTTTGGGATCATCGCAAGCTTGTCCCACTTTGGTGGATCTCTAGAAAGTCCTCCATCTTCTTGGTGGCTACTTGCTGCGAGACTGGTGAGATGCTCCTTTTCACTAATGTTTACGCAACAACTAATTTTGTGGGAAAATCCTTACTTTGGTCACATATAGGATTTGTTCGCTCTCTTGCACCCTTGTTTCGTTGGATTCTAGTAGGTGATTTTAATGTTGTACTATGTTTGGAAGAGAAGCAGGGAGGTATTCCTAGGCTTGACCTTTCTACGGGGCTCTTGAGCAGTAACATTGAGCTTTTGAGGGTTGTGCATGTCCAACCTTCCAATGGTCTATTTACCTAGAATAATAGGAGATGTGGGGCTGATGCTATATCAGAAAGATTAGATAGGTTCCTAGTTTCTTGCTACTGGTTGGAGGATAGCTAGACTACCAGTTCAAAGATTTTTGATTGGAGAGGCTCAGATCAATGGTCGGTCCTTCTGTTGGCCACTAAGTTTGGGAGAACTAAGAATCCATCATTTACATTTTAGCTTATGTGGTTGACAGAGGCGTTTCTTCAGGATCATATATTTGAATGGTGGAGGGAAGGGAAGCCTGGTTATGGTACGACTATGTTTTCCTTTGCTAAGAAGTTGCAACATGTTAAGTATAGATTGAAAAAGTGGAATAGAATGAGTTTTGGTAATCATTTCTTTGCCAAAAGGAAAGCTCAGTAGAGGTTGGATATCATTACCCATCAAATTAGAGAGAAGGGTATGTCTGATGCTTTATTTAAAGAAAAGGCTATTTCTTTAAGAGACGTAGAGGAATGGGAGCTCCGGGAGGAGATTTATTGGAAGCAGAAGTCTCTAATTGATTGGCTACAGGAACGGGATAGAAATACAAGTTTTTTTCACAACTCGGTAAAGGACATAAGGCACAGTAGTAATCTCAATTCTTGTATTACCATGGAAGGGACTTGGGTTTCCTCTTATAGGGGGATTGCTCAGGAAGCCATTAGATTCTTTTGGAATCTATTCAAAGAAGATTCTATACCTACTCGTGCTGAGGAGGGATTGGTGCTTGATTTCATCCCTTCCATAGTTACTCCATAAATGAATGAGGCTCTCATTAAACCCATTTCTCTTTTTGAGATTGAGGCAGTGGTCTTTGGTATGAAGAAAGGTAAAGCTCCTGGGACTGATGGTTTCCCTATATATTTTTTTCAAGATTTTTGGGATAATGTCAAGATAGATATCTTTGACGTTGTGCTTGAATCTTTTAGGAACAAGCATATGCTTAAGGCCCTAAATGTAGCATTTCTTTCCCTCATTCCTAAGAAGGAAGGCGCCAATTCCCTTAACTCATTTAGGCCCATTTCTCTGTGTAATGTGATCTACAAAATTATCACTAAACTGATTGCTGAAAGGTTAAAGCCTTGGCTCAGTAGATTAATTTCTAGGGAGCAAGGGGGATTTGTTTCTGGAAGACAAATTTTGGATGGAGTTATCATAGCTGCTGAAACTATGCATTCCATGGTTGTGTCTAAGGAGAAGGCCATGTTTATGAAGCTTGATATGGCCAAAGCCTATGATAGAGTAAGTTGGAGTTTTCTGCAAAAGGTTCTCTTGGCTTTTGGATTGGGAAGTGAATGGATTAGTTTGGCTATGAGTTGCATCTCCTCATCCTCCTTTGTTGTTCTTATTAATGGTGAGCCAACAGACCTATTTGGTGCAACTAGAGGCCTCAGGCAAGGAGATCCTCTCTCCCCCTATTTATTTATTTTAATGGTGGAAGGTTTGGGAAGATTTCTCAAATCTCAAGTCAGGCAAGGTTTGATTTAGGGCAGGAGATGGGGCCATGGCATTCCTCCCTCCTCCCATCTTCAATTTGTGGATGAAACTGCATTAATGGGGGTGAGTAAAATCAATGAAGTGACAAATTTTAGAAGGGTCCTAGATATTTATGTGAAGGCCTCTGAAAAAATGATTTATAGGAGTTGAGAAATACAACACCACAGGACCCTGAAGATCTTCTGCAAGCCGAATAACTTGTTACAAGGAGAAGCAATGAAGCAAAATCTGAAGAACATACAAAACATAGAGAATATGCTTAAAAAGAGAGAGCTCAATATTCACAAAAATATGTAATGTGATTCTTACAATGAAAAGAAAGAACTCAACCTTTAATAGGTCAAGAAACCCTAAAAAGGGAAAACTTAGGTTTGCACATAATAATTAATTAAAATAATTAATTATATGCACCTAAAGTTAGCTTAAGTGTAAAAGAGATAAAGGGAACTTAAATAATTAAACAAAGAATGTTTAATTAATCAAGTAAATACCCGAATACTCTAACACCCCCCCTTAAGCTAGACTTAGGGAGAAGCTAAAACCTAGAACAGCTACTGAAAGCAATAAAGATGGGTCTCGACAACAAGGCCTGATCAGGTACCCAAATACAATGAAATCTCTATGAACTGGAGAAATAGAGAAAACCATGTGGGAACAAAACTCTACTCCAAAAAGAGATGGAAAAAAATATCACTGAAGCATGGAGACCCTACAAACTTTGTCGAAGAATAACTACTGATCTGAAGAACATCCACTGAACTAGAACATGACCAGGTAGAGAAGACTGTAATCTGCATGAGTGCCCTCAAATGACACTACTCAAATCAGGAGGCAAACAAGGCAAAACAACTGAAATCAAAGATACAGATGGCATGAGAAACCAAAGCCTGAAGAGCTGATCAATCGAACCATGGAAGCATTAGAACCAATAGGATAAACCTCCCCATAATGCGGAAGTGGGAGAGGGACAGGAACACTGAAAAGGACAACCAAAAACAACTGCATGACGAAGAACCAAGAACATAAAAGGTGCTGAGACACATCATCATGAGGCGAATGTCATGGAAGGAACACTCACTTGACAAAGGAAGATGGCAAACAAAGGCAAATGTCAACCCCCTCATGGCACTTGATCAACAGTGCATGTACAACAAGACAGAAGATATGCAAGATTCCAAGTAAATAATGCATGATGGCACTTTATCTCAGTGCGTTGCATTATTACAAGCTACAATGATAAGAAGACTAGAAATAGAAATGAGAATCAAAATAGAGACACCCTACTCAGAAAAGAGATCCCAGGACCTGAAACAACCATGATATCCACCAGAGTGCTGAAAAGCAAAAAACTAAATAAAATATGCATGGAGCAGAATCTAGAAAAAAAACTCATATTACTGGAAAATACACAGAACATGCTTTCCGAAAATATAAATTTTTCGAAAAATGGAGGTTGGATGCTCATTCTACATCTCCCGGAGTGCAAAAAAGAGACCTCACTTTGACTAAAAAAAAACATATTCAAACAGAAAAATTGGAAAAAAAATACCAACAACATGAGGTCGGCCTCAGAACCAGCTTTCCGATGCCTATTCGTTCTCAAAAAAATGACTCCGTATGCCCAAGATAGGGCCAAAAAACCAACCCCCCCCTTGAAAAAGCCAAAAAAGGGGGTTTGGTGGCCTATTGGTGGTCCGGTGGCCAGTGGGTGGCACACCGGTGGCGGTCGGGCGGAGCTCCGGTGGCTGGGTGGCCTGGTGGCGGAGCGGTGGCTGGTCGGAAAAAAAACAGGGAGCCAAAGTGGCGACTGGCAGCGGCAAGCTTGGTGCCGCAGGCGGCAGTGGAAGGTGATAGGCGCAGGGCTGAGCATGGCAAGCGGAGCGGGGAGTAGGTGGAGCTGGGCTGAGAAGCAGGCGTGGAAACCGACGGCGGCAGGCAGCGGCGGGCTGGGCAGCCGGCAGTGCAGGAAGGCAGCGGCCGAAAGGGAAGCGGCGGCCGGCAGGGGTCGGAGCGGCGACATGCAATGGCCGGCAGAAGCGCTGGTAAACGGTGGCACGGGGCCCGAGGGAAGGTAGCAGCAGGGCCGTACTGACACCTGCAGGGGTCCCACGGTACCCTGCGTACCGTGGTAACCCCCAAAATTGTATTTTTTCTTTTGCCAAAACCCCCCCCCCCCCCCCCCCTTTTTTTTTTCACCCTTTTCTTTTTAAAAAGAAAATTTCGGCCTGCATGCCCGAAAAAGGCAAATTTTTTATTTTTTTTGAAATTTTTTTCTCGATCTGCATGCCAGGGCCGTACGCCCTGGATCTAAGAAAAAAATTGCTCCTAGAGGCTCAGGAACCAAAATAGGTCAAATTTTATATGACCATAGGGGTTTTCGGGCCTTCTGAGCACGACGGTGAGGTCCGTTTAGGCCCAAAGTGCTCTAAAAAAAGCTCAAACCCTAGGTACATAAAAAATTCTTGAAACCCCAGATTTGCTTCCAAAGCAAAAAAAATCTCAAAACAAGAACAGGCAGCTGCAGATCTGGAGCTCTGATACCATATAGGAGTCGAGAAATACAACACCATAGGAGCCTTGAGATCTTCTGCAAGCCAAATAACCTGTTACAAGGAGAAGCAATGAAGCAAAATCTGAAGAACATACAAAACACAGACAATATGCTCAAAAAGAGAGAGCTCAAAATTCACAAAAATATGTAATGTGATTCGTACAATGAAAAGAAAGAACTCAACCTTTAATAGGTCAAGAAACCCTAAAAAAGGAAAACCTAGGTTTGCACATAATAATTAATTAAAATAATTAATTATATGCACCTAAAGTTAGCTTAAGTGTAAAAGAGATAAAGGGAACTTAAATAATTAAACAAAGAATGTTTAATTAATCAAGTAAATACCCGAATACTCTAACATGATTAATGAAGAAAAATATCATATCTTTTTCTTCAATACTCCTCCTCTCATTCAAGAAAGGATTTCATGGATTTTGAGGTTTCAAAAAGGTACCCTTACTTTTGTTTACCTTGGAATTACTCTTTCGGTTTGGAGATTGCTTGGTACTATCTGGCAGGAAATTTTGGACAAGTTTCAGAGCAAGGTGTTTCACTAAACTAATAGGTGGCTTTCAACTATTGGTAGAGTTACCCTTTTAAAGTCAGTTATCCAAGCACTTTCCATTTATAGGTGTTTTGTGTAGACAACCCCTATAAGCTTTATTAAGGAATTTGATGCACTCTCTAGAAAATTCTTATGGACTAGTAATTTTATCCTCTAAGTGGGTTTTGGTTAAATGGGATAATGTTTGCAAATCAAAACAAGAGGGTGGCATTGGTTTGCAGAGAACAAGTTTGAATGGTTGCTCTCTTGCTGCTAAGCTATTTTGGAGATGGTGCACAAATCAGGATCAGGGATGGGCTAATATCCTTAGGGTCAAGTATCTTGGTGATTTGGAAGGAAAGGATGTTCCTCGATGCAGCTTGACAAGAAATAGGTCAATGATCTGGGCTACCCTGAAGAGGGGATCTCATCTTGTCAAGAAGGGTCTCTTTTGGATTTGCAATAAAGGCTCTAAAGATTTGTTTTGGAAGGATTCTTGGGATGGATATCCTCCTATTTTGTCTCAGTTTCCTCATCTCCAACTTATTGGTGACATCTTTATGGCAGTAGGCTGAAGTAAAGTTTAGGATTTTAAAGAAATTGTTAGGGTGGGTTGTGGTGAGATTGCTAGATGGAAGGAACCTTGGGAATTGTCTCTTAGGGGTTTTGTGGAAGAGAGGGAAGCTCTTGTTAGATTATTAGCTGGGAGATTTTGTACTTCTCTTAGAGGTGCTAGCATCCTTGCTTGGGGTCTTAATTCAAAGGGTAAGTTTTCAATGGCTTCTGGTTATCAAGAGCTGGAATGAATGACTTTTGCCAAGGTGGATGTTCCTTGGTGGAAGCAAATCTAGAACAGGTTGCTTTGGCCCACGTGCAATTTTTTCTTGTGGCTAGTGGTTCAAAATAAGTGACTTACCTGAGAGAATCTTCAGAAGAGGGGCTTTCATGGACCTTCTATCTATGTTTTATGTAATAAGAGTGAAGAGAATAGCTCTCACCTTTTCCTCCATTTTTCCTTCACTAGAGATATTTGGCATTGGTGGTGGGAGGTTTAGAAGCATGCTTGTGTTCATGCTAACACTCTGGTGGAGTTTTGGAACTGTCTTGGTAGACCTCCTACTAAGACCCCTTTTCTAGAGGTAGCTTGGGACATTGGTACCGCTTTTATTATTTGGCAGGTGTGGTTGGAAAGAAATTGCAGGATTTTCCAAGATATGATGAAAATGGTGCAAAAAGTGTCGTTGAGAGTTTTAAATATGATTCAAGAGACCCTAGTGGCGAGGTGTGACCTTTCTGAGGATGTCAATCCTAATGACATGCAAGTGATTCAAAGTTTGAACATTTTGGGGGTAGGATTTCATGATGCTTTATGTAAGAAAGTACAGGACAAGAGCAACAATGCTAAAAGGAAGATTTTCTGCGATGGTAACTGGACACCCCCTCCTTTGGGATATCTTAAGATTAATACTGATGGGTCCTCTAGAGGTAATCCCGAGCATGCTGGGGTTGGAGGAGTTGGCAAAGATAGTTCTGGTAATGTTGTTTTTCTCTTTTCTGACTTTGCTAATTTTTTGGCCCTTGAGAGAGGTTGTGCCCTTGGGTGGAGTAAGGTTATCTGTGAGTCTGATTCCCAAGTTGTGGTTGATATGTTGAACCGGCGGAGGATGGAGGATGTGGAGTGGCATTTGGCTATGGTGGGAAGACAAATTCTTTCTTTGAGTGCCTCCTTGGAGGCAGTTTCCTTTTGTTATGTTCCTTGTGAGTGGAATAGAGTTGCTGATTGTCTAGCGAAGTGGGCTTCAGACAACTTGAATGGGTGGAGAATTGAAGAATAGGTTCATCTACCCTCGGAGTATGTTCATATTCTTGAGGGTTTTGTCAAGGAGGATTTAGTGGATTAGTTGTTGCCCGTTTGGGGTTTTTTTGTAGAGTTCTCTATTTCTATATTCTTTTTTGGGCTTGAGGCCCCGTTCTTTGTACTGTTTGGTTTGAATTAATAAATTTCTACCCCTCTTAAAAAAAATTAAAAATATTTTCCTATTTCAATCATTGACCTATGTTCTTCCTTCTTAAATTGTTGAAAATAATCAGATTACAAGTTGTGTGAGCTAAGATTTAATCAAGAAATTATGAACAGATCGACATGTTCCAAGCAAGCGACTCAAAAGAAATTACTTATGGTAACTAAAATCGCGTAGAAAAATAAGATCCCACTAGCTAATAAACCTTAGAACAATAGCAACATTTTAGAATTGTGGTATGTGATCAAATCCAAAGATTGATTACTTTAGCAAGAAAACTTATCTAGAAGGAATATTTTATGAAGAATATTGCAAAGTAATAAAAAAGGTTATAGATCTCACAAAAAATAAGTAGTTCTTGTGCGGATGTTGAATAGACATAGACAAATGCAAAAGATGATCTAAAATTAGAAAAATGTAAGTTGTCAAAAAAAACTTAATTTATGTATAATTTTATATTAAATCTTTTACATACATTTTATACACTAGTTGAGAATTCTACTACATCATTTTTTTATTTAAATTTATATTAAAAACTATTCTAAAACTCATATTGTAACTCTTTAAAAATATTCTAAATCAATTTATATTGTTATAATAAATATCATAAAAATGATATATTAATTTTATAGATTAAAATCTTATATTATATTTATTTATTAAAAAAATTAGAGTTGAATAATTCAAAGTATCAAATATACAATTCTTTTAAAACAATAAAGTTGTAATATACAAGCTAAAATTGAAAAAACTACCCTATAAACCATCAAATTGGACCTCAATCTTTTTCATTCCACTCCTTAGAGCGCGTGAACAAGCCATCAGTGGCTGACGGAAACAAAAGACAAATATACACGTGTCCTCCAAAGACATATATGAAATGTATATACCCGCAACACGTGATCCAGACACATATAGAATGTATATACCCATTCTCTGTCAAAGGCGACAATTCTGTCGATTTCGATTTAGGCGCGCTCTTTTCGGCTTTCGTTTTAGGCTCAAAATTTTCATGACAGGCAAATTTTAAGGAGAAACTGTTGCTTATTATATAAAATTAAAGATATAATAAAATTTTAATGGCAAGCTAATTTTAAGGAGAAACTGTTGTTTATTATATAGGATTCAAACATTAAAATGTACTAAATTCAAGATTTAAAAACATGCTTAATTCGTCTAAACAAATTAAAATAATACAATGTTAAATTTTTCTTCCGATCAAATTAAAAAATTAAACACATCTTTATCAGAGAGTTCGGTAACATCTGGAGTTCACCCAAAACACGATGTATTTTCAGGCTCTATAAAAGGATTGCCCATCTTATGCTGAACAGAGCCAAAGGATTTGTTCTAATATTCTATGGAGTTATAATGCTTTTGTTATGAATTTTCCTGATGATTTTTGTTTTAAAGTAGTATATTCACTTCTCTTTGTTCAGATAGGAGAATGTCTGCCACCGTGTACCCTCCTAGTATGTGGACTGATGATGCAATTCATTCATTTACAGAGGATCAGGTACAGTGATCATTTTTATTCATTATCTTAAAATACTCTGAATATATGCAAAGTCTATTTAACTGTTTTTGATTCGTTAATTTCCTTAAAATCAGAAAAGCAGAACTCTATGTGATTGTGAGAAAGGGGAAGAAGAATTTTTGGAAGTATGTTAATGTAGGAAGTATTTTTCAGAGTGTGTAAAAGTATGTCGTTTAATTGAGTGATTCAGAAAAGTAGACAGCGTTTTTGTGGTTTATAAGAGTATTTTATTTTATTTATGTTCAGCTGCATAACTTTCTGTGAAATTTATGAGCCCATATTTCATAGATAATGCTTAGTAAATATTTCTATGAAATTATATGTTCATATGAATTTTGCTTATTATTTCAGCCCCTTGAAGACCACAAACAAATGGAGGCATTGATAGAAGAGATCAAAAACATATTTCAGGCTATGGAGAATGGGAAAATAAGCCCCTCTGCATATGACACTGCATGGATAGCCAGAATACCATCCATTGACAACCCTTACCAACCTCAATTTCCACAAACCCTCAAGTGGATTGTCTGCAATCAATTAACAGATGGATCTTGGGGAGGAGAATCATGTTATTTATCACATGATAGGCTTCTTATTACTCTTTCATGTGTTATTGCACTTAGAATATGGAAGGTAGAGGGAACGAAAGTGCAGAAGGGTGAGATATATCATAGGTTTCTCAAATCGACTTCTATAAAAATATTAGATTAGGTCTTTCTAATCACCAATTTTTTAGACACCATTAGAAAGTTTTGTTCAAATCTAATTCTTAATTGACATATCCTGTTTCCTTGTGGTCATTTTCAGGTATTGATTTTGTTAACAATCAAACCTCACTTCTAGATGAAAGAGGGTATAGTAATCTGCCAAATGGATTTGTGATCCTCTTTTCTTCTTTGCTGAAGGAAGCTCATGCTCTACGCCTGGGTATTTCTTATGAAATACCATTCATTAAAAAAATGCTTGAAACCGGGGAAGCCCAGCTTAAAGAGTAAGTAAACCACACCCAGCAGTATTGACAATTTTCTTTTTTACTTGTAAAGTTTGAAATCTAATCAACTCTTTTTTTCTTTTCAAAACCAGGATTGACATAGGTGTCTTATATAGCCTACCGACATCTCTTTTGTTTTCGTTGGAGGGATTGCAAGAGCTTATAGATTGGAGAAAAATATTGAGCCTCTGTTCAAAGGATGGATACATGTTGGTGTCAATGGCATCCACTGCCTGTGTTTTTATGCACACAGGAGACAAAAAATGTCTGGAATTCATAAACTCCGTTGTCATAACTTGTGGAGACTATGGTAAGATCATTGTCATAATCTGAAAAGTTTTGTTCAATTTAAAAAAATGACACCAGATAGAAGCTATATTTTAGAGTACTCAATAGATATTAACAATGTAGTCTTATATGACGTGTTCATTTGTTTTGTGGTTGTTAACAGTACCCTGCTTTTACCCTTCTGATCTCCATGATCGCCTTGTTGCCATTGAAACTATTGAACATCTGGGAATTGGTCGCTATTTCACAAAGGAAATCAAGAATGCATTGGATTATGTATATAGGTCCAGTCTGTTAATCTTTACACTCCTTTGATTATAAAAGTTGAGGAGAAAAATCTTACCCAAGCAGGTTAATTTTCTTAGGATTGCATGAAAAATAATTAGTTTCACTAGTCTTACAAGTTCTTTTTCTTGTTAGATTTTGGAATATTGGGGGCATCGGAAGGGGAAGAAATGATACCCTTGCAAATGTCAATGATACAGCTATGGGATTTGGAATACTCAGACTCCATGGCTATGACGTATCTTCGGGTAAAGTTGGTACCTTAATGTTTATTACATGTCAATTTGATGTTTAAAACATTTCTTAAAACCCACGTACAAAAAGTCTTGGATTTAACTTCGATATTGTTTAAAACTTGTATCTCCAACTTCTCAAGTTTACATATAGAACTGCTGGACCTGAATGAGTTAACTTCTGTTTGATTGTTAACAAATTAACATTCAGTGGTTGATCATGCCTTTTGCAGAAGTTCTGACAATTTTTGGAAACGAGAAAGGAGAGTTCTTCAGTTTTGCTGACAAAACACACAGAGAAGTTGAAGGCATGCTAAGTCTCTACAAGTGCTCCCAAATAGCTTTTCCCGGAGAAACGATAATGAAAGAAGCAAAAACCTTCACAGAAAGTTACCTGCGAAATCTTCGTGAAACAAATCATTCTAATGCTCTTGCAAGAGATGTCACTGGATGTTTTGCTGTAAGTTTTATGGTGAAAACTGGTCAACAATTTAGAGGGCACAGCCTAGTAAATATTGTTTACTTTTTAAATATACAAAACATGTCTTTATTGATAAGCCCTTCTCGTGTGTATAATTTTTATTTCAATAATCTTTCAAGTAAATCAAGTTTATTTTAATTTGTAGGTGGACTACGAATTGAAATATGGATTTCATCGGAGTTTACCCAGACTGCAGGCAAGATCTTATATAGAAGGCTTCTGGCTTGCAGATAATATTTTGTTAGCGAAAACCCTTTATAAGTAAGATTCTATTTCTGAGCTTTCGTTTGCTAGTTATGTGAAGCCCTCTACCCTTGTGAATACAAGGTGACTAATCATAACATGCCCACTATCATTATTAAATTTCCTTTAATATATGAGTTGAAGAAAGAAGTAAGAGTTATTAAGATCTTCCATTTATATAAATTTCCATTTCATATATGGACTGAAGAAAGAGGTGACAATAGTAGCTGAGTGGACTTGAATTCTTTGTACATTTTAGAATGATTAGAAAACTCTTCATGTCCAATTTAAACCTACATAGCATTAACTTTGTACTTTTTTCTATTGAAATGCATATTGCGAACAATTTAGCTTTCGTATTGCTTTTCTTATGGGAAACAATTTATTTTCATAAACAGGTTGCCTTATATGAACAGTTGCAAGTATCTTGAGCTGGCTAAATTGGATTTCAATACAGTGCAGTCCATACACCAAAAAGAGCTTCAACAAGTTCATAAGTAATGCTTTGTTAATTTTGGTATACAAGCATCGATTTAATATAAATAGTCTCACCATTTAAATTGTAATTTTATCTTGATGAAATCAATTTTGGTACAGGTGGTGGATAGATTCTGGGTTTAGGAAGTTGAAATTCACAAGAGAGAGGCATATAGAGATATATTTCGTGGTGGCAGCTGGCATGTTTGAACCTGAATATGGTGATTATAGAATTGCATTTACAAAAGTTGGTTGTCTTCTTGTTGTTTTGGATGATCTATATGATAAATATAGCTCTTCTGATGAGATTATGTTATTCAATGAAGCATTTAACAGGTAAATTTTGAAAAATGGTTCTGTGATATTCATATAGAATATATATTATAGAGCAAAATAATTGGGTACTTTTAATTATCATATTTTCTGTATTGTCAAATTATATTTGCTTAAAATTAAATGTTATTAATTTAAATAATATTTAAGTAAATTAGTTTAGGATTTCCAATGGCAGAGTTTAAAATTTAATATTTAGATTTTTCAATCAAATTTGTACTTTATTGCACTTACAATGAGAATTATAGTTGATTTTTGAATAAGTTATCATTATTATGTTTTCTTTTTTCTATAGGTGGGATTTAAATATATCAGATCACATGTCAGAACATATAAAAATATGTTTCCAAGGATTATACAATACAGTTAGTGCGTTAGCTGAGAGAGCATATAAAATGCAAGGGCGTGATATGCTTGAATACTTCAAGAGAATGGTATGTATGCTATAAAAATAGAAAGTACCAATGTAAATTTCATCAAACATCAAATTTCTAAAGTGACAATCATATGATCAGTGGAAGGTTCAACTTGAAGCCTTTACCAAAGAAGCGGAGTGGTCTAAACATAAGTACGTGCCTAGATGGGATGAGTACATAAATGTGTCCAAAGTTTCTGGAGGGTTTGGTATAACTATTCTCACATCTATCCACTTAATGAGAGAAGTTATTACCAATAATATCTTGTTGCAAATTGATGAGAGTTCAAAAGCTCTCAATCTTGTGTGCTTAACCACAAGGCTAGTCAATGATACCAAAACATTCAAGGTAAGTGTACTAATATGCTATGCAACAGAAGTAAATATTATTATTTTATATTCAATGAAGTGTTTAAGAATATTATTACCATGGATAAAGCATGTGTAATATCAATATTGACAAATTCTATTTCAATGAATGCTAACATAAGGCTGAAAGAGAATGTGGTGAGCTGGCTTCTGCAATAGAATGTTATATGAAGGACAACCCTGATACCTCCGAAGAAGAAGCTTTAGACAATGTTTATGCTATAATGAAAGATGGACTTATTAAATTGAATGAGGAATTATTCAAGTGTACTCAGCTGCCAAGTTGCTTTCAAAGTGTACTTCTCAATTCAGCTAGATTGTCTCAACTTCTTTACATGCAAACCGACGCCTTTAATAGCTCTATCCAAGATAAGAAGGATATGGTGGACACATGTCTTTTCCAAAAGATCAAATGAACTTAATTGTGTTGGAGAAAACTACACATCCAACATCAACATGTGTAAACATGTTATAAATAATTTGAAGAGTTGAATAAGTACTCCAACTTGGATCTTCTGGATTAGTAGTTAGATATCAATAAAAAAAAGTTTACTATCATTATTTATTTCTATGATAAGAAAAGTTTTGTGTACTTGATTAAATCTATATAATGTACTATATTTCAATAAAAAATATTTGATTTTCATTTGAATGATATTTCTATAATTTTTTCTATAAAATATATCTCATTATAATTATTATATAACTAATAAATTGTATGAATATTTTTTAATCGACAATCAATCGTGCTTCTTTAGATTACTATTGAAGCAAATGATTAGAATAAATGCAATAGACATCAAACCAATATAACTCAAAACATTTTCATATCCGTGATCAAGCTAAACAGAAACATCCTATTCTATGGATATGCTCTAGACTTAAATGTGGATTAAAGGGTGGTGTTATTGAGGAACAAAAAGGTTACAGGTAGTTCTAGGGTGAGATGGGCAGATGTTGTAGACTTTACAGACAAGTAACTCAAAGATACTTCTCGTACGAGAACACAACATATCCCTCAATTGATTTCTGAAGAATCCCCACAACAACATGTTAATTGCGATTTGACGACACAGAAAAATCCGATCATCAGAAATGGGTGTTCGTAGCAACCGTTTCCAAAGAAGAAAACCTATCAAATGCAGAGATACAAGCCAAATCGTTGGTCACAGAACTCAAAAAAGAAGCAGACTAATGCTAAATATGGTATTCAAAACCTTATCTAGAATGGTTGGCTGTGTGGAACATTAAATGGACAGAAAAAGTTATTCGAGCAAATCCTAGGAAGACAAAAAAAAAATAGTTGATCCTAAACAGTCGGAACGAATTGTTTTGGGAAAAAAATGGACGACGCTCATCTTAATTACAAGTCTTGTGATCTCCATTAAAATTTAGTTCTCTACAACTGGTACAATTCTCTCTATTGCCATCTCTTCTCTTCGGGTAGATTTGTAATTGTTTTTAATACAGAGGAAGCTAAAGATCAAATTCTTAGAAAATCTTTTTATTGTTGCAAAAAGAATCTTCTCTTTATTTTCTGTTGAAACCCTTGGTATGTAACCTTTACAAGGTTTTTCCAACTTAGAACCAACTTTGTTTATTTTTCCTAATCATCCATTGGAGTTTACGGATCCCTCAATATAGAGGAAAATTGGAGAATCTATTGGGGGTATTTTTACATCATTAATTTTTTTTAAAGATGGTGTTTTGATTATCATGTCTATGTTCTTGGAGTTTACGGATCCCTCAATATAGAGGAAAATTGGAGAATCTATTGGAGGTATTTTTACATCATTAATTTTTTTTTAAAGATGGTGTTTTGATTACCATGTCTATGTTCTCATTGATTATTTGTTCCTCATTCCATTAATTTAAAATCTAATCTAATGGATTTTAAATTAATGGATTGATGATTTGTTCCTCATTCTATTAATTTAAAATCTATTAGTTATGGTATCAAGAATTGGTTAAAGATGATTTATGATTTATAAAGTCAAATATCTAAGTAGATTTTGTCATATTTATCAAATTGACCTCAATTTCTGATTTAGTGAAAGAGGCTAATCCCTCTTCAAAAGAACCAAATAAAACTATTACCTCTCCTACAAATAATATAATTTTAGGAATTTCAAAGAAAAAAAGCATTCTAGAAACGGTTCTTTGGACACGATCCCTATTTCTTGGGAGGTTTCATTCTTGGGTATCTCGCATTTGAATAGTCCATAGATGAATATATTTTTTGAAAATTTTGATGTTGCTAAGGGTTTTTCAATAGCACTTAATGCGTTTCCTCAACTTGTGGGAGTTGAGGAAGTGGATAATGAAATTATTCCTACTGAATTTTTTATTAAAATGGTCCAAATAATTACAAAAAAAAAATGTGATTCATACAAATGATTTCGCCAATTGTGTGATTCAGGAGGTTAATAAAGACCTATCACATCTACCTATCTCTAAATCTAAGAGAACACAAGGTGTATCTCCTATAATAAACCCATATAAGAGAGGAAGGTAGCTTAAGCACCATAAAACTCATATAAAAATCAATATAGTAATCCAACTCACATTGTTGCAACCTCTAACTCCTAAAAAGAATCAACAAAATTCCAATCCTCCTTTCATGAAGGCAACTACCACAAAGAGGAATTTCTAGGTTGAGTTAACTACTTAAAACCTTTATTCTCAATCTAAACCTTAGAA
Source organism: Cryptomeria japonica (assembly GCF_030272615.1). NCBI lineage: Eukaryota > Viridiplantae > Streptophyta > Pinopsida > Cupressales > Cupressaceae > Cryptomeria > Cryptomeria japonica. Next base: position 86,776,185 of record NC_081411.1, on the reverse strand, counting down.
AATGAGGGGAGTCACTAATTCCCCTCAAGAAGAATGAAGGTTAGTTTGGGGAATCTTAGGGGATTAAACACCCTTAATAAGAGATGCTTAATCAAGCATCAATTAAAAGTAATGGATTTTGATATTGTATGTTCGCAAGAAACTAAGTTAATGGAGTCAAATGCATTTTCCCTTTTTGAATTTTGGAAACAATAGAAATTTGTGCCTTCATCTACCAAAGTTACTTTAGGGGGATTAGTAGTTTTGTGGAAATATAGCAAGGTTGATTTGATACTTGTTTTCTCTTCAAAATGTTAGATGCTAGTTCTAGTTCAAAGTAGACTCTCAGATGTTAAGCTATAGATTTTTAATATGTAAGGTCCCACTAATGCAATTAACAAGAAAAGAACTTGGGACCATCTTTCTCTTATCTCAAAAGCTTTGGTAAATGTATTGAGAGTATATGGAGGGCATTTCAATGCACCACTAAATGATTCAGAGAAATTAGGGGGCATTATACCTATTAAAGAGGTCATAAATGATTTTAATAACTTTATTTATCTAATAATCTAGTTGATTACAAACCTAAGAGTGGATCTTACATGCTCTAATAGGAGAAAGGATTTCTTCCAAATTGAACAGAGAGTGGATAGATTTCTTACTTTGGATAATTTACTCCCTTCCCACTTGGATAAAGTTCATCTTCTATCCTTACAAACTTTGGTTCAAATCACTTCCCCATTCTCTTTTTAGTTTTTTAAGATAAAGATCCATACAAGTCAACATTTAAATAGGAGCACATGGTTAGAATTTGGTGGCTGAATTATCTTTTCTTTGATGTATCTTGAATGTTCCAATTTGTTAGAAAATTGTTTTTCATGAAAAGAAAGATAAAGGAATGAAATTATTTTCATTTCAAGAACATTTTTTGAGATAAATTCAGACTAAAAAAAGATTTATCTAACTTGAATGATATCATTTTTATAAATGAAATGGGCACTTGTGCCTTTTCTTTGGGAAGGTCCATTAAAATGGAGGTAGAGGAAATTAATATTCATGAGGGACTTTATTGGAAAGAAAGATCTCAAGAAACCTAGCTCATAAATGGGGACAAAACTACCATTTTTTCATGCCTTGAGTAAATTTAGAAGACAACACAATAGGATTGGTTGTATTAATAGATGAAAAGGTATTTTATTGGTTGAGAAAGATGGCATTAAAAATTGAGTTATCTCATTTTTTAAAGACATCCTCTCCAATCAAAGATTTCATCTCATTTGGACCATCCTTAAAATTCATTCTATAGTGTGTTTCAAAAGTGGATAACAAGTTCTTAATAGGTAAATTTTACCTTCAAGAATTGAAGGATGTTGTCTTATCCATGTCAACTAGAAAATCCCTAGGTCCAGATGGTTACACTATTCTCTTTATCTAGAAGTGCTACGTCTTAATAGGTAATGATATCCTTCTTTCCTTAGAGGAAGCTAGGAGGAATAGGTCAATATTGAAGAAACTTAATTATACCCTTATTACAATTATCCTTAAAGTTGATGCTCCCAATACCTTTACTGATTTCTAATTGATTACATTATGTAATACATTGTATAAAACCTTTACGAAGGTAATTTTAGTGTGACTAGAAAATTTAATTCCTTCCATTATCTCTAAAGAGAATGGGGGTTTTGTCCTTAGTCAGGAAACTCCTAATGGTGCAACCATAGCTCATAAGGCTCTACATTCAATTGCTTTTTAAAATATTATTTTAGTGATTCTAAAATTAGACATGATGAAGTTTTATGATATGGTTAGTTGGGACTATTAGAGTAATCGGGTTTTTACTTGATTAATTAAACGATATTTGTTTAATTAGTTAAGTTCCCCTTTATCTCTTTTACACTTAATGTAGCATTAGGTGCATAATAATTAATTCTTTTATTAATTATTATGTGCAAGCCTAGGGTTTTCCCTTTTAGAGTTTTTTGACCTCTTAGAGGTTGAATTCTTCTCTTTTGTATCATTATTCTATTACACATTTTTGTGAATACAGTGCTCTCATATTCTTGAGAATTTCTTGTGTTTATGTTTTTCTTTGTTGCTTCCTTGTTTCTCCTTGTAACAGGTTTATTCAGCTTGCAGAGATCATTTCTCCTCCTGTGGTGTTGTATTTATCAACTCTCACATGGTATCAGAGCTTCAAATCTGTAGCTACCTATTCTTGTTTTGAGCTTTTTTAGCATTCGAAGAAGATCTGGGATTTCATAAGTTTTTTTGTACACCTAGGGATAGGCCTTTTTTCTAAGCACCTTGGGCATAAACGAACCTCAGCATCATGCTCAAAAGGCCCAAAAACCCACATGGTCATTTAAATCTTGATCACTTTTGACACCTGAGCCTCTAGGGGTATTTTTTTGTTCTTTACCAGGCTGTACGACCCTAGCACGCAATTCAAGAATTTTTTTTAATTTTTTAAGAAAAAAAAAATGTCATTCAAAAAACATTTGGCAAAGTTTAAAAAAAAAAATAAAAAATTGTGGTTTAACCCACGATACGCAGGGTGTCGTGGGCCCCCTAGCCTGTAGCACGCCTTGCTAGCTGCTGACCCTAACAGAGCGAGCCCAGCCAGCCGCCGACCTCCAAACCCTCACTAGCCTCCAAATTCCCATCGACTGCTGCCGCCTACCTGCTGCCGCTACCGCTACCCCTGTGCCGCCCGCTCCGCCACCAAAGTGTCATCAGAGCACCACCCTTGGGCCACCTTCACCCGACCCTGCCACCAGCCAACCTCTCTCTTGCCTTTATAGGGGTGTTGGTTTTTTCTTCATATCTTGAGCATATGGAGTCATTTTTTCAAAAATGAATAAGTGTCAAAAAGATGGTTCTGAGTCGGAACTCATGCTATTAAATTTTTTTTTTCAATTTTTCTATTTGACTTTACTTTTATCCAGTCAAAGTAGGGTCACTTTTCTGGACTTCCGGGGTTGTAGAATGTGCAAACAGACTCTATTTTTCGAAAATGAATAGGCATTGGAAAGCTCTCAGCATGCTCTATTCAGATATGTGATTTTGTTTCTTGGATATTTCATTTGGTACATGATATTTCAGTTTGAAGTGTTATTTTCTTATGCATTGCTTCATTCTCACTAGTATGTACTAGGGTTTGGGTTTATCTCTTGTGGGGGTTTTTTTTTTCACTTTTTGTTATTTATATAAAAAATATAGAACACCAAAATTCTCAAAATAACCAAACCCTTCTACTTCATTTGTCTACTCTGAAAGATCACATAATAATAAAAAACACAAGCAGGTACAGGTGCAAAGTTTCATGGCAGACTCTTTAGTTGAGTTGTTGACATCACACAACTATCACACTTGGAAGCCTTGCATCATGAGGCTTCTTAAGGCACAAGGGTTGTGGTATTGTTTCGATGAGGTTCAACCTCTGTTGCAGCATCCTTTTGAGATTCTTTAGCACATAAATAAGATGGATGAGGCCATGGGTTTGTTCTCATTACATGTTTCCGATAGTCTTTTGTTTCACCTTGATGCTTTGCTCACTCCTTGAGATATGTGGTTGAAGTTTGAGACTCTCTTCAGGAGATTTAATGAGATACAAGCATTACAGATTCAGGCAGAGTTGGTTTCCTTGTTACCTGACTCCTTTCCCACCATTGAGGATTTTTTGAACAAATTCAAGTCTACTAGATCTATTCTCGAGGGGTGTGGAAAGACCAAGACAGACCCAGAGTGCATTCACTTGATCCTTTCGAAGCTTCGGGGTCCTTTACAATTATTTGCTTCTTCTTTCTACTCCACCATGGATGGCTTGGGTGCTTGTTTTACCATGCCTACCTTTGATGTATTTTGTGGTTGTTTGTCTCATTAGTGGTCTCACCTTTCTCAGTTGGACATGCTCTCATGGTCCAAGAACAAAGCCTCGGTTGCTCAATCATCTAAGGAGAAGCAAAAGAAGAAACCAAAGGCAAAGAAGAATTATGTAGGTAGTGAGCATTCCTCCAAGCCACCTCCTAAGTCTAATTCTAAACCACCATTTAATCTGAAACAAGAGAAATCTTCACAGTCTAGTGAGTCTTCCTCCAAGACTAAGAAGAAATCTGGAGATACTTACAGTTTTTGTGGCAAGGGAGGACATCTAGTTTCTAGGTGTTGGAAATGATCAGAGGATTTAAAGGAATCCATGCAGCAGTATCACATCTCCTCACCTCGTGCGTCTTCTCCTTCCATAGGGAAAGGTCATGCTCTCACTACTCAATCTTTGACCTATGGGTCCACTTGGATTTTAGATTATGGTGCTTCTCACAATATGACTCACACTCAGTAGTTGGTTACTTCTCTTGCCTCTTGTGGTACTTCACAAATTGCAGTGGGTGACTCTATTCAACTTTCAATCTTGGGTTTAGGTTCTGTCTCTTTGGATGGGGTACTTTGTAGGATGTTCAGGTTGTTCCTAACATCTCAATGAACCTCCTATCCATTTCTCAGATTTGCCATTCTAGCTCTAGTAAGATAGTTGATTTCTCACGACATGATGTGGTTATTCAGGACCTCCATGACTCTGATTTGGTTGTGGCTACTGGGAGTGTTGATACTGCATCTTGTCTTTAAAGATTTTATAGTTTTGAGTCCTCTATAGGTATAGGTTTATCTCTTATAGCACATGCAGACTCAATGACTAAGCTTTGGCATGAGCGCTTGGGCTTTGCCAATTATAGATATCTTTAGCAGATGAGTACATAAGAACTTATTCTTGGGCTCCCACATATTTCCTACACTGATGGTGTTTGTCATGGTTGTGTGCTTGCCAAGAATCATAGGGATCCCTTTCTGAAGGGAAGAGCCCCTCATGCTTTAACACCTTTGGAGTTGATTCACAGTGACCTCATGTCATTACCTACTCCTTTTTCTAGGGCCAAGTATGTACTCACATTTATTGATGACTTCTCCAGATGCACATGGGTGTACTGTCTTAAGTACAAATCTGATGTCTTTGATTCATTTTGAATCTTCAAGATATTTGTAGAGAAGTAGTTTGGTTGTTTTATTTAGTGGATATATATGGATAATGGGGGGGGAGTATGTTAATCAGGCTTTCAAAGATTTTTGAACTGAGCATGGTTTACAACATCAGTTTATTGTTCCCTACACGCCTCAGCAAAATGGTGTCTCTGAGAGAAAGAATAGGACTTTACGGGAGATGGTGAATTGTATGATTCAGTCCAGGTCCATGGATTCATCTTTTTGGGCTAAGGTAATCAATTGTCCCAACTACATTCAGAATCGAATGCCTCACAAGGAGATTCAACATATGACTTCTGAGAAGGCTTGGTCTCATGATAAGCCTGATGTTTATTTTTTTGCGTATTTGGAAGTGAGGAATGGACATTTATTATTGATGCTTAGAGGAAAGAAATGGAGCAGAAGAGCTGACCCCTCATTTTTGTTGGCTACTATAAGGATGTTAAGGTGTAAAGATTGTTTGATCCTGATTCTAGAGAGGTCTTGTTTCGATGGGATGTTCAGTTTGATGAGTGCCTTCCCACAGTGGATACCCTGTCTCTAGTGGATACCCTGTCTTTAGTGGATACCCTGTCTCCAGTGGATACCCTATCTCCAGTGTCTACCCCTCTTCCTACTCCTCCCACTATATCTCCTGAGGATCATTTTGTGGATGATTTTGATGATGTTGTTGAGGATCCACCATCTCCACCTCCACCTAATCCACCTCAGCAGCCATTCTCATATTGTGGGTTCTAGTCTTTTGAGTCATGCCATTTCAGATGATCCTCAAAAAATTTTAGAGCCAACAGGACACCCTGAGCGGGATTTTCCTATGGAGGAGGAGTATTATTTTTTGATGAGGAATAATACTTGGGATCTTTGTCATCTTCCTAAGGGAAGAAAGATGGTTCATTGCCGATGGTTGTATCAATCCAAGTATGTTGTTGATGGTTCGATTGATAAGTAAAAAGCACGTCTTGTTGCGAAGGGTTTCTTGTAGGTTGAGGGTATTGATTACTCTGAGACATTTGCCCCTATAGCCAAGATGAGCTCTATTCGATTTGTAATATCCCTTGCAGCTTCTAGGGGATGGCCCATTTTTTAGATGGATGTGAAGAGTGCTTTCCTGCATGGAGACCTGTAGGAGGAAATCTATATGGAGCATCCTCAGGGATTTGTGCAAGATAGTTATTTGGTTTGGAGACTTCAACGTTCATTATATAGTCTCAAACAAGCCCCTCGGGCTTGGTATGAGAAGATGGACTCTTGCTTGCTCTCCACTAGTTTCACACACTGTCATTCTGATCACATAGTGTAAATTCAACATCTTGAGGGTGAGATCTTGATTTTTGTGCTATATGTTGATGATATCCTCATCACAGGTAGCTCATCCTCTATGATTCAACATGTTCAATGAGCCTTGATGGACTAGTTTTAGATGATAGATCTTGGTCTTCTGCATTATTTTCTTGGTCTTCAGGTGATTTCATCTTCTGATGGGATCTTCATCTACCAGCATAAGTATGCTCTTGACATGCTTCAATGCTTTTTCATGCTTGATTGCAAGCTTTCCCCCACTCCTTTTCAATCAGGAGCTATTTTGATTACTACTTGCCCCGCTCCTTCAGTATATTCTACACTTTATAGGTAGTTGGTTGGCAGTTTGTTGTGCCTGACACACACTCGTCCTCACCATTTCTTTGCAGTTCACCTTGTCTCTCGATTCTCCCATGATCCTCATGAGAGTCACTGGCAAGTTTCCAAACATATTTTACGATACATTTGGAGCTCTATTTCTTATGGCATTCACTACACATCAGGGGAACCTTACATTGCTGGCTACAATGGCTTAGATTAGGCTGTTGATGTCAATGATCAGAAGAATACTTCTGGCTTTGTTTTCTATCTTGGCTCTGGTCCTATCACATGGTCTTCCAGGAAGCAAATTGCTCATGCATTATCATCTATAGAGGATGAGTACTAAGTTGTTGTGCTCACAAGTTAGGAGATCTTATGGCTTCAATAGTTGATGACTGAGTTTCTCCTGATAGTCCAACTATTCTTTGGTGTGACAATCACAATTCTATTCACATTTCTTGCAACTCAGTAGAGAATCAGTGAATGAAACACATTGAGTGTCACATTCATTTCATCCGCTAGTTGATTCAGGATGGTTCTCTCATTTTGGAGTACATTCACACTGCCGAGCAGGTTGCAGACATCTTCACAAAACCTTTTACATCATCATGCTATCTTCAGTTGCGCTCTATGCTTGGGGTGATAGAAGTTGTCCTTGGGGGGTCTTTATGAGACCTTCCTTCCTTCATATTTCTTTCAGAATGTTTTTTTATCTCCTTTTGGAGAGGAGTTTTTTTCCATTGGGTTTTTTCCTTTTTCTCCGTTTCATAGAGATTTCCCTGTATTTGGGTACCTGATTAGGCCTTGTTGCCGAGACCCATCTTTCCTTCTTTCAGTAGCTATTCTAGGTTTTAACTTCTCCCTAAGTCTAGCTTAAGGGGGGGTGTTAGAGTAATCGGGTCTTTACTTGATTAATTAAACAACATTTGTTTAATTAATTAAGTTCCCCTTTATTGCTTTAACACATAAGCTTACATTAGGTGCATAATAATTAATTCTTTTATTAATTATATAATGTGCAAGCCTAGGGTTTTCCATTTTATGGTTTTTTGACCTATTAGAGGTTGAATTCTTCTCTTTAGTATCATTATTCTATTATACCATTTTGTGAATACATAGCTCTCATATTCTTGAGCATTTCCTATGTTTATGTTTTTCTCTGTTGCTTCCTTGCTTCTCCTTGTTACAGGTTTATTCAACTTGCAGAGATCATTTAGACTCATGTGGTGTTGTATTTATCAACTCCCATAGGGACTTTCTTCTTGCCATCTTGAGAAAATTTGGCTTTTTTTGAAAACTGGGTTAAAAGGATCTCACGTTGTATTTCTAATATTAGGTTCTTTCTATTAGTAAATGGTTATCCTTGTGATTTTCTCCCTCCTCTAGGGGTATGATGCAAGATGAGATATTGTCTCCTTTTCTATTCATGAATATGTTAGAAGATTTTAGTAGAGAAATCAGAGCTATTAACAACTTTAGATTATGGAAGGGAATCAAAATCCTAATGTAGAATACTCCTTTATGCAAAGTTTATTTGCTAATGATTCTTTTTAATTCAGTCAAGGTTCTATGGTAGAGTCAAAATCAATCAAGAAAGTTATATTAGAATATTCAACTTCTTCATGCTAGTTAATTAATAATTTGAAATAAAACATATTTTTCATGAATGTGTCTCCACTAGTTGAATAGAGGATCTTTCAATGTGAAACATTTCAATTGGTAATTTTCCGTAAAAGTATATGGGTATCCCCTTCTTCCCTAGGCCTGACAAACATAAATTTTGTGAGAAAATTATTTCTACTATTTCTTAAAGGATCTTATTGTTGGTGAATGCACACTCCAATGAGAAATTGTAGGTGATTTAAGGTATTTTCATTGATGGCAACCTTGCAATCCTATGACATCGGCAGGCACTGACACCTACAAATTCTACACCGAAAGATAGTTTACCACCAGTGGTAAAGACGATTACTGGTAGCCCAGCTGACAAGATTTTGTTTATTGCATAATGTATTTAATTGTAATATCTTTTTGTAAGCTGACAAGGTGAATTGTAATAGGACTCATATATAACTATGAGATCTTATAAATCATTTGTGTAAGTAGTAATAGGAACATGCAAATATTAAGGCAGATTTTGGAGTAAGGTTTATGGTTATTTTGTGAGCTTAAACTGGTATGAAACCTGGCATAGCAGATGCTAAACTGAAGCAGTACATTATATTAGATTTGCATAATCCATTTTTTAAGTAAGTGAGACTTCCCTTTTTGTAATTAAGCAGTGAGCTTTAGGCAGTTGGCCTTCCTGCATGTGCCGGCCCCTATTGTAAGTAATATTCATTTATTGACTAGTGAGTGAATATTGTGGGTCACAAATCCCACTGAAGTTTTTCCCACATAGGGTTTCCTCATTAAAATTATTATGTTATGTTGTTCTTTCTATGTTGTGGTTGTTATTTACTGCACTAATTCTTGTTTACTGGTACACTGTTTTGGAATGCAATTTGTTTAATAGGATTAGAAAATCTATAAACCGGCAAGATACTGATTCACCCCCCTCTCAGTATCTTTGGGAATCCTAACAATTGGTATCAGAGCCTGGTCCTCTATTTTCAAAATCCTAATAGCTTGAGGAAGATTCTAACACCAGTATAGATGGAAAACTTGAAATAGCAATTGGAAACAACTCTTGCAGATTATGATGTAGAAAAGTTGAAAAATATGAAACTTGAAGATGATCTAAAGGCTATATAGGAAACCATTCAAGGACTTCAAGAAAATCTCACTATTTATAGGAACAAAAGAAGAGAACTTCATGAGAAAATATAGAGTGATGATGATGAAAAAGAAACTCTTAATGATCTTGTAAGCAAGATGAAGCAAGAAAACATGACCTTGAGGAATGAGATGCAAGATATGACTATGAGGTTTTGTAAAGACATCGAAGACCGAAAGAAGAATGAAGGTGACTTGGTGAGGTGAATCAATGATGCTGGAAATGAAAATCGAAGACTCAGTCATGCAAATGATATGTTGAAGACATATCTAATTCATTTGGAACATGATAAAACTGAACTCATGAGATAGAAAGATTTCTTAGAAAATGAGTTGGCTACTACAAATCAACACAAGGAGAAATTCAAGAAAAGCTTAGAAGAACTTGATGACATGCTGAAAAATCAGAAACCTAATGGAGATACTAATGGTCTTGGCTTTGAAGTTGGTGAAAGCTCTGGTACTACAAACAATCATGATCACAGTAAATCGGTAAGACAAACTAATGCCTACAAATTTAATGGGAAATGCTTTAACTGTAACAAGTATGGTCATAGAGAAAATCAGTGTAGATCTAGAAACTATCAGAACACCAATGCACCCACTGGTCAATGTTCTAAATGCAACAAAATTGGTCATAATTCAGGAAACTGCAGAATGAATGTAAGATCCTATGTTTGTGGAAGATTTGGACACTTATCTAATTAATACAGAACACATACTGGCATAGGATATGGAAAAGCTATTCATAAAAATAATGTGACTTGTTATTCTTGTAACAAGATTGGACATGTTGTAAAATTTTGTAGAAGTAAGGCATCACCAACAAATAACAAAGGACCTAGTTTGAAAGGTAAAGAGAAGGTTGATAAGGTAAAGCAAGAATTTTCAAAACAATGGATTAGAAAGTTAAATCAGAATGTTAATAAAGTTATTCCTTCACCAGTAGAACAGAGTATCACTCCACTGATAGGAGATTCTTCATCTAATTGAAAAGGAATCCCTTGGGGGTATGGAAAAAAATAGAAAATATGCTAGTTCACCCTCGGTTGATGGTAAGAAGATGAAATGCTTCTTTACTAGCAGATGAGTTAAGTTTTCACTTAACCGGTAGGCATTTATTGTGGTAGTTGAACAAAATGACATTATAAAGCAAGTGTTTTTCACTCTTTTATATTCACCAAGCATTCAAATTTCCAAAGAGCACTAAAAACCCAAGCATAGGCATCCACAATGAGAAGTAAAAAAAACCATCTAAGCATTCAAACCTAAAGGCAAATTAAGGTATTCATACAATGGCTTCCTCCTCTGCACCTGAATTCATTACAAATTCTACTGTAATTGAAGTGGTTAAATGCCCTAGGCCCGTATTTAAAATCATTCCCAAAGTAGCGAAGCAGGATGATACCCTAGGAGCATTCTCTAAAAAACCCAAAGGAGTTACTTATGCTGAAGACCCTAGGATTTACATACATTGTCATATTGAGGAACTTGGTGCTAATGAGATTATGAACATGTATAGGACTGTAATCTGTGATGAGAATGGTAATGTTAAACTAGCACACAAGAATTGAAACCCTAGGTTTTGTGGAGATACTTAGAATTCCTAATTTTGCCAAGGAAGTTATAAGGATTGTATTGAGCAGAGTTCATGGCAAATTCTTTTGGCTAGATTTCATCCATAAGATTATAAAAGAAGCACTTAGGGCAGTGACTGGCTTACCTTCCACTGGTTGTAGACCAGAAAAAGGAAAGAAGGTCTCTAATGACACTGTGATGACCCTAATTGGTGCAACATATGATAACAGATCCTTGAGAGTCAATGATGTGAAGGATATTAATGTAAGCTTCATTATCATGATTCTAGGATACAAGACTACACATGCTAACAGACTAAACTCTATTTCTAGTTTATGTATCAAAAGTGCTTATGATATGGTGAGTAGTAATGGAAAGATTGACATATGTGAATGGCTAAAGGATGAACTAATTAACAATCTGTAGAAAATTAAGGGTCAAAAGAAAGGCACATTCAGATTTGGTAACTTACTTGTATGTCTATTTCTATATATCACCAAGGAAGTTCCTGGTATAGGTAGAAAAGAATTTGGTTTTGACATACTGGTAGGAAAACAACTTTTGCATATCTTAAACAACATGGGAGATGATAGGGAGAAGAACATAATTGAACACTTTTAGACATTTAAGGCTAAAATGAAGATTAGGGAAAGACTATCTCAATCCATAGTTGACAAATACCAAAAGGAAATATGCTTTGTCATAAAGAAGGATGAAATCTGGATGGAGGCAATGATTCCAAGAACAATTTGGGTAACTGAGATGGGTTATGAGATAGATGAGAACATAATAGAAACATATGCAAAAGCCCTCCTTGAAGCTCCTAAAGAACCAACAGAAGAAGTATTTGGAAATGTTGAAACCATTGAAAGAAAAGTTCAATCATAGAAACAAATAAAGAAATAAAAACAAACAATTAGAAAAGAAATTAGACAGGAAAAAGTAATCAAGGAAGATTTGTTGAATATTACTGGTATTAAGGAGAGTGAGTTGGAAGGGTTACAACTAGAAGCACATCTTTCACCGGTTGCTACCTCCTTTGACAGTGAAATACCAGCAGAATTCAAAAAGGTAGAAAGAAAAAGAAAACCTTCACCGGTACCTGCTCCTACACCAAAGAGAACAAGATGAAAACAATAGGCAGTAAGGCCTCCGGCAAAGAAAATAACACCAAGGAAGAAGAAGGAAAAATAGGTTATCCCTCCACTTGACAATCTTCTAAATGAAATAACTGAAGATGGAAAGTTGTCAAATGTTAGCAAGTTGTATAGTACTTTTACCAATGAGGAAAAGGAAATTATAGAAAATAGTGTTATTTTGCACTTAGACATTTACAAAAAAAATTTGATAGAAGTTGCACAGAAGATTAGATGCAATAAGATTAGAAATTGTGGAATTAGACAAGAAGATAAAGATAGAAAAATTACTTGCAGTTCACCTAGTAAAATCAGTAGAAGAAATTGATGAACTGATAAGTGAGGAAAACCATATAGTATTTTCCACTGGTCACCGGCATGTAGCACTAATGGCTAAAAGAGTGAATGAGATATCTGAAGTAACAATAGACAAATGGGATATTTTCTTCATGGAAAAGGAAACTTAATAAGAACTTAAACAACCAAAGACTTTCAGAGTCTATCAAAAGGATAAGGATAAAGGTAAAGGAAAGGTAGGTGGTCCTTTGAGCATAAAAGTAACATACAACTTTCCCCCACCTGTTGAAATTGTTGATACACCACTGATAATTGAAAATGTTCAAAGCATGGAGACAACACATGAAGACACCAATCTTGATTCAGAGGTGTTGTATACCATGAATATTGGCACATAAGAAGTAAACATTGTGGTTGATAAGGAAACCACTAAGAAGAAAGATGTGGCAACTGAGCCACCGGAAGAGAACATTGTTGTAGAGACACATGATGATGATACAGTTGGAAATGTTGAGATTGGGATTGAAACACATACTCAACAATCCACTGATCCCCTGGATACTGGAAAGATAGATACAACTGATGAACACACTGAAAAACCTACTAAGTTAGAAATGGACAGTTCAAAGGTACACATAAAGAAACCACTAGATAACACTGAGACACAATCAAAGAAACTGGTAATGGAAAGCTTAGGGAAACCGACAAAGGTACATTCTAGGAAGCATGAAGGGAAAAAGGTTGAGACAGAGACAGTACCACCGGCAACAACTGAGAAACCCAAACCTTTGCTAGTAGAGATGCAAACTCAAACTCTCCTACCCAAGGTCATTATAAGCAAAGAGGTTACTCACAACAGCAGATTGTAGATTGTTACAGCAGTTGGACAGTCATCTGGTTCCTCCTTAATAAAATTTAGACCAACCAATGTAACAGAGGTATTGCTGGATTCCATCAAGAAAATAACAGATTGCAATGCACTTGCATATAAGGCAATTGATGACACTATTCCAATTTTTAAATTGATTGCACCCAAGTGCAATGTGGAAAATAAAAATTCTTCGACCCAATTAGACACATTGTCTAAGTATATAACCAACAACCTACTAAAAGTTGATCAAATTAATAAGGATACTTTTAGTGAGAAAATGAATAAGGAGAAAGAAAAATTCTTTGAAGAGTCAATAAAGAGATGCAAGGAACACATCGATACATTGTTACTAGCACTAGGAAAAAAAATAATGGACTTTAAGAAGTTGTACAACGATTCATGCAAGACTAACATTTTGACAGAGGACATAGATAAAGAGATCAACCAAGCACAAAAGGAAATAAATGATATTGCTGATAATCTCATAGGTTCATTAGAACCCATATCGGTAATAGAGTAGAAATTGCAGGCTTCGAAGAGAAAATTGAAAAATCTGAAAAAGATAAGGAGAGATTAAAGTTTAAGGCTAAGGAACTCCAATGTAGATTAGGTTTGAAACTAGACATCCTCATCTCTTTGAGAAAAGAGATTTATGAGGCACTTGTTCCAGGACTTAAGACACTGGAAGAGAAAATGCACATACTCACCGGTACCATCCAAAGGACAAAAGTATCATTGAAGGATATTAAAAGGTTCACTAACAGCCTAAATTTTGCACTAGGAGATCTATATCAGATTGTAACCCACCGGTTACAAGGATCCAGCTGAGAACTACACTCAGTTGACATTTTTGACAACCTTTGTCATTGATGTCAAAGAGGGAGTAGTGGAGATGAGAAAATTAAATGACATAAGAGATCATATGCTCACGGGGAGCACACAATTTCGGAAAACACAGTTTTGGTAAGACAGTTTTGGTAAGACTTTTGGACAACACATTTTGGATACAATTTTGAATTTTTCTCATGAGTGTTGCCATCAATGCCAAAGGGGGAGATTGTTGGAAAATGCACACTCCAATAAGAAATTTTAGGTGATTGAATGTATTGTCATTGGTGGCAACCTTGCAATCCTATGACACCGGTAGGCACTGGCACTGACACATTCTACACCGGCAGATAGTTTACCAGCAGTGGCAAAGATGATTACCGACACCCTAGTTAACAAGATTTTATTTATTGCATAATATATTTAATTGTAATATCTTTTTGTAAGCTAACAGGACGAATTTTAATAGGACTCATATATAAGTATGAGATCTTATAAATCATTTGTGTAAGTAGTAATAGGAACATGTGAATATTAAGGCAGATTTTGGAGTAAGGTTTATGGTTATTTTGTGAGCTTAAACTGGTACTGAACCTGGCATAGCAGATGCTAAACCGAAGCAGTACATGATATTGGATTTGCATAATCCATTTTTTAAGTTAGTGAGACTTCCCTTTTTGTAATTAAGGAGTGAGCTTTAGGCAGTTGACCTTCCTGCACGTGCAGGCCCCTATTGTAAGTAATATTCATTTATTGGCCAGTGAGTGAATATTGTGGGTGACAAATCCCACCGAGTTTTTTCCCACATCGGGTTTCCTCGTTAAAAATATTATGTTATGGTGTGCTTTCTATGTTGTGGTTGTTGTTCTTATTTACTGCACTAATTCTTGTTTACCGGTACACTATTTTGGAATGCAATTTATTTAATAAGATTAGAAAATCTGTAAATCGGCAAGATACCGATTCACCTCTTGTAGAGTGGTCATTATTCCTCATATTTCCTTACTAATTCACAATGGAAAAAATGTAAACTTTTGAAAAGATGTGTGGAATGGCAACAAGCCTCTTTGTCAAATTAGAGATTGGTCATAATTAGATTCTATTCTAAAAAGCCTTTGTGGAATTCATGTAGTTGATTATCTATAGGTAGATTTGTTAGGTTTTTATCGAGTGGTGTCATGGAAGTCTACAGATTTTATTCACATTCATTATGATTTAAAAGGTCCTTTTCTTATATATTCAAATAAAAAAGTTATCATCTTTTCAAATCAAGAAGATTAAATCATTTGGCTTAAAGAAAAATCAGAGAGCTATAATGTAAAAGATGGTTATAACTCACTTATCATCTCTTCTCTTAATAAAAGTTTGCCCTCTAAATCATGTTGGGGATCAACATGTCTCCCTAAGGTTGGTACTTTTCCTTGGTTAGCTATTCAAAAATAGAATTATTTCAAGGATGAGGATACATAGATTGGGAATTATAATTATTTTCCGTTGTGTTTTTTATGTTTTTTTCATTGAATCTACATACTATCTTCTCCTTCAATGTGGATTTTCTCAAAAGTTTTAGTATTGACTTTAAGTTCAATTGGGTTGGTCTTCTCTTTCCTAAATCTCTTAGATCAATTTTAATATTGGGAAAGTATTTATGGCAAGTGCATGTTTACATGCATTTGGGATCTTAGCCCCTCCGTTATCATCTAAAAATTATGGTTAGAAATGAATAGGTGCAAATTTTGGAAAAAAATTGTATTTCTATAGGATATTATTATATCAATTAAACAATCCATTTCAAAAGTAACAATGAGTTTCATTTATAGACATGCAAATAATTTGAACTTTTTCACCTCTTGGGATAATCTACTATTAAAGAAATGGTCTCAACTGAGGCCACCTCTTCAGGGGTCAATTAATTATTATTCAAAGAAGAATAAATATAAAAATACTATGTAGATCCCTCCTGGAAAGAAAAAAAGAAAACTTAATTTTGATGGTGCCTCCTAAAGAAACAGTAGAGAATTAGGTATTGTTGCAATTATCTATAATTTTGATAGTGAAATTGTAATGACATCTTGTAAAATGCTAAATGATAGATTAAATAATTAGTTGAATTTGAAGTTCTAATCCTAAGGATTGATATTGCTTCCAATATTGGGGTGTAGGGTTTGATAATTGAATGTGATTCTATGTTGGTAATTAATACAATCATTAATAGATCATTCTCTAGCTAGAATTTAAATTATAAGATTCTGATTCAAATACAACATTTTGCCTCATATGAGAACTTTTGATTATTTTTGTGAGGCAAAATCCATGACAGATTGGTTGGCCAACCAGATCATTAATGGAGTGGTGTGCTATAGTTAATTTTTTGAAAATGATTTAGTTGTGCCCACTACCTTTTAAATTTTGAATAAGGGTTTTTTTTTCTTGTAGACCCCTTTTTTTTTATTATGATTACTTAGTTTTTAAATCATCATCATTATATTCTATTCTATTGATATACTTTTGTTTCTCTTTTATTGATGTATTAGAAATCACTATTTGGAAAATAATATTTACCATATATATGGAGGATCATTTTCTTATGGTTATTTGGTAATTTGGTCATTCATGCCATTCACATGAAATATTTAATTTTTCTCCTTATGATCTAAGTTAATTTGGATTTTGTTACAGATATCACTACTATTGTGGATGTACATGGTATAATTCATTTTTCTCACATGTTGGTTAAATAGGATTTTTACGATCATTGCTTTCACATTTGTCTCACTTTTATTCCCTATGTAGGGGTTTCCATATACTTAATAACTCTCATATCATACTTTGGGTTGCTTGTTTGATGAGAAATATATCATTTTCTAAGTGGAAACTGATGGCAAATATTTCCTATTTATTTGGCTATATCCCTCATGTTTCTTGTGGTACATTTTTTGTTATAACAAATTTGTATTAGAGTTCTTTGGCATTGTGTTAATTCTATTTTCATATATATCTAAATTTTTATCCCCACTTTCTTTTGGGACTATTGAAATTATGCCTCTTATAATTCTAAAAATTTGGGCAAAGTTGTTGATTTTCACTCCTCTCTTGTTGAGAGTGTGATTATAATGATTACTAGTATAGAATAGTTTAAGAATAACCCTTTAGAAAAAGATATGGTACACCCTTCTGTACATTATCTACATTTTTATTATAGGTACCTAAGATAGGGCAAAAATTTAGAGATAGGTTTTACAAAATCTAGTGTGCAAAAAAGGATAGTACATACCTCTTTGTCACACAAGCATTCGTATTCTATTAAAATAAAAGGCAGATAAAACCAAGGAAAAATAGTAGTTTGATGTCAAAATAGATTAATGTAGTTAACTAGATGTCTTCCTTAACAAGAAACAATTTAACTAGGTAATTTCTAAACCTAATTTATCATTTTTATTGTAAATTATTTATCCAAGGAAATATCATTTTCCTAATTATTCTACAATCACTTTTACCATATTTTAATATTGACTAATATTTTAGTTAATAAATAGAAAAGGATAAAATTAAAGAGACCACCATTGTAATTTTGGTTAGTCTGTATTAGTTCACTAGTTAGAGTTGTAGTTATTTAATACTAAAAATTTATGCTAATTAATATTCCTTATGAGAGACTTTTATCATTTTAAAAGAAAAATTTATATTAATTTTTAACTAAGATGTCTTTAAAACAATATATTCATTTTGTAGTTGAATTTGTGGCTATTAGATGCTAATTATTCAAGTAAGTGTATATACAATAATATTGTTGCTATAAGAAACATATTGATATAGAAACAAATAGAGATATCAAATAAAAAATTTCAAGGCATGCAACTCATATTCAACATAATGGAATAGACTCAAAAAAACAAAGAATCTTATCAATATTTCAACATCATGAAATGTTTACAATTCACTCTATTAGTGTGACTAGGGTTCTTTAGCTATATCTAGTTCCTTATTAGCTATTTTTCCACTATATCTCTCTTCACACTTAGATAAGCTTAATTAGGGACTTTGTCAATTTATCCCATATTGGTTGTGTTTTTAGTTTCTTGGGTGGTAGGTTCTATAGGTACTCACACATTGCTCTCATATGCACATTCTCCTTCATTGTATGATTTTAATTCTCTTTAGTTGAATAAAATTTATTTAGCTCATAACTTATTTATGTTTTTTTCTTTCTTTCATTAATTTCCATTCTTGGTGTTGGTACCTCCAAACATTAGCAAATTTTCAGAACCCATGAGAAGAAAATTGCTTGTACCATTTACAAAACACCCTTGAAATTTTTTTCAAAGTAGCTTACTTTCAAGGCCATAAGGAACCACCATGGAATCTTGTTAACCTCTTATTGGTGAGTGTCCATGACCATTTGTAACTTCCCAAGATCATATTTGATGAGTTTTTGAAGTACTTTTTTTGGGCTTATGAGGTGGGTTTGCTATGTCTACATACTGATAAATTAGCTTGAGTAGCTAATTTCAAATTGTGATATTGTGCTACTGTTTGATCAACAAGTCAAACCAAAAATTTCTATGATTTTTTGTATTTCAATGATCTCCCATGTCAATTTCTAGAGCCCCATACCTTCATTTGATATTTTATCTAGGTTAAAATAAAATGCAATTAATTCAAATTTGTGGCTAGAATAATGTTAAACTTGCCAAAGTAGCCTTGCATCCTAATTTTTATTTCATGGCCTATTGCATTGCAATCCAAAGTGAGTGTTCCCCATGATACTTTGTGAAGATGGTGCAAAGGAGAGTGAGGTGGATTAGTAAGTAAACATGCAAATAAAACATGGAAGCATATGAAATCAAAAGACATAACTCAAATCACATAAAAACATGAATAAAATGCATATACCTCACAACCTTATTACCTCTCCCTCGGATTGATATTGATGAAGTGAAAGCACCCCTTGATGATGCTCCACTTGATGTGCTCCTTTGATTGCTTGATGTGGATTGATCTCCTTTGTGTTGAACAAGATAGATTGATAGATTTGATAGGATTGGATTTGAGTGATGGATTATGAATTTGATAGATTTGAGAGAGGATTAGAAGAGGATGAGAGAAGTAATAGGAATCATCACAATGCATGAGAAGTGGATGATTTGTAAGGATAATAGGCTCCAATTTATAGATTGGAGAAGGCCAATGGAGGACCAAGATTGATTTGATCATGAAGGGTTGAGATTGATTTGAGATAGAAGACATGGATCAAGGGTGCCTTGGGAAAATAAATAGGAATATAAAATTCCTTTGAAAAAGGGGGGAGAAATTTGAATTCAAAACTTGAGGAATTAAAAATTCCAAAATAAGGACGCATTGAGGGATTCAAAGAAATTTGAATCTCTTTGAGAGACTCAATATTGATGTGACATTAGTGGGAATAAAAATTGAGGGAATAATGATAACCATGATTATGAGAGATTCTAGAAGGATTAATTAAGTTAATGAGATTAAGAAAAGTGATTTGTAGGAATTACATGACTAGGCTAATTAATTAGAATTAATTAACTGAGTGGGTTAAGAGGAAATAATTATTGGAGGGACTTTAGAGGAATAGGGGAATAATTAATTTATTTGATAAATTATTTATTGGACAATAGTGATAGGATTAATTAAATTAGATTTAATTGATTCTGAGAAGAATGAGGATAATATAATTAAATTCATTAATTATGTTGATAGGCTTAAATTAATCAAATATTAATTTTAGGTGTCTACATTTTGCCCCTCTTTGATATAGCATTGTAAAATGATGTTATATCAAAGAAGAATAAAACATAGTGGAAGAAAATTATAAGGACTAGTAGCATGATGCCCTATTCATGGGATGGGGAAGAATGACGAGGAGGAAGGATGACGAGGAAGTAGTGGTATGCCCCCTCAAGAGAACATGAGGGTTTGAAGGACATAGGTGTGCTCTCGAAAGGAATTAGAAGAATAAGCGATGAAAGGATTAAGATAATGAAAGAGGGAAGTAGGATGAGTTGGAGTGTTGTGAATGAAATGAGACAAAGAAAGGACAAATAGAGTGGATATCTTGTTGAGAAAGTATAGAGAGCAAACCTATATTTGATATTGCCATGGATAGTCTACACCACTGATTATAAGAACCATGATGATATGAAGATCTGAGGTGTGGACTGATGCTCAATCAAACACGAATGCCTTGCACACAATCATGCAAGTGATGATAAACACTAATGCAGGGTTTTTGTTTTGTACAAGGAAGACCTTAAAACACACCATGCCATGAAAACTATGCCCCATTATACACCAGCCAGGACATACCAAGATATAGGATGATCAAGGCACTCTTAAACAAGTATAGTCCTGGGACACAAGATGAAAAAACAAATCGAAAATATCAAGCATGCAAAAAAAATGCACTTGACCAACTGATATCTCTTTCCAAGAGTAGGATATGGATTTGGATAAGCTGCCGGACTAGGGAAGGAGACGTTTCAATGGGCAGGTGATGGATTGATTGATGGATGACAAAATACAAGTTGGATGTGCAAGAT
The DNA here is from genome assembly GCF_030272615.1 of Cryptomeria japonica. Lineage (NCBI taxonomy): Eukaryota > Viridiplantae > Streptophyta > Pinopsida > Cupressales > Cupressaceae > Cryptomeria > Cryptomeria japonica. Next base: position 86,755,504 of record NC_081411.1, on the reverse strand, counting down.
CTATAGATGAGAGGATTGCCACTTGGATTTGATTAGCAAAGTATGGATGGGTGCTTGGATTAGTCACAAGTCAATGCGAGCTGGGGTAGATGGGGAAAGCTTAGTTTGATGGATTAGATAGGATTGGAAGAAGGATAAATGATTAGATAGGATGAAAAAATGGGGATGGATGATTGAATAGGATCGGATTGGGGATGGGATTAATGATTGAATTGGAAGAGATGGAGAATATGATTGGATAAGATAGGATTGGATTATAAATTGGATTGGATGGGGTGGATTGGTTGATAGGATTTGATTGAATGGAACCAATCACAAGGGAGAACCAAGGATTTGTAAGAGGATAGATGGATGAGGGATTTGTTTGGATAGGAGATGGAGGGAATAAGTGGATGGATATGGATAGGAAATAGAGGAATAAAGGATGGAGGGTAGGGTGATGGAAACCCAAGGACTATGCTGCAAAGGAGTGCAATGCCCCACACTAGAGGTAGTGGAATTAAGGATGTAAGGATGGTGAATAAATATGGATGGTAGAGGATTAAGGCTTGTGTTTTCCAAAGCATGCATGCATATACATTGTTTTTCCTCTTATATGATCAACATTAAAGATGGGAATGGAGGATTTATTTTGATAGGATGAGGGATATGAGATGGAGGATATGGATAGGATAGTCAAGATCAAATATAGGAAAGGATAATGGATTTACATATGATGTAGATGGATGGGAGAATTGCATGGATGAAGCTTGTCCCCAAGTGTAGCGTGCAAGGTGATGAGGGGATTACACATGATGCTTTTTTTCCAAGTTTTCATCATGGTACTTACCCAAGGCACTACAAGAAGTGGTTTTCACCATTGGATGAAATGATTTTTATTTTTTTTTCTTTTTTTTTTTTGAATTTTTGTAGTTTGGATCGATAAGGAAGGATGACTAGATATGGAAGATAGTGGATGCATGAAAGAGGAAGGGAGGACTCAAGCATCTATTTCCATAGATGGTATCCCTTAGTATTTTTTGAAGTGGAGGTATGCTCATAGATGTTGGTAACAATAATTTGGGAGATGAAATGGATAGGGGAAGGAAGATAAGGATTTTGAAAGGATTGGACTAATGGAATGGGATTGTAAAGAATGAATGGTGGATAATGGATGGGGTTTTGAAAAATTTGTGGAATATCAACATTGGCACACACCTTGAAGGGTGGTGGAGTAGTGGGGGAGAGTGTTTTAAATTGGATGGGGGTTGAAGTGTGGATATTGGGAAATAAGGACCCAAAATAGAAGAAGGGGATGATGGAGTTGGGATGGTGGATTTTGGGACATAAGGACCCAAAATGGATTTTGAAGATGGAGGACCTATGAATGGATGGTTCTTTTGGATTATCAAGTTTGGATGCCAATTTTGATTTTACTTTGGGATGCATTGATTCTTTTGGAATCCACATAGTTTTTGATTTTTTCTTTTGGGGCCTTTTTTATTTTTCTTTCTTTCTTTTGGATCACATTTTTCTTTTGAGCATGTCATTTTGAGGGGACATGTTGATCCTTTGACTTTTATGGATTTTGAGCTTTATTATTTTTAGATTGGGAATCCAAATTGCTTCCAATACCAATGGGATGGGTTCATGAGGATGAAAGATTGATGGATTTTATGGATGGGATGGTGGAAAGAGAGTTTTTGGAGGTATCCAAGGATGTGTGCCTTTGTTGATCTTGCTTAGGGATTATTTGAGGTGATTGAGTGGTGGATGGAGGGATGTAAGGACCCAATATGGATGGAAGAGATGGAGGATTGAGCATCGGAACAAAGGGGCCCAAAATGGATGAAAGGAATGAAGGGTTTAACTTTGGATTATAGGGTCCCAAAATGGATACACAAGATGAGGGATAACGGGATTTTGATTTGTATGAGGGAAACTTGGATTTAGGAGGAATAGAGGATGTAACAACATATTGAGCATTATCTTGAGGACTCTCACTATTTCAGAAACAAGATGCAAGTCCATTTTGAGGGGGATGATCTGTGGAAGGAAGATTAGGATCTTTAGATGGATTGGGATCATGACATGGAGATGAAGGGATACTTTTATCTTGACTAGGGAGGGTATCATGAGATGGAGTGGGTGGGGTGATTAGATCATGAGATGGAAGAGGATCATGAAATGATAGAGGAATAATATGATCATGAGAGGAAGTGGAGGGGATGGGATCATCAGATGGAGTGGAGGGAGATGCATCATGAGATGGAGAGGTTTCTATGCTAGCATGCTTTGGAACAAACTTTTGGCATGTTTGGAGTTGTGGGGATTGTGTGATGGAGGCAAGTATGGAAGCTTCAACTTGGGTGGATGGAGGAATGATGGTATCATGAAGTGCAGATGATTGGGATTTGTTTTGAGGTGGAGGTGATTGGGGTGGATGGAGGACTTGAGGACACTTGGCCACTTTGCTTTGAGGTGATGATTTTGTCTCCTTTACTAGCATGTCTGATAAGATTATGGATGATGGATTTGGAGGACGTGGACAATATAGATTTTGGAGGATTGGGATTAGATGGAGAATTGGGATTGGAATTGGATGGAGGATTAGGATAATGGATTGGGGAATTAGGAATAATGATTGGAGGACTATGGAGTAAAGGATTTAGATGGGGAGTAGAGGCAATGATTGCATTATAGAAGGATTGGGATTTAGAGGAGTATGTGGATGAGGGATAATATGCAAATATGGATGGGGAATAAGATGGATTTCCCTTGTCGCAGGTAGAGGAAGGATAGGAGATATGGTATAGATTTGGATTGGGTGTAATGTGTTGAGATAGGATGGATGAAGGTATGATAGGCAAGTGGGAGATTATGGGATTAACTTGGTAGGAAAATTTGTGAACTTCCTTGACCATTTTCTCATACCAAGCTTTGAAATTTTGGGTAGTCATGTTGAGAGTAAAGGATTAGATTGGAATTGGATGAATATGTTTTGGAGGAGAAAGACTATGAAGATGATGCTAAATGAAGATGAGGATTAGGACTTGGCTTGGAATGATGATGGATTAGATTTGATTATATTTGGATTGGAATTGGTTCGATTGGATTGGTCCTTGGATTAGGACTTGATTTGATTAGATTTGGATTGGATTTGATTTGGATTGGAAATGGTTTGATTGAATTGGTCCTTGGATTAGGACTTGGTTTGATTAGATTTGGATTGGAATTGATTCGATTGGATTGGTCCTTGGATTAGGACTTGATTTGATTGGATTGGTTGATCAATTCAATGGATTGGATTGAATTGGATTAGATTGGATTGAATTTGATTGGATTGGATTTGATTTGATTTGATTTGATTTGATTTGATTGGATTGGATTATATTGAATTGGATTGGATTGGATCGATTTCGATTGGATTGGATTGGATTGGATTGGATTTGATTGGATTGGATTGGATTGGATTGGATTTGATTTAATTTAATTTGATTTGATTAGTCCCTGGATTAGGACTTCGTTTGATTGGATTGAATTAGTCCTTGGATTAGGACTTGGTTTGATTGGATTGGATGGATTGGATTGAATTGGATTGGATTGAATTGGATTGGACTGGATTGGTTGATTGGTTGGATTGGATAACCGGATTAGGAAGATAGATGGATTTGATTGATTGGAATTTTGGGGATTTGATTGGACTAGAGGAAGAATGAATATTAGTTGAGGAAGGATGATTGTTTGAATGGATGAAAGTGGATTGGGGAATGGAGAATTTATTGGATAGATAGAAATGGATTAAAGATTTGATGATAACAAGATAAAATTTGGAAAGAGGGATAATTGATTGGTTGTGGGGGATGGACTTGGAAAGAGATGTCAAGTAAAGTAAAGAAAACACAATGGTCAAAAGAAGTTAGATTCAAAATACACTCATGCTCCTTCAAAACATATCCTATGGCGAGAAAAGACAATAGTCAATGGATCCCAATTGGTTTCCCAGCTACACTTACCCACAATGGACACTTAGATGCTTGACCTCATTGGCTCCCCTTGATGACACTCACTTCTCCGAGGCAGCCAAGCATAAATTCCCATGAAAACTCCTCATGGAGAAATTTGTGTCTCTACTAAGGGCCATAAAAATATGGGTGGCTTCAGAGGTCCGACCTCTTGCACCAATGACTAGAAGATTTTTGGCCACTATGCACAAGGTATTTAGTATGGCTTCCCATTAGGAGTTACCCTTCGAAGTTGTGCAAGTGCAATTGAGGCCTGCAACCCAACGAAGCACCAAGAACTTAGTAGTCACACAAGCATGATTGAGATCTCTAGGATCCTACTAAGCACCCAATGTGAGAGTCAACTCTCATATAGCCCCAACCATTGACCCTTTCATGTCAATGGCCTATTTATTATAGTGAGTTGGGACCCCTAGGTCTAGGTGTACTCACTTGGGTTGTTCCCCTCTTACCTTCTCAAAGAGAAAGTTGGGAGGGCAAGCCCGCTAAGGGTAAGCATGAAATAAAACAAGAAAAGGTTTGAGGATTGGGATTTCTAATTGTCTATGCAGACAAGAGCATACTCTCCTACCTCTACACTTTCCTCAAACATAAAAAGCAAGAGTTATTTTACCTCTCATTAAAATCTAGGTGCCTAAAATAAAAAGATTAAGAAATACACAATGTTTAGTCAGATTTCCTTAGGCAACATGCAAAAAAGTGGATTAGTAGTTTGAAAATGAAGTCTTCAGCAAGCATCTTGCAAAAGACAAAAGAATGACAAAAATATTTATTTATTTTTTTAAGTTTTTGAGAACGAGTAGAAAAACAAGAATAAAAACTTTTCTACTAATGGCAAATGTAGATTTGGAGGAAACTTTGATGGGTAAATGGGGTCTGACTAGGTTTTTGCCACTTTCTAAGGGATCGGCAAGCATAAAATGGGGATTTTAGAGGAGAGGTGAAGAAATGGAAAAAACTGTCCAAGAGGGACAAAGAAACAAAAGTTGGAGATGGATAACATGGAAAAATTTGGAGGTGATTGGATAAAGCTAGAAGTTATGGTAAACCCTAAAAATAAAGGAATGTGAGATTTTGGGCTTCAAAAAGTGGAATTTGGGATAAGTTCCTCAAAGAAGGAAATGTTCAAAATGAAATTGTGGGGGATCTAGTGAAGTTTGGAGGAAAACAGAGTGAAGATGAAGAAGATATGGCTTATCCACGTGGTTGTGCTGATTAGCAGACAGTCGTGCTAATGCGTGAGCGGATGCTCTAACATACAAATTATTAATATTTAAACAAACAGATAATAGAAAAATGAAAGTTATAGTTGCGTTGATTATCAGGCGCTCGCGTTGATGTGCGGGGGCTCGCATAAAAAAAACTATAGTTCGCGCTCAAAATTAATTCAAATTTTTAACAAAAATGCTCACGCTAATTGTAGAGTGGTCGTGCTGAAGTGACAATAGAAAGGAAATGGAAATGAGAAGATAGAAGAATGAATAAGAGGAAGAATGAGGAGATAGAATAATTTTTGTGGCATTCACGCTGAAGCCGAGGTGGTCGCACTGAAGCACAGTGAGGCACCCAAATTTTTTTGAAATTTCGTGTGGTCACGCCGAAGCTGAGACGGTCACATTGATCCAGAAACAGTCGCGTTGATGTGCGTGTGCTCACGCTGAAGCGTGAACCTATGAAAAACCTTCACAAAAACCTCAATTTTTTTGTTAAATTCGGGATGTGGGTCCCACCAGGCATGCCAAAATGAAGATAAGGAAAAGGAGCGTGAGGTGGATTAGTTAGTAAACATGCAAATCAAACATGGAAGCATATGAAATCAATAGACATAACTCAAATTATATATGATGCTCTGCAAAAAGGATTAGAAAATCTGTTTGATGGCAACACACACAAGAGCACAAGAAACAAACGTTAGTGTTAGCAACAAAAGATTATCCTAAACAGGCATATCAAGAGAGATATTAAGCATGAAATAGAAAGCATATAAACATAAAATGAAATAGCTAATCAAGATGCTCATAGTTGCTCCTCCCTTGTTCCTCTCCTCTCCAAGTCCCAAATGAGTGTAGCTCTCAGCAGCTTTTTGCACTATGGATGCTTATGGAGGATTGAGATTTAATACTAAGCTTCAAATATGAAATGAAAAGCTAAATACTATGCTAGAGTAGATAGTGATGCTATGAAAAAGCTCTATGCTAATGCCAGTATAACAACAATACTCTAAAATGCTTCTCCTTGCTTGAGGAGAAGGGTTCTATTTATAGAAGAAATGGGGAAATGAAGGGTTAAGATTGAATGGTTTAATCAAGGGCCAAGTTTGAAAGTTGGGGATCCATGTGCACAATTGGCACCAATAAAATGGTGACAAGTGTCAACATAGGATTGGGTTGAGAGAAGAGGTTGGAGGCATTAAAGGCCTGAGAAGACCTCATGGTTATCTAGAAGGTAAGGGTCAAGTCTAAATTAAGATTACCCACTGGATTAGGAGTTAATGCAAGGATAAACCTTTGTGCAAATGATTAAGAGATAATCATGGTCAAAGCATTAAAGGCTTGATGAGACCCTTGGGTTGGGTAGAGGTTGAGTCAAAACAAATGTTTTAACCATGTGGGAGGGTTTGAGGTAACCATTAATGGTTATTGGAGACTTTGGGGATTAAGTGGTTGAAGGTTGAAAGCCTTCAATGGTTATCAAAGACTTTGAGCCATTTAGTGGTTGAAGGTTGGAAGCTTTCAAAGGTTATCCAAGACTTTGAGACATTTAGTGGTTGAAGGTTGGAAGCTTTCAAAGGTTATCCAAGACTTTGAGGGTTAATTTGTTGAACACACAAAGCATTAATTGTTTTTCAAAGACTTTGGAGTCTTTGAGAAGTGACTCCAATTTGCTTAGGAATGTGACAATATTTAGGGGATGGATTAGGCTAATTAGGAAGGGTTTAGAAGAATCTAGAAGGGGTTTAGGCATACAAGTGGATTTTGTAGGAAAATGCAAGTGGGAGAAATTTTGGTATTTTCAATTAAAATAAAATCATTTATTTCAATTAAATGGTGTAATTTGCATTTGGATAAATATTCAAATAAATATTAATTTATTTAAATGAGAAAAATGAAGATAAAGCATTTAAAATGCTTGAAGACTTTGAGGGAAACCATTAAAGGCTTGAAGACTTTAAGGAAAACCATTAAAGTCTTAAGAAGACTATAGAAGGAAGCCATCAAGTTTGAAGACTTTAAAGCCATCAAGTTTGAATACTTTAAGGGAAACCATTAAAGGTTTCAAGTGGGTGAGGATAAATAGGATTTTAAATAAATAATTTATTTAAAATAGTTGTGCAACTTGCTTTTGTAGGAAAATACAAGTGGGTGGAGGATAAAGGTGATTTTAAATAAATTATTTATTTAAAATAATTGTGCAACTTGCTTTTGTAGGAAAATACAAGTGGGTGGAGGATAAAGGTGATTTAAATAAATGATTTATTTATTTAAATGTGAGAGGTGGGATTTTGGGGGATTTAAATAAATATTAATTTATTTAAATGTGAGAGGTGGGATTTTGGGGGATTTAAATAAATATTAATTTATTTAAATGTGAGAGAATATTTAATTAAATAAATATGATTTATTTATTTAATTAATGGTCTGAATTTGGTTAAGTGAATTAAATCAAATAAATTGAATAATTTATTTAATTAATAGGAGAAGAGGGTTAAGATGAATTAATTAAATATTAATTTAATTAATTATTAATTGATGGTTAAATAATCAAATAAATACTAAATATTCATTTAATTAAGTGGACAGATTTATGTGACTACATTTGCCCCTCTTTGAGACGGTGCAGTTTATCGCATCGTTTCAAAGAAAGAAAAATAGGTGTGAAGAAATGCCCCATAAAATGTAAATTTAATGGGTGGTATGCCCCCTCGAGGGATGGGCCGAATTTTTTTTTTTTTTTTTTTTTTAAATCGGGCAATCTCTCGAAAAAGAATGCAAAGTGGAGGGGAGGTAGAATAGAAGAAATTAGAACTAATGATGAAAGAATGGGAGAAAATGGAGTGAATATGAAGAAACAACAAGCCAACGAATACCCTGAGGTCATGCAAGAGATACATAGCAGATGTAGTGTGGGGTTTGGATTGATGCTATACAATTGATCAAAATTGGTTGGACAATCTGGTGCAATCGGTTTAATTGCCCCGGTCAAGTCAAAGCGTGACAGTTGATGTCAGTTGGTCACTTGGACATGATAAAGTCTGAGTAAGTGAATCAAAGTGACCTGATGTGACTTAGACAATTGATGTAATTGCTCGATGAAGTCAAGGTATATGAAGAAAAATACTCGTTGAGACGTAGACAATTGATGTAATTGTCCATTGGATTGTGTTTGATTGGTTGATCAATTGATAGTATGTGCGTGTGATGGATGGTTGTGGGGAATCATAGCAGCCCCGTTGAGACTAGGTCATTATGATAAATGCCTAATGTAGTCTAGGATTACCATGATCGATTACCTGTTGAGACCCGAAGATACTTGATCAGAGTATCTGTTGATAGTCTAGGTGTGTGGGAGTCGATGTATCTGTGCAAAATAGAGTAACTTTCTTGACTTATTGGATGACTTAGGATAGGAAACACAATCCCTCCTATTTTAGAGATGGATGGTGATGAACGTGGCTTGATTAGGTTGATTGGGACATGATGTAGGGTATGTGATGGTGATTATCGAGATGGGGAGGGTGAGGGGGGATTCGATGTTAGATAGAAGATATGGAGGACTAGGACCGAGTCCTATGGAAGAAGATGAGTAAAATAGAGTATGCATTATTATGACTACGTATGCATGATATGCAGCTATTATGAATGTATGGATGGGTGGAATGCAACGAAATGCAATATATACAGATGAGATGAAATGACGATCCATAGTGCTTTATTTTTCATCATTGAGCTTTAAAATGTTGTAAGAAAATACAAGCAACTTGACATAAAGATTCAAGATGACCAGAGTATTTCTTACATGGATTTGATATAGCAAGTTAATACAAGCAACTTGATATAATGGATCAAGTTGACCTGAGTATTGCTTGCGGAACAAACAAGGATTATCTCCTTTCATGCATGACTTGGATCGTCCTCCTTGATCTTAGGCTGATCATATCCTGAGACAAGTTCATACCGTACTAAGAGATAAAAAACCTTTATCCAGTTTGGATGAGGTAGGAGGAACCAAAGAAAGAGAATTGTACCTGCAAACAAACAATATATACATAAAGAATAAAAAATATGGATCCTTGGTAATGGTTCATGCTCATATGGTCGAGGTATACGCTGTAGTCAGCAAGCCGTAGTGATCTATGATTGCATTTGGCATAAGATCATGTAGCCTAGTGAACTTCCTACGTAGACACCATTAGTACATGCCCCAGAACTTCATCGGAAATAATGCGCAAACGATACAAAACAATGCTGAAAGATCCCGATACAGATAAACGAACGATTGTACTCACAAATCAACCAAGTATTTGATAGCTTAACATAATTTTCTTGTCAAAGAAAACGTCATCTTGTCTTTGTTTTGGTAAGGAAGGATGCATCCTTGTTTAAAGACAGGTTTGGATTTGTTAATGTCGATTGTGTGGTTTGATTGGTAAATGGTCATTGTGTGAGTATTTTGTCAATGTTTATTTTGTATCTGATCGGATAAATATGTACAAGGTGTTGCCATATTTTTGTGTGATTTTTGATGGGTTTTCCGATGTTTTTTGGATTTTGTGAAACAATTTTGAATGTTTTTGGTATTTTGAGAGTCATTTTTTAATGTTTTTGATATTTTCTGATGATTGCCTGAATGAAGAGCGTAATGAATCATATGAGACAATGTAGAATCCACTTCCTTCACGAGGGTAAGGGTATTGCCCCCAGTTTGTAGACCTGACTATGAAAAGGTGGGATGCTAGATGCATGGAGTATTTTCTTAATTGCAGATCAAATAACAAGCCATGGTTTGGATGGATGGATGTATGTGTGCATGAATGTGATCGCAATGAGCCTGAAAGATACTGGAGCCATTGCCTTTACGAGTGGCGCCTGTTTGCCAGGTTTTCACCATCGCACTTACCCAAGGTGCCACCGGAGTGGTTGTTCACCGTTTGGATGCATGATTTTTTTCTTTACTTTTGTGAATGTTTTTGTATTTTCTTCAGGACATTTTCTGAATGTTTTTGGTATTTTCTGATGTGCAGTGGAGCCTGATGCTCTGTACACCTTAGGTATAAAACCTTTTGAGGTGCATGCTGTTGATTGGATCTGCAAGCGGTTCTCCTTCTGATGTAGCCAACTGATATGCCCCGGACCCGAATACAGCAGTGACAACATATGGGCCGAGCCAATTTGATTCAAACTTGCCTTGATGTTCTCTATTTGGTTGGTTGCGAGGATTTTCGCGAAGAACAAGATCACCTACCTCAAATGTACGAGATCTAACTCGGTGATTGTAGCTTTTACTCATGCGCTGCTGATAGGCTTTGAGGTGATTGTATGCAGCTTGTCGCTTCTCATCTAGTAACTCTAAGTCCTGAAGACGAGATACTCTGTATGCTTCATCATCGATGAGATTGTGCAATGAAACTCGTAAGGATGGTATCTCGACCTCAATAGGTAAGATAGCTTCAGCACCATAGACCAATGAATAAGGAGTTGCACCTGTAGGGGTCCGAATGCTAGTTCGATATGCCCATAGCGCTGGATTCAATTGAACATGCCAATCACGGCCGGCATCATTGACTGTCTTCTTTAGGATCCTCAATATGTTTTTATTGGATGCTTCGGCCTGACCATTGCCTTGTGGGTAATAGGGAGTGGAAAAGCGGTGTTGGATATGAAATTTCTCACAAAGTTCACGGACATCCTGATTTTTAAAAGGAAGACCGTTATCTGTGACGATGGACATGGGTACACCATACCGGCAGATGATGTAGTTGAGGATGAATGAGGCGATCTGCTTGCCGGTGACTTGGGTAAGTGGAACAGCTTCGATCCACTTGGTGAAATATTCAGTGGCGGTAATAATGAATTTATGGCCATTGGATGAAGATGGATGGATTTTACCCACAAGATCAAGACCCCATTGACAAAAAGGCCACGGTGTTGTGATTGGTTGTAGTTCTTGAGCTGGTGCATGTATTAGGTCGCCATGAACTTGACATTTTTTGCACTTCCTGACAAAGTAGTAGGAATCCTTTTCCATAGATGGCCAATAGTATCCAGCTCGCATGATCTTCTTGGCTAGTGATGGACCACTTGAGTGAGTCCCGCAAATTCCTTCATGTACCTCTTCCAAAGCCTTTGTTATCTCACCTTGTTCTAGACATCGAAGGAGAGTACCATCAAGACTGCGTCGGTATAGGGTTTCGGCAATAATGGTATATCGAGCAGTTTGGCGAATGAAGGTTTTACGTTGGTTATTTGATTGGTTGGGAGGAAGGGTGTGATCGCGGAGATAGGTGTAGAACTCACCGTACCATGGGGATTCAGAACCAACAAGGCAACATATCATTTCAGATTCGGGGATATCATAAGCGGGAATCCAAAGTTGTTCTACCAAGAACTCGTAGCGTGTTGAATTCTGTGGAAGATCTAAGAGAGATGCGATGGTAGCCATGGCGTCAGCAGCTCGATTCTGATCTCTTGGTATCTGCTCAAAAGTGATAGTAGTAAATGATGTCTTTAGATTGTCCACCATTTGCTTGTATGGCATGAGTTTATCATCTTTGGTCTGATACTCATCTGTTGCTTGTCGAATGACTAGTTGGGAATCACCATATACTTGCAATTCTTTTAATTTCCATTGTATGGCTAACCTGAGTCCCGTGATCAAGGCCTCATACTCTGCTATGTTGTTTGTGCATGGAAATGTGAGCCTGTAAGACTTCGGGATGCTATCACCTTGAGGTGTGATAAACAGAATGCCTGCCCCCGAGCCGTGCCTAGTGTATGAACCATCAAAATATAGTTTCCATGGTTGTACTTCTGTGATCATGAATATCTCTTCATCTGGAAAATTGGAAATGAGAGGATGATCGCCTATGAGGGGCGCATCGGCCAACTGATCTGCAATAACTTGACCTTTGATAGCTTTACGGTCCACATACTCAATGTCAAATTCACTTAGAATCATCACCCATTTGGCCAAGCGACCTGTCAATGCTGCTTTGTTAAGTAAATACTTGAGTGGATCAATCTTTGCAATGAGTTGCACCTTGTGTGTTAACAGATAGTGCCTCAGTTTAGTGGCTGCCAAGATTACTGCTAGGCAAGCTCGCTCAATAGGTGTGTAATTGAGTTCATAGCCCACAAGTGTGCGAGAGATGTAGTAAATAGCACACTCTTTTCCTTCTGCATTATGTTGTGCCAGTAGTACACCCAATGCTGTACTTGTTGCTGAGATGTAGAGCAATAATGGTCTACTTGGATCTGGTGGCATCAGCAATGGTGGATTCATGAGATAGTCTTTAAGCGCCTGAAATGCTTGCTGGCATCTGTCATCCCACTGAAAGCGGATGTTCTTGTGTAGCAGGTGTGTGAATGGGTGACACTTATCGGCTAATTGTGCAATGAATCTGCGGATAGATTGAAGCCGTCCTTGTAGTGTTCTTAGCTGACTGATATTCTTTGGAGGTGGCATGTCCATGATTGCTTTAACCTTTGCTGGATCGACCTCAATGCCTTTGCTTGAGACAATGTATCCTAGAAGCTTCCCGGAGGTCACTCCGAAGACACATTTCTTTGGGTTGAGTCGAACATGGTATTGTTCCAGTCTATCAAAGATTTTATCTAAGATGTGAAGATGTCCTTCTCTAGTAAGTGATTTTGCTAGTAAATCATCCACATAATCTTCCATCATAGTATGCATCATGTCATGGAAGATGGTGGTCATTGCTCTTTGATAGGTCGCTCCTGCATTCTTTAGACCAAAAGGCATTACATTCCAGCAGTATGTGCCCCATGGACATGTGAAGGCTGTCTTATGTTGGTCCTCTGGTGCGATCTTTATTTGATTGTATCCTGAAAAGCCATCCATGAGTGAAAGCATGGCATGTCCTGCTATCAAATCTACTATGATGTCGATATTTGGTAGAGGGAAGTCATCCTTAGGACATGCCTTATTCAGATCTCTGAAGTCTGTACAAATGCGGATGCCCCCTTTTGGTTTGCCAACTGGTACAATGTTGGAGATCCATTCTGCATAATCAATTGGTCTAATGAAACCAACATCCAGGAGTTTCTTGAGTTCTGTTTTGACTAGCACGGCAATCTGAGGATGCATCTTACGAAGCTTCTGCTTGACAGGTTTGGCTCCTTTTGCTACTGTGAGATGATGCATGACTAAATCAGGATCAAGCCCAGGCATGTCTGCATATGACCATGCAAAGTTGATCTGACGCTGCTGGAAGAACTCTATAAATTGAGGTTGTTCCTCTGGAGTGAGAAGAGATGCCAGATGTATGATATGAGGGTTTTCAGGAGTCCCCACATTGTATTCTTTGGTCTCCTCAATGAGGATCGTTGATCGTTCCTGTTGTGTATTAGCAGGGAGAATGTCAAACCCTTCATCCTCAGGCGCCTCAGAGAGGTTTTCACCGTTGGATACGCTCTTTCTTTTTACTTTTGTTGGATCAAACAGTGCCACAGTGTGGTTTTCACTAGAAGATCCATGTTTTAATGTTATATTTTTGCAGCTGAAGGGTTTGGCATCCGCCCCGAAGTATGCTGCGCTATTAAGTTCAATGGCGAATCCAGCTTTGTGATCCTCGCTTGGTAGATTATCCCTTAATTCCAAAAAGTCAATGATAGCCTCATCATTTTGGAAGAGGTCAAGACATGGGGGATTTGGTTGGTTCCATTCGATGAGTTCAGGGTGGATAATGGGCATTACTTCATCGATTAAGTTAAGTGCGGGAGATGTATCAGTGAGGGTTAAGACAGTGTGGTGAAGGTCGTTGATGGTACTCTCCCTGTCAGAATCAGGCATAGGATGAGACGTAGGGTCTGTGGAAAATGTTTCCAGCTCAGGTACCCAAGTGGTCTTTATCTGTGCTTCTCCGTAAACAGGGATGTCTTTGCGGGGTGGAGGTGGTGATGTGTCTTCCTCATCTGAAGTGTTAAGTTGCACTGAATCGAATTCCCACTCATGTGAGTCGGTCTCTGAATCACTCTCCAGCATCCGATTGCTATACCATACTGGGATGTCTTTGGAGTTAAACACGGCAGGTGTGATTGGTTTATGTATCCTTGTAGTGATCGGTGCTGCAGGAATTGTGATGGGGTTTAATGGATTTGTCACTGGAAGTATCGGTAATGGTGACTCAGTGGCTTCTGCTGGAATTACTGGTGCCATAGATGTTGCAGCGGGTTCTGATACAGTTGCTGCTGCTATTGGTGTTATTGATGGGATTACTGGTTCGTTTGGTGGGATGATTGGCATTGTAGATGGTTGTGGTGGGTTTGTGAGCCTCGATGGGGCAGTGGGGATAGTGTTTGATGGTGCTTTGATTATGAAAGGTATCCTCTTTGCAGTAGGTGGGCAAAATGGTTTGCTGGGTTTTCCTTTGAATCTGAGTTTAGGAAGGATCTCTTTTTCAAAGCCAAGGCCTGTATTACCTTTGGGCTTGAATTCTGGTAGTAGAGGTTCGTGTCGTCCTTGTTTGCAGTATCCCAAAGCACTCTGACCATCATATCCCATTCTTTGCATAATGAGGAGGCCTTTGCCATATTGTTCCGTAGGAAGTGTAACTTGCGGTTTGTCAGTGGTGATGGGATCTTTATAGATCCAGTCCGCCAGGTCCTCATCTTGTTTCTCTTCCTCTTGACTCTTTCCAAGAATGAAAGGCGTTAAGGCACATGGAGGCGTGATTAGTGGTTGCTGGAGCAACTGCTGTGGTTTACCATGTGTTCTAGGAGAAGTGGGCATTTGTCCCACACAAAAGAGCTGACTCAAGTTGTATTCTCCAGGACCTTCCTCTGCGATTTTCATCTTAAGCTTTTCTTGCTTGGGTATAGGGGTGTTTGAACTAGCAAGAGAGGCGGGATTTACATATGATGTGGAGGAAATGGCTTCCCTATTATTAGGAACAGTAATTTCTGGTTGATGGCTGATATTATGGCAAAATGCAAAGGGATTTGCATCGCCCAGGATTGTGATCTCTGCACCATTATGTGGGAACTTGATACATTGATGGTAGGTAGATGGAACAGCTTGCATGGCATGTATCCAAGGTCTCCCTAATAATAGATTATATGGTAGAGGAAGGTCCAGAACCTGACAAATGATATGCTTTACCACAGGGCCCACTCGGATTGGTAGTACTACAGCTCCTTTGGATGAACGCTCTGCATCATCATAGGCCTTGATGGTGATCTTCTTGCGAGGATCCACTGATTCTATTGCATATCCCAATGCTGTGACCAACTGTAGTGTACAGATATTTAGGCCTGCTCCATTATCAATCAAGACTCGCTTGATCCTGTGTTGGTTGACAAAGCCTTCAATGTGGAGTGAGGCGTTATGAGGTTGCTGGAAGGAAGAGTTATCACTTTCGGAAAAAGTGAGACAAGGTGATGACTTTAGACTTCCAACCATGGCTTGAAATTGGTCCGTGTTCAGGTTTGCAGGGACTGACGCCTCTTGGAGTGCTTGATCCAAGATAGTTTTATGAGAGGGTGACAGACGCAATAGCTCCAAAATGGATATAAGCGCAGGTGTTTTGTCTAATTGTTCCACAAGATTGTACTGCTTTGGGATGGAGGTGGTGCCTTGTGGAGCTGCCTTGATGGTGACCTTGCCACGACGTGTAACAACATTGCAATTTGAGGTGGGATTTTTGAAGGTAATAGTTGCAATTTGTTCACTAGCATCATACAGGTGATTTATAGTGTAGTTATACGCAGCCTGCGTATAATCAGTGGTATCAGTGCCTCGCCGGGAAGTGGAAGGACCCCTTTGATCTTGTGATGGAAGTGGATTCTTAAACATTAAATGATCATTATTTGTCATTTTTGGATCATGTCCTTCAATCTCAATTTCTCCTCGATCAATAAGATCTTGAATGAGATCTTTCAATCGATGACAATTACTTGTCTTGTGTCCTCGTCCTTGATGGAACTCACAATGTTCAGTATCTCGCCACCATGCTGGTTTGACCTGAGGCTCATAGTTGGATAGCTTAGGTAGAGTGATCAAATTCTGAGAAAGGAGTTGTCGCAACACTGTTTCAATGGGTTCCCCTAAGGGAGTGTATGTACGTTTTTGTTTTTGTGGACGAGGTCTTGGTTCATCCTGAGATGTGATGCGACCTTAATTAGGAGGAACATTTGTGTTATTTTGAGGTGGAGGATTTTGTCCTGCAAACCGAACCACAAGTTGTGCATTTTGGATAGTTCGAGCATCCACAACCCCATCGTTGACGATATTCTTATTCTTGTTCCAGAAGTTTGGTTTATCACTATTGAATCGCGGGCGAGGACCATCTTTTGGTCCATTAAAGATTTTGATGAGTCCTTTCTTGATGAGTGCCCTTTCACATTTTATACCCTTGGTGATCATATCGTTAAAGGAGTCTGTGTCTTTGACATCCAGGTGAAATTCCATTTCTTCGTTTAAGTTGGAAATGAAAATTTCCACTAGTTCTCGTTCAGGTAACTGAAGAGAACGTTTGCTAGACATTTGGCGCCAACCTAAACAGGCATATCAAGAGAGATATTAAGCATGAAATAGAAAGCATATAAACATAAAATGAAATAGCTAATCAAGATGCTCATAGTTGCTCCTCCCTTGTTCCTCTCCTCTCCAAGTCCCAAATGAGTGTAGCTCTCAGCAGCTTTTTGCACTATGGATGCTTATGGAGGATTGAGATTTAATACTAAGCTTCAAATATGAAATGAAAAGCTAAATACTATGCTAGAGTAGATAGTGATGCTATGAAAAAGCTCTATGCTAATGCCAGTATAACAACAATACTCTAAAATGCTTCTCCTTGCTTGAGGAGAAGGGTTCTATTTATAGAAGAAATGGGGAAATGAAGGGTTAAGATTGAATGGTTTAATCAAGGGCCAAGTTTGAAAGTTGGGGATCCATGTGCACAATTGGCACCAATAAAATGGTGACAAGTGTCAACATAGGATTGGGTTGAGAGAAGAGGTTGGAGGCATTAAAGGCCTGAGAAGACCTCATGGTTATCTAGAAGGTAAGGGTCAAGTCTAAATTAAGATTACCCACTGGATTAGGAGTTAATGCAAGGATAAACCTTTGTGCAAATGATTAAGAGATAATCATGGTCAAAGCATTAAAGGCTTGATGAGACCCTTGGGTTGGGTAGAGGTTGAGTCAAAACAAATGTTTTAACCATGTGGGAGGGTTTGAGGTAACCATTAATGGTTATTGGAGACTTTGGGGATTAAGTGGTTGAAGGTTGAAAGCCTTCAATGGTTATCAAAGACTTTGAGCCATTTAGTGGTTGAAGGTTGGAAGCTTTCAAAGGTTATCCAAGACTTTGAGACATTTAGTGGTTGAAGGTTGGAAGCTTTCAAAGGTTATCCAAGACTTTGAGGGTTAATTTGTTGAACACACAAAGCATTAATTGTTTTTCAAAGACTTTGGAGTCTTTGAGAAGTGACTCCAATTTGCTTAGGAATGTGACAATATTTAGGGGATGGATTAGGCTAATTAGGAAGGGTTTAGAAGAATCTAGAAGGGGTATGCTCATTCTTTGGTTCCTCCTCATCCAATTTGGATAAAGGTTTTTATTTCTTAGTACGGTATGCACTTGTCTCAGGATATGATCAGAACTAAAAACCATTCCAAACATATCAAGAGAGATTTCAAAAAGCATGAAAGAAGTTTAACAAAATAAAAGAAAGGAGAAGAGCCTCCCTAAGATGCTTCCATGATGCCTTTTGATGCTTCTTCCTTGTTTCTCTCCTCTCCAAGTCCCAAATGAGTGTAGCTCTCAGCTTTTAGCACTAGCCATGGATGCCATATGGAGATTCAAGATGGTTGAATATGATAAGCAAATACTATGCAAGAGTAGATAGTGATGCTATGAAAAAGCTCTATGCTAATGCCAGTATAACAACAATACTCTAAAATGCTTCTCCTTGCTTGAGGAGAAGGGTTCTATTTATAGAAGAAATGGGGAAATGAAGGGTTAAGATTGAATGGTTTAATCAAGGGCCAAGTTTGAAAGTTGGGGATCCATGTGCACAATTGGCACCAATAAAATGGTGACAAGTGTCAACATAGGATTGGGTTGAGAGAAGAGGTTGGAGGCATTAAAGGCCTGAGAAGACCTCATGGTTATCTAGAAGGTAAGGGTCAAGTCTAAATTAAGATTACCCACTGGATTAGGAGTTAATGCAAGGATAAACCTTTGTGCAAATGATTAAGAGATAATCATGGTCAAAGCATTAAAGGCTTGATGAGACCCTTGGGTTGGGTAGAGGTTGAGTCAAAACAAATGTTTTAACCATGTGGGAGGGTTTGAGGTAACCATTAATGGTTATTGGAGACTTTGGGGATTAAGTGGTTGAAGGTTGAAAGCCTTCAATGGTTATCAAAGACTTTGAGCCATTTAGTGGTTGAAGGTTGGAAGCTTTCAAAGGTTATCCAAGACTTTGAGACATTTAGTGGTTGAAGGTTGGAAGCTTTCAAAGGTTATCCAAGACTTTGAGGGTTAATTTGTTGAACACACAAAGCATTAATTGTTTTTCAAAGACTTTGGAGTCTTTGAGAAGTGACTCCAATTTGCTTAGGAATGTGACAATATTTAGGGGATGGATTAGGCTAATTAGGAAGGGTTTAGAAGAATCTAGAAGGGGTTTAGGCATACAAGTGGATTTTGTAGGAAAATGCAAGTGGGAGAAATTTTGGTATTTTCAATTAAAATAAAATCATTTATTTCAATTAAATGGTGTAATTTGCATTTGGATAAATATTCAAATAAATATTAATTTATTTAAATGAGAAAAATGAAGATAAAGCATTTAAAATGCTTGAAGACTTTGAGGGAAACCATTAAAGGCTTGAAGACTTTAAGGAAAACCATTAAAGTCTTAAGAAGACTATAGAAGGAAGCCATCAAGTTTGAAGACTTTAAAGCCATCAAGTTTGAATACTTTAAGGGAAACCATTAAAGGTTTCAAGTGGGTGAGGATAAATAGGATTTTAAATAAATAATTTATTTAAAATAGTTGTGCAACTTGCTTTTGTAGGAAAATACAAGTGGGTGGAGGATAAAGGTGATTTTAAATAAATTATTTATTTAAAATAATTGTGCAACTTGCTTTTGTAGGAAAATACAAGTGGGTGGAGGATAAAGGTGATTTAAATAAATGATTTATTTATTTAAATGTGAGAGGTGGGATTTTGGGGGATTTAAATAAATATTAATTTATTTAAATGTGAGAGGTGGGATTTTGGGGGATTTAAATAAATATTAATTTATTTAAATGTGAGAGAATATTTAATTAAATAAATATGATTTATTTATTTAATTAATGGTCTGAATTTGGTTAAGTGAATTAAATCAAATAAATTGAATAATTTATTTAATTAATAGGAGAAGAGGGTTAAGATGAATTAATTAAATATTAATTTAATTAATTATTAATTGATGGTTAAATAATCAAATAAATACTAAATATTCATTTAATTAAGTGGACAGATTTATGTGACTACAATATAAAAAACATGAATAAAATGCATATACTTCACAACATTTTTACCTCTCCCTCGGATTGAGCTTGATGAACTGAAGGCGCCCCTTGATGATGCTCCACTTAATGTGCTCCTTTGATTGATTGATGTGGATTGACCTCCTTTGTGCTCAACAAGATAGATTGATGGGTTTGATAGGATTGGATTTGAGTGATGGATTATGGATTTGATAGATTTGAGAGAGGATTAGAAGAGGATGAGAGAAGAAATAGGGAGCATGACAATGCATGAGAAGTGGATGATTTGTAAGGATAATAGGCTCCAATTTATAGATTGGAGAAGGCCAATGGAGGGCCAAGATTGATTTGAGATAGAAGGCATGGATCAAGGGTGCCTTGGGAAAATAAACAAGAATATAAAATTTCTCGGAAAAAGGGGGGAGAAATTTGAATTCAAAACTTGAGGAATTAAAAATTCCAAAATAAGGATGCATTGAGAGATTCAAAGAAATTTGAATTTCTTTGAGAGACTCAATGTTGATGTGACATGAGTGGGGATTAAAAATTGAGGGAATAATGATAAGCATGATTATGAGAGATTCTAGAAGGATTAATTAGGTTAATGAGACTAGGAAAAGTGATTTGTAGGAATCGCATGACTAGGTTAATTAATTAGAATTAATTAACTAAGTGGGTTTAGAGGAAATAATTATTGGAGGGGACTTTAGAGGATTAGGGGAATAATTAATTTATTTGATAAATTAATTATTGGACAATAGTGACAGGATTAATTAAATAAGATTTAATTTATTCTGAGAGGAATGAGGATAACATAATTAAATTTATTAATTATGTTGATAGGATTAAATTAGTCAAATATTAATTTTAGGTGTCTACACTTTGCATATTTATTTTCTTTCTCACTCGATTGCAACACCCAATCTACCAATCAGATATTTTTTCAAGATCAAAACCAAATTGACTTAAACCCATTTGCACACATTTTCAGTCTATCCAAATGAAGACATTCCCCCAGTGGTGGCCTCTGAAACCAAGCTTTAGTATTTTTTCAAAGCAGTGATTGAAGAGGGATCAAAGGGTTTTAGATTGAGTAGTTTCAAAAAATGTTTGAGAAGGAAACTTCAAACATTAAAATTTATCACCTCACGCATCATCATATGGATCCATTTGTAATTTTTGATTCTCCATATAAAATTTAGTGTTTGTGCTAGTTTTTGAGATCCAGGGATAGGGTTTGATTAGTTTTCAAAATCAATTTTGAAGACTACCTGAGTGGTTTTGGTCAAAATTCAATGACTTGAAATGTCAAATTAAATGACCATTCACTTAATAATTAAGGTCTAGAATATGTTCAAGTGTGGTTTTAGAGAATTTGTAGGCTTAGTTGTTCGAAAAATAATTAGATTTTCATCCCAGCCCACTAGGGACCTAGCTAGTGTTGTGACCTAGTGAGATCAATTAATGCTCATTTAAAGATATATATGATCTAAATTATTTTAATATAATTAATATTATATCCAAATTTATTTAAGTAGTGAATGGGGTTGAGCTTATTTATATCACATAAAATTCTTGGGCATGTGGAAGGAAAATTAATTAAATAATTTTTCAGAATAATTTTTCAGAATGATTTAATTAATTATTTTCATAATGATATAATTCTTGAATTAATGCTGATATGGTTTAAAAAATTTCAGTGGGACTTGCAAGATAAGAAAGGAAAATGAAATCAAAAATATTTCTAAGGCCCCCATCTCTCCATCCCATGAAGGTTCTTGAGCAAGTAAAAGGGAAGCGAGTGATGGAAGGAAGGATCTATGTTCCCCCTACACCCCTCATAAAAAATGAAAGAAGCAAACGGGAGCTAAGGGATAGAGGTGAAGGTTTTAAATTCCCATTCACCCCTCATGATAGTTAGGGAAACCAAGAATATAGCATGAGAACATGGGTAGGTATGGTGTTTTAGGATTTTATTCTACTTACAGTTTGCAGGTCATCATATGGGCATTGTGGATCGAGGTGTGACTATAGGAATGAACATTTATGGGATATGCTGTCACGCACAGTATGTTGAGGGCCCAAAAGTTTATTACCATGTGTTCGACCCATGTTGATGTTGTTGGTATTAGACATGCCTACAAATATTTAGTGTTGCAAAGGAATTTGAGCATTATTTCATGAGATATTATGCGTACACGTTTTTGGTGTTTGGTTTTATTTGGCATAATGAAGCAAAATAAAACTTTAAGTTTGTGCCAAGATGCATTAGGGGTTGTGCAATAGTGTAGAGAGAGGGAAAAAAAATTTCCGTAGTGTAAAGATGGGAAATGCAAATGAGGCACATAGTAATGATTTGGTATTGAAATGTCCAAATTTGATATGCTATGGACATGGAATCAGTGCTAGAATTGGGGCAGAGGTGTAGCGCAGTTAATATGAATATAAAATGAAAAACACGTTGAAGATTCTTAAAGGTTGTATGTGCATACTCTCTCAGTGGAAAAGTTTCGACAAGTTTGAAATAGGGTGAGCCACAATCAACGCACTCATGGGAACCCTTTACTTCTTAACTCTTGACTTTTGTGCGAGTGACTTTGATTTGCAAGCATCAACAAAATGCTTTTGTGTGAGTTGTACATTTTAGAGGGTGAAGTCGTGTTGATCGTAGACCAATTTGAAGTCTCATGTGGTTAATGCATTATGGGTAGAGGAGTGAATCACTTAAACAAATTCTTCACCAATAGAATCAAGGTAATGAAAAAATACAACGAAGGGGCAACAAATGTTATGAGGGAATCTTTTTATTTAATGCCTCCATTCTAACCCAAACCCACACCTAAGCAACAACGCATTTGATCAGGATGCTCCAATAATGGTCCATTTGAAAAGCTTTACAGACTGATTTTATATCCATAACCCAGGAATATATGTTAATATAAGTTGCATGTTCTACATAGGTACTATCATTTGTTTCTACACGAGTGTTCATCGAATGGCTAGAGTGATTTTTAATTTTTCACATGACTGTTTGGTCTGGGTGTAGCTATTGATTGTGGACTTGATCTCCATTATTTTGCCAAAATGCTATCATGGAGGGTAGGTTGATATATGTATAAGGAGATTTTTGTAATGCACCCATTAGCATGCCAAGGGATGGATAGGGTGGCTATCTTTGCCAATGCATGGACAAGTAGGTGTATTATGAAATACTTGCAAAGTATGCACAAAATGGATGGTGTAAGGAAAACTCTTAAAATTTGCAAACTAGTAATGTGTTCTATAATGCATCTCAATATTGTTTGTGCTTTGGGTGTGCACAATAGTGCTTTGAAGACAGGGTTTGCAATGTTCAAAAGTTATAAAGTAAGGAGGGAGCTCCTAAGAATTTTATACTACATGAGCTATCTTTATAATAATGAATATGATGGTCATGGGTCAGGTTGTGACCATAAATTCTCACTTCCAAGGAAGTTACAAATTCTTCTTAAGTATTCAAAGCTAAGATAACCTTATAACATGCAAGAAAAGTCCAGATTTTGACTCAGTTATGAAATTATACAAACATTGCTTTGTATGAAAGAACTGAAACTTATAAATTAATATCTATGCTCTTCCCTCTTTAAAATGTAAATCTAAGACATTCAAGATACTCAAGTAGCATCACTTGGCCATGTGGGTTCTATAGGGTATTTTACTTTCAAAATGGAAAAAGACAAGATATAAAGGAGACTTTAATAATTAAAGACATATATATGTACAAGACTCCCTTCACCAGCAATCAAGCATGCTAGTAAAGTGACATATGCTCTCCACCAAGTGATTATCTTCACAAGGGCCCAATTAATCATTCTAGAGAAATGGGGATAAAATAGTATATCCCATTAAGTAAAAAATTTAATTCATAGGAAATATTCAAGAAGATTGGTTGGGAAATAGACAATGGTCAAGTATTTTTTATGACAAGGAATTAAAGTGCAATGATTTTTATTTTCAGCAAGGTAGAATTTATTCAAAATCCAAAAGGAAAAGAATTATCAAAGATTAAAGTGTTGCATGGAAAAAAATTTCATCAAGTGGGAAAAAATGATTTTCACTCAAAAAAAGGTTACTTTTTACTCAAGGGCCAAAATAAGACAATTAGAGAAAACTTCTCATTGCTTTTTATAAAAAAAATTTGAATGAATTTTTTTTCGGTGGGAGCATCTGTCTACCGTCGCCGGGCTAGGGCAATCGTGCCCTAGCTCTTCCTTGCTGTGTTTGCATCTGCGTAGGGGGGGTGTACGATCGCGTGGGTAGGGGGGGAGCTGTTTTTTCCTGTTGCAGGTTTTGTTTCATCTTTTTTGGCCGCCGTTCTATGCTGGGACGAGCCTGTGTGGGCTGTGCATGCGGGCGGGAGTTGAGCGATTTGGTTGCAGCGCTCTTGTGATGGGTCGGGGCGGTGTTGGGCCCGATCAGATCCCTTTGCGGTGGGGTATCCAGGGCTGAGAGGGCTAATGGCCAAAGGGGAGACGCCTAGGGAGGTGCCTAGTTCAAAATTTCATGAAGCAGTGGCTATGAATTTGCCAGGTCAGGAAGCAAGGGTTTTTGAAAATGCCCTCTTCTCTCAGAATACAGGGGCTACGGATCCAGGCTCGCCTGTGGGATCTCGGATCACGAAGATTAACGGATGTCTTGAAAGGTGCAAAGATAGACCCAAATTGGTAATTCCCTTTGAAATGATTGCTGAAGATGTCGAATATTACTCTAAACATTCGTTGTATTGCAAGTTCCTGGGTTTAAGAGTTTCTCTCCAATTCCTGGAAAACTGGGCTCAGAAAGTGTGGGAACCAGAGGGTGAAATGGAGGTTACGTTGCTAGCAAATAATTTTTTCATGGTAACGTTTCTTTGTATGGCTGATCGGAATAGGGTTTTTGAGGGTGGACCCTATTTTTATAACCAGGTGGGGCTATTCATCAAACCATGGCATGCAGGATTTAATCCTTCTAAGGAGCTTCCAAATCGGGTTCCGATGTGGGTTCGGTTACCCAGATTTCCTATAGAATGTTGTCGCGAGGATGTCCTCCATATGCTTGCATCGATGCTCGGGAAGCCGGTGGGTCCTTCATCACAAACCTTGGGTAAGAAAGTTATGACCTTTGCTCGAATTTGTGTGGAACTGGATTTGAGTAGACCACTGCCTGATGCGGTAGAGATGTGTGCGGGCTCATATTCCTGGGTGCAACAACTGGACTATGAGACCCTTCCTTTTCGATGCCGTCTATGTCATGAATATGGCCATCTTGTGAGAAGATGCCCAAAGGCCAAGTCAGTGGAACAGAAAACTTCGCCTCCTCCTCGTGATAATCCTAGTATGGACAAAGGGAAGAAGCCTGTTGTTGGGGAGGATAAAGATGCTGAGGGCTTTGTTAGGGTTAAGGCTCGTAATCGGAATAGAGGCCAGAAGCGGACTCTAAGGGAGCGTCAGGAAGAAGATACCTTTAACAGGTTCGAGATCTTGGATGAATTGGGTCAGCCAGAAGTTAATCCTGGAGTAATTATTGAGGATGAACAGGCAGGGGATTCTAGAATGGGGACTATTTCTTCCATTCCTCCTGTTGATTCCCATGAAGAGACTACTGTGCCTATGGTCACGGATGGGCAAACAGGGGTTCAGATGATATTAGAGCCAAATGGTGAGTTGGGGCAAGGGGTAGAGAATGTTTCTATTCCTACACGGACTGCAGCTCTAGAGTCGGATAAGCGAGGTAAATCTTCTCCTCATTTGGGCATTCTCCAAAAAGATGGTAAGAAGGGGGTCTCAGAGAAAAATGTTAAATTGGGACGAAAGAAGGACTTAGAAAAGATCAAGATGATTGGGGAGACATTGGTGGAGTCAGGTTCTGTGAAGACCTTGGATTCCCACTTTTCGACTCCTTCGAAATGATAGTTATCTCATGGAATGTAAGGGGCTTGAACAGCGGCCCTAGACAAAAGGCTGTTTGGGATTTAGTTAGGAGTCATTCTCCTGATGTTCTCTTCCTTCAGGAGAGTAAGGTTTCTGTGGAATGCATGATGAGTATTGCATCTAAGCTGTGGAGGAATGGTCTATGTCAGTGTATTGGAGCTCAGGGATCTTCGGGGGGTGTGGCATGTCTCTGGAACCCACGAAAGATCCAACCTGTGTCCTGGATTTCCTTTAAGTCCTCCTTATCCTTGGTTGCTTTGTGCACTGAGTCGGGGGAATCTGTTCTCTTTTCTAATGTCTACGCTCCTATTGACTTCCAAGGTAAGCTCCTGGTCTGGAATAATATTTTTTTGGTTCGTAGTTTATTTCCTTACTTGCCATGGATTGTTGCTGGGGACTTTAATGCTATTCTTGATCTAACGGAAAAACGAGGAGGTAATACAAGACTAGATCCTTCTTCTTTCTTGCTCCGAGATAATATCTCAGCACTCAATCTCGTGGATATCAAGCCTAGCAATGGCCGCTTCACTTGGAATAATAGAAGGGAGGGTGACAGGTGCATTGTTGAACGCTTAGACCGTTTCATGGTTTCCTATTTTTGGGTGGGTGGATTGTGGTCTTCCAGTTCTGAAATTTTGGATTGGAGAGGCTCGGATCATTGGCCAATTAAGCTTGTCACTTCTTCAGCTCGTCTGCCTCAGAAGCCGCCTTTTAAGTTCCAGCTTATGTGGCTTCGTGACCCGGACCTCTATGGTTGCGTTGCTGAATGGTGGCAGGTTGGCAGGCAGGCTTTTGGTACAGCAATGTATGTTTTTGCTAAGCTTCTCCAGTATGTTAAGTATCAGCTCAAGCGGTGGAATCGACAATACTTCGGAAACATCTACCAGGCAAAACAGGAAGCTCAAGTCGAGTTGAATGGCATTACCAGATTGATTAGGGAGGAGGGAGTGTCTGAATACTTGTTACGGGAAGAAGCTAGAGCTTTAAAAGCTTTGGAGGAATGGGAGTTGAGAGAGGAAATCTTTTGGAAACAGAAAGCTCGGATTGAGTGGCTTAAGGAGGGAGACAAGAACACTGCCTTCTTTTTCAATTCAGTGAAAGCCAGACAACATGGTAATGCTATTTCATCTCTGGTGACTGATAGGGGAGAGGTTATTTCTTCTACTCAGGGTATCCCTGATGAAGCAGTGCAGTATTTTGCTTCTTTATTTAGAGAGGAAGCACAGGGAGACTCTGTTGCAGAGGCCCAGGTCCTTTCCTGTATTCCTTCTTTGGTTTCTTTGGAAATGAAACAATATCTTATGAGTGTCATAACTTTGGAGGAGTTAGAAAAAATAGTTTTCCAGATGAAAAAAGGTAAGGCTCCTGGTCCAGACGGTTTCCCGATTGAGTTCTTCCAGGAATTTTGGGACATTATCAAGTTTGATTTATTGGCAGTTGTTCAAGAATCCCAGAAGAATAAGCAAATGCTCCGGGCCCTGAACTCTACCTTCTTGGCACTCATTCCCAAGGGGGAGGGGGCTAACCGGTTAAGTCAATTTCACCCTATTTCTCTTTGCAACGTAACTTATAAAATTATATCTAAATTGATAGCTGAAAGGTTGAAAAAGGGGCTTACTGTGCTAATCTCCGAAGAGCAAAGTGGCTTTGTGGAAGGTCGTCAGATTTTGGATGGGGTGGTGGTGGCTACTGAGACTATCCATTCCATGGCCAGCTCTAAAGCCAAAGCTATGTTCATCAAGCTGGATATGGCCAAGGTGTATGACAGAGTTCGTTGGTCCTTCCTGCAGAAGGTCTTGAGTGCCTTTGGTTTTGAGGAGGAATGGATTTGTTGGGTTATGAGTTGTGTGGGGTCGACTTCCTTCTCAGTTTTGATTAATGGGGAGCACTCCAACCTCTTTGGGGCCTCTCGGGGTTTGCAGCAGGGTGACCCTCTTTCTCCTTACCTGTTTCTTCTTTTGGTGGAAGGTCTGGGTCGGTTGATTAAAAGGAATGTTGAAGGAGGCTTTATTCAGGGCTGGCAGTGGGGAGGGGGTATTCCTATTCAATCTCACCTACAGTTTGTGGATGATACAGCTTTGATGGGTTTGGCTACTATTAGGGAGGCTTCTAACATGCGCAGAGCGCTAGATGTCTACCTTGCTGCTTCTGGTCAATTAATTAATGAGGGCAAGTCTTCAATTTTTTTCTTCAACACTCCGCCTTCAATTCAACGAAGAATTGCCCATATTCTCAGGTTCCAAATTGGAAGTCTTCCTTTGCTATACCTTGGGATCCCCATCTCTACTGGCAGGCAGTCTAGGGATTCCTGGCAGGTCATTCTAGATAAGTTCAATGTCAAAGTGAACCACTGGACTCATCGTTGGCTGTCCTTTGCTGGTCGGGTCCAGTTACTTCAATCTGTGGTACAGGCTCTTCCCCTCTACAGATGTTTGATTCAGGTGGCGCCGATGAGCTTTGTTAAGAGCCTTGATTCTTTAGCCAGACAGTTTTTATGGGCTGGTAATTTGTCATCAACTAAGTGGAGCCTTATTAAGTGGGAGACTGTTTGTAGTCCTAAAAGATTTGGTGGTCTTGGATTACGTCAATCTTTGCTTTCTGGTATTGCTCTGGCAGCTAAATTGTATTGGCGATGGTGTGTGGAACAGGATCGGGTGTGGGCTAGGATCTTGTCTCACAAGTATTTTTTTGGGATCCCCCAGCGTGATATCCCTCGATATAGCTTGGCAGGGAAAGTTTCGACGATTTGGAATACTCTCAAGAAGGGGGCGGTGCTCATTAAGGGTGGTTTCTTCTGGATTTGTAAGAGTGGGACAGAGGCACAGTTCTGGCATGACTCCTGGGATGGCTACCCCCCCATAGTTTCCCAATATCCTCACTTGAGTATATTGGCCGAGAGGTTTTGCGAAGCTGGTTGGACTAGGGTGTGTGACTTCAAGTCATTTTCCCTACAAGGGCAGGTAGTGGAAGCAAGATGGAAGACTTCAAGGGAGTGGCCTATTCTTGGGTTGGAAGTTGAGTGTGCTGAGCTTCATAACATCCTTTCGGGTCGTAGCTGTAGCGCCCTGATGGATAGTGATGTGTTGGCCTGGTCCCCTAATCCCAAAGGTACTTACACTGTGTCTTCTGGTTATCAGGCGCTGCTCTCTCAACAATTTGCTGGTGGGGAAGTCCATTGGTGGAAGAGAGTCTGGAATAATTTCTCTTGGCCAAAATGTAATTGCTTTTCTTGGACTTTGGCTTGGAATAGATGCTTGACCTAGGACAATATTCAGAAGAGGGGTTTTGCTGGCCCTTCTAGGTGTGTTCTATGTGGTGGGGGGGAGGAAGATTCTCCACATTTATTCTTTCGCTGCCCATTCACATTGCAACTATGGCACTTCTGGTGGGATGCCTGGAAGAGTCAGTGCTTTCATGCATCCTCCCTAGCTAAGTTTTGGATGAGACTGGGAAGGCCCCCTTCCTCGGCTCCCTTCTT
Organism: Cryptomeria japonica; assembly: GCF_030272615.1. Lineage (NCBI taxonomy): Eukaryota > Viridiplantae > Streptophyta > Pinopsida > Cupressales > Cupressaceae > Cryptomeria > Cryptomeria japonica. The sequence continues at coordinate 86,726,349 of NC_081411.1, read as the reverse complement.
GCAGGATGTCTGGTATGCTGGCCCTTTCTTTTTGCTATGGCAAGTTTGGTTGGAAAGGAATCGTAGAATCTTTCGGGGTGAACAATTGGGGATTCAACAGGTTTGGACTAGAATTATGGGAATGGTCCAGGAAACTGTGACAGCTAAGAGTGAGATTATTTTGCCAATGGAGGAAGGCGATGCAGAGATAGTTAATAGGTTTGGTATACAGGGGATATCTCCAGCCTCAGCTTGCGCCAGGAGAGGTAGGCATGTGAAACATAGAGTTCAAAGGATGGGGAAATGGCTCCCCCCTCCTGCTGGCTTTCTGAAAATTAACACGGATGGTTCTTCTAGGGGTAATCCAGGCCCAGCTGGGATTGGTGGGATTGGTAGGGATTCTTCTGGATCTGTGGTCTTTATCTTCTCGGCTAATGAGGGGGTGCAGACTGTTAATAGGATGGAAGGCTTGGCTATCCTATATGCTTTGAAGAGAGCTTATGCCCTAGGGTGGTGGAAGGTGATCTGTGAAGCTAACTCTCAAATTCTGGTTAATTTGCTCCTTCAGAGGAAGATGTCTGAGGTTAGTTGGTAACTATCTATGTTAGTTCAACAGATATTACAGGTTAGCTCTGTAATGGATTCGGTGTCGTTTACCCATATTCCAAGGGAATGGAATAGGGCAGCTGATTGTCTGGCTAAATGGGCATCAGAAGATGTTGATGACCGGAGGATTGATGAGTGGGAGCAGTTGCCCTATGAGCTATGTCAGGATTTGGAGAAGATTCTTGTTGAAGATGAAAGTGGTGTTGGGGAATGAAGTTCTCGTTCTTGTTCTTTCTGTAATCTCTTGTAGTACCTGGGGCTTTGGCCCTTTGCTGTTTTGTACTCAGCTTTTCTAAATTTCAATAAAGTTTTTACCCCTATTTTTCAAAGAAATAAGACAATTAGACATTTCTAATAAATGTGAAAATTATTCAAACAAAAGGAAAATCTAACCTTATCAAGTAGTGATAAAGTGTTGTTCTCAACTATTTTCACCAAATAAGAGAAGGTATGTTTCATGAAAAAAGCTAAAAGGAGTGTAGATAAAGAAAAACTTTAAATAGAAAACATGTGAAGGAAAGAAGAGGGAAAGGGCTAGAGCATTTCTAGAAATTCCAAGTCTCAAAGAAGCTGATGAAAGAGAGCGAATTTCAGCTGCAAGGGTGCACAGAGAAAGGAAGAAAGAGAAGATTCAGATTGAGATTTGAAGATCAACAATAGACAAGAAGACAAATATTATTTTTTTGGTTCATTTTAGGGTTTTTCCTCTATATTAATTCTTCTTTTGCTTCAATGTACAAGTCTAGAATTAGAACAATAGGATGAAATTTCAGTATGAAGTTATTTTTCTGTTTTCAATAGTTCTTTACTAGAATACAATGATGCTTTATATGTTTTTTATGATTCTCTCCTAAATGTATAAGCATTATTTTATGAGAAAAAAAATCAAGGATGTTTTGTTTCATCTCTCCAAATATCTTTTTAGTGTTTTTCTTGTTCTTTGCTTCTTTTCAAGGAAAAGATTAAATTATTTTTAAAAGGTTAGAGAAATTGTGTTGTGTATGTGAATGATTAACAAGAATGGCTGTATTGAAAGTAGAACATAGGCTATTGATGTAATGCATTGATATTAAGAACACATTGATTTAAGTTTAATCTATTTGGGTAGAATATTTGTATGTTGTAGGTTGACTCTGCTACCCTAAAGAAGGCACTAATCATGGGATTTTAATCCAGTTTTTCAGAAATAAACAAAAATATAGTTTCCTTTCTATTCTAGGAGTAGTGTTTAGACTAGGAATCATTCCCAACTACTAACTAAGTATTGAAATACCAATATTTTAGCTAGATTCAAGGTTTTTAGACCTTCTTGGTGTATTTTTATTGGGAATATATGCTATATGTAGTAATGTCACAAGATAGAATGCAGTAGGTCATTTAGACATTGTTAAGAAAGACCCATCTTGGTTTTTCAAAGCCAAATATGTAGGAGATTTCAATTTTGTGACCAAATCTCGTTTGTTGGCTAAATCCAACATTGAGCGCAAAAATAAGAAAGTGGCTAACCTTTAGGGTATAGGGAATCTATTGATTTGGGAACCAATAGATTAGTGACTCTGCTAGGGAAAGACACATCATAAATCCATTTGGATAGAGTTAAGAAAATGAATTTTTTAGCCTAGAAGGTGGTTTGTAGTAGCGTGTATGAAATATTTTGTAGACCAAAGAAGGTTTATGTTATAGTTAGCTTGATCTATCAATGGTGATTTAGATCATTAATTTTTTCACGTAAATTTTGAAGACTTTGTTGGAAGAACTCGAAAACTTTATTTGCATGTCAGAAGAAATTTCTCTATTCAAGGTTACATCAACTAGAGATAAAAAGGTACATAGTTTAATTCTTGCTTCCATTTGTTGAACCTACTATCTTGAATACAACTGATGTTACATTTAAAGGATTTTTTCTGTATTCTAGGATTTATTAGTTATGGGTAGTTTGAATTGATTTATATATCCTATGGGTTCTCCCTCATCTATCTTAGATTGTATTACAAACCTTGGCTATGATCATGCTAGGATTTATCCTAGTAGTATTTCATTGGGTTATGGTTATGGTTTTGTACATTGTAGAAATCCAAACACGCAAATGTGTATGCAATGCCATCATAGAATAATCATGCTATTAAAGGCCTTAACCCAAGTTGACAAGAAGCTTGAGGAATTAGATAGGACAAGTATTTGAAATCACAAAATTCATGAATCCAAATGTGTATTCATATGTGCCAAGATAAATATATTATAGATTTGAATAAAAGGCTAATGTCTCCACAGGGTTTGCTAAAGGTTAACCATGATATGCCTCCCATCCAAACTATTGAACCCCCTACTGAGTCTTTTGATCGACTGTATGACCATTTAGATCTATCATGGGTTGATTATGAAGTTGAATGTATGCCGACTCATATATATAATCAGATGCCTAGGTTTGATGGATTCAATGTATATGAAGGGCTACACATATCCAAAATTTTCATAGTTTCATGAAGAATTTCATTTTGAGGTGAGGATATGTGGATGAGGTTTCTTGCTTGGTCTCTTGATTTGAGAGCCAAGGACACATATTTAATCTCTCCTAATAAATCCTTTGCTTGTTGGGATGAGTTATTGGGTGCTTATATGTAAGAATCTACAGGATAATCTATTGACCTCATCTGAATACTAACAAAGATTAAGAGGCAAGTTGAAGAGACCTGCATTTCTTTTAGCCATAGATTTACAATTTCTCTCTCACAAATCCCTAAAAATTTTAGATACGATATTCTAGTTTGCATTAGTTTATATTTTGAATCTTTTGAAGAAGTTTCTAGTGCATTGCTGAAAGAATTTAGAACAATTGATTTGCAAATGGTATATGAATCTTTAGATATCATGGAGAAAATGAGAGGTGTGTACATGAAGTTTGTTGTCCACAAGTATTGGTGATGATAATAAATATGTTAAAGTAACCAGCAGCTGTGTGGATGCAAATAACCCAATCGTTTCAGCCTCAAACAAAGACAGTTATGTAGTTGAGATGGTAGAGATTGAAGATAATGATGTTTGTAACATTGGTGCTGATGGAAACATTAATGTTTGTGTCTGTCCTCAAGAGGATTATCCATCGACAAATGATTCTAAAAAGAAGCTCAATGATGGAACTCAATTCAGTGTTGAAAAGAAAGAAGGTGAGGAGTGTAATCAGTCTATGAAAAGCCAATGTGTAGGTGTGAGTAGCTATCATGACAATCCAAGTGTAAATTAGGATGAACACATAGAAATATTGGTTTCTATGAAATATTATGACGAACTTTTTAACAAGGATGCTGGAGATTCAATCCCTTATGATATCAAAAAATTTATTTTATGATCAATCTATTGAGTCTTCATAGTTTGATGATAGTAATAGTGTTATTGATCATTATTTATAGCTTGGTAATACTTATAGCACTAATGGAGATCAAGAAGAGGAAAAATAGATCAACGCAATGGTCCCCTAAGTGGTGAACAAATCTCAAGTTTGTTATCAATGTAATATCAAAGACATATAAATGAAAGTGTTTCTGAGCTCTTGTGTTTTTCTCGTGCTAAGGATGACATTTTTGTGAGGCCATATATGACACACATATCTTTGATTTTGTTTCTACTAGTTGGTTAGTTGATATACATAATGATAACATACATGAAGGTGAAGTGTTTGATCGCCATGTTCAAAGTAATGATAGGCTGAAAAAGGGTGACGATGAATCCAATGACCTTGTTGCGTGTAAAGTCTCAGCTCATTGCATTGTTTCCCATGATGATGCATTCTCATTGGTGTAAACCCCAATCTGAAATATTTCATATGGACATGAGTGTTGGTTGTAAACTTGAATAAAATTATCTTTGTGAACCAAGAATAAATTATTATGAGTGCATATCAGACTTTGATAATGCTGCTACATTATTTTTAGAGGACAAAGGAGTAAGTGAACATATGGATAGACTGTAATTTCCTAGTGACTATTCTTGCTAGGAAGCTGGGTCAACTTCTATTACAATATGAGCCAATATATGAATGTTTTTCTTTTCATATATTGGAGGATTGTTTCCATAAGTCATATGGTTTGCAGTAGTTTCTTTTTGAATATTTTCAATATGATATGAAAACTTGTGGTGGAGACATGTTTAATAATACCAGTGGTATGTTTGATTATGAGTGTTTTTATTTTTCTGATCAGCTGGATACTAATTCAATGAAGAATGACAATGTAGTTGAATGTGATCATGCATTAGGTTATGAATGGGAAAAGAATACTTCAAGTAATGATATGTTTCAATATGTGCATGGTTTTATAGTGCCAATTGATAAAGAAAATGTCGAGGATATTGGGTATGACATACTGATGAATGGAGTCAGAGATTGTGCATGCAATAGGGTATAATGTAGTGATGTTTTCAAATTAGCTTTAGTGTAATCGAGTTAAAATCATGTCTATGATAGAGGAAAATGTAGGCCTTTCTTTTTTTATTTCCTTGGGCCATCGCATGTGGTTTGATTCTCAAGCCACAGTAGTAGGTGGCATAGATGCCTTTTTTACTATGTCACCTAATGGAGTAGGCACTGAGTCTGCTCCCTAGAGATTTGAACACTTTCCATGCATGTAAGGGGAATGCATCCCCAACTAGACCAACTGTTAGGACCTCCAAAATTTGGAAATCTTAGGGCGCATGCGAAGAAAATTGCTTGGGACACTTAGAAAACACCCCTGCAAATTTTTTAAAAGTAGATTACTTTGAGGGCCAGTATCTTCACATCCTCTGATTGTTATAAGGAACCACCATGAAATCTTGTTCACCTCATATTAGTGAGTGTCCATGACCATTTTTAACTTCCCAGAATCATATTTGATGAGGTTTTAATTACTTGTTTTGGGGTCTTAAGGTGGGTTTGTTGTCTAAATACTGATAAATTTACCAAAGTAGTTGTTTTCAGAATGTGATATTGTACCACTATTTTATCATCATGTCAAAACAATAATTTTCTTTTATTGTTTGCATTTAAATGATCATCCATGTCAATTTATAGGGCCCCAAGCCTCCACTTGATATTGAATGTAGGTCAAAATCAAATGCAATTTATTCAAACTTGTGGCTAGAATAGTGTTAAACCCTCCAAAGTAGCCATGCATCCTAACTTTTATCTCATGGCCTATTGACCTGCATGCCAAAGTGATCGTTTCCCATGATTCTTTGTATATTCATGTACTCCCTTGCCTAGTTGCAATACCCCTCTATCAGTTTGATATTTTTCAAGATCGAAACCAAACTAAATTTGTAGAGATTTAAGTCAATATGATCCAAAAAGCTCTAGAGAAGACAATTTTGGCCATTAATATTTTGTGCATCTAACCAGTTCAAGTTAAACCCCTTTGCACACATGCTCACTATATCAAAATTCGGCAATTCCATTACTGACATACTCTAAAACCAAGCTTTAGTATTCTTTCAAAGCAATGATTGAATAGGGTTCAAAGGGTTTTAGAATGAGTAGTTTCAGAAAATGTTTGAGTAGGAAAATTCAACCATCAGAATTTCTCAGTCTAGCATCATCATGTGACTCCATTTGTAATTTTTGATTTGCCATATAATATTCAGTGTATGTGTCAGTTGCTATGATCCAAGGATAGGGTTTCATCAGTTTTTGAAAGCAATTCTAAAGGCTACCTAAGTGGTTTTCGTCAAAAGTCAGAGACTTCAAACATCAAATTAAAATGACCACCTGCTCAACCTTTCGGGTCTAGAATATGTTTGAATGTGATTTTAGAGTATTTCTAGGGTCAGTTGTTCAAAAATAAAAAAAATTAAGTAGATATTTTATTTAAATTATTTTGATTTAAATAATACTATATCCAAATTTATTTGGACAGGAAAGGAAGATGAGATTATTTAAATCACATAAAAGACTTGGTCATGTAGAAGGAGAATTCATTTTTCAAATTATTTAGTTTAGAGTCAAATAAATGTATTTATATCATCTTCATAATGATTTAATTCTTGAATTAATGCCCATATGGTTTTAAATATTCTAGTGGGGCCCTCAAGAAAAGAAAGGAAAATGGATAGAAAAATATTTGTAAGGTCCTCATCCCCCCATCCCGTGAAGGTTATTGAGCAAGTAAAGGAGAACCAATAGATGGACCTAGAAGGATATAGGGGAAAGGACCCAGTAGTTGAGCATGTACCAATTGTTGTGAGGGTTGTTGATACCTTTTGTTCCAAAAATTGAACAAATAAAACCTATTGTTTGAAACAAAAAATATCAACTTTTGTTAGGAAATGTACCAACAATTGTTAGGAATTGTACCAATAGTTGTTAAGAAATGTACTAATATTGTAAAAAGTAACCAATTAGGTGATGCCATGTTAGCTGCACAACTATTGTGGTCTCTTTTGCATGCTTATTGGTCTCACATTTTTGGGGGGCTGTTTTGGACACCTTGGCAAAAAGTCTATTGATGTGGCATCATATTTGATGATGTGACCCTGAAACCTTAGTTATAAGAAGGGGACTTGCCAAGTAAGCTGCTATAAAAAAATTGGAGTGATTTGAAATTTCCAAGTAGGATTTTGAGAAGCGCGAAGTTAGGGTGCACAACTACTGGGTCCTTTCCCCTATGTTTCCCCTTCACCCCTCACAAAAAAGAACCAAACAAAAGGCAGTTGAGGGATCTAGAGGGGAAAGTTTTAAATTACTGTCCACTTCTCACGATAGTTAGGGCAACTAAGAATGTGTAACACGGTAACACTGGGAGGTAGGGTGTTTTAGGGTTTTATTCTAGATACAGTTTGCAAGGTCATGACTTGGGTGTTGTGGATCAAGAGGCAACTTTAGGAATGCACAATTAAATGATATTATCTAATGCACAATATTTTGAGGGCTGAAAATTTTCCTACCATGTGTTCAAGATGTGTTAATGTTGCTGGTATCAGAGATGCTTGAAAATATTTAATGTTGCTAAGAATTTGGGCATTATTTCATGATATCTTTTGCATACATTGTTTTGGTGTTTGGTTTCATTTGGCATGATGAAGCAAAATAAAACATTTTATGCTAAGCTATATAAGGGTTACACAAGAGGCACACAATAAGGATTTGGTATTGAAAATGTCAAAATTTGATATATTATGGAAATGGAACCAGAAATAGAATTTGAGCAGAGGTGTAGTGTTGTTAATATGAAGCCTTCAAATCATGTCATTTGGGAGAAGCTAGCTCTACTTCCAATCTCCCCAGGTCGAAAGGTAAAATTTTCTTTGATTCTCAAGAACCGCATTATCTTTATTTGTAATGGTTTGGACACATTGATATGGTGCCCTACAAAGAATGGAAAATACTCTATCAAGGAAGGGTATAAAGAAATTCATCAAATGTTTATTCAATCCTATTCACAAAGAGCCTACAATTTCTGTTGGAATAATAGTGTTCTTCCCAAGGAAGGGATGTTTGCTTGGCTTGCTCTACATAAGAGAATACTCACCAATGAGAGACTTGTTAAATTGAATATTGCACATCCATTTTCTTGTGTACTTTGTGGTGAACATAGTGAAACGTTAGATCATCTCCTCCTCCAATGTGATTTTCCTCACTATTGTTGGATGTTCATTCTTGATAAGCTTTCCTTTAGAACACCTCTTCCAAATAATGCATGGGATTTGTTCCAGTCATGGCCAGTCTTATACTCATCCTCTCTTTTTGCATGTATTTGGAAAGTGATCCCATCCATAGTAGTATGGCCACTTTGGTGGGAAAGAAATAAGCATACTTTTACAAAGCAAACATCTCCTCTTTTTGAAGTTTTCAATTATATTGAAAAATTAGTATCAGAACTGGTTAATGCTCAAGTTTCAAATCAGTTCAATTCAAATAGGGAATTTACTTCTTGGGATGGTCAAGTTATTAACTACTCGAAGGGCATCTCTATTCTTGTATCACCTTGTCTTCCGAGAGTGAGAACTAGTAAAATTGATAGAAATAAAGTGAAATGGTGTCCTCCGGATTCAATGCATTTCAAACTAAATTTTGATAGCTCCTCTAAAGGGAACCCAGGTGATGCAGGGATTGGAGTATGCATAAGGGATCACACAGGACGTGTTTTAGCTTTGAAAGCAGCTTTTATTCTCCCAGGTACTAACAACTTTGTAAAGGCATATGCTTTACTTGAAGGTATTCTACTAGTAAAAAAACTAAACATCTCATATATACACATTGAAGATGATTCATCTATTATTATCAACACTTGCATAAAGAGAAATATTAATAATTGGTAGATAAGATATTTAATTGAACAAGCATGGACACTAATTGATACATTTACAAACTTCACCATTTCACATGTGTATAGAGAAGGGAACAGGGTTGCAGATCATTTGGCAAATATGGGAAGTTCCGAGGAGGAACTTAATATGATGGGTCCGAATTTTGATTTTGATTCTTATCCAATTCTTAAGGCAAAAATTTTGGAAGATATGGGTATAGGATAATATTACATATAGCTATATAGTGGTCTTTTTCATAACGATATAAATTGGTATGTGTGATATTATAAGTGTAGGGTCCTATGGTTTTGCTGCATCTATATATTGTGAAGGGATATCGATTTGAGAAGTGTGCTGGATTGTAAGTTCAATAAATTCATAAGTGAGACAGATTATGGACTGCTATGTAAATGTGCATGCTCTCGTGATGTTTTGGTCTAGAATGCACATCTTGTTCAATACATTCCAGAAAATATTCGATACTATGGGATGTTTTATGGCACTCGGTATTCTGGACACTATAAGATATTGTATTTCTTGGCATATTTGAGATTTAAATCTCACAACCTTTCTATGTATTGTAGAGAAAGGATCGAAGTTTTTCTTACTGGTTCTTTTCTCCAGGAGCTCTTTGAATCAGCTTTATATAATAAAATATATTAAGTGGCACCGCCACCTTGTTTTAAAAATAAAAATAAAAAATATGAATGCAACATGAACAACGCATTGAAGATGTTTAAAGGATCTCTGTGTGTATTTTGTTAGTGGTGAGGTTTCAACAAGTTTGGAATAGGGTTAGCCACAGTCAACACACTCATGGGAGCCATTTGTTTCTTAACTCTTGGCTCCTATGCAATTGACTTTAATCTATAGGCATTGATTAATGATTTTGTGTGAGATGTGCATTTCTCATGGTGAAGTCGTGTTGAACTTGGACCGATTCGAAGTTTCATATGGTTAATGCATTATGGCTATAGTAGTGAATCTCTTCCTTCAGAATTTTTTTTACCACCAACATCTTGGCAATGACGAAATGCAACAAAGGGGAAACAAATATTATAAGGGCATCTTTTTGTTTAATTCCTTCTTTCTCACCCAATCCCACACTTGAGCACCAATGCATTTGATCAAGATGTTGGAATAATAGACCATTAGAAAAGATTTGTAGACTGATTTTATAGCCATAGCACAAGGGTATTTTTTAATATAAGCTTCATGTAGTGCACAGGTGTTGTCGTTTGTTTCTTCATGAGTGTTCATCGAATGGATGGAGTGATTTACAATTTTTGACGTGACTATTTGGCTCAAGTGGAGCTAGTGTTTGTACAATTGATCTCCACTATTTCCGCAAAATGTAATCATGGAGGGCAGGTTGATATGTGTATAAGGACATTTATGTAATGCACCTGTTAGCATGCCAAGGGATGAATAGGTTAACTGGGTTTGTCAATACGTGGAGTAGCCAGTGTATATTGAAATAATTGCAAGATGTGCAAAAAAATGAATGTTGCAAGGAAAAGTCTTTAAATTTGCAAACCAAGAATGTCTTCTGTAATGCATCTAAAGATTGAAAGAATTGTTCATTCTTTGTGTGTGCGCAATAGTGCTTTGAAGGTAGGGTTTGCAATGGTCAAACGTTATAAAGTAAGGAGGGAGTTGCTAAGAATTTTATATTGCATGAGCTATCTTGATGATAATGAATATGATGGTCATGGGCCAAGCTATGGCCACAAATTCTCACTATCGAGGAAGTTACTAAGTCCACATGGATATTGAAATCCAAGATGACTTTGTCACATGCAGGAAAATTCCAAATTTTGACCCAGATATGGAATTCTACAAATATTTCTTTGTATGGAAGAAGTGAAATTTTTTTGAATCAATATCTTTGTTATTCCCTTTGTAAAAGTTAAATCTAGGACAGTCAAGAAAATCAAGTAGCATCACTTGGCCATGTGGGTTCTATGGGGTATTTTAGTTTCAAAATGGAAAAAGACAAGATATAAAGGAGACTTTAAAGATTAAAGACATGTATGTAAAGGTAGCTTTGCCAGCAATCAAGCATGCAGTGCAGTGAAATATGCTCTCCAGCAATTGATTTAGGCACCAACACTTGCATGGCTTCTTAGCCAAATCTTGGATCTTGAGATAGTATAAACATAGAGAATAACATTCTTAATAAACTAAATCTTAGATAAAAAAACTAAAAATGCTATGATAAAAAAAGTGGGAATAATGTTACTTACCATTAGTAATGTGATACCATGAATAATTTTGGAAGAGAGCATTTTTTTTTTATCAGTAAAGGCAAAGTCAGATTATATTAAAAATATATAGAATTTACAGAGCAATAGTTTTTAGCAGAGTTCAAAAAGATGCATCCAAATTCCTTCTATTAGAAGAGAAGGAATACAAGCAAGCATTCCATATGAATGTCTGAGGAAACCCTTTAAAACAAGAATTTAAAGTCTAAATGGTAGAAGCTTACTGCCCTATTAACAGGGATTATAATGAAGTAATAAAAAACCGCTCGAGAGACATAACAAAAAACATAAGGTAGCTAGAGGGGCCTAGCTTGCATTTTCCTTTTGAGCTTCTAATGATAGATGCTCCTTCCTCGCATGTCCATAGCCTCTGGTCAGAGGGCGACCTCTACCAGGGCCATTTCTAGACCCGCACCGACCCCTGCAAGCATATTGAAACAAATAGGAAAGGGCATAATTCACTAAAACACAAGTAGATTTTGTAGAGGAAAAAACTTGGCAAATAGTTTCTTCCAAGGCAAATTAAGAGGAGAAGGCTCCATTGACAATAACTATCATATTATGTATAAAAAATATATTTTACTTTATTAATGAATTTTAGGCTATAAATACTATCCATTTTAGCATACTGAGAATGATGGGCTAGCAAATGTGATCATAAGATTTATAAAAATATGACTTGAAAATTAGAGAATCTTCAGTAGATTATTGATATAATAACCCTAACTAAAATATTGAATTAGATTTCAACATTCGTTATCTTATTCTATTAAATTTCTATGAGTAGATTGAAATATATCAAACATTTTCAAGAAAATGGTTATATCATTACTCATGGAATGCTACTAAATTAACATAAATTGATATGTGAATAAATATTCATATTTACAACATATAGAATCATATATAATTTTTCTATTATAAATTGTTATTGAGCAAAAAAAAAATTCTGCAATATATTACTCCACACTGAGAATAATATGGTAGCAACAAGTACACTAGAACAAAACTATCTTCAAAGAAAATTCACCAAAATTATGTTCAATATTCTAAAATATTTAATATTTATTTTAATATGAAATAGCAAAAATATATAATTTATAAATGTTATTTAAAATACACTAAAATTGGAAATGCAAAATCACAAACTATTAGAACAAACTAAAAAAATTTAAACCAATTTGCACAATGAAAAACTCTAGATTATCTTGCATCTAAATGAACATTTAACTCTCAGTTTTAGTCCATGTGGAAACCCTTAAACTTCTATTTTTAAGCCTCCTTCTACAAAGGTTTGACAAGCTCTGAAGAACAACAAAGATAATTATCAAAACAACAAGTCAATGATCAAAATGGGAGCCACAACCACTTTAAAACTAAATTGCATCTTAAACATAGATTTCGATGCCCAAATCCCATGCCAATAGAAGAAGATGCCTTGTATGCCAATAATCTAACTCCTAGTGCCATTTATCGTTTACCTCCTAACAATTCCCTTTGCAACTTGCCACTTGTTCAAAGTTATCTTATGTTTCCAAAAGCCACATAACATTCTAAAAGATACTTTCCAATTTACCCACACCATAATTGAGAAAGTTATTTACTTGTAATTTTCTTTGATGCATAGATATTATCTCTGAGTTAAACACAACATCAAAATAGATGAGTTTTTGTGTTATCTATGCCTCCTGATTTACTATTTTTGTATAACCAAACTTACTATAAATAGTGAATTCTATTTTCTAAAATGCGAAATAGTACCTAATCCCATTTAATAGTATCCTAAAAAATAACCAAGCTATATAGGATAAATCTACCACAAGAACTATTTTATTTTGGTTGTACAATATGTTTGGTGTTATATTTCATTGGATGAGTCAATGATTTGGAAATGATTTTGTAAGAGGTGTTAATTAAAGTAATAGATTGTCATCCATTTTCATTGTCTAAAATGATATATTCAATAGTTTAAGATGAATCTATGATATATTTTTTTCTCTTAAAGATTTAATATTTATTATGTTTGTGTTTCAAGAATTGAAATAAAAATTTAGATCCTATTTCTTGATATCTTTAACTATAAATTTTCACTAATAGTGAAGTGTATATATAAATAAATTAATGTGAAATTATCAAATAATAATAACAATAAATGTTTTTAAAGTTTCCATATAAAACAAATATATTCAACATATTGTATAATTAATATAAATTTCTAAATTGATAATGAAATAACATTCAAGATAATATTTATTTATTTTCAATAAAAGTGGATTATTCCACTAAATTTTTTTATTAATTTTTTTTATTTTTTACATAGGATTCAAAGAGCATACCAAAGGAAGAACCCTGGGAAGAAAACCTCTGGTCACAGCTCATAAAATAAACCTATAGTATGTAATGGATCAATTTATACATCCTGCACAAAGCCACATACAAAATGTGGTCACAACACATATAATATCAGTTTTGCATAGAGCCCATATGACAATTTGCCAAAAAAACCCATCGGATAATTTTCAAATGTAGACTCCATAGCTACTATCAATGGAAGAAGACAAAAAATTTCAAAGCCCTATGCCAAATCCCATGAGCCAAAAACCTTCCTGCCAAAAAAGAAAGTATCAAAAAACCTTTGGAAAAACACTATTATATCAAATACCATGACCTCAAACTCTTCTCTAGACAACAAACATGAATACTTGAAATGAAAGGGGAAAGCGTGAATAATTATCATCATAAAATTTTACATCGACGTTACTCAAGAAAATCATATGACTATTGTTGCAAACCTTCCCATACCCTAGAAGGAATTTCCTCAAATCTCACCTCTCACTAAAGCATTGCTATCAATGGCTGAATTTGCCAAATAATCTGCAATCTTATTAACTTCTTTGTAACAATGGGATACCAAGAAAGATTCAAACAATTCTAATTTTTGTAAAATGGGATCAAGTATATACTGCAAATTCCAACAATTCGATTTCTTTTTCATAACACATTGAATAATCACCATAGAATCACCTTCAATTATTAAGTCTTGAATTCCCAAAGAGATTTCCATATCCAATCCAAAAGACAAAGCATGAAATTTCACATAATTGTTAGTTTTAAAACCAATAGCATGACACTTAGCTTGAATAAAATTTGCATTGTGACCATAAATTACCATGCCTACCCTAGCCGGCCCAGGGTTACCATGAGAGGCCCCATCAAAATTCAGTTTAAAGTGCCCCTGCGGAGGAGGTTTCCATCTAGCAGAGCATCTCTTACCTATTGCATCATTCTTTTTTAAAATTGAACCATGAGAGGGTAAAACTGACAACAACTTCCAAACTCTAGTTACTCTACTATCCCAGTGTGAAAAAGAAGTAAGATTTTCCAAATTCTTATAAATAAATGACAAAGCAACCTTAGAGATTGAAGACTCAATTTTTAATAGAACCTCAAACATAGGAGACCTTGTTTTTTAAATATCTTGTTGTTTCTCTCTAGCCAAACATTTCAAATCACAATAGATGGAGATATGATCCAAAGGCATGCATAAAAAGATGAGGCAAACATAAAGGGCCAAGATCTAAAATGGGAAATGAGATCCTTACCAATAACAAAGGATATATTTAACTTCTCAAACAACCACTGCCAACATTCATAAGCATAATCACAATGTAGGAACAGGTGTGAAGAAGATTCCAAATTTTTGTTACAAAGGACACAAGGGAAAACAATAGTAATACCAAGCCTATCTAGTCTCATACCTGTAAGGAATCTATCCTAAACTGCCAACCAAGCAAAGGCTCCAGCTTTGGGAGGATAGGCTGAATGCCAAAACAACTTATAAGGTGAAGAAGACAAATCTTTAGCAACCATAAGAGAGTAGTAACCATCTTTAATAGTGTACTTACCAGAAATATTATTTGTCCAAATAAGATCATCCTCAAAATCATAAAGAAATACAATTCCATCCCCCAAAATCTTTTCAAAATCTAATTTCATGCTTTGATCAACATCTAAGAAATCGATCGACTTCCATCTAGCTAGCTTAAGGGGTCCACTAGTCACAATTTCAAAATAATCTGCTACAAAAACACCCCAAAGGGAGGAAAGAAAAATGATCAGAGGAGACCAATCCCTAATATTCACCAAAGGTGTGTGTCCATTCCATACTTCATCCCAAAATCCGACCTTTCTACCATTATGAACAATCCATGAGAGATGAGGCAAAATAACTTATCTACATTTACAAAGGAAATTCCAAATAGTAGAACCTAAAGGCAAATTTGAGACTTTAAAAATGTACTCTCTTGGTCCATTATTTAAATATTTGGCAAACATAATCTGTGCCCATAAGTACCTAGGCTTGTCATATAATTTCCAAACCAACTTAGCACCTAAGCCTAAATTCTGATTCTCTAGACTCCGAATTCCTGTTCCCCTAAGTTCCTTAGGCAAACATACCTTATCCCATGCAACTAAAGGGAGTTTCTTCTTGTCATCTTTATTATTGTTCCAAAGAAAATCTCTAAGAGTATCCTGTAAACTAACAATGGTTGCTTTTGGAGACTTCAAAACAAACATGAGATAAATGGGAACAACATTCAAAACATACTTGATGAGAACAATTTTACCCACCAAAGTTAACCATCTATGATTCCATGAGAGAATTCTTTTAGAAATGACTGAAATAATCTTATCCCAAAACCCAATCTTATCCTGTTTAACAAAGAAAGGAATCCCAAGGTAAGTACATGGAAGATTTCCAGTCTCAAATCCCCAAAAGGATTGCAACCTATGGTGAACTAGTTGTGATGTATTAAGGAAAAAAATCTTTGATTTATCACCATTCACTTTCTGACCAAAAAATGATGCATAATTTTGTATTATTCCTTTAATCACTTTTTCCTCAACTAATGAAGCATGTCCAAATAATAGAGTATCATCTGCAAAGAGACAATGATAAATACTTTGGGGAATATTCTGAATCCTCATATCTTTCCAAAGCCCCCCCACTTTAGCAACCCTAATAGCCCAACTAAAGGTTTCAGCTAGGAGAATAAACAAAAAGGGAATAAGGGGATCTCCCTATCTCAAACCCCTAGAGGAAGTGAAAAAACAACAAGGAGAACCATTAATTAAAAGCAAGAATCTTGCAGAAGAAATACATGCATGAATCCATTTGACCCAGGCCTTGGAAAAACCTAACTTCTCAAGAACAACACATAAACCCCTCCACTCTACTCTATCATAAGCCTTCATCATGTCTAGTTTAAGTATCATGGCTGGGGCTCTTTGGGTGGAAATATAATG
Organism: Cryptomeria japonica; assembly: GCF_030272615.1. NCBI lineage: Eukaryota > Viridiplantae > Streptophyta > Pinopsida > Cupressales > Cupressaceae > Cryptomeria > Cryptomeria japonica. The sequence goes on along the minus strand of NC_081411.1, from coordinate 86,709,919 downwards.
CAACACCTCGTGTGCTACAATTGCACCCTCTGTCATCTCCCTTCCAGGAACAAAACCACCTTGCTCCAATGAAATGATCCTAGGTAGAATTTTTCCCTACCTAATGGAAATTGCCTTCATAAATATCTTATACAAAGTATTACATAAAGCAATGGGGTGGAAGTTACATTGCAATCATTGTATTATTAAGTTCTTTTAAAATGGACCTATTTCTCCTAGATTCCTCGAGAGCCAATAAAACATCATTTCCCACAAAATCCTAACATTTCTGAAAAAATAAAGGAGTAAAACCATCTGGTCCCGAGGCTTTATCTAGATTCATGGCAAAGACAACATTCTTAACTTCTTCTAAGGAAAAGGGAGACATCAACATCTTATTGTCTTCCAAAGATACTAAAGGAGGAATATTAGATATAATATCATTGCTGAGATTTCCATTTTCTGAAGATAATAATGACTTAGAAAACCTAACTGCCTCTGAAGCAATGTCCTCTGGCTCAGTAAATAAATTCTCATTCTGACACGGAATACAAGATATCCTATTCTTACATCTTTTAATCTTAGGTGAAGAATGAAAAAATTTTGTCTTCCTGTCACCATCTGAAAGCCATAACTCTCTAGATTTCTGTCTGCAATAGATTTCCTCTCTAGCTAACACCTCCTCAAGCTGTAATTTTAGTGACTTCAATTCATCAAAAACTTGTGGCACCATACCATGTTGAAGCACATGAGTATTAAAACACTCAATCGTATCTTGAATCCTTTGTTTCTCCTGAAAATGTTCTTAAAATGTGAGATATTCCATTCCCTAATATTCAATTTCAAATAACTTAACTTCTTAGCAATCTGAAACATATGAGACCTAGAACAAAAATGACCAGAATTCCACCATTTCATAAGCAGAGGCAAAAAGGAAGAATCCCTAAACCACATGGGCTCAAATTTAAATGGAGACTTAAAGAAGTCCTATCCTCAATAACTGAAAGGGAAATTGGAAAATTATCAGAACCTAAGACCAGTAGAATAGAGGAAAAGAATTCAAAATCTAAATCAATCCAATTCTTAGATAACAAAAACTGATCTAATCTCTCAACAATCTCAGAAAAATCCCTTCTCATGTTTGTCCATGTGAAAACCCCATTCTGAGACTTACAATCAAAAAGGCTCATATCAGAAATGAAATCCCCAAAGTTATCCATAATCCTTTTATTAGGGAAAATACCTCCTCTTTTCTCATCTAAATCAGTGATAGCATTAAAATCACCCCCGAAGATAATAAAGGAACCATGTTTTAAGGGAGAAGAAATCCTCTTTAATTCACCCCATAAATTACTCTTCCCTTGAATTCTTGACGGAGCATAAATGTTAAAAAGTCAGAATTTAACCTTCGAAATCTTGCTTATAACTAAAGCCAACATCCAATTTGTAACAGATGCCACTAATTGTACCTCTATATTATAATTATTCCAAAGAAGTGCCAAACCTCCTGAAGCACCACAAGCTGGAGAAGAAAGAAATTCCACCTTCTCCAAGATGAAAAAACCAAATCAGCATACTCCTTTGACAACTTTGTTTCTTGCAACATAAAAATATCACATTTAATTAAGTCAATTTGGGACTTAATTAAGCATCTCTTGTTAGGGGCATTTAAGCCCCTAACATTCCAAGAAATAATTCTCATTGTCCTTGAGGGGAGGCCGAAGCTCCCCTCTTCTTATTAATCGGAGAATTTTTGCTTTCCCCAAAGCAACCTTGCAAATTACGTTTCACAGCCCCTGATCTTGTCACAGGTGGACTGGTCATGAATCTTTTACTCTTTCTTTTTACACTTACAAGAGTTAGGCATGTTTTCTTAGGCCTACCAAGAGAGACCGAATGCCTCCCTAGCCCATTAGCAGGAGAAACGGACAAAGTCTTTTGAATTCCAGCATCAATTTCCATTTGAATCTTAAGATTATTTTGAGGCCTACCTCTCCTAGGAGAAACCATTGATGGTGAAAAAATTGGAGTTCTTTGGATAATTGGTAAACTCTTGCATGACTTTGGAGAAGTGAGGATAAATGGATTATCTTCAAAACCCAACTCTATTGTAGCCAAAACTGCAATAGGATTATCAGATGCAAAAATTGGAAGGGTCGAGTTTATACTGGAATCATTCTCAATTGAACAAACAACTCTATCAGTAATACCCTCATCCATTTGATGTGCATGATTGTTAAAAATATCATGTACTTGCTGAACCAAATTCTCATCTGGCATAATAATAGGGACAACCTCTGACGGATTACTATTCCCTAAGGAAGATTCATTAGCCATATTAATTTCAACATTCAGAGGGGAATTATTAGACACCAAATTCTTAATTTCCTGAACTGAAGAAGCAGCATTAGGAAAACCTATGGCAGGTACCTATTTAATAGTTTCCATATCAACCACTACATTTTTATCTAAATTCACATTCTTTGAAGAATCCAAAACCTCCTTTTAAGTGCATGAAGATAAATTGTCGTCTTTACCCCTTGTGTGATTATTTGGCATCTTAGGGAAATCTATCATAAATGGGTGATCTACTCCATTCATCAGGGGATTACCATCCACTATACCCCCGTTATTAGAAAATGTCTTCAGTAAAGATGAAAATGAGACCGAACCCGAAGTGTGATCATTTGGTTTCCTAGAACTACGACACAATGGATTATTTTCAAGATTAATGTAACCTGTTTCTACCAATTTATGCGAAGAGACATTTCCACATCCTTCAATCAAAGGTCTCGCCTACAAACTATCTTTATTAAGGGATTTATGGACAAAGTCAACAACCTGCTAGTTTTTCTTAAAATCCATAAGTAAAGGAGCATCCAAAAGTAAAGAAGACTTAAGAAGCCTAATTTCTCAATTGACTGGTGCCAAATACCATCATGAGACTTGATATTACAAGTACAGGGGCAAACATTGTTAGGATTAATAAGAACACAAATTTTTACCAGAACATCCCCCTCCACAAAGTCCATTTTAGATGTTAAAAAAGTTCCAATAGTATTTCCAATTTTCTCAAGAACATCTGGATCCATAAATTCAAAAGGAATTTTAGGTAAACCAAACCAGAAAGGAATAAGTTTTGAACTAGACCAAGAAGGAACAAAAAAAGGTTTCCAAGCCACAATTGAAATTAAATGTTTTCCAAACCAATGATGCGAGGTTATTAATACCCCATCTCTAAAAGAAGGAGAATCAAAGACAATAATAAAAGCATTCGCGAATAATAATTTAAAATAATGCATATCCCCCCATCTTTTTTGCAATTTGTGATAAAGCTTTAACAAACTAATTTGATCACCCCAAATTTCCCTAGAAATAGCATTCATATGCAAACAATTCGCTTTCTTATCAACATAAGAACCTAAAATATCAATACAAGGGATAGGAGCCCAAACCTGGGATGAAGAAACCTCGAGCAGAATAGGATCAGAAGGAATCTTACTTAAATTTTTTGGAATAGCTTCCTTGAGGTTCACATTTAGCTTATTTCCCACCTACTGTGAAGAAACAAAAACCCTAGCTGCAATCTCCTTATTTGTCAAGCCAACAACCCTAGCAAATGTTCGCTGTTCGCCTAGATCCAAAGACCATTTCCTCAAAAATCTCTTGAATTTCTTCTTAGAATTCCCATGATTTGCACCATTATTAAAATGCCCTTGAGTGAATCTCCTTCCATTGTTATTCTTTCTCCATGCCACACTGCATCTGTTCCCAAAGAAGCCTTGAAAGTATTTTGAAATTGGCTGAAAAACCTTGTTATTTCTGCTCTAATTTACTTGTATCACCATGTCGTTCCATCTGCCTTTCGTGTAGACCCACTGTGGAACATGAGGCGGGTCTTCCCAGCCCACATCTGCCCATGAACCCAAATGTCCTCTATCAGTCATGTTCGATCACTGTATGATGCAGATTTGGCTCTCCAATGCTACGAGGTTTGAGTAGCAGGTGAGCAGAAACAAAGAGCCACAAATATAGTTTCCCTCTCCCTTGAGTTTCGGCTCAAAGAATTTACATACCCTAGCTATAAAATTAATGACAACTCACTCCTACAATCCTTGCACCAGTATGTCCCCCCCATACTATTCTCACGTCCAATGGCAGGTGTGTTGAAGGAAATGAGAGGGCGGTTGCACAAGTAGAGGAATGTTCACCCTTTCTATGAATGCCGGAATCCCTTTTATGCCTTAAGCTAGACCCCAAGGGCCTCTGTCTAAGCATAACGGTAATATTAACGGTGGCATCCTCCCATAGTTTGTTTCTTAAACTAGCAACAACCCAATTTATCCTCACAATGACGACCTGCGATCCCCAATTCTTTGACTCGCGATGCCCTAATCCTTAAAGGACAACAACTATCCTTTGCAAGAAGGGAGATACAGAATTCTGAAGAAAACTTCTGTGAGTTGTGTTTCCCTGTCTAGAGCTCCTTGTGGTGGGAAAATGGTCAATTAATCGTATATGTCACTTGTCCTTCCTAATTCATGGCACTTGTGAAAAATACAAGTGTCTTGTATGACAAACACAACTATAAATTCAAGATAATATTGTTAAAAATATTTTATAAATAATTTTTTCTTATATTCGATAACTTTAAAATGATTCTAGAATGTGATGTTATCTCCTCTCTTATTTTAATGAATGTATATTTTTCATTAGTTTTAAGGTGATTATTCAAGAAAACAAAAAAGGTTGAACTAATAAACATTCATGTTATCGATAATTAAATAACATTGAAGATAATATTGTTAAAAATATTTTATAAATATATTTTTTTATATTCTACTGTAGACACCTAAAATTGTCCAGTCTAATTAAATAAATATTTTATTTATTTAATTATCTAAGCCTAATTCTTCTATTAATTAAATAAATTTTTATTTATTTAATTAATTTATTTATCCTCTTCTAGCCTTATTTCTCATTTGAATAAATACATTTATTTATTTAAATTATCCTTTTCCTAAATTAAATAAATATTTTTATTTATTTATTTAATTATCCTACTTCTTCTATTAATTAAATAAATCTTTATTTATTTAATTAATTCATTAGCTTTTTCTACACATGACACATGTCATTCATCTCTTAATTCCTACACTACCTACCTTTTTCATTATTTTACTATTTCTTTTACCTACCCTCTAATCCTAGCCGACCTCTCTTTTTACACCTCTCAATCTTAACCCTCCATTTCATATTGTTTCTTCTATTTAAGGAGATGCTTCCTTCATTGTCAAACCCTAATGACTAATCTTGAAGACTTGGCTACACTACGATCTTACTTGCAACCACATTCCGTTCTTTGTTGAGCTCTTGTGCATACAAAAATCTGAGAGCAAATATACATCAAGCAAGATCAATGGAGATAGGAAGAATGGGGATCAAAACCCTATTGGACATGTGATGGTATAATTTTTGTGATTTTGAGTTATTTGCATTGTCTTAGGTAATCTTCATATGTTATGGTGGATCTTTGTTCATTGTTAGGCTAGGGTTTTTGTGGTTGGATTCATTTAGCCTTTCAATATTGTTGTTATTGTTATCCATTTTCACCATATACATTTTGGCACACCCGGTGGGACTCTTGTCCCTTTGCATTTAACATTTTTGTTGCAGATCGGACATTTTTTGACGGCATTTTTGGTATTTCCATGTCTGCGAGCGTTCGGATCGCGTCTCTGAGTTTCAGAAGCATCTACGATATCAGGAATCGCGTCTGTGTTTTTGTCAAAATTTATTTTGCAGGTTTCCGGAAGCTACGTCTATGTTTTCTAACCGCGTCTGAGAAGTCTCTACCCGCGTCTGCGTCCGGGAAAAGTGTCTGTGTGCTCTGAGTGCGTCTGTGCATCACAAAACTGCGTCTATGTCATACAAACGCGTCTGTGTCTGGTATAACTATGTCTGTGTTTTCTATTTTGAAATTTTCAAATTTTTCTTTGATTTAGGTTTTCGGATTTCATACTTAGGGTCTCAGATCTGGTTTATTTTTGCACTAACCCTTGCGGATCTAGCTAACTAAGTTTGTGCAGCTTGTTTTGAAGGCAAAAACATTTTTGTTGAAGGCCCCTTTTTCACAAAGTCTTTTGGGTTTTTCTAAAATTTACCTAACTTGTTTGCTTGCAGGAAGGGGTGATCATTTGAAACAACCCAAACTACTAACAATTTTGTTGCAGGGCCTTAGCTAAGGTTTTGTAATTTTGTTGTGTGCCTTGTTTTCATAGATTAGCAAACACTTCCATTGGTGCACTAAAATTGAATCATTGTCTTTTGTGTCTTGAGCAATAGGCTCTTTTTGTTTAATCTTTAGAGGGCCTGTCTTCCCGTGTGGTCATTAGGACTACTAGTGAGAAGAGAACGACCCAAGTGGTAGCAAAAGAAAAGCCATCTTCTTCCAAGCCACTATAATCAAATGTATTCATGGTGAAAACTATGAATAACGTGTGCTGATTAGTTCATACCGACACTATGTCTCCCCATAAACCCGTTTGATCAAATTTATTTGATCATTTGTAGGGCGTAACCCCTACTGGCTGGGAGCCTTCTGTATTTATAGAGCTGAAAGTGCCGCATGTATGGCCACACGAGCAGATGCCCTTACTAGCACCTTTTTGTTTTAGAAGCCCAAATCCTTCTAGTTGTTGAGGTAGGAGGTCGGACCTCTGGTAGCGGCCCACACACATACGGTTCTTAGTAGAGATACAAAGTTCGCCATGGGGAGTTTTCATGGGGATTGATGCTTGGCTGACCCGAGAAGTGAGTGTTGAGGGTGGATCCAGTGAGGTCAAGCATCTAAGTATCCGCTCTGAATAGCATAGCCTCGGGGGTAAAACCCTATGTGGGATCAACAACTATTGTCTTGGCCAACCATAAGATTTGTGCTTGTCTTATGCTAAACACTCAAACATTCAAGACCAAACAACAAAACATTTTGTCTTTTGTGTCTTCAAGTGTATGCAAAACATTTTACATCAAACAATACACTTTTGGAGTCTAAAAACTTGTAAACATTGAGTCCTCATCAACATTGTGTCCTCTTGTCACGAAAAATAGTCAAACAGTCGGATTTGGTCACAACAAAACAACTTCACAGATTGGAAAAATTTCACAAAGTTTACGGAAACGCGTCTGTGTCTGTTTTTACCACGTCTGGGTCATCTAAGCGCATCTGTGAAGGGCAGAATAGCGTCTATGTTTTTATTAGCGTCTGTGTTTAACAGAGAAGCGTCTGTGCCTGGGAATCGCGTCTGTGAAGTATACAGAGGCGTCTGTGTCGGGAATTGAAAAATTTTGATAGTCCAGCAACAAAGGAAATCAGTTTCGGAATACTTGAGCTTCCTAGGTTGTCTCTTCAGGTTTTATCTAGCATTCAACCTGTTCTAAGGTCTCAAACAATCCATCATTGCTTTACATCTCATTTTACATTCATACTTGTCTAAACTTGGGTCAAAAAGGTCACTTGCTTGTCCTCACTATACTCTTTCAACACACTACATACAACTACACTTTGCTAAGTGGTCCCTCATCAAGGTTTCTTACCTTTGGGTCTCATTTGGTCTTACTTAGAGTCAAGGTCAGCTTACCTCATCAAGAGAAACAATCATCTCTTTGGAAATCACACCTACTCTACTACTTACATACTTGGTCTTACACTTTGGACATTGCAAGTACACCTCAAGATTCATTTACACTCCATACAACTCTTGGTCTTCCATACCTTTTCCATTTTTCATCTAGTCTCTCACATCTTGGTCAAACACCTAGTTCATGGTTGAAACCTACCTTCAAAAATCTAGGAGAATAGCTAAAGAAGCTCAAGAGTCCGCAAACATGAGTTCTTATGAGTATGACAATGATTTATTCTTCAATCCTGAGCACACTACATTACCAGACATGGATGTTTATAGAAACAATCCAAATGTGGAAAACATAAACACTACAAACAACAATGCTACACACAATGACAATGTGGACAACTCTTCAATACTATCAGCAGACATAGAAGAATCCATAATGAATCCTCATTTCAATAGATTGGTTGAAGAGATAATGAGAAGAGATCAACAGTACTTTTTACACATGATGGCACAAAGTGGAGCTAAAATACCTCATGACTTTGATATGTCTCAACTTATGGAAAGTCGACCCTCACAACAAAATCAACCCAACATGGATCAAAGGAGACCAAATAGTGGAGGAAATAGAGGACCGAATATGATGCCTGAGTCACCATCAGTTTTGCTTCAAAAACCAGAAATCCCACATACACAAGCTCAAACATATGATACTCACACTCGAAGACCATTATGGAGGCCTTATGCAGACAGATATGCTCAATCACATGCTCAAGGTATGGATCAATCAAAACAAGTAGATACTCAAAGGCATCCTCAAAATTTTGACACAAGGAGACCTCATGTCAAAATTGGGGGCAACACAATGGAAAATGAAATGCCTATTGAATATGGTATATATGCACAAAATAGATATGGGGTTCCTCAACAAGAAGTTATGCGAAGTGCTCCATATATGCTGCATCAATATAGACCTCCATATGGACATGTCTACGATCAGTATCATCCATACATGCAACAAGCTCCTCCTCAAATGGGTGTCTCAAACATAGGGTATGCTACAAGAAATTAATCTCCTCCTAAAAATAATTTGGAGCAACAAATTAGAGATTTACAAAACAAAATGGAGGACATGAGTACATCAAAACCAACATACACTATGAGAGATATATGTCCTTATCCCTTTGATAAGAGCATTCAAATGCCTCCGTTTCCTGCACACTTTGTGACACCAAAATTTGACAAGTATAGAGGGAAAGGAGACCCCAAGGCACACATAAGACAATTCTTCACAGCTTGCATTGAGGTAGCGGCAGAAGAAACATACTTGATGAGGTTGTTTCCACAAAGCTTAGGTGATCAAGCTATGGAATGGTTTTCTCAATTACCTCCTGGTATTAAGTCATGGGGCGACTTAGTAGAGGCATTCATTCAGCATTTCTCCTACAATATAGAAACAGACGTCTCAGTCACTACCTTATGCAATATGAAACAAAAGGAAGGAGAATCTTTCGCAACATTTTTACAAAGATGGAGAAATCTAGCTAGCAGATGCTCTTGTGAAATCCCACAGAAACAAATGGTAGAAATGTTCACTCAAAACGTTAACAAGGACATTGGATATGATCTCAGAAAAGCTTGTTTATCCACATTCAAGGATGTTATTGAAAAGGTCTTAGACACAGAAAAGGTCTTAATTGAACAAGGAGTCATTAAGATATTCAAAGAAAACAAAGAGGACTTTAAAGGAAAAGACAAGCCAAGATTTTGGAACAAGAACAAGAACACAGTTAATGATGGCGTTGTTGATGCCAATACAGTGAGACCCAAGTTCATCTTTTCTGGATCAAGTTCTACAAACAATCAAGTGAATACTCAAACAACTTCTAAACCACAAAGGAAGTACACTCCATTGGGAGAACCACTTGAATCAGTATTCAAAAAGCTTGTGGAAAACAAAGTGATCACAGTTCCAGATTTTCTGCCATATGAACCAAAGGTCAAACCAAATTGGTGGAATGATGATGAGTATTGTGAATTTCATAAGAGCAAGGGTCATAAGACAGGTAATTTCCATCGACTGAAGAACATTGTGCAAGATCTCATTGATAGAGGCGATATTGAGATTGAGGGACATTCATCTAATCAAGAACATGAGATGTTTAAGGAACCATTCCCAAAACATGACAAGGGAAAAGGCAAAGTCACAAATGATCAAGCCAATTACACTAGAGCACCTTATAATTATGATTCTACTATCAATCACATCTCAATGGACAATCATATCTCTACTATTACTATCAAGAACAAAAATCCTGAGAATCCTCCTCAACGACCCAAGATTGTCCTAAGAGGTGTGGGATCTTCTTCTGAGCATACCTCCGAATGTCATGTTACAACTCGTCGAGGTAAAATCACGTTGCCAGGTGCCTCCACTAAGAATACCAATCCTTCATCAACTAAGCCTGAGTACGACCTTGTAGAACAATTAGGGAAGACACCCGCGCTCATCTCCATCCTTGAGCTCTTACGCATATCCCCTGCTCATAAAGCTATCCTTGACAAAATCTTGAGAGACACTGTCGTTCCTACTGATCTGAACGTGGACTAGTTTCAAGCCATGGTGGGATACCTTTCCATTCCACATTCCCTTACCTTCACAGAAGCCGATGACGCCTCTGTAAGTCAACCTCATAATGCACCTTTACACGTTGAAGCCTTCATACATAAACATCGAATAAAGTGAGTCCTGATAGATGGAGGAGCAGGTCTAAACATTTGTACATTGAGCACCATTAAACAATTGGGATATTCTGACAAAGCTGTGAATTCTACAAACCAAATCATCATCAAGGCATATGATGATGAAGAGCGTTCATCCAAGGGCACAGTTACCTTACCTCTAAGAATTGGGCTAGTCACAAAGGATGTGGTTTGTCAAGTCCTAGATCTAGATCTCACATACAACATATTGCTAGGACATCCTTGGATTCATGAAATGAGGGCAGTCCCATCAACATATCATCAATACATTAAGTTTCCTCATAATGGAGTCGAGGTAACAGTCAACGGTGATCCAAATCCGTTCATATATTGCAATAACTTGAGATCACATACTGAAACTATCATTCCTAGTAATCATGAGGCTACTCCTTCTTCGGCATACATTGACCCTGAGTCATTAAAACCCTCGACATCCAAACAAGGTGAACTTAGAGGCAAGTTTTAGGACAAAGGCATGGGAGAATACACTTTGAATCAGACCATGTTTTTACGACAAGTCATGAGCTCTCCAAAAGAATATGGAAGGCCACATCCTAACAAGCAAATCTCCATCATGATACTCAAATGGGATCCTACTACCTTTCAAAGATGGGGCGAACTAGAAGAGGAAAATTTATACAAAATGCTTTACAAAGACATTGAAGAGAACGCACATGATCAGATTAATATACCCTGTGAGAACTATGGTAAAGGCTTCAAGATTCTACAAAGATTCAGGTATGATGGAAAAAGCCCTCTTGGGTTACATAAAGAAGGTGTCATGGAGCCCTTACAACCCGAGTTAACTACAAGAAGAGAACATTCAAAGGGACTTGGTTTTCTTACTTCCAAAATCCACAATAAAAGAATAGAAAGGACCTCGCAAATCAAAGTTGCTGAAATTCAACAAGAGGATTACTATTCTACAGATTCCAATGAATGGGAATGGGGTTCAGACAAATCCTCCAGTGACTATGAGCTCACCAAGACATTCAGAGAGCCAGATGAACCCACAGAGGAGGAAGAATTTTACAAAAATTTTAGAGTTGGTCAAGAACCAACCCATAAGGATCCCGCACAGTCTTCGTTTCAAGGTTCTAGGTCAAAATCACATAGGATGAGGACACCTGTCCCAGAAGGCACTACTAGTGATGACAATTTGGATTCGCTTGCGATCGAAACTGATGAGGAGATTGCCATCGATGACCTCGATGATTGCCTCGACATACTCGAATATAACCACATCTTCACTATTAGCTCTGCAAACTCTGCAAACATTAAAGACCTTCCCCTTGTTCACCCCCAACTCATTGACTGGGATCATGAAGGACCAGCATAATTTGATACATTTCAAAATGACGAAGATATTATCGACTATCTTGGCATACGAGATGATCTTCCCCCTGGGGACCACAAAGTAGGATACACCATAGAGCTCAACAACATGGCATATTTTGGTGAGGGTGCCGGACCTTCCAGTCACAAAAATGTGAAAATAAAAACAAAACAAGGGTCTTATGGTGAAAACTACATTGTGGCGCTATCTGACTCCAAAAAAGTAAAAAGAAAGGACGTATCTAAGGGCAAAAACCTCTCTGAGGCACCCGAAGATGGAAGGCTCGACATTCTCCAAGCATCATATGAGGAAAAGTCATCCATGTTGGTAGAGGAGACTATAAAGACAAACATTGGTATAGAAGAGGTTCCACACAACATATTCTTGGCTCAATCATTGACAGAGTCTGAGAGGGCAAAATTCATAAGCTTCTTCAAGGAACGACAAATCAACTTTGCATGGTCATACGCTGATATGCCTGGATTAGATCCAGATTTGGTAATGCATCATTTGATAGTCAAACCAGGGGCAAAGCCAATGAAACAGAAATTAAGGAAAATGCATCCACAAGTGGCATTACTAGTCAAAGCAGAGCTGGAAAAATTATTGGATGTCGGATTTATACGCCTAATTGATTATCCCGAATGGATCTCCAATTTAGTACCTGTCAGTAAACCAGATCGCAGCATCCGAATATGTACAGATTTTAGAGACATCAACAAAGCTTGTCTGAAAGATGACTTCCCATTACCAAACATCGATTTGATCGTTGATCTCACAGCAGGTCACGAAATGTTATCTTTGATGGACAGATTCTCTGGTTATAATCAAATCAGGATTGCACCTGAAGATCAACAAAAAACATCATTCACTTGTCCATGGGGAACTTTCTGTTGGAATGTCATGCCCTTTGGGCTGAAAAATGCGAGTGCTACATATCAAAGAGCAATGACCACTATCTTTCATGATCTCATGCACATAACCGTGGAAGATTATGTTGACGATCTCTTGGGAAAATCAATAGATAGAGATACGCACTTGGACATACTTTCAACCATCTTTGATCGGTTGGAAAAATACAAGGTAAGATTAAACCCCAAGAAATGTGTCTTTGGAGTAACCTCCGGGAAGCTCCTAGGATTCATTGTGTCTAAAAGAGGAATAGAGGCCGATCTAGCAAAAGTCAAGGCTATCTTGGACATGCCACCACCTAGGAATATCAGTCAACTTCGATCTTTACAAGGGAGACTCCAGTCCATACGAAGATTCATAGCACAACTTGCAGATAAGTGTAATCCTTTTCAGCACCTGCTACATAAAAACATCAAGTTCAAATGGGATGAGAACTGCCAACAAGCTTTTCAGACGCTCAAAGACTATCTTTTGAATCTGCCAGTTTTGATGCCACCAATTCCAGATCAACCTTTGCTACTGTACATATCAGCTACTCCAACAGCACTGGGGGCACTCCTAGCACAACAAATAGCTGACGGCAAGGAAAAAGCAGTATATTATATCAGTCGCACATTGGTGGGATATGAGCTAAACTACACACCAATTGAGCGTGCATGTCTTGCTGTGGTCTTTGCTTCACAGAAATTACGCCATTATATGCTCACTCACAAGACTAAGTTGATTGCAAGAATTGATCCACTAAAATATCTTCTCAACAAAGCTACACTTACTAGATGACTAGCCAAGTGGGTAATGATTCTAAGTGAATTTGACATCGAGTATGTAGACAGAAAAGCAATAAAAGGACAAGCAATTGCGAATCAATTAGCAGATGCTCCCCTGATAGATGATGTTTCTCTACAGTCAGAATTTCTAGATGAAGCAATTTTAACAATATCACATGTGAAGCCATGGCAACCGTACTTTGACGGCTCATACACACAGCATGGAGCAGGAGCTGGTATACTCCTTATAACTCCTCAGGGCGATTCTATACCAAAATCATACCGCTTATCATTTCCTTAAACTAACAATATAGTGGAATATGAGGCATTAACAATTGGATTACGAATTGCGGTTCAATGGAAGATCCAAGAGCTTCGTGTTTTTGGGGATTCTCAACTGGTTATCCGTCAAGTAACTGATGATTACCAAACAAAAGATGAAAAACTAATGCCTTACAAACAATTGGTGGATGATTTGAAACAGCACTTCATAAAGATAGATTTTGAGCAGATACCAAGAGAGCAGAATCGTGCTGCAGATGCTATGGCTACAATTGCTTCGCTGATTGATTTACTGCAAAATGAGACCTGCTATAAGTTCCTGGTAGACAACCTATTGATTCCTTCATACGAGATCACTCCTACTGAAATGATATGCGTTGTTGGTCCCGAATCCCAGTTATATGGTTCCATATTCACATATCTCCACGATAATATCTTACCTCCTGATCTATCAAACAACCAACGCTGCACTTTCATTCGCTAATCTTCTCGATACGTCATTCTAGCTGATATCCTATACCGATAAGGTCTAGATGGCACTCTTCTTAGATGTTTAGACAGCGATGAAGCTCAGATTGCGTTACGTGAAGTGCACGAAGGGATATGTGGTCCGCATACTAGTGGTCCTACCTTAGCCAAGAAACTCATTAGGACTGGATACTACTGGCCCACTATGGAAAAAGACTTGTATCAGTTTGTCAAGAAATGTAAGCAGTGTCAAATTCATGGAGACCTCATACATGCACCAGCACAAGAACTATAACCACTTGCGTCTCCTTGGCCCTTTTGTCAGTGGGGACTCGATCTCATAGGCAAGATTCACCCTCCTTCCTCCAATGGTCATAAATTCATTATCACAGCCACAGAGTATTTCACAAAATGGATTGAAGCCGTGCCTCTCACACAAGTCACTGGGAAACAAATCGCTACCTGCATCCTGAACTACATCATTTGCCGATATGGTATTCCCACTTCCATTATCACTGATAATGGGCGTCCCTTCAAAAATTAGGATGTTCGTGAACTCTGTGACTGTTTCCATATTTCCCATCGTTTCTCCACACCATATTACCCCCAAGGTAATGGCCAAGCTGAGGCATCTAACAAAACAATTCTTAAAATCCTCAAAAAGACAGTTGACAATGCTTGCCGTAACTGGCATATCTAGCTCAATCCTGCACTTTGGGCCTATCATACAAGTGTCCGCACACCTACAGGAGCTACACCCTATTCACTTGTCTATGGCGCTGAAGCCATCTTGCCTATTGAGGTCGAGTTACCTTCTTTACGGGTCTCTTTGAGAAACATAATCAACGATGAAGACTACAGGGTCTCTCACTTACAAGAACTAGAACTATTGGATGAACGAAGACACACTGCTTTTAATCATCTCAAGGCTTATCAACAAAGAATGAGTCGCAACTACAATCACAAAGTCAAGCCTCACACATTTGAGGTAGGTGACTTAGTCCTCAGAGAGAACCCCAAGAATCAGCAAGACAGAGATAAGAAGGGCAAGTTTGAACCGAACTGGCTTGGTCCTTACATCATCACAGCGGTATATGGATCTGGGGCATATCAGCTCTCAACTACAGAAGGTGAATCTTTGGAGGATCCTATCAACAGCATGCACCTTCGCAGGTTCTACACATAGCTCTTTGGAACATCCTAATTCAAAAATACAAAAAAATCAAAAAATCCAAAAAAAATAAAAAATAAAAAATTATATAAAACAAAAAAAATTGTTACTTGGTGAAAACCTGGCAAACAGGCACCTTGTGACACAAAAAAATTGGAAAATCGAAAAAAGTAAAGAGAAATAATTTCGTCCAACGGTGAAAACCACTTCGGTGGTGCCCTAGGCAAGTACCATGGTGAAAACTGGGTCACCAGCGCCATGCGTAGAGACTTTGCTCCTCTCTCCTTCAGGATTCACTTTCATCCTTTCATTTTGCACACAATCACGACCAATTCATTCATAATAAACTTACCCATTCCCATCATGGCTTGTTATCGATCTACCCAAGATTGGTTAGCCATTCATCATAAATCTCCCTTTCCATCCATAATAAATCAGATCCTATCTGTGGCTAAGGCAAATCCTATGTCTAGTGATGGGTGTGGAACTAAGAACATCACATGTTTCGAGGAGTACAGTTTCTTCCAGCTTCCTTCAAGTCTATCCGTGCACAATCCACAATAAAGCAACATTTGCATCACAGATCCGCAATCAAGTTTCGTCTTCTCCACAATAAGGTATCAGTTTCATGGATTCAGTCAGTTTCAGATGAGACACAGCAGCAACAATGGGCTTCAACCAAATCAAATCTTTCAACAGACTCAGACAACATATGGTTCAGTTCTATCTATCCTCTTTGTGAAAGTGAACATTGTGACCACAATCAAACATGACTTATACAAGTGACAAGAGACACTAAACTTGAGGACTACAATGGATGTTGGTGTCGAGTCTTGGTTTTCTTTTAATTTTATCTTTTTGGTGACATGTCTTTTAGCTTTTCCGGGATGTCTCTGACTAGAGATTCTATCTCCAAGATGTCTTTGACTAGAAAGGCGAGGATGGGGTATCATCACCTATTTGCATTTGCTGTCTATGGATTGTCTTTTAGTAATGCTATGACTTGTCCAAGGATATGAGGACACTGTGAGTCTAGTATGAACTGGGGCAATCCTTGTTTGTAACTGTCTTATCTCCATGCAAACAGGTACAATGACTTTCTGGGTCGAACAAATGCCTCGATTGTCATAACCTACTTGCCATGATAAAGCTCAATGATGATAATGCACAAGAAGCTCTTTCACGTTCATATCTTCTATCTTTCATCCCCCTTTCTTGATTGACTTCCATTGTCCTTTTCGAGTCCGCGTAGCCCGCTATCACATGATTGAGTATAATGACACACCAAAAATATTTGCATTTCATATAGTTTACACCTGCATCACCACATATAAGCATTTCGTACATACATGTAGATATCACAATTGCATCACATCCTGCATATAACACATGTTAGCCCATCTTACATTTTCATCATGTAAATAATCATTTGCATTATCATATTCATTTGCATTACATACATGCAGATTTGCATCATGCATCACATATAAAACATAAAAGAACAAAAATGTATGGCATTGCATCCTATCATATAAGCATCCATATCATAAAACATGTATCACATAAAAAATATCTCATCATAAGGTACACATGCATATAGCTGCCGCAAAAATGGTGACTCATCTCATATATAATCAAATGTGTCATGATACAATGATGTCAAAAGAATCATATGGCTACAAAATCACCTGTAGGTGTCTACAATACAAAAATGGTACATATACTGATACAAAGGGAGCCCTCTATGGCTATGATGAACTCCCTCCCTCGGAGCCGCCTGGCCTCGACGCACGCTGAGCTGTAGAAGGACCCACTCTAGGATCACCCTGCCTGTCTGGTGGTGGTGGAGGACCCATGACCCCACCACTAGATGCCTGCCTCCTCCGACTCCCTCCCATAGCCGTCACTGTCCGCGATGGTCTATGGAAGCTCCTCGCCTGCTGATCCGCTGGCACTGCACCATAGTACAGGTCCCTCCAGTAACCTATCTCCTCTCTGGCTCGCAAGACATATGCGTAGCCTGCCCCTGCATCCTCTGTCGCCTGCCTCCCTGCCCTCAGAGCTGTCTCAACCTTAGTGTAGCACTGGATAGCCTAATCCCTCTCCCGCTCAGTGTCCCTGAGCCTGATCCTGAGGCGATCCCTCTCTCTCTCCAACTCCTGTATCTCGTCTGCCTGGCCCTGGTAGATCTCCCTCAGCTCTAGCAACTCATCCTCCTCTAGATCCCCACCCTCAGCCTTGGCCTATGGCTCTCCCTCTGCGGGTGCCTGTACCTATGCCTTCCCGTGTACCTATCTCGGTGCCTGAACTGGTACCTGTCTCTGTACATGCCTGGGAACCTGTACCTGTCTCTACACTTGTGCCTGTACTGGCACATGTCCCTGCACCTGTCCCTGTCTAGGTCCCTGTGCTCTAGGACCCTGTGCTACTGGTACCTGCAGGGGCAATCCACCGTGACCCCTCACCACCTGGGCTGCTCCCTCCTGTCCTCCCTCCCTCTGAGGTGCCACCCTCCTCTCCCCCACTACTCCCCTCTGCCTTTGTCAGCCTCGGCCTCCATCCCCTCCACCATCATCATCATCATCCCCTCCAACCTCTCCCTCCAGCAGCTCTCCCGGATCTATCAATCGCGGAAATGGATGCTCTGCCCAATATGCAGAGTACTCTGCATCCATACCTGCATCCTCAACCTCCATCCACATATCCCAAGGTAGTGGCATCATCTCTGTCAGCTGTGTGATGGCCTGATCATATGATAACAATGGCCTGAACTGTGCCTGATCCCTGACTGTGCGGGCATACATACCCGAGCCTCATGGCATCCTCTGGATCCTACCAAACTGTCTGCCAACCCTGTCCACTAGTTGTCTCTCCAAAATGTAGGGCATCCACCTAATCAGATATCTACTCCTAAATGTATATGGCAGCTCCACTGTGTCATCCTCCCACTCCTCACACCCCAAGTATGGCCTCCAGATGACCACATCAATGTCATCTATCACATGCCTCCAGTGCTCTAACCTGCCAATCCGAGGCTATGATGTAATCATATCATACAGATGTACAAAACTCCATCCATGACCCCTGCCTCTGAAGTGTATCGGCCATGTGATCGACGGATGCTCATATGCCCACACCTGTAGCAATGTCACTCCGCAGCCCAGTCCCACTGATCCATGGTAGACGAACTAATGCAGCTCATAATATAGATGTGCCAGGACGCATGGACCCCATGCATATCTGGTGTGCTCAGTCACCAATGTCTCTAGTGCTCCTCCCCAGCCCACTGCCAACCCCCGTGTCGCTCTATCTGGACACAAGAACCCACTGATGGCTCCTCCGATCATAGCTGGAAAAGCTAAACCTATCGCGGTCATGGTATCCCATGCCACATGCCCTGCTCTCATCTCTAGCCCGGGATCCTGGAACACCCGTCTCAGCGCCTCTCTGTCTCCATCTCGATCATATGGGATCAGCTCTCCATCGATCGGTATGTGCAGAATCCTATAGACATCCTCGAGGGTCACTGTCATCTCCCCCATCGGTAAGTGGAAAGTGCAAGTCTCGGAGTGCCATCTCTCCGCCAGCGCAGTCAGCAAACCCATGTTTGCTTGAAACTCAGGCACATACAGTACATGTCTGAGGCCCATCTCCTCAATAGCAGCTCTGTCCTCAAACGACAACTCTGGTCGCAATCTCTGTGTAGATGGGAATCTCTCCCGTGACTCTAGCATAGGCAGATACTCCTGCAGTCACACAATCGAATCATGTCAGTTATCGTGGCATTCACTGTTTATCACAAAATGCTACTTGCTATCAACATGCATATGGTTATCTATCCTAGTGAGGCTCACTGTTAATCACAAAGTGTTGCTATCTATCTTAGTAGTGCTCCCTGTTCATCACAAAGTACTATGTGTGTGACATTCCCTGTTCATCACAAAGTGTTACTCACATCTAGCACTCCCTGTTCATCACAAAGTGTTGCTCATCCTTTGGGTACTCCCTGTTCATCACAAAGTACTCTATCTTGGTGCTCACTGTTCATCACAAAGTGCCTTGATCTATCCTAGTCTTCCTAGAGGACCTGTTTGAGTGTATCCTCTCAGCAACTTAGCCAATCGACAACGTATGTTCATCACAGAACTGCCAATTTGACCTAGAAGACTAAAACCATACATTTTCAGACATAAACGTGCTTTAAACTCATAAACGCACTTTTTGACTGCACAAACGCGCTTCTGAAACACAGACATGCCTACATTATGCACAAACGCGCCTTTGGAACCCAAATGCCCCTACAGGACACAAACGCGTCTGAAATTCACAGATGCAGCCGCATTGAATGCAAACACGGTCCCAGACGTAAACGCGCCTAGAACCGACGCAGACGCGCCTGGCGGACATAGACACGCCTAGCACCGACACAGATGCGGTTGCGCATTTTTGCATTTTTTTTTTGCATCCTATTCCTAAGTGCATTTATTGCTACCTACTAAGCATTAATGACAAAAATTGAAATGCGTGAAAGTACGAGGAGGTTTGGTGGTACTTACTGGCTCTCCTGCCTTTGCTGGCCTCTGGAATCAGCGAATGCGGTCGAATCTATGTACGAAGGCCATCATTGCTAACTGCTGCTACTCTTTTCTCGCTTTGCACTGTGATCTCGTGATGGTGTGGATGACAATGAGGATGTCTTTTGCCCGTGGTCTATCTTATAGCCTACCCTAGCTCTCGCTTTCATTTCCCAAGTCAGTATTCTTCATCCTGTGACTTTGTCACTTTCTCCAATCAATCCATTCTAGCCTTTCTTTCTTATCAAGAGATTGTTTGCAATCTTTTCAGACATTTTCATCCAATCTCTCGAGGGGGCATATTATTCCCATTCTGGGGCAACTTTGTATCAGTTCAACTTATCTTCTTTGAAACAACGCGACAAGCCGCATTGTCTCAAAGAGGGGCAAAATGTAGACACCTAAAATTGTCCAGTCTAATTAAATAAATATTTTATTTATTTAATTATCTAAGCCTAATTCTTCTATTAATTAAATAAATTTTTATTTATTTAATTAATTTATTTATCCTCTTCTAGCCTTATTTCTCATTTGAATAAATACATTTATTTATTTAAATTATCCTTTTCCTAAATTAAATAAATATTTTTATTTATTTATTTAATTATCCTACTTTTTCTATTAATTAAATAAATCTTTATTTATTTAATTAATTCATTAGCTTTTTCTACACATGACACATGTCATTCATCTCTTAATTCCTACACTACCTACCTTTTTCATTATTTTACTATTTCTTTTACCTACCCTCTAATCCTAGCCGACCTCTCTTTTTACACCTCTCAATCTTAACCCTCCATTTCATATTGTGTCTTCTATTTAAGGAGATGCTTCCTTCATTGTCAAACCCTAATGACTAATCTTGAAGACTTGGCTACACTACGATCCTACTTGCAACCACATTCCGTTCTTTGTTGAGCTTTTGTGCATACAAAAATCTGAGAGAAAATATACATCAAGCAAGATCAATGGAGATAGGAAGAATGGGGATCAAAACCCTATTGGACATGTGATGGTATAATTTTTGTGATTTTGAGTTATTTGCATTGTCTTAGGTAATCTTCATATGTTATGGTGGATCTTTGTTCATTGTTAGGCTAGGGTTTTTGTGGTTGGATTCATTTAGCCTTTCAATATTGTTGTTATTGTTATCCATTTTCACCATATACATCTACAACTTTAAAATGATTCTAGAATGTGATCTTATTTCCTCTCAGTCTTTTAATAAATGTATATTTTTCATTAGTTTTAAGGTGTTTATTCGTGAAAACAAAAAGATTGAACTAATAACCATTCATGTTTTCATTAACTGATTGAAATGATTACAAAATTGTTTTAATTAGAGTCTATGCATTTTCCCAATCTATAAGACGGTTGCCTATTTTATGTTTCAATGATTGAAATGACTACAAAATAATTTTGATCATGCCCTATGTATTTTCACGCTTTATAAGAGGGTTACTTCTATTATGATTGAAATGATTGCATAATAGTTTTCACAGAATCCATGTATTTTCACTCTTTATAAGAGAATTTCCTATTTTATGTTTCACAAAGACAATGCACACAAAGACTGTTGTCTCAAATTCCCAAACAGCTGGGAACACACCCATAGGATTAAAATCAATAACACATAGGGAGGCATGTAAGATTTCTTTCTTTATATAAAATGAACTAGAGATTACAAAATATAAACTGTAACTAATATTTATTACAAATATATAGGCACCGATCAGGAGCTACTATGTTCTACACAAAATGGAGCTTCCTTGAGCTCACTACAAATATAAATGCTCACTTGGAGCTGCACATGATCATGAGTGTTTACTTCTCTATTGACAAACAACACAGTCAGGAGCTATCTTTCTCAACTGACAAAACACAAACAAACACACAAGCTACTATTGTTCACAATATTATGTGCACTCACTCTGGAGTTACACTTCTCTGTAGGGGAACTCACCACTCTCTAACTTCAATCTACAGACTACTAAATTGGAAAATTTTCTCTCCTTTTGTCACTTTGTTGTCCATTCAAATTTTCCCCCAAAATTCCAAATTCAAAAACTTACCTATAGATTAATTTCCACTTCCAAATTGCAGTTCATGTTAGGGGCTATTGGGATGGAGATCCCAACCAAATCTTCTCCAAGTTGTCCTGCTTCATATCTTTCCTGAGAGGTAGGTGGAGAGATATCCATTGGGGTATTTCTAGTGGCTAGGACAATAAATCACAACACCCCCCCTTTGTCCTGATCCAACAAACTCAATCAAAATCTAAATTAACTACACCCTAATTTGTCCTTAGGCACTAAAAGTTGTCTCTACACAATGACTTGGTGAATATGTCTGCTAGCTGCTGCTTAGACCTGCAAAACTCCAATTTTATTTCACCACTATCAACCAAACTTATAATAAAGTGATACCTGAGTTCAATGTTCTTGAATCTTCTGTGAAAAACAAGGTTTTTGCTTAAAGTAATTGACGAAACATTGTCACAAAAGATCATTGTTTCGTCCTCTTGTTCTTCATTCAAATATGCAAATATTATTCTCAGCCAAGTAGCTTGACATGCTAATGCATTCGCTACTATATACTCAACCTCAACTATTGAGAGGCCAATAACGGGTCGCTTCTTCCAAGCCCATGAGATTACATCCAAACCCAAATGAAACACATAGCCCGATGTGCTCTTCCTTTCATGCAAACTTCCTTCCCAATCACTATTTGTGTAATCAATCAGTCTAAAATCATTTATAACATCATACCAAATTCCATATCCTTTGTTGCCATTCACATACCTTAGGAATATCTTACCTGGTTGCCAATGAGTGTCCTTTGGATTCTCCATAAATCTGGATATTAGACTCACTGCATGCATTATATCAAGCCTAGTTGTTGTGAAATACATTAAACTTCCAATCAAACTCTTATACCTGGTCATATCAACAATGTTGTTGCAATCTTCCTTGCTCAACTTAAGACCAGTGGTTGTTTGTGTTTGTGTAGGCTTGCCACCATGCATTCTAAATCTATTCAAGATCTCATTAGCATTTCTTTCCTCAGAGATAAAAATATCATTATGTATTTGTTTTACTTCTATGCCTACAAAATACCTCAAGAGAAATAAATTTGTCACTTCAAACTCACTTTTCATGGCCTCTTTAAATCAAAAATGAGGAAATCATCATCCCCTGTAAAAAATAAATCATCAACATACAAGACAACAATGAGAATATTACTAAAGAGTGGGCTCAACATCGCTTTCTCCCAAGCCATTTCTCATCAAATATGAGTCAATCTTGTTGTACCATTCCCTTGGAGCTTGCTTCAACCCATAAAGAGCCTTCTTCAACCTATATACCTTGCCTTCATGACCTAAAACTTCATAATTAGGTGGCTACCCCACATAAACCTCTTCTTTTAATACTCCATTAAGGAAGGAAAACTTCAAATACATTTGAAATACCTTTCATTTGTATTGGGCTACAATAGCTATAACCACCTGCATGATCTCCATTCTTGCAATGAGGGCATATGTCTCATCATATTCTCTCCCAAACTATTGTTTGTATCCCTTGACCACTAATCGTGCCTTAAGGCACTCTATTTTGCCTTCTTCATTGCTCTTGGTTTTATAGACCCATTTAACCCAAATGACTTGCTTGCTAGGAGGAAAATCAATTAATTCCAAGTGTCATTCCTTTGTATTATGTATATTTCCTCATCCATGGCCTCACACCATTTCTCCTCTCTAATAGTATCCTCAAAGTAAATCAGATCACTATGGGAAAATAATGCAAATTTCACATTTTCATCAAAGCCATCATCATACCTTTCATCTTGTTAGATATCCCTTAGACTCTTGATCTTCTTTCACATTAGGGAGGTGAGAGTGGGGTCTGAACTCTCACTACTACTATTGCTCTACTACACAAACTATGATTTGTATCATTAGGAGCATTCAAGATTCGATTCTTTGGTTTCCTCTAGCTACCTTCCCTTCTGACTGTTTCTATTAGGAGTTGTCCATAGTTGTTGGGAGCTCTCGTAGTTCTATGAATTTGTCGAGTGCTCATTGAACTCTTACAATTATGTGACAGTCTTCTTGATATCTCGTCCACATCAGGAGTTGGCATGATCTATTGGGAGCTATCAAGAGCTTCTTCCTGATCTTCATACCCATCATCATCATAATTGATGGGTACACTTTGTGAGGTGGATGAAGAGGTATCCACCAATCCATCCCATGACTTATTCTCTAGGAACTCAACATCTCTACTTATGATGATCTTCTTGGTGATGGGGTTGTACAATATTTATGCCTTAGACTCAACACTATAGCCCATGAAAATACATTTCTCACCCTTGTCATCCAACTTTTTCCTCTTCTCCTTTGGTACATGAGCATGTGCCAAACACCCAAACACTATAAGGTGGTCAACCATCCACTTGCACTTGGACTTCACCTCTTGTGGAATCTTGTCACGAACTGCCTTGGTTGGACTTCTAGTTATCAAATGCATTGATATTGCTACAACCTCACCCCAATATTCATTTGGTAATCCCTTTTCCTTAAGCATTCTCCTTGCCATCTCAATAATGGTCCTATTCTTTCTCTCAGCCACACCATTTTTTTGTGGAGTAGAAGTGACTGTTAACTCCTTCTTTATACCATTTTTCTTGCAAAAATTTGCAAAAGTATTGGAGGTATACTCTCCTCCATGATATGACCTTAGGACTTTTATGCAATGTCCACTCTCCTTTTTTAGCTTGGGCTTTAAACAACAAAAACTTATCAAAATATTCAGACTTATAAACCCATGTTGTGTGACTAAAATTATCAATAAAGATCATAAAATATTGGCTACTACCAATAGATATGGTTTGGATAGGGCCTACCAAATCAGTATGCCCCAGCTCCACTGGTGCTCTCTCCCTTCTTGAGTTTCCTTTTACAAAGGGAAGCCTATGTTACTTACACAAATTGAAAGCCTCACACTTGCTACTAGGCTCTTCTATAAATGGAAAACCATCTACCATTATTTTCTTGGACAATAAATTTAGACCAACATAACCCAAGTATCCATACCTGAGATTCCATAGCTTGGAAGGGTCTTCAATGATACTATTGAGGGCCTTCAACTATTGCACTACTATACACGCTTTCTTGGGAGGTGTCCCACTAGGTTGAGAAGAGAAGCATGTCTTTATTCTCAAAGTAAACATTCATCTCTTTATCATTTGAATTGCCGCAACTACTTTCTTACGCCCATCTTTGTCAAAAATGAGATACTCACCCTTTTCCATCAACAACTTGTATCCATTTTAGATCAGCTGATCAATACTCATGAGATTATGTTTAATTCCTGGAGAAAAATAAAAATTCTCAATCTCCTTCTCACCTTGCTTGGTGAAAATCATAATAGATCCTCTTCCTTCAACTAGAACTATTCCATTATTCCCATCTTGATCTCAGACTTGACATTCTTGTCAATAAATGAGAACAAACTCTTATTACCACTCATGTGGTTACCAGAACCTTTATCCAAGTACCAAACTTCAGTGTTAGCTTTGTCACCAATGTTTCACATGATGAAGGTTGTGGACTGCTTTCTTTCACCCACATTCACATAAGCCACATTAGCACTTTGCTTTGACTAATTATCTTGCTTTTCCTCGCAATCTCTTGCATAATGCCTAAAATTATGATAGTTAAAGCATTCTACATTTCTCTTTTCATACTTCTTATTTGAGTTGTTATTCTTCTTCCCTTGTTTGAAGTTATTTTGAGATATTCGTGCTCCCTCTTGGTTGTTTTCTCTTCCAGATCTTTCTTCATTGCCACAACCTTGACCTCTTGAACTCCTATCATTTCTTCCCCTCCCCATACCTCTTACATTGCTTGATCTTTGAAATATTTCTCTTGGGAAGAAGTAGAAGACCTATTTAGGCACTGCTCATAGGTTTGAAGAGAGCCTATTAACTCATCAACTGTCAATATAGACAAATATTTTGCCTCTTCAATGACAATCGCTATTGCATCAAACTTTGATAGAAAACTTTGAAAGATTTTCTCAATAATCCTCTACTCCTCCATGGTTTCTCTATTTGTTCTTACTTGGTTCAACAAACTAGAGACTCTTTTATGAAAATATGAAATAGACTCATCATCCTTCATTTCAAGAGTCTCAAAGTCTCTTCTTAGCATCTAGAGCTTTACCAATCTAACTTTATCAGTCCCCTAGTTGTAACTAGTTTAGAGGATTTCCCATGCTTCCTTAGCATAGTTAGTTGCTTCTATTCTAGGTAATATGGCCTTTGTCAAGGCTGATTCAATCAAACTCAATTCCTTAGCATCTTTTCTCCTTGTTTCCCTCAACTGGTTCTTCTGATTGTTTGTGAGGGAAGCATAGTGAGTTTGATCAGTCGTATCCACAAACCTAGATTTACAAAGTTCCCATAAATACTTTGCAACCATGATGGTCTTCATCTTCTTGGCCCTAATATCATAATTTTGTCCATTAAAGGTCAGAGGTTTCTACCAACTCTTTCCTTCATCTCCAGCCATGCCTCTTACAAACAAAATTCAAATACCCAAAAAATATAAATGCCCAAACACAAATATTTAGGGATCCATAACTCTGTATCTCTAATACCATGTGGAGAAAATAAAATCTCTCAAGCTGGGTGGACCCAAAAATGATTCACACAAAAACTATTATCTCAAATTCCCAAAAAACTGGGAACAAACCTAGAGGATTAAAATTAATAACACGCAAGGAGACATGCAAGCTTTCTTTCTTTCTATTCAATGAACCGAAGATTACAAAATATAAACTATAACTAACTACTCATTACAAATCTACAGGCAACGATCAAGAGCTTCTCTAGTCTACACAAAATGGAGCTTCTCTGAGCTCACTACAAACATAAATGCTCACTTGGAGTTAAACACAAACAGGAATGATCACTGCTCTATTGACAAACAACACTATTAGGAGGTATCTTTCAAAATTGACAAAACACACACAAACACATAGGCTGATGCTATTCACAATATCCCGTGCACTCACTTTAGAGCTGCACTTCTCTGCTGGAGAACTCATGTGCAGTCTCTAAGTTCAATCTATAGACTACTAAACTAGAGAATATTCTCTCCTTTTGTCACTTTGTTGTCCATTCAAAATTCTCCTCAAATTTCCAAATTCAAAAACCTACCTGGGTACTCCCACATTAGTGGTTCCCAGTTTTGCCAACAAAGGAAATTGGTGAAAGCGGGGAGTTTAATTTTTACAGGGTTCGAACGAAATAGCAATGTTCGTTTGAACTACCCCTCCCAGTTCGAGGGAACCCGCTTACGGTTGTGGGTTCGCTCAAACCACCGGTGGATTTTTGGTTCGAGCGAACCCCCCAAAATATTAATATTTAAAGGGGTTTGATTGAACCAGTCATCAGCATCACATCACTGTGCTTTTTCTGCAGCAGCTAGCATCTCTCATATTTCAGTTTTTGACCTTAATTATTTCAGGTGCACCAAATAACCCTTTTTTTGGTTTAATAATGTCTTTTTTTCATTAAATTAATAAATAATTTGTTTGTTAATTTTGTTTTTTAATTAAATAATTGTATAGTTATTTTTTGCCATCATTTTAGAAAAATGTTTAATAATTTATTGTTTTTCATTATTTTAGAAAATGTTTGATAATTTTATGTTTTGATTAAAATGTGTCAATTTGTTTTTCAAATTACATAACTGTATATTTGTATTTTTTTTTCAACATTTTAAAAAAATCTTATGAAAAACATACAAAACTAAGGTAGTAAATTAGAACTTAGAAAAACATTAGCAAAAAAAGAAAATTAGAAAAATGTCACAAACCTAAATAAAATAATTTAAATGTTAGAAAAATTAATAAATTTTAACTGAAATAAACATTAGAAAATTTAGATGACAAATTTAAACAAATTAGACAAGATAAATCCTCTACAATGTGACCCATTTTCACATCCTATTACACACACAACATGACCCCTTAAGATCACATATGTCCCTCATGACACTATACGTTCCCTTAGGACCATAGAGGATCACATATAACGTCCTAGTGTATGTATATGACATTCCCGTTATGATCACATAGTGTCCTAAGGGGTCATATGCAGTGCTAAGGGGTGGCACATGTGTTATAACACATGTGTGACCACTTAGAACCACATATGACCCCTTATAAAATCCTAGTGTGAACGATATACCCCTTAGTCCATCACATAGTGTCTTAAGGGGTCGTATGTGGTCCTAAAGGGTTAGGCATGCATTAAAACATGCATGACCCCTTAGTAGGTCACATATGACCCCTTATAACATCTTGGTGTACATCCGACATTCCCCTTATGATCACATAGTGTCCTAAGGGGACATATGTGGTTCTAAGGGGTCACACATGTGTTATAACACATGTGTGACCCCTTAGAACTGCATATGACCCCTTATAAAATCCTAGTGTGAACGACACACCCCTTAGTAGATCACATAGTGTCTTAAGGGGTTGTATGTGCTCCTAAGGCATCATGCATGCATTAACACATGTGTGACCCCCTACTAGGTCACATATGACCCCTTATAACATCCTAGTGTACATATGACATTTCCCTTATGATCAAATAGTGTCCTAAGGGGTCATATGCGGTTCTAAGGGGTCACACATGTGTTATAACACATGCGTGACCCCTTAGAACCCCATATGACCCCTTATAAAATCCTAGTGTGAACGACATACCCCTTAGTCCATCACATAGTGTCTTAAGGGGTCGTATGTGGTCCTAAGGGGTCATGCATGCATTAACACATGTGTGACCCCTTAGTAGGTCACATATGACCCCTTATAACATCCTAGTGTACATATGAAATTCCCCTTATGATCACATAGTGTCTTAAGGGGTCATATGCAGTTCTAAGGGGTCATGCATGTGTTATAACACATGCGTGACCCCTTCGAACCCAATATGACCCCTTATAAAATCCTAGTGTGAACGACATACCCCTTAGTCCATCACATAGTGTCTTAAGCGGTCATATGTGGTCCTAAGGGGTCAAGCATGCATTAACACATGGGTGACTCCTTAGTAGGTCACATATGACCCCTTATAACATCCTAGTGTACATATTACATTCCCCTTACAATCACATAGTGTCCTAAGGCATCATATGTAGTTCTAAGGGGTCACACGTGTGTTATAACACATGCGTGACCCCTTAGAACCGCATATGACCTCTTATAAAATCTTAGTGTGAACGACATACCCCTGAGTCCATCACATAGTGTCTTAAGGGGTCGTATGTGGTCCTAAGGGGTTAGGCATTCATTAAAACATGTGTGACCCCATACTAGGTCACATATGACCCCTTATAACATCCTAGTGTACAACCGACATTTCCCTTACGATCACATAGTGTCCTAAGGGGTCATATGCAGTTCTAAGGGGTCACACATGTGTCATAACATCCTAGTGTACAACCGACATTCCCCTTATGATCACATAGTGTCCTAAGGGGTCATATGCAGTTCTAAGGGGTCATGCATGTGTTATGACACATGCATGACCCCTTAGAACTGCATATGACCCCTTAGGACACTATGTGATCGTAAGGGGAATGTCGGTTGTACACTAGGATGACACATGTGTGACCCCTTAGAACTGCATATGACCCCTTAGGACACTATGTGATCGTAAGCGGAATGTCGGTTGTACACTAGGATGTTATAATGGGTCATATGTTACCTAATAAGGGGTCATGCATGTTTTAATGAATGCCTAACCCCTTAGGACCACATACGACCCCTTAAGACACTATGTGATGGACTCAGGGGTATGTCATTCACACTAGGATTTTATAAGGGGTCATATGCGATTCTAAGGGGTCACGCATGTGTTATAACACACGTGTGACCCCTTAGAACCACATATGACCCCTTAGGACACTATGTGATTGTAAGGGGAATGTAATATGTACACTAGGATGTTATAAGGGGTCATATGTGACCTACTAAGGAGTCACCCATGTGTTAATGCATGCTTGACCCCTTAGGACTACATATGACCGCTTAGGACACTATGTGATGGACTAAGGGGTATGTCGTTCACACTAGGATTTTATAAGGGGTCATATTCGGTTCAAAGGGGTCATGCATGTGTTATAACACATGCATGACCCCTTAGAATCACATATGACCCCTCAAGACACTATGTGATCATAAGGGGAATTTCATATGTACACTAGGATGTTATAAGGGGTCATATGTGACCTACTAAGGGGTCACACATCTGCTAATGCATGCATGATCCCTGAGGACCACATACGACCCCTTAAGACACTATGTGATGGACTAAGGGGTATGTCATTCACACTAGGATTTTATAAGGGGTCATATTGGGTTCGAAGGGGTCACGCATGTGTTATAACATGTGTGACCCCTTAGAACTGCATCTGGCCCCTTATAAAATCCTAGTGTGAATGACACACCCCTTAGTAGATCACATAGTGTCTTAAGGGGTTGTATGTGGTCCTAAGAGGTCATGCATGCATTAACACATGCATGACCCCCTACTAGGTCACACATGACCCCTTATAACATCCTAGTGTACATATGACATTCCCCTTACGATCAAATAGCGTCCTAAGGGATCATATGCAATTCTAAGGGGTCACACATGTGTTATAACACATGTGTGACCCCTTAGAACCCCATATGACCCCTTATAAAATTCTAGTGTGAACGACATACCCCTTAGTCCATCACATAGTGTCTTAAGGGGTCGTATGTGGTCCTAAGGGGTCATGCATGCATTAACACATGCATGACCCCTTAGTAGGTCACATATGACCCCTTATAACATCCTAGTGTACATATGAAATTATCCTTATGATCATATAGTGTCTTAAGGGGTCATATGCAGTTCTAAGGGGTCATGCATGTGTTATAACACATGCGTGACCCCTTCAAACCCTATATGACCCCTTATAAAATCCTAGTGTGAACGACATACCCCTTAGTCCATCACATAGTGTCTTAAGGGGTCATATGTGGTCCTAAGGGGTCAAGCATGCATTAACACATGCATGACCCCTTAGTAGGTCACATATGACCCCTTATAACATCCTAGTGTACATATGACATTCCCCTTACAATCACATTGTGTCCTAAGGGGTCATATGCGGTTCTAAGGGGTCACACGTGTGTTATAACACGTGTGACCCCTTAGAACTGCATATGACCCCTTATAAAATCCTAGTGTGAATGACATACCCCTGAGTCCATCACATAGTGTCTTAAGGGGTCACGCATGTGTTATAACACATATGTGACCCCTTAGAACTACATCTGACCCCTTATAAAATCCTAGTGTGAAGGACACACCCCTTAGTAGATCACATAGTGTCTTAAGGGGTTGTATGTGGTCCTAAGGGGTCATGCATGCATTAACACATGCATGACCCCCTACTAGGTCACCTATGACCCCTTATAACATCCTAGTGTACATATGACATTCCCCTTATGATCAAATAGTGTCCTAAGGGATCATATGCAGTTCTAAGGGGTCACACATGTGTTATAACACATGTGTGACCCCTTAGAACCCCATATGACCCCTTATAAAATCCTAGTGTGAATGACATACCCCTTAGTCCATCACATAGTGTCTTAAGGGGTCGTATGTGGTCCTAAGGGGTCATGCATGCATTAACACATGCATGACCCCTTAGTAGGTCAAATATGACCCCTTATAACATCCTAGTGTAGATATGAAATTCCCCTTATGATCCTATAGTATCTTAAGGGGTCATATGCGGTTCTAAGAGGTCATGCATGTGTTATAACACATGCGTGACCCCTTCAAACCCTATATGACGCCTTATAAAATCCTAGTGTGAACAACATACCCCTTAGTCCATCACATAGTGTATTAAGGGGTCATATGTGGCCCTAAGGGGTCAAGCATGCATTAACACATGCATGACCCCTTAGTAGGTCACATATGACCCCTTATAACATCCTAGTGTACATATGACATTCCCCTTACAATCACATTGTGTCCTAAGGGGTCATATGCGGTTCTAAGGGGTCACACGTGTGTTATAACACATGCGTGACCCCTTAGAACCGCATATGACCCCTTATAAAATCCTAGTGTGAATGACATACCCTCGAGTCCATCACATAGTGTCTTAAGGGGTCATATGTGGTTCTAAAGGGTCACACATGCATTAACACATGTGTGACCCCTTAGTAGGTCACATATGACCCCTTATAACATCATAGTGTACATATGACATTCCCCTTACGATCACATAGTGTCCTAAGGGGTCATATGTGGTTCTAAGGGGTCACGCATGTGTTATAACACATGCTTGACCCCTTAGAACCGCATGTGACCCCTTATAAAATCCTAGTGTGAATGACATACCCCTTAGTCCATCAGATAGTGTCTTAAGAGGTCGTATGTGGTCCGAAGGAGTCACGCATGGATTAACACATGCGTGACCCCTTAGTAGATCACATATTACCCCTTATAACATCCTAGTGTACATATGACATTCCCCTTACAATCAAATAGTGTCCTAAGGGGTCATATGTGGTTCTAAGGGGTCACGCATGTGTGTTATAAGACACATATGTGACCCCTTAGAACTACATATGACCCCTTATAAAATCCTAGTGTGAATGACATACCCTTTAGTCCATCACATAGTGTCTTAAGGGGTCGTATGTGGTCCTAAGGGGTCATGCATGAATTAACACATGCGTGACCTCTTTGTAGGTCACATATGACCCCTTATAACATCCTAGTGTACATATGACATTCCTAGTGTTATATATCATGTTCTTTAATTGTTTATGTATTTCAAAGATTTAAATATACACATGTTAGATCTCTCTCTCTCTGAAATAATTTATATGTTATCTCTCTCTCTGTGAAATATTTGAATTTTTTATGTATTGTTGAAGATTTAAATTTTTGAAAATGATCTCTCTCTCTCTCTCATGAAGATTTATATGTATAATCTCTCTCTCTCACGAAAATGATCTCTCTCTCTGCAATTTAACTATTTTTATTTTTTAATGTTTTAAATTGAATGCACTTCATGTGTGTGTGTGTTTACTTTATTTATTTTAACTTTATGACATGTACCTAGATAGATGGCATCCTAGGATATACCTTCACAGGCTCCTGATCAAGATCCACCTACGCAGGCTCCTTATCAGGAGCCACACATTGATGATGTTGATCCTCCATAGTAGGATGCCCCCTTGCCCGACATTGCTACTATTTTCTAGTACAGTGATCATGAGTTTCATAGGTTGAGGGTCATATTAGATGAACCTTGTATTGATGGCGTGTACAAGAGTACATGCACATCCATTTTTGATAGTTTACAGACATTGAGGGACTGCTTAGTTTCTCACACTTCATTCTCACTTGAGGTTATAGAGGCTATATATAGACAGTTAAGGAGTGAGGTGAGGGGTCCTCATTCTTTTGCTAATTTGGTGAGGTTGGAGACCATCAAGGAGAGAATTTTTCCATAGTACCTAGAGAATAGTAAGGTGAGGGGATATCAGGTCACGAGATGTATAGATCCACAAGTTGCATCATTGATTTACCCATGCTTCTTAGCTTCCCATGGTCGTTATCCTAATAACAAATAGATACCATTATACTTTGCACAATAGGTATTTGCTGAGATTCATTGTCAGATGAAACCAAACTACCTTGATATTCTAGGATATTATGGACAGTGGAGGGGCAGGATTGCTAATAGATATGCATATCGTAGGTGTGATAGAGCTCCGCCTAGACACAAGGACCTTGTTGGCTAGAGATTTCTTGTAGTAGTCCCAGCCATGGCCCCCATAGTGGATCATGTTGTGATTTCTTCTCAAAGAGAAGCAATTGATGGGATTGGACATATTGCATTAGCAGCAGCCACCATATCATCTGATAGGCTAGGCAGATATATGATGAGTCGACCACATTCGTGGTCATCCACAAATCATGCATCTTCTAGTCATGGGGGGCTTCAAATTCAGATAATCGATATATTACTATTGGCATCCCCTCTCTAGATGAGGTAACAACTATAGTCGGAGGTATTAGACATGTATAGATATCACAGTATTTAGCTGAGGACCTACTATGCTTACAGTTTTATTTCATCTTGACTTGGGATACCATTGGCTGATGTTAGAGAGGAGATTCTCAAAGATACCCCAAGGCAGTCACAACATTCTCATCACTCTACGCATGCTCCAGGCACTGACCCACCTACAAATCACTCTGTTGCTATAGAGGAGGAGCTACGAGCTGGTCAAGTCCATATCACAAATGAGGGTTGCTTGGATTCATTTGAGGAGGAGATACGAGCTGATTAGGTCCATATCACGGATGAGGGTTTGGACTCATTTCATGAGCAGTTGCGAGATTTGAGCCATACTGGGTTTATGGACATGCTACTAGAGTTAGACACTTCATCCATGATGCCCAGTCATCTAGTTATCCCCTTGAACTCCTTAGTGATACCTACAGCCAGAGAGAGATATGCAGGCATGAGTGATGTTGTTGATATGATCACAGGACAAGATCAAACTATACAACCTACTCTTGATACATAGGTATGTACATGTACATGTGCATTTAAAATTTTAGAAGATATGTATAGATGTTGTAATGTATGATAAATATATATAGATCATGTTTAATAAATAATCTAGTTCTAAGTTTTAATTTGTAGATCATTTAAATTGATCGTGGACTAATAATTTGTATGTATAACAGTTAGCTCGTGTAATTCCTTCCTTGATCTCTGAGCATTTGTGTAGGAGAGATTCTTTAGATGTCGTTAGTGGACATGTTAGTTATGGTTTTTGGTACATATATGTACATGTATGTATACATGCACATTACAATTTATATTTAAATTTTTATTTCTCTACTTGGATTTGATGTACATGTGTCTATAGAGATAGATATATTGTATTTAATATAAATAAATAAATTCTAATTTTGTAGGGGTCTATTGGACTAGACTCTCACAAGGAGTCTCCCTTAGATGGTCACTCAGTTCATTGCTAACATGATCCCTATTGATTTGCTCTAGACTTTATAGCTCATTTACATTTATCATTTTATAGAGTTTCATATTATATATATATATATATTCATGCATGCACATGAAGTTTAGACTAGATTATACTTTATACCTGGTTTGTGTTTGATCATATTATATATATTTCATGCATGTACATAGAGTTTATACTAGATTATACTTTATACCTTGTTTGTGTTTGATCAAATTATATATATTTCATGCATGTATGCAGTTTAGACATATTATATTTTATACATGTGGTTTGTGTTTGATCAAATTATATATATATTTCATGCATGTATGCATTTTAGACTCTAGATTATACTTTATAAAGGTGGTTTGTGTTTGATAAGAAATTATAACCTCGTTTGTAACATGTTTGATCAAATTGTATATTTCATGCATGTATGAAGTTTAGACTCTAAGATTATATAATTTATACCACCATTGTGTTTGATCAGATTATATATATTTCCCGCATCATTTGATATGAAGTTTATACTAGAGATTATATATTTCATGCACATGTAAATGTTAGATTATATATTCCATGTGCACATGTATATACATGTTATATTATATATGTACTTTATGTTTGATGGACTAGACTGGATTACATATATATCACATGCACATGTTCTCTAAAACTTTCAAATATATATATATATATATATATATATATATATATATGATCAAGAATGCACATGTTCAAGCTAAAACTTTAAATTTTAAACTACATGTAACACGTGTATGTACATACAATAGATTATTGGAATATGGACACTCCAATGAGACATTGTATGTGATTGAAGGTTTTGTCATTGATGGCAACCTTGCAATCCTATGGCACCGGCAAGACATCATACCGGCAAAGCATTACACAAGCAAGATAGTGCACCGACATCAACAAGATCACTCTACACTGACACTAGCACCGACACAGAAGAAAAGATGTATACCGGCATAGACGCTGATAGGATTTTTGATATGTAATATTTTGTTTATTATTGTAAGCCGACTTGGAAAATTGTAAAATGACTCTTGTATATAAAGGAGATCATTGTAGACATTTATAGAGGTAATGTAGCGAGCAAAAATAAAATTATTAGGCAGACCTAATGTGCGAATTATAGGTCAAGGGTATATGTAAAGAACAGAGCAAGAACCGGTACTGAATCTAGCATTGGAGATGCTATTGTAAAGTAGTACAAGTCATTGGATTAGTATAATCCTTATTGTAAGTTAGTGTGACTTCTCATTGAGCAGTGAGCTCTGTGCAGGCCCCTATTGTAAGTAATATTCTCTTATTGGCCAATGAGTGAATATTGTGGGTCACAAACCCCACCAAGGTTTTTCCCACATCGGGTTTCCTCATTAAACATCTTGTGTTATGGTGTTCTTTTTGTGTGGATGTTTCTAATTCTGTTTATTGCATTAATTCTTGCATATCGGTATATTGTTATTTTATGTTTTGCATGTTTTAACTTAGAAAATTCTTATCACCGGTTAGATACTGATTCACCCCGCCCTCTCAGTATCTATGGGAATCCTAACAATTGGTATTAGAGCCTAGTCCTCTATTTTTAGAAGCCTACCAGCTTGAGGAAGATCTTGACACCAGTAAAGATGGAAAATCTGATGAAGCAACTTGAAGGAGCTCTTACAGACTATGATGCAGAGAAGTTGAAAAATATCAAATTAGAAGATGATTTAAGAGCAGCTCAGGATATCATTCAGGCATTTCAAGAAAATATTACTATTGCAAGAAATAAGAGAAGAGAATTTTGTGAAAAATTGCAAAATGAGAATGATGAAAAGGAATCACTTAATGATATGATAAGCAAGCTGAAACAAGAGAACATGACAACAAAAAATGAAATGCAAGATATGACTATGAGATTTTGCAAAGAGATTGAGGATAGGAAGAAGAATGAAGAAGAATTGACCAGAAGACTAAGTGATGCAGCAAATAAGAACACAAGACTTAGCTATGAAAATGACATGTTGAAGATAGATCTGATGCATACTCAGAATGACTCAAATGAACTAATAAGACAAAAAGAAATCTTGGAAAGGGAATTGGAAACTGCAAATCAACATAAAGAAAAATTCAAGAAAAGCTCAGAAGAACTTGGTACCTTATTGAAGAATAAAAAACCTAAAGGTGACACTTCTGGAATTGGCCTTGAAGTTGGTCAAAGCTCCAGTACTGCAAATACTCAAGATCATAGCAAACCGGTAAGACCACCTAATGCTTATAAATTCAATGGAAAATGCTTTAACTATAATAAGTATGGTCATAGGGAAAATGAATGTAGATCTAGGAATTATTAGAATATCAATACATCCACCAGTCAATGTTCAAAATGCAACAAAATTGGTCATAACTCTGAAAACTGTAGAATGAATGTGAGATGTTATGTTTGTGGAAGATTTGGACATTTATCTAATCAATGTAGAACACAAACCAACATAGGTTATGGGAAAGCTATTCAGAAAAATAATGTAACTTGTTATGCATGTAACAAGGTTGGGCATATTGCTAAATTTTGTAGAAGTAAAGGTACACCGGTAGACAACAAAAGTGCTAGCTTGAAAGGTAAAGAAAAGGTTGAAGAGTTTAAGCAAGAATTCTCAAAGCAATGGATTAGAAAAGCTGATCTAAATATTGGGAATACTCCTCCACCGGTAGAACCAACAAATGCTCCATCGACAGGACAGAGTGATGCTTCACTGGTAGGACAGAGCAATGCTCCACCGACAGGAAGTTCTTCATCTAATTGAAGAAAATTTCCTTGAGGGTTTGGCAATCTAATGACACATGTACTATTATTCCCTCGGTTAGAAATAAGAAGTTGAAAATTACTTATTACCATTAAACAATGTTAAGTGAATACTTAACCGACATGCAATTAATGTGGTAGATGGGGAAAAGACATTATAAAAATAATGTTTTGACTCCATTTCATTTCACCATGATTTCAAACTTTCAAAGAGCACGAAGATTCTGAGCTAAGGCATTTCGAGCAAGAAGAAAGCACACTCCAAGCATTCATCCATCCAAGATAGAAAAAGGTATTTAATCATGGCATCCACCTCTGCAATTGAATACATAGCAAACCCTACTGTTGTGGAAGTAGTTAAAAGACCTAGGCCCATATTTCAATTAGTCCCTGAGATAGAAAAGAAGGATGATACCTTAGGTGCATTTTCTCAAACTCCTAAAGGTGTTGTATATGTTGAAGACCCTAGAATGTACATCCGCTGCAACATTGAAGAGTTAGGAGATGAGGAAATCAAAACCATGTATAAAATTGAGATATGTGATGATACTAGCAATGTTAAAGCTGAACAGAAGGTTATTGAAACCATAGGATTCACAAAAGTCCTTAGCATTCCTGAATTTCTTAAGGATGTGATTAGGATAGTGTTAAGTAGAGTTCATGGAGAATTTTTTGGCTAGAAGCAATTCAGAAGATCACCAAGGAAGCAGTAAAAGTTGTCACAGGGTTACCGACCATCGGTAAGAGACCAGACAAAAACAAGAAGGTTTCCAATGATTTAGTGATAGACCTAATAGGTGCAACATTCAATAAGAGATCTCTAAGGGTTAATGATGTAAAAGATATCAATGTGAGATTCATAAGTATGATATTAGGTTACAAAGCCACTCATGCAAATAGACTTAACTCAGTTTCAAGTTTATGCATTAAGAGTGCATATGATATGGTGATAAACAATGCAAAAATTGACATCTGTGAATGGTTAAAAGATGAACTGATAGACAACCTTGGAAAGATAAAGAAGGATAAGAAAGGAACTTTTAGATTTGGATATCTGTTAGTATGCCTAATGCTTCATATAACAAAATAGGTTCCCAGTATAGGATATAAAGAACTAGGATATGACATACTAGTAGGAAAGTAATTGATAGAACTATTTAATACCATGGGTGAGAACAAGGAAAACAACATTCATGACTTTTTCCAAGCATTGAAGACAAAAATGAAGAAAAGAATAAGGTTATTTCAGAAAATAGTAGACAAATACAAAGATGACATATGCTTTGTTATTAAGAAAGATGAAATATGGATGGAAGCAGTCATCCCAAGGACAATCTAGGTAACCAAAATGGGCTATGAGACAGATGACCACATAGTTGAAACTTATGCTAAAGCACTTATGGAAGCCCCCAAAGAACCTAAGGAAGAAGTATTTGGTAGTGCTAAGACCATAGAAAGCCAAATACAGTCTAAGAAAAGAGTAAAGAAGGTAGAGGCATTTATGAGGAAAGGATCCAGACAAGCAAAGGCCATTAAGGAAGATGTATTAAAGAAAACTAGAATAACACAAGATGAGTTGGCAGCCCCACAACCTAAAGCTCATCTATCATTGGTAGGTACTTCTTCAGAAGGTGACATGCCAGCAACTTTTAAAAGAGTTGTTAGGAAAAGAGATCCCTCACCGAAAACCACTCCTTCACCTAGAAGGACAAGCCAAAAGCAACAAGTTGTGAGATCTCTAGTTAGAAAGGTCACACCTAAGAAAAATCTAACCCCTAAGAAAAAGAAAAAGACAAAAACTGACTTGTTACTTCTAGACATATTGCTAAATGAGATCATAGAGGAAGGAGAACTGAAAAACATAAAGAAAATTTATGACACTCTATCTGGTGATGAGAAAGGGCAAGTTGAGGAAAGTGTAATACTGCATATGGACATGTACAAAAAGTTATTGAAGGAAGTAGTCAATGAAATTCCTGATGATTTGTACAAAAGACTTGAGGCCAGAAGGCAAGCAGTGATTGAATTAGACAAGAAAATAAAAATAGAAAAACTACTTGCTGTATATCTGGTAAACTCTCCCAAGGAAATTGATGATTTGATTACTTAGGAAAACCAGACAGTATTCTCTACTACACACCAGCATATTTCATTAATGGTAGGAAGAGTTACTAAAGTTATAGAAGAAATAGAAGATGGTTGGGACATATTCCTAGTTGAAAAGGAAAAACAAGAAGAATACAGGAACCCTAAGCCTATTAAAGTATATTAGAAGGATAAGGACAAAGGGAAAGGCAAAGTTGGTGGTCCTCCAAGCATAAAGGTTAAAGACAACCTACCCCCACCTATGAAAATTACAACCACTGAAGACCAACCAACAGCTGAAAGTATGGATGTAGAGGATCAATCCAAATCCTAAAGTCCTATACACTGTAAATGTTGATACCCAAAAGATCAACATAAGACTTGATAAAGATACAACTAACAAATCAGATATGGCTAAAGCGCCTCTGGTAACAGGAATACAGACAAACGGGCAAAGGATACAGGGAAAAAGATGGAACCTGAGACACATACAAAGAAACCAACATAGCTAAAGGCTCCAAAATAGGTTCACAAGGAAACAGTGCCACCGGTAAGTAGTGAAGTAGGGAAACTAGTGCTAAAAGAAATGCAAACACAAATTGACTTGCCAGAGGTCAATACAAGCATGATCACTTCCACCGGTACTCATTTTGTTGGGTCATCATCAACATTCAAGTCAACAAATGTGACTGAGGTATTACTTGAATCCATTAAGAAAATAACTAACTACAGTTCACAAGCTTATAAAGCAATAGATGATTCAATACCTATCTTGAAGTTAGTTGCTCCTAATTGTAATATAGATAATAAAGATTCTTTAGGACAATTGGATACATTATGCAAATACATTTCTAGAAATGTTGAGAAAATAAAGGAAGAATCAATAAAGGACATGGTAGGAAAGGAGAAATAGAAATTCTTTGATGAAGAAATAAAGAAGTGTAACAGAGACTTTGACACACTTCTACCGGAACTATGTAGTTTGTTGAAAGAGTATAAAAATCTATATAAAGATACATGTAAAAAAAACTTCGACTGTAGATATTGACAAGAAAATAAGCAAGATATAGGATGAGATAAATAAACTTGCAGACAATTTTGTCAACTCACCGGATTCATTATCTATTTTTGAAGAAAAGTTAGCAAATTTTGAGGAAGAATTGCTCAAACAAGAAAGAGAGAAAGAAAGAATAATAAACAAAGAAAAACATTTGAGATCTAAATTGAGTCCAAGATTGGACTATTTAGCATCTCTGCGGGAGGAAATCTTAGAGGCATTAGCATAGGGAAGCAAAACATTGACAGAGCATTTACAACATCTCACCAGTACTGTGAAGAGGACTGAAACAACAATAAAAGATAGCAAAAAGTTTATGGATAGTATAAACTTAATTTTGGGCGATCTTTTTCAGATAATAACTACCCAACTACAGGGTTGAGGATATGGATAGATGTAACTACAAACTCTACAAAACATCTTGACAACCTTTGTCATTAATGCCAAAGGGGGAGTAGTAGGATGAGAAAGTTCAAAGACAGGAATCATATGCTCAGGGGGAGCCCTCATATTTTTGGTAAACATTTTTGGACTACACATTTGGGACACTTTTTGAAATTTCTCATGAGTGTTGCCATCATTGCCAAAGGGGGAAATTGTTGGCATGTGGACACTCCAATGAGACATTGTATGCGATTGAAGGTTTTTTCATTAATGGCAACCTTGCAATCCTATGGCACCGGCAAGACATCATACTGACAAAGCATTACATAGGCAAGACAGTGCACCAACATCAACAAGATCACTCTACATCAGCACCGACACCGACACAAAAGAAAAGATGTATACCGGCATAGAGGCCGACAAGATTTTTGATATATAATATTTTGTTTATTATTGTAAGCCGCCTTGGCAAATTGTAAAATGACTCTTGTATATAAAGGAGATCATTGTAGACATTTAGAAAGGTAATGTAGCGAGCAAAAAGAAAATTATTAGGCAGATCTAATGTGCAAATTATAGGTCAAGGGTATATGTAGAGAACAAAGCAAGAATCAGTACTAAATCTAGCATTGGAGATGCTATTGTAAACCAATACAAGTCAATGGATTAGTATAATCCTTATTGTAAGTCAATGTGACCTCTCATTGAGCAGTGAGCTCTAGGCAGTTGGCCTTCCTGCATGTGCAGGCCCCTATTGTAAGTAATATTCTCTTATTGGCCAGTGAGTGAATATTGTGGGTCACAAACCGCACCGAGGTTTTTCCCACACTGGGTTTCCTCATTAAACATCTTATGTTATGGTGTTCTTTTTATGTGGATGTTTCTGATTTTGTTTATTGCATTAATTCTTGCATACCAATATACTGTTATTTTATGTTCTGCATGTTTTAACTTAGAAAATTCTTATCATTGGCTAGATACTGATTCACCCCCCCTTCTCAGTATCTGTGAGAATCCTAACATAGATATGCATTAAAATTTAAAAGAACATGTTCAAACAAAAGAGTATATCCACTCCAATGAACAATTTATAAAAATCACACTTTCAAACTAATTAATATGAAATGAACAAACTAAACTTATTAGGTCATGTACTAAATAGTTCACATGGTATGTGCTTCTAGGTATGTATACAAGTTAAATAGTTCACAACATGTACATGTCCTAATTCCATATACCAATTTTATACATGTACATATTACATTCTAATTTAAATATGCATTTTTTAATTAAATTATTTTAACTAGTGGTCCTTACAAATTACATGTGCATTTAGAATTATATACAGTACTCTATATATACAAATTAAACATGCATTTAAACATGTACATACTTGAATTAACTTCATACATCTTAATTTGATATAATTAAAAATTTCATGAATTTAAACTTATAAATATTTATCCAAGTTTCAAAACAAGTTAAGAGATCTAAAATTTATCAAGTATTAATTCAATTCATGTGGGTTGAACCACATGTGTAATTTGGATTACTAAATATATATAGTTCATACCACATCAAGTGGTTCAGAATGCTCTTCAATAACACTTAATATTTTGTCATGATCTTCACTATCTAGTCTCCACTTTTGAGACCGCCCTCGACGTGGAACTATTTGAAGAATTAGGCCAACAGCAATGACCAAGTGACTATATTGGTATACCTTGTTGTCAATTTGGTATTCAATGAAATGAATCTCATGTTGAACAATTTTAACTTGTTTGAAATATGTCCCTTGCACTACAACTGAGCCTGCATATACATGTATATAAGAAATGTGAGAAATTAAAAATTTGCATGTAAGTGATTTGTACATACATATTCAAATCAGTTCAAACCTATGGCAAATGACATTCCATCACTAATTTCAGATTTCGATAACAAATTTCTCTCTTCTGTGCAATGCAATAAATAACAAATAACACCTTCTATATTTCCATCTTCTGCTATGATTGCAAAAATATCTCCTGCAATTTGACACAAGTTAAATAAATTCTATGTTGTAAATGTCATTTTTA
Source organism: Cryptomeria japonica (assembly GCF_030272615.1). Taxonomy (NCBI): domain Eukaryota; kingdom Viridiplantae; phylum Streptophyta; class Pinopsida; order Cupressales; family Cupressaceae; genus Cryptomeria; species Cryptomeria japonica. The sequence goes on along the minus strand of NC_081411.1, from coordinate 86,666,498 downwards.
AGAAAATATTTACATGTACGCAACATTTTTTAAGGAAATATATACATGTGTATGTCATATGTATCTTTTTTTATCAATCCTGAAATATGATCATAATCACTAGAAATCAAAGGAATGTCTTCAAATTTTTTGTCCTTATTTGAATCCTCGTATGTGTCAGAAACATCTAGTGGCACCAATTTGCATTCACTAACATATCCAAGCTCTTGGTTCTTGCAATGAACATAGTTTTAAAAAATGCATTAAGAACAAAAACATGAATAATCCCTAGTGTATAATGTCCATGGGTGATTATCTGTACTCATGACACAATGCAAAGATCTTGTCCTGTCCATGCTCTTGCATCCATGCATTGATCTTCTATCCACATCTACAAAATTTACATGTTTACAAGAACATGTACATGTAGATCAAGTTGTTAAATTGAAACATTTGAACTAGGAACATTTTTTTTAAAATTAAATAAAATACTAAAAGAGAACACATACCGATTATCTCCCAAAACACTCTATATGGAATGGGTTTGTATCTTCTTGATGATGATTCCCCAGGATAATTAGGTTGCTCAAAGTGTTTCTTACACCATTCAACAACATCATGTTCATCATCTATACATTCTTCTATGTACTTTATTTGATGCTTTCTTAGATCACATTTGATACAAGCTCCTGCACCATCATGTTTGCCCTTTTCATGACCACTCTCAAAAAAACTCCAAACATGTGGTATTTTGTCATTTCGACAATATCTACATAGTGCATAAAATGGCCCCAAAGATTTGAATTGTGTCGAACATCCATCAGACCAAACATAATGTTTAACTATTGTTATGCTTCTATCTTTCAAATATTCAAAAAACTACTTAAAGCAATATTGTACAAAAAGTGTGTCATTCTCCTTATTATCACTGATATAAAAGTGGTACTCTTTCTTAATGACACGATTTTCAAATTTACTATCAAAACCATCCAAATTCATCTATGCATGTTGATAACACACATGCACCAAAATAGTGATTTGCTTTGAAAAGTAATACTTTGATTGAATCTCTTTTTGATGTGAAAAAGAGTAATTATCTGTGAAGTCCACTACAGATAGAATAGTTCCAAGTGGGAAAGTGTCTCTTAATATTTTAAATTGTTCTTCTTGCCACTTGTCAAAAAAACCATGGCATATGTATGGTTTTATCAACTTACAAAAATTTTCCATAAATGTTCCAATAGTTATTTCCTCTTCTACATAATCTAGCCTTGTAGATTCCTTTCCAAATTTTGTTTCAATTTTTTTGTACTTGTAACTCTTGAAATTTACCATCTTCCTCATGTCAGTATCTTCATCTCCCAAAGGCAATTTAGCCAAGTCCCCACATGTTCCACAAATTCCTCTTATGCAATTTATTTGACTAGTTGCATTGTCATCTAATTTATCACATAAGATGGATGCTATGAATTGACTTGTTCATTTAGGAGGAACATTTTCATAACCATCACTATCTTCTCTAATCTTTTGAAACACCCGATAGTACAAGTCAAATTCAATGTGATAATGACAACAAAAAGTTTCAAAAACTTTATTTAACTTCACATAATATGGCCTTAACCGTTCAAACATGGTTTGTCCAATCTTTATATGAGGGTTTGTTTTAGTAAAAAATACATAAAATTCATGTTTTGTTGTGTCTATCCAATGTTTTACATGGAGATCATAACGATCAGGACCAATCCTTTGCTTGATAACATCTCTACTGTTTGATGAAGGACGAGAATTATCTTTCCAAAAACTTGTCACAAAGTTCCTAACAACATCTTCAATTCTATCAGAATGAGGAACTCTACACATAATTGCCCAATTCCCTTCTAAGGTAGTATCATCCGCACTCTTTCTCCTTTTAACATATTTAGATATTTTCCTTCTACTAAAACCAAACTCAGATGATAGTGAAGAGATTTGTCTTTTTGAGGCAATCTTTCATTTACTAAAGATGTCAACATCACTTTTCTTGAAATGGTCTTATCTACTATTCGAGATTTTTTACCAATGTTCACCAAACCTTTCTCAACATTATCAACAATAGATTTTTGTTGCTGAGAAGTTTTCATGTTTTGACTTGTTGTATCTATACCCAACAATTTCAGTGGATGTATTAAGTCTTTATGAGTAAGTACAATTGATAACAATTGAGCTTTTTATAGTGTAGTATCAAGATTGTTGAAATGAGACATTATTTCTTTTGCACTTTTATTCATTGACCTCCTTTTAGTATGTCTAGTTTCTTCACTGAGACGTTTCAACTCATCAACATCCATTTGAAGTAAATGATCTAAATTTTTATTAGAAATATTTCTCTTCACCTATTTAGTGAGATCCACAATATGCTCATCCATATAAGTGGTAGGAGGTAAGGAGCCTAACCCCTCTCCTTCAACCTCCATTGGTTAAACTTGGACAATCTCCTCCCTATGTTCATCAACTATATCATGTCCTTCAACAAGTTTGTTTGCCTCGACTCCCACTTCAGAACTCCCTTCTTCTCAAGCCCATTCTACACATAATTTAAGAGTTGGTGTAAGGTTCAAATTAATAGATTATTCAATTAGGTTTAAGTATAGGGGTGAATTTGGCTTAAAGCTTTGTGTTAAAATTAGGGTTCAATTGGGTTTATTAAATTTAATTACTTTCAGGACCTTAGTGTTATAACTCTAATTAAATTAGGTTTAGGTTTAAAGTTCAATTTGTTTTCAGGTTAGGATTAGGGCTCAAATTTATTTAGTGTGCTTGAGTAGGTTTAGAGTTAGAGTTAAATTTTGTTCAGTAATTAATATTTCAAGAAGATGATAATTATTTTAATAATTTTTTTTTTTGATGTTTAATTCTAGATTTACACATGAAGAATTATAATTAGTTTACATTATTATCGTTTAATTTATGTTATTTCTTACGTATAGTGTTAAGGTTAAATTTTGTTTTGCGCTAATATAACAAATAAACATAAACATATAAAGTGGAAATAAATATTGATGAGTTATTTTGAAAACCTCAATCTCTCACTAATAACACATAAAATGAAATTTTAATATAAATTAGAAATTCCAATTTAAAAAATTAAAAGTACAAATATTTTGATGCATGCATATGATAAATGTGACCTCATATTAATTTGTTCTATCATAACAGGTGGACTATAATTTGTCACATGTATATTTAAGACCTATTATTGCATAATAGACCTCCTAATCTAAAATGTTTTTGCATATGTGAAGTCATATAAATAGAACCTAAATTATGACATGTAATAGGTTCTAAATTTATGTCACATTTAAGACCTATAATCAATGTAATAGTCCTAATTTATCACATAATGGGCCTTATTATTAAAATAATATGACCATGTATGCAAAAACATTTCACATTAATATACTTGACTCCCCTTAAGGCAAATATATTATGTGATATTAACTTCCTATCACATGAAATTAAGTACATGTCTCAAATATTCAATATATATTTAAGTTAGAACCTAAATTATGACATAATAGATCTTATTAATTTTATTACTTAATAGGTCTTATCTATTATAAATGGACTCAATTATATACTAGGATAAAAATGCAATTACACAACAATCAAGTTAATGGAATTTGAAATTTGCAAATACACATATTATCTCAAATTAATTATGCTTTACAATTAAAATGAGATTACTTTTAATCCTAGACTATTTCCAATTAATTTAATTAAGATTTTTTAAATTAATTTTAATTAAAAATATTAGATAAAAAATATTTAACTAATTAATACTAACAAATAAACACTATTTTTGGTACGTAATACTTATAAAATTAAATAGAAATAAAAATTAAAATACATACATGCATCATGATATCTTTGTCTTCTTTGTTCTCGATATCTTTCTTCCATTTCGGGAGAATATTTCCTTGAAGTCTTATTTTGCCTTCTCTTCTTGTTCCCCATGCTTTTAAAAACACCTTCAAATATCTTCAAATTATTGCCCTCAAAATAATTTTCAAATGTCTTCTCTCATCCAAAAATATGAATTATTTTAATCATTTGTGTGATAAAAAATGAAAAAAATTATGGACATTTATACGACTCCACCTTAAATGAAAAAAAAAAAAATTTGCATCGGCCTAGGTCCGAAAGAAACCTGACAGTTAAAAAGGGTCGGGTTTGTTCGAACCTGACCGTTACCAAAATGTACGGGCCACAATTAAGCATTGGGGTTCGAGCGAATGGGGGTTTTCTCAAACCCCTTATGGTTCAAGAAAACGCCATTCGCTCGAACCAGTGTTCCTTCGAACTGTGCTGTTAGAGGTTTCTCCCAAATTTTTTCAGAGTTCTGAAGAATTTATGACTTCAGAGCTCTAGTTCAAAGCACGAATGAAATAATCTTGATAACCCCAAAATATTAGATGGTAGTACTCGGAGCAATCTTGCCAATGAGTATATTTTTGTTATATTTTGAATTTATTATGTTCTTGCTCTTTTAATTTTATGGAATATTGGTTTTTCATCGAACATGAACTTCTCTGTTCAACGCATTGGGAAAAATAGGAAACTAACTCAAAAAAATTCTAAAAAATATGTAAGCCCTAGGTATTGATGTCTATAGACATATAAAAATGACCATATTCCTAAATCAATATTTTATGTTCATTCATCTATTTTAGTTAAATCTCATTTAACTAAATCACCCACATTCCTCTATTTAATTAAATAAATTATTCAATTTATTTAGTTAAATTCATTTAAGCCCTTTATGTCATTTAATTGAATAAATCATTTTATTTAATTAAATCCCTTCTTGTAACTTTTTAATTAAATTTACATTTAATTAATAGTTTACCCAAATTGAATAAATCTAATTTATTCAATTTCCCAAAATTGCAACCAAATTGAAATAAAGTAATTTATTTCAATTAATTCTATTTTCCCTCACCCACTTGCACTTTCATACATCTCCCACTTGCATACTAAACCCTATTCCTAATTTCTTCTAGAATCCATCTAATCCTTATCGATTAACCCTAATCCCATCCATTATCCCCTTTCCCTAAATTTGAGGAGGTCACTTCTCAAATTTAGAGTAAAGTCTTCAAAAGGCATTAAAGCCTTTATCCATTCAACAAGCTAACTTGTTGAATACCCCCAAATTGGGAAGGACTCTTACAAATTTGTCCCCAAAGTCTTCAAACCATTAATTGTTAACTTGTTGGCATTATAACAGACAAGAAGAAGGTTGGCATTCCAATTACAATGAGAGATTGTTGGCATTTCAATAAGGATATTGAGAAGGTTGTTGATGACTATGGATATAACTGATTAAGGATGATTACTGTCTTAATATTATTATTTTGTCATTGATGTCAAGAAATTGATTTTCTAATTTAGTATGATGTTGCCATATCTTAAGAAGTATGATTTGATGAGTATAAAGATGTCGATAAAAGACACAGAAAGAATATGATGAATAAGGGGATAAGTTATTCAATGGGCAACTATTACCGCGTTAGACAATGATGAGATCATGATGTTTAGATTGTTTTCATATCCTACATATGCTATTGTTTGAAAGGTTAATACTATAATTTGTTACTGAGCAAAGAGCCTAGTCGATAAACCCTAAGGAACCTAGTCGGTAAACCCTAAGGTTATCGCTATTGGTTAATGAAGGCATAATGTCTATTGAGTGAAGTTTAGTATTTACCAAGTTACAACTGAGCTATAACAGAATGCATTAAATGTTTACATGTGATATTTAATGAAGGAAGCTGATGAGCTAGAGTGAATTAAATGATTGGTAAGCCGTATATGAAGATTGTTAAAGAATCGATGGTAAAGAAAGATCGGCAAGAAGATCTACAGCTCAGATTGAACCGCAATACCCTAACACAAGTTCCAAGGTGGGGTAAAACATTTTAAAATCAAAGGACACATTGAATCTGGACAAGATTAAAGATCTAATGACTATGATTGATCATGGGAAATGTGATCAAGAAGATTAAGCAATTGGAAGATTGTTTATAAATAGGAAACTGTTGATAAACAATGTATGTGGGCAAGTGTATGCACATGGATGCTACATAGTGATTACCAAGCACAGAAGCTTGAAGACCTATTTTTATAACAGAGTATAGAGCCCAGTAGAGGGACAAGATAAGTCCTATGAATTGATTGTATTGAGAAAATAAGAATTTGCTTTAGCATTTCTAGATGTGAAGTTGCAGACATATTTTTATTACTGTTATTTTGAGATGTAGCAGAAAATATCTTAACCGAGTGGACTTAACAGTCTTATTTGTAAAATCCTCTAGCAAGGTGACATTCTTATTTAGTGTTTGAAATCCTTTAACAAGGTCACTTCTAACAAAGTGAAGATCCTAACAGATCTTAGGGAAATTCATTAACCGGGTCACATCTAGCAATGTGTTCATAATCTTTAACATGATTTGCTTTTAACCGAGCATACTCTAGAAGAGTATATTTCTTAGTGGGTCTGAAATCCCACAAAGGTTTTTCCCTATTTGGGTTTCCACGTTAAATCTGGTGTTATGAGGTTTATATTGTTCATATGCTTTTGAGTTTGCATGTTTGATTGTTTTGGTTATATGACTAATATATATGTTACCGAGGTTGAATCTAATGTTTTTATTGATGATAAAGTTTGTATGATTCACACCCCCCCCCTTCTCATCTTGTTGGCTATTGGATCTATACTTATATTAAGTATTAGAACTATCAATTGGTATCAGAGCTTTGGACTCCAGAAGAAAAGTTTAAAGGCACTTGAGTTAAAGATCCAAAGATGTATAAGAGGGATGCATCGAAGCTGAACAAGTCAAGTTTCTCTACATGGCAGAAAAGGATGAAGATACATCTATCAGGAGTTGGAGAATATGTTGTATACTATCTAGAGAATGATTTTGTTGCATCGAGCACCTATCCATTAACTATGGAAGAAATAAGGGTAAAGCAAGAACATATTCAAGCAATGATTGAAATAACATTTGCATTAACTGATTCAGAGTTTAATGATCTACAAGGTTGCAATGATGCAAAGGCAATGTGCGATAAGCTCATATCAATATATGGAGGAGATGAACATGTTCAAAGAGAAAAAGTGGATAGTTTAAGAGGACAACTTGAATCTATAAGGATGAATGAAGGTGAGAACATAACTCAGTATAGTACGAGACTAAAGAAGATTGTAAATCAAATCAAAGGAGTAGGAGGAACTATTGAAGAAAAGGATGTAACAAGTAAGTTGTTAAGAACCCTTCTACCTGCCTATGCAATTTGAGTCTCTGCAATCAATGAATTGAGGTCTGTACCCAATATGCCAGTTTCTTTAGATGCTACTATTGGTAAGCTAAATGCATTTGAGTTAAGTAACTTTGATAACAGTGGGTCATCGGTAAATAAAGTTGAATCTACATTTAGTTCTTTTCATATTCATGAAACTGATGATTACAATGATAGAAAGTATAAGTACTCTGAAGGGAACCACAGTGGAGCAAGTGAAAAATTTCGCAAAAACATGGAGGAGGTACACAAACTATATGAGGAAATCAAAAAGCAAGAAGAGTTTGAAGCACTATTAGCCAGAAGGCTACCGAGAGGAAAAGGTAAGTATAAAGGAAAGCTACCTTTAAAATGTTTCAATTGTGATAAGATAGGACATATGGCTTCTAACTATCCTAACAAAGAATCTAGTGAAAAAAGAGATTAGTGAAAAGAGAGATTACTGAGATGATAGAGAGAAAGATAATCATTACAAAGGACACTGAGACTTCAGGAGAAGAGATAAAAAGACATGCCTAATAGCTGATGAGGAATCTAATGATAATAAATTAGATGAAACTAATACAGAGGAAGTTGTTTATGTGGCTATTAAAGATGGATCAGATGAAGAAAGGTATGAATAAAAAGCTTTAATATCTCATATAAATACTAATGATTCTTGGATCATAGATAGTGGTTGCTCACATCACATGACAGGTGATAAACACAAGTTTATTAAATTAGATGATTATGATGGAGGCTATGTAAGATTTGGTAATGATGCACCATGTTTGGTAAGAGGTAAAGGATCCATAACACTTCTTGACAATGCTAAATGTAATGATATTTATTGGGTTGAAGGTTTGAGATACAATTTGTTGAGTGTAGCATAGCTAAACAACACAAGTTACCGAATAGAGATTGAAAAAGGAATTGTCAAAGTTCATGACAAGCATGGAAAGTTAGCTACTACCGAGACACAAACAAGAGGTAATACATTTCATCTTGACTCAACTCAGAATAAATGTCCATATGCAAGAATAGATGATACCTTGTTATGGCATAAAAGGTTTTGTCATGTTAATTTTGATAATCTGATCAAAATAAGTAAGAAGCACCAAGTAAGAGGTCCACCGAGTCTTGAAAAACCTAAGAATTCTATGTGTCAAGGATGCCAGATGGGTAAGATGACAAGATCAAGCTTTACAAGTAAGTCCTACGCTGCTAAGGGAATTTTAGATCTTGTGCATACTGATCTTTGTGGTCTTGTGAAAGTTCAGAGTTATTATGGTGATAAATATTTCATATTATTTATGGATGATTACTCAAGGATGATGTCAGTAATGTTTTTAAAAGAAAAATCAGAAGCTTTTCAAATGATTAAATGGTACAAGGCTAGAGTTGAAAATGAAATAGGAAGACAACTGAAATGTCTCAGATCAGATAGAGGAGGAGAGTTTACATCTGATGAGTTCAACTTATTTTACAATGATCATGGTATAAAAAGACAAGTCTCTGCACCGAGAACTCCACAATAGAATGGGATAGCTGAGAGAAGGAATAGATCTATTGTGGATTGTGCCAAAACCTTGATGATTGAAAAGAAAGTTCCACAAACATTTTGAAGAGATGCAATAAGCACAACTGTTTACACCTTGAACCGAGTTCAATTGAAGAAAGGTACTTTGAAGACACCTTATGAAATTTGGTATGACAAGAAATCTAATGTAAGTTATTTTAAAATCTTTGGGAGTAGATGCTATGTTCACAAAGATGATAGAAATGGTAAGTTTGATCAAAAAAGTGAAGAAGGAATGTTTCTAGGTTATTCTTCTAGAAGCAAAGCATTTAAATGTTAGATCAAATCATCTAAAAAAATAGTAGAAAGTGCAAATGTGAAAATTGATGAATTTGTAGAAAGAAATGATGAAGGATACTCCAAAGAAATAGAAGATTATGAAGGATTTCTCTATGTGCAACTGAGAAGTCCTACCGAGATAACTGTTGAAGAAAATGAAGAAAATATCCAGTTACCAAGTGATGAAGAAGATCATACAAAGCCTACCGAGCCTGTATTAGCCAAGTATGTCAGAAGGCATCATGCACCAAGTCAGATTATAGGAGATAAGGATGATCCAATGATGACAAGGAACAAACCTGGGACAAAACACATGTTTGATATCTGAATTTGAATTGAGAATAGTGAAAGAGGCATTTAACAGTGAAGATTGGATAAATTCTATGACAAAAGAGATTGATCAAATCAAGAAGAATGACACATGGACACTAGTCCCAAGACCGAAGGACAAAAATGTAATCAGTACAAAGTGGATCTTTAGAAACAAGCTAAATGAAAAGGGTGAGGTCATTCGGAATAAAACAAGACTAGTTTACAAAGGTTATGCCCAAGAAGAAGGAATTGATTATGGTGAGAATTTTGCACCTATGGCAAGACTTGAAGGAGTAAGAACATTGTTGGAATATGCTTCTTACAAGAATTTCAAGGTATATCAAATGGATGTCAAATCTGCATTTCTGAATGGTATATTAGAAGAAGAAGTTTTCATTGAACAACCTAAAGGATTTGTTGAAGGAGAAAATAATGATTAGGTATGTAAATTGAACAAAGCTTTATATGGTCTGAAACAAGCACCTAGAGCATGGTATGAGAGATTGCACTCATATTTGATCAAAATTGGTTTTATAAGAACAAGTGAAAATAGCAATATGTACATGAAGAATGATGAAAATGGAATACTGATCTCAGCCATATTTGTTGATGATATTATCTTTAGTGGAAATGACTCTCTATGCAAGAACTTTGGAAATGAAATGAGTAAAGAATTTGAGATGTCATTAATCAGTGAGATAAAATACTTTATAGGTTTGCAGATACTGCAAATGAAAGATGAGATTTTAATTACCCAATCCAAGTACATAAAGGAAATCTTGAAGAAATTTGGAATGGAGGATTCAAAACCAGTAAGTACTCCTATGACAACCAACTGTAAACTATCAAAGAATGATGAATTTGCATCTGTTGATGAGACACTTTACCGATCTATGATTGGAAAGTTGCAATATGTTGTTCACATTAGGCCAGATATAGCACATGTAGTAGGTATTGTTGCAAGGTTTTCTGCAGATCCTAAGGAAACACACATGACGCTAATCAAAAGAATTTTTAGATACTTAAAAGGCACTGAAGATTATGGTTTGGTATATTAGAAAGGAAATGAGTTTGATTTAAAATTTTATACTGATGTTGATTGGGCAGGCAACATTAATGACAGGAAAAGCACAAGTGGAGGAGCTTTCTTTTTAGGAGAAAGACTAGTGAGTTGGCTTAGCAAGAAACAAGGATGTGTTTCTCACTCAACAACAGAAGCTGAATATGTTGCTGCAGTACTGAATTGCACCAATATAGCATGGATCAAACAACTATTGGAAGGTATAAATGAGGAAGTTACCAAGCCAGTAACTATATTCTGTGATAACACTAGTGCCATTAACATTTCAAAGAATCTTGTTATGCACTCTAAGACAAAGCACATCTCTATCAAATATCATTATCTTAGAGAAGAAGTTCAAGAGAAGAAAGTGGTTTTGGAATACATTAGTACAGAGGAGCAAATAGTAGACATCTTCACCAAGCCATTACCAAAGGACACTTTTGAGTATCTCAGAAGTCAGTTAGGGGTCCTACCCCTATCTTCCATTCACTGATCGAGTTCAATGAAAGTATCAATTCAATGACTCTACAGAATATCTTTAGGAGTTGATGCTGATTTACACACTTTAGGAGGTTTTTCTAAAGGTGTGCAGGAAACAATAAATAGAGAATAGGAATTGAAGACAAATGCTTTGACTGAGACCCAGCTGATACACAACAGCAGGAAATAACTTCTTATAGAAAGCAACTATGTTTTAGTTCTTTACTTTTTGGCATTGTTGTCAAAGGGGGAGAAGACCAATATAAGGGAGAAGACCTATCAGACCAGTATAGGGGAGAAGACCTATTAGGGGAGAAGACTAAGAGAAAACTAAGCAGACTACAGATTGGAAAGATGACTGAATGAGGAGAAGTCTAATGTATGGGGGAGAGCATTTCAGCATTTCAGAATTTCACAGAAATCTGAATCTGACTCAATAAAGTCAAATCAATTGGTTTTGCCATCAATGCCAAAGGGAGAAATTGTTGGCATTATAATAGACAAGAAGAAAGTTGGCATTTCAATAAGGATATTGAGAAGGTTGTTGATGACTATGGATATAACTAATTAAGGATGATTATTGTCTTAATATTATTATTTTGTCATTGATGTCAAGAAATTGATTTTCTAATTCAGTATGATATTGCCATATCTTAAGAAGTATGATTTGATGAGTATAAAGATGTCGGTAAAAGACATAGAAAGAATATGATGAATAAGGGGATAAGTTATTAAATGGGCAACTATTACTGGGCTAGACAATGATGAGATCATGATGTTTAGATTGTTTTGATATCCTACATATGCTATTGTTTGAAAGGTTAATACTATACTATATTACCAAGCAAAGAACCTAGTCGGTAAACCCTAAGGAACCTAGTCGGGAAACCCTAAGGTTATTGCTATCGGTTAATGAAGGCAGAATGTCTACCGAGTGAAGTTTAGTATTTACCAAGTTACAACCGAGCTATAATATAATGCATTAAATGTTTACATGTGATATTTAATGAAGGAAGCTGATGAACTGGAGTGAATTAAATGATTGGTAAGCCATGTATGAAGATTGTTAAAGAATCTATGGTAAAGAAAGATCAGCAGGAAGATCTACAACTCAGATTGAACTACAATACCCTAACACAAGTTCCAAGGTGAAAATGCAAGTTCTAAGGTGGGGTAAAATGTTTTTAGATCGAAGGATACATTGAACCTAGACAAGATTGAAGATCTGTTGGCTATGATTGATCATGGGAAATGTGATCAAGAAGATTAAGCAGTTGGAAGATTGTTTATAAATAGGAAACTGTTGATAAACAATGTATGTGGGTAAGTGTATGCACAAGGATGCTACATAGTGATTACCGAGCACAGAAGCTTGAAGACCTATTTTGATAACAGAGTATAGAGCCCAGCAGAGGGACAAGATAAGTCTTATGAATTGATTGTATTGAGCAAATAAGAATCTGCTTTAGCATTTTTAGATATGAAGTTGGAGACATATTTTTATTACTATTATTCTAAGATGTAGTAGAAAATCTCTTAACTGAGTGGACTTAATAGTCTTATTTGTAAAATGCTCTAGCAAGGTGACATTCTTATTGAGTGTTTGAAATCCTTTAACAAGGTCACTTCTAACAAAGTGAAGATCCTAACAGATCTCAGGGAAATCCCTTAACCAGGTCACATCTAGCAATGTGTTCATAATCTTTAACAGGATTTGCTTTTAACCGAGCATACTCTAGAAGAGTATATTTCTTAGTGGGTGCGAAATCCCATAGTGGTTTTATCCTATTTGCGTCCATTAAATCTGGTGTTATGAGGTTTATATTGTTCATATGCTTTTGAGTTTGCATGTTTGACAGTTTTGGTTATATGACTGATATATATGTTACCGAGGTTGAATCTAATGTTTTTATTGATGATTAAGTTTGTATGATTCACCCCATCCTCTCATCTTGTTGGCTATTGGATTTTTACTTATATTAAATATCAAAACTATCATAACTAACCCTTAGTGGCATGGTTAGAGACTTTATGACTAACTTAACCTCCATCTAACCCAAGGGTCTCATCAAGAATTTATTGCATTGACCATACTTATTCCTTTAACCTTTGCACAAGAGTTTACCTCTTGGGTAAAAGCTTTATCAAATGGATTACCCTAACCTAACCTTAACCCTTACCTCCTAGAACCATGAGGTCTTCTCAAGTATTTAATGCTTCTTACCTCTCCTCTCAGCCAACCTTATGTTGACAATTATCACCATTTCATTGGTGAAAATTGAAAACTTGGATTGATTAACTTTCAAACTTGACCCTTGATTAACTCTTTCAATCTTGACCATCCATTGCCCTATTTTTACTATAAATAGAGTTCTCGTTCCTCCATTTTAAGGATCCATGAAATCTTTTAGTATCTCATTTATGCTCAATTTTATTAACATGTCTAGCTTCTCTTTGTAGTAGGAATTAATCTAATAAGCATTTTAGACTATTTCCTTTATCATTAGCTTAACTCAGAAACTAGTATATCATGTTCGGATAGTATTGCTACTAATCTTTTCATCTTATAATCTAGTTTATTGCATTTGTAGAATCATGCATAGATAGGATGCATTTTTATAACTAAATGAATCATAAGCATCCCTTGTTCTTGCATTTGTCATCCCTAAGCCACTTTTCTCAGTGATCTAAGAGTGAAGGCATTGGATTGAGGGAACTTATAAGATAGAGAACCATGGAACCAGCCTTTGGAAGTTGAGTCATTCTTCATAACTCCATAACTTGTACCAAGAAGTCATGTCGGTGTGTGGACAAGCCTCTTTGAGCTTCATTTTTCACATTTTATGTTTCATCACCTCGCTTTTCTCGCATACATTTCTGGCACCCACCATGGGGCACTACCCCATTAATCAAATCAGTTTTTAAAAATAAACACTTATGCAAGTATGCGGGAAATAGGAATCAGCGCGTATGGAACATCCCTTAACACATTTGGTGAACCTTTTAGTGCATCCGACTCACTGTTTGGCAAGTGGGACTCATTTCCCAGCACCTGAAGATCATTCTTTAGCGCATCATCCTCACTAACTTTTTCCTGTAGGTCTTGACAAGAATAACAGCTTAGCGCATCTGGAAAATAGCGTAGCGCATCTGGGTTGTCTGATAGCTTATCTAGACTATATAGTAGCATGTGCAGTTTGTTCTATAGCGCATCATAGACAAAAGCAAAACCAAAAACTGTAACTGAATGTAAAAATTAGACTTGTTGAAGTTCACCAATTTTCTAACAATTTTACTTGTTATTTTGCAAGGTTCTAACAAATTTCTTGCAGATGGGAAGTTAAATTTAGGATCATCAAATAGTTTAAAGTTTTTACTAACTTAGTTAAGTTAGTTAAGCTATAAAATTCTTTTGATTCTTCTTAAAACTAAACTCATATTTATTTGGGCTTTAAAAAGAACCACAAATCAAAAACTAAAAATGTTACTTTTCTAGGGGAGAAAATTTTTAAATTGGGTTTTAAAAAGAACAAATCAATATTTTTTCAATTTTTACAAACAAATGAATTAAAAATAACTTCACCATCCTTTGGTGTATAAAAGGATCCATTTTAGGTTATAGCAAGGAAAAGAATCACACAGTCCCAAAAGTCTTCTATTTTGCAATTAAAGAGGGAAGATATTCCCCTTTCTCTCGATTTCTTTTGTTGATGAAACATCATGTTCATTTTGTTGACCAAGTTCTTCTTTTCAGATTAGAAAATCATTGCCTTGAAAAGTTAAAAAGAACACCATGTTTTCATGGAGCAACATCTCCATATAGGATTAACAAATCATTGCTTTAAAGGGTTAAAAGTAACTTGTGTTCTTTGTCTCAGAAGTGGAAGGTATGTGCTCTCCCCTTAATTGGGTGATAAAAAAGCCAAACCACTCTTAAAGCTTTCTTTAATTCAATCAATAAATCCTTTAGTAGGCCTGCCTTCCCAAGGGGTTGAAAATCTCTTAAAGTCATTTTTGGCCAGTGTGAAGGGAACGACCTAAGTGGGAAACAACTTTGAAGCCAAGTGTTCTAACCCACTATAATCAAAAGTGGAAAGTAACAAAATTCCTTTTCAATGGTTGCGCATAGCGATTAGCCTTCCCCCAATATCCTTGAGATATGTAAAGCCTTTGTTCTAAAGGTTGGAAAGCCTCTTGAGGGAGTTTATCACTAACGGTCAAACATGAAGCTTGATTACGAACCTTAGCATAGAAACTTTGAGTCGACTCAGTAACCAGACATTTGCAATATCATAGTGCAAGGGTGGGGTAGAATCTGCCCCCAAGATCACTCACCATATATCTCCCAAGATAACTACTCAATTGTGAAGTGATTCACTTTGGGTTAATCTCTAGCAAAAGGCAAAAATATGGGTGCCCCCTAGGGGGTGACGTGACTATTTGAGCTGAGGGAGTATCGAGACTAGTGGACTATGATATTGCTTATGACCCTTGAATAAAGAGTCTGATTGAAATACATGTTGTATCTAAACCTATTGAAACATTGGGGATTTGAACACATCCTCACAGAACATACACTTATTGTTTGGATTAAGCAGAATGGTTGTCTCTTTGGTGCCATGCTTTCATTTGTTACTTTAGAAAATCATCTATCAACACTAGAACCTCAATGCAAAATTCTAAAATTACTAAGAAGAAACCAAGTCAATATTTTTCAGTGAAGTTTAGTGCATAAGAGCAACATCTTAGCGCATAGGAACCATCTTTTAGCGCATTAAACCTTCTCTTTAGCATGTCAAGTCTTAACAATAGTGCTTCACCCAGATCTAAAAACAAGCAGTGGCAGTTAGCGCATCTTGAAAATAGTTTAGTGCATTGAAGCATCAACTTAGTGCATAGAAATCAAACTTTAGCGTGTAGGGTTTAACTGTTAGTGCATAGAAGGCCCATATTGGCGCATGACCTTTTAAATCAAAGCTAAAGAAAAATTGAACAAATTAACTAGTTAGCACGTATGATGGGGCAGTGTAGTGCGTAGAGTCTTTTCTCTAGCGCATAGAGAAGTTTTCATAGCGCATTACATCTCTATTTTAGCGTGTAGTCAAAACCAGAAAATAAGGGGGCAAAGCAAAGGTCAATTTTGAAAATTTGGAGAATAATTTCAGAAGCTTCCCTTCATCAGCCTAAACTTCATCTATCAGAAAACCAAAAATAGAGTATCAAAAGCTATTTATAAAAGCAGGTTTCCATCAAGCAAAGTTGTCTAAAATTAGAAACTAGTCGCAAGATAAACATATCTATCCTATCAAAATCAGGGAACATCATCGCAAGTGGCAAACACATCCTTTAAAACCAAACGGATTTTTATCCCAAAACACACTTTTTTAAAACTCCAAGTTGTCAAATCAAGTTTCCATATCGGGAAAGCTCGTATTCCATATCCTTTGATGCACTTTGTCATGAGGGGGAATCTAAACCTTCACTTTGATAAAGTAAAACTTGAGTTTTCAAAACAAGCTAAACTGAATCCAAAACAAATCAAAGGAAACCATTAATCACTTGTGCATGAATAATCCTCATATTCTGAGAAGAAAGAATATTTAACATAACACTAAGTTGAAGAAATAGCAACCAAGTTCTTCAACACTTGCCAAAAGAAATAAATTTGTATACATCAATTGTCAACTCTTCAAATCTCATCGAATATTCCTTCGTCACATACAATTCTATCTTCAAAAAAAAACAAATGAATTTGAGAAGGAACCATTGAGGAGTCGAGCATTCTGTCAAAAGTTAGCATTCAGCCAACAAAAAAAATCGTGGAGGAAAGATCAATCCATCATTCTTTCCTAATGAGTGCATCACTTACAACATACCCTGATTTGAACCACCAACCCCTAGACAAAACCTTGAGGAAGAGTTCACTCCTTTTTTCACAGAAAGCTTCTACTAGATGCCCATTGTTACTCGCTCTCAACGAAACAAACAAAGCAAACTGCAACTAGAATCTAGCATGAATCAAAGATTATCAAATCCTTTCAAGCATCCGAATCTAGAAGACACTTGAATTTATAAAGAAATTCTTCAAGAATGTCAAGAGAGCGCTTCATTCCAAAAACTTGTGGAAAGAATCATGGAAAATGAAAAGGAAAAATACCTACTCATGCTCACAAGCAAAGGGGTTAAACTTCCTGAAGACTTTGACACACATTTTTAGAACAAGATCTAAAAGTTATGAATATCAAGAACGATAATGAGAGGAAGAGGCATGTGACCCTGAGCAAGATATTCCCGAACAAAATCTACCAGAATAAAATATACCTAAGCAAAACATCCCCGAGCAAAACATATCATTCCATACACCATTTCAGCCTAGAATTAATGCAAGGGAAGAATTCTTGCCTCAACAAAATAATGGACCTTTGATTGCTCTTACTCAACAAATGCAAATGTTACAAAGACAAATGCAAGACATGCAACACGGGACAACAGTACAATATTCATTAACTGAAATTTATCCTTATCTGTTTCACAAAAGATTGAACATGGTACCTTTCCTCCAAACTCAGACATTCCCAAATTTGAAAAATATGATGGGAAAAGCGATCCCCATGATCATATTCAAGAATTTTATACAATGAATCTTGAATTTTCTCACGATAATACTTATTTGATAAGGTTATTCCCAATAAGCTTGGGAGGACAAAAAATGGAATGGTTATCCAAAATCAAACCTCTCATTAGATCATTCGATGAACTAGTCAACAAATTCATAACTCAATATTCCTATAACATTCAACATGATATCACCATGTTAGATGTCTGTAATAGCAAATACAAAAACAATGAAACATTCATGGTCTTCCTTCAACGTTGGCGGTGTATGGTTTCGAGATATCCTCGTGATGTACCTAAAAAGGAAAAGATGGAAATTTTCATTGACAACTTGAATAGTGAGATGAGTTACAAACTCAAACTCTAATGCATACCATCTTTTGCTAAATTGATTGAGAATGGCATCCAAGTAGAAGAAGCATGTGTCAAGAAAGGAACGTTGAAATTTTTCAAAGAAGGAGCAAGTTCATCCAATTACAACAACCAAAACAACAACAGCTTGGACAAATCCAAATTTTGGACTAGAAACAAAAACAATGGAAATGAAGGAGGAACTAAATCAAATGATCCAAAATCAAAACAGCTCATGCTCACATTATTAGGTAACCCTCAAGCTACAAAGGATCCCAAAGGTGCTAACCCAAGCACTAATGCTTATGCACCAAATACCCATCAAGATCAACTCAACACAAACAACACCAACAATACATGAAACAATAACACCAATAGGGGACCTAATCCAAACTCATGGGGTAATGCAAACAACTTTCTGAAATGTATTTATACACCACTAGGGAAATCACTGGAGTTAGCATTTAGAGAACTCCTGGTGAACAAAATTATCTCTTTACCTACAATTAACAACTTTGAAACACAAATCAAACCACCCTAGTGGAATGACTCACACTTTTGTGATTTTCATCACAATAAAGGTCATCAAACAAATGATTGCATGAGGTTGTGTAAAGCGGAAAATCGTGGTCGAACCCTAGTTGGTCTCCCCTCTTCTAACTCCGAGGAGAGAGAAGGGAGGTTCGCTAGGATTCGATGGGTTTTCACTTAGGGGGAAGAATTTACATTCAAAAGAGGGGTTGAAACTCATAAGATCCAATCCCACACGATGTAAGATTGGATGCTAAATGAATTTCAAGGGTTAGGAAAGCAAGGCTACCCTCTTTTGTAAAGAATGTTGATTAAGGAAATTAAGCTAAGGATGCATAGAAAGTCATAAAGATTCGCTTATAAACTGAGTTCGGGTTATAGGATGAAGCTGCGGACCTGGAATTAGCAGTAAAATGTTGATACGGCACTGTCCTGCAAATTTGAGCAAAAGTTGTCAGGACGATGGCGCCCGGCGCCACGGTCCTCCGAAAAATCCGCGAAACGAAGGGGGATCTGTTCGTCTCTGCACAAGGATTCCAGATCTTCAATTTCAGCCGCGTACCTGCAACCTACACATAGAAAAGTGAAGACAATTGGGGGGTTAGGGATTAGGGGTTTGCCTTTAGGTCAAACCCCGGTTTTGGAATTAACCAAGAAGTGCGCAAGAGCTGTAAATGTAAATGACTATAAAACAAGTACTAATACCTTGTTCTAAGGATGTTTGTATCCTTATGTGCGAAGGTTTAGATGTTGTATGTTGTATGTTGTAGCATGTAGTATGTGATCTCCTCTTCAATGGTTGAATCCTTGTCTTGAATGCAACACTTAGCCTTGAATGGAGACTTGGAATGATCAATTGCTTGAATGCTTGAATGCTTGAGTATAGTTTCCATGCCTTTTCCATCATATCGAATGAAAGAGGAAAATGTAGTTTATATACTTGTCATTTAGGGCTGATAGAATGATTTTCCTAACCTTAGGCCGACTAGGGAAGTATATTTCCAAATTGCAATCAAAAAGACCTGATATCACTTAGGAAACCGGGCCCAAAATAGGACCCAGGGACCAAGGCGCTGGGCGCCATGGTCCTGAGGGACCAGGGCGCTGGGCGCTCTGGTCCCACCTCCCGGGACATCAGGGTGCAAGGAGGTTCAGGCCAGGGTGCTTGAAAAATGCAGTTTTCAGTGTCGCGAGCAAGTTTTGGGGTCTCCATTCAGGTTGCGTGTTGCGTCACCATCGTGAAGACCGAAATGCAGTCAAAATTGCAAGTGTCACAATTTTAGGATGCTACATTTAGCCCCCACTTTAGTGGGAGTATGTATGCTCATACTTCCGATAAAGTACAAGGAAACAACATTGAAAGACTTTCACCACGTCAAGGAGGCAAGATACACCAAGCCCCTAGTGGACTAAGGATCTTACAACTTCGATTGACAAAGTAAAAGGGAAGATCACGAGGAAGAACCATGACTGTCAGTAGTAAGGTTCCCTCGCTATGAGTCATGCAAAAGAAATACCAAAAATCTTCAAGACAAAGCTAAGTTTGCCAAGAAATTTTCAAGTATCTTTGAAAGGATAGACAGGGTGTATGCCCCCCTACGTTAAAGCGATCGCACACGCCTCAACGGGGGTGATTGTTTTAACGTAGTGATACACATAAGAAATGAGAAAGGAAAAAGGAGCACGTTATCGCAAGGATTTAGCCCCCAAGTGTGAGATAAGCCCAAGGATAATAGACACAAAACACAAAGCACGAGGTGACTTCGCTTTCCTCGGGGTCAGTATGCTGTATGATAAGTCATGTATATATCATATGTATGTATGCATAACTGTTCTTCATTCCCCAATCAAGGAAGGTCACCTAGAAGAAGGGAACACATGTGTCTTTTGAGTCAACATGAGAGAGACCAAAGAGATCTCAATGCTTTGCATCGTCCTCAAGTAGACAACACTAAGGACGACAAATAGAAGAATGAGAATAACATATAGAAGAAGTAACGAAAGAGAGGGGGAGAGAATCTGCTATGCTAATGTAACTAGTCTAGCATGTCATCTACCCCCCGATCTTGCTGATCAATGTTTCAGGAAGGCAGGGAACACGCTAGAGGAGGAACATCCAACACAGCAGATGGAGCTATCACAAGATCCAAACAAGGGCTATGTTCATGTTCCAAGCCACATTGTTCTTGTCTAGGAGCTAGGATAAGTGCTTTAGAAAATTCATTAGATAAATGGTTATCAACATCAACAAGTTCATATTCACTATCAGAAGCAAGAGGAGTAGCATTTTCATCATGAATAACATTTTCATCTATATCATCATCAAGATTTATAAAAACAGGATCTTTAACTCACATAGGATCAAGACCATCATGCATCTTATGTTTAGGAGATTTAGGCTCAATATCCGGCTGAGGAGAAAATGGAATAATGCTTGTTGAAGGTGTTTTTGGAGATTGTAAGTTTTGAGAAGCAGCTGCTTGAGCCCTAAGATGACGCTTTCGTCGGCGTTCACGTGCGGAACGATTACGTCTAGTCTTAGTAGGAATTGGAGAAGATAGAGGAGGAGGAATGTTCTCATCCTTAGCACTTGGGTGTTTAGGTTGTGGTCTCTTAGGCTGGATAATAGGAGAAGAAGAAGGTCTCTTCTCTCTATAAAAGGCAGGAGGAGGAACTGCTCCATATAAAGGAGGAATTTTTGGTTTAGGGAGAAGACCAAGTCCATCATGACGAGGAGGTATAGGTCTACTCTTAGAAGATTTATCAGGCATAGACATAGTCACATCCATGGGGACGGGTTGGGAATCTTCTTGAGGAAAGATATTAGTTTTATCTTTCAAAGGAAGAACTTCCTTCTCAAGAATGATAGGAATGTCAAGTTTAGGTGTTCTAGGTTCACTTAGAGATAGGATCATATCTGTTTTCCACTTTTGATAAGATTTGAAAAGATGATCACTTCGCGGAGGAAGAGATTGGAATTGTTTAGGCCAAAAGTAATCAATAGGAACACTAGAGGTTCTTTCAGCTGGTTTAAAGAGACTATGATTGACAGTAACAACTTCACCATTATGGGGAAATTTCAAACACTTATGAATAGGAGAAGCAATAGCTTTCATGGAAGATAGCCAAGGATAGCCAAGCTTCACACAAAATTGTTCGGAAGAAGGAATAATAGCAAAGTTCACATCAAGGGATTTGTTATGGACCTCAATAGGCAATGTAATAGAACCAATTGCAGGAGAAGAAAATGCATCAAATAGTTTCACAATCACATCTGTTTTGTCATAGATCACTTGATTCAATTGCAAAGTAAAAAGAAATTCTTCAGTAATAACATTAACCATGCATGAAGGATCAATAAGCACTCCACGGCAAGGCATATTCTTGACTTTTGCAACTATGTATAAAGGACCATCAGGTGCCCTAATGGTTTCACTAGAATCAAATGTGATGGAAGGTTCTTTAGGGTTTTCTTGCTGCTCTACAAAGTTAATCACATTCGGAGTCATAGACACAAGACCATCAGATGAGAAAGAGGAATCATTAGCCTCAATCACATTAGAAGTATGAGAAGTATGAGAAGGTAATGGATCAGTAAAAATCTGAAGATTTTGGTTAGGAGGAGCTACAGATGTGTTGCCTTTATCATTCACTCCAGAAACAGAAATAGTATTATTATCAATCAAATCTTGAATTTTACCCTTTAGAGAAAAACATTTTTCAGTATCATGCCCAGGCTGACGATGAAAGTGACAAAAAGCTTTGTGATCAAAATAAGGTGAAGTAATCTTTGCAGGATCAATTTGTCTTATAGGAGGAAGGGTAAGAACATTTTGTCCCAATAACTTATTCATAATATCATGCAATGATTCATTCAAAGGAGTATACTTTCTTTCTTTCTTGAAAAATTTAGAAATAGGAGGCACACCTGATGCTGCATTCACATTGTTATTGAATTTGATGGAATCTCTGTTCGGTTTAAACTTCCCAAATGGTTGTTGACTGCTATCACCCTTATCACTCGGAGCCATAGGATGTGATTGTTCCATTTGACTCACAGTCAGTTGATAATTGTGAAGAGTGGCGCACAACTGTTGGAAAGAAGTAAACTCAGAAAACAGGAGTTTGTCTCGAATATCTTTTTGCAAATTAGAAATAAAGATTCTTTGAATATCATTGTCAGGCACTGGAAAAGAAATTTGAGCATACAAATGCTTATATCTACCAATGAAATCAGTCACTTTTTCTTTAACACCTTGTTTACAATGCATTAAATCAATCAAAGTAACTTTAGGACTTATATTGTTTCGAAATTGTTGAATGAAAGCATTTGCAAGTTGTTTAAAAGAAGTAATAGAATAAGAAGGCAATGAGCAATACCATTGTAGGGCTTTGTCTCTTAATGTTCTAGTAAATAGTTTTGCAAGCAACCTTTGGTCATAAGCAAAATCAGTACATATTGTTTGAAAAGTCTTAACATGTGTTAGAGGATCTCCTTTACCATTATAAAGTTCCAAATGCGGGATTTCAACATGCTTAGGAGGAATAGCTCGAACAATGTCAAGAGAAAGTGGGCTCGCAACATCAAATGTGGGCACACTAAACTTAGATTGATTCATAGAGGCAATTTGTTGCTGTAAAGAAGAGACAGTTTGTGCAAGATTATTAATGGTAGCTTCAGTCGAAGAGTTCATATTAGGTGTGTTAGATTGAGATGGAGGTGTGATGTTATTGAAAGATGGTAAAGAGTAAGGTGGTGGGACCCTATGATAGTCAACCATAGGGGATGATTGGATAGGAGGAACACTACAAGGAGGAATGGAATGATTAAATGAATTGCCCCCTTGTGTCATGTTCATTTGTGAAGATGTAATAGGAACACTTATTGAAGGAATGAATGAAGAAGTCGGATTAAATGAAGGAATAGGGTTAATTGAAGAAGGAGGATTGCCCCCATGACTGGTAATCACAGGAGGAATGTCTTGTATATAGGTAGCCATGATGTTTGATGTAAAGGTAGGTAAACTAGCAATAGAAGTGGTCAAAGGAATAGAATGATTGACTTGTGTAGGAGGTTGTGTATAACCTAAAGATTCAGCACAACTCTTCATAGGCATCACATTCGAATCCACAATGTGTGCGATACCATGTAAAACATCAATTCCATTCTTATCACTTTGAAGCATACGTTTTAGACCCTCAATTAAAGGAAGAGCTTGACTATCGGGATACTCATGAGACATCCACTGGTGAAAATCGTCAAATTGGTTATCCAATTTGGAAAGTTGTTCAACAGAAACTTCATGGGGAGCTTCTCCATCATTAGGAGGATTAGAGGAATTACCCATGTCCTCGTTAAAAAGACTACTCAAATTAGGTTCCATCTCCTCAGTAGTTAAACCTCGGAAAGACTTAATTCTATGGCTTCGTCTAACGGGAATAGTGTAAGTAGGGCTTATTGTTGTAAAACTCATGCACTAGAGAGAGAGAGAAGATTTTGATTTTAGAGGTAGCAATTTTCAGTAAAACCAACCAATCTTCCAGATTTAAGCTGTTAAATGCAATCACAACAGTCTCCCAAAATTTCAGAAAAAATGTTTGGGACCGTGGCGCTCGGAGTGCAACATGGTCCTTGCAACTTTTTTCGAAATTTGCAGGGATGAAAGGTATGATGATTTTAGAGCTAATCTGAAAAAATTGAGGGATTTTATGATCTGTAGATAGGCCAAATTAAAGTTGCAAATTCAAAATTGAACCCTATCAAGATTGTCGAAAAATGCAAAATTTGAATTTTGAAAAAGAGAGGGAGACTGAAATTTTGAATTTTATGATTTTAGAGGGAATGTCAAGAGCAATGCAAATTTTGAAATTTGAAAATTGACTCAATTTCACACAAAATTCAATTTTGAAAGCGGAAATCAAAGTTGTTGTAATTATGCACTTAATTTCAAAAGTCACAAATTGCAAATATTTGAATAAAGCACTGAAATTTCGAATGAATGCAAATACAATTTTCAGATCTAAGACAGTAAGAACACAATTTTGACACAAAATTTCAGTTTCGATAATTTTTGAATGATTAGGAGCCTTAGACCAAGCAATCACAAGACCAACTTTGACTGTAATTTTGAAAGTGTTATAATTGACAAAATCAGCCAAAATTCTGGATTTTAGCAGGAAAATACAGCAAGATCTCGCTCCCGAAATTTTGGAAAAAATGTCGGGGACGATGGCGCTCGGAGTGCAACACGGTCCTCGCAACTTTTTTCCAAATTTTCAGGGATGAAAGATATTGTGATTTTATTGCGGAATCCAAAGTTACAGCTGATTTGGAGATGTTTTGATCGGTCAAATTGTCGGACAAAGGTTGAATCAAGAGGGTTTCAAAAATTAGGGTTTTGACTTTTAACCACTTAATTTTTAGAATTAAAGCACAAATATGAATTGATAATTTGTAATAGAAGGACAGATCTGAAACAAGCATTAACATTTAGACATTTCGCAAGTTTAATTACTAAAAAGAAATTTTAGGGTTTTAATGCAATCACCTCTAAAACTTTGCAAAAGATCAAACATGGAAATGTAATCAATTTTTTCAGATCTAAGCATGAAAAATCAGAAAGGATGTTCACGTCGGGTTCACCAAAATGTAAAGCGGAAAATCGCGGTCGAACCCTAGTTGGTCTCCCCTCTTCTAACTCCGAGGAGAGAGAAGGGAGGTTCGCTAGGATTCGATGGGTTTTCACTTAGGGGGAAGACTTTACATTCAAAAGAGGGGTTGAAACTCATAAGATCCAATCCCACACGATGTAAGATTGGATGCTAAATGAATTTCAAGGGTTAGGAAAGCAAGGCTACCCTCTTTTGTAAAGAATGTTGATTAAGGAAATTAAGCTAAGGATGCATAGAAAGTCATAAAGATTCACTTATAAACTGAGTTCGGGTTATAGGATGAAGCTGCGGACCTGGAATTAGCAGTAAAATGTCGATATGGCGCTGTCCTGCAAATTTGAGCAAAAGTTGTCAAGACGATGGCGCCCGGCGCCACGGTCCTCCGAAAAATCCGTGAAACGAAGGGGGATCTGTTCGTCTCTGCACAAGGATTCCAGATCTTCAATTTCAGCCGCGTACCTGCAACCTACACACAGAAAAGCAAAGACGATTGGGGGGTTAGGGATTAGGGGTTTGCCTTTAGGTCAAACCCCAGTTTTGGAATTAACCAAGAAGTGCGCAAGAGCTGTAAATGTAAATGACTGTATAACAAGTACTAATACCTTGTTCTAAGGATGTTTGTATCCTTATGTGCGAAGGTTTAGATGTTGTATGTTGTATGTTGTAGCATGTAGTATGTGATCTCCTCTTCAATGGTTGAATCCTTGTCTTGAATGCAACACTTAGCCTTGAATGGAGACTTGGAATGATCAATTGCTTGAATGCTTGAATGCTTGAGTATAGTTTCCACGCCTTTTCCATCATATCGAATGAAAGAGGAAAATGTAGTTTATATACTTGTCATTTAGGGCTGATAGACTGATTTTCCCGACCTTAGGCCGACCAGGGAAGTATATTTCCAAATTGCAATCAAAAAGACCCGATATCACTTAGGAAACCGGGCCCAAAATAGGACCCAGGGACCAGGGCGCTGGGCGCCATGGTCCTGGAGGACCAAGGCGCTGGGCGCCCTTGTCCTAAGGGACCAGGGCGCTGGGCACTCTGGTCCCACCTCCCGGGACATCAGGGTGCAAGGAGGTTCAGGCCAGGGTGCTTGAAAAATGCAGTTTTCAGTGTCGCGAGCAAGTTTTGGGGTCTCCATTCAGGTTGCGTGTTGCGTCGCCATCGTGAAGACCGAAATGCAGTCGAAATTGCAAGTGTCGCAATTTTAGGATGCTACAGGTTGAAAAACATTGTTCAAGACATGATTGATAGAGGTGATTTAACGGTCATTGGTCTCAAGACAAATGGTGACCATGGAGCTTTCAAAAATCCTCTTCCAAACTACAATAAGGATGGAGCTTCAACCTCAAATGGTAAACATGGAGCTCGTATCAATCAAATATACAATAACACCATCAATGACATATCAATTGAGGACAATCAAGTCAATGTTATCACAATCAAAGATAGGCGTGCACATGAATCCGTCAATGTAACAACCAAAGCTCAAAAATATGTCTTGAAGGGACATATGTCAACAACAAACACCGAACCCAAAATTCAATATGATCTAGTCAGTAAACTACGCAAAACACCTACTCAAATATCTATACTTGAGTTGCTAAAAATTTTGCCAAAACACAAAGACATATTGGAACAAGCAATACTCGAAACAAATGTACCTCAAGATATGGATGCTAACAAATTCCAAATCATGGTGGCTCATATGATAGAGCCTCATAACCTCACTTTTTTTGAGCATGATAATATCTCGTTGAGCCATCCACATAATACTCCACTCCATATTGAAATCATGGTCTATAAACACCAAGTTAAACAAGTAATAATAGATGGAGGAGTTGGACTTAATATTTGTACGTTAAAACTTATCTGTGCATTAGGCTTCTGTGAGGAGTCTATTGATCCATGCAAAAAGATCACTATAAAGACATATGATGATGAATAAAGATCATCCAAAGGGACAATGGTGTTGCCAATTTAGGTAGGACCAATACAAAAGGATACCATGTGTCAGGTCTTAGACATAGACCTCACATACAATATCTTATTGGGTCGACCCTGGATACATGAAATGCAAGCAGTACCCTCCACATATCACTAGGTAGTAATCAAAACTTGTAGCACATTCAACATGTCAAAAATTGTTGCAAAAGTGGAAGGTATGTGCAAAACAACACTCACACAATCGCAAAGCAAAACATTGATCTCTTAACAAGATTCACAAAATATGATGGATGATTTTATGAAGTATCAAATGTTGCATCTTCCATAAAGTTTTGACTATTTTTGCACTTGAACTTTTTGAATTATTGGATCCTCTACATTTTCTCCACAATGCTTCAAAGCTAGAGAACATCACGGGGACTCCAATATTTTCTTAGTTTTATGTCTGTGAGGTGATCATCTGTACTATGTTGATACTTGTCTGGAGACGTGATTCACAACATATCACTGCAGACATGATTCCACATCACACATACAAATGGTTAAATCTTGTTTGTTTATACGCAATTTGCACTTAGCACGTCCTAGTTCAATTATACCTTGACACTTGTGCTATCTTCCAAAATCAAAAATCATGTAAATTTTTCTCAAGTCATTATGGTTCAATTATACCATTATGCTTGTATAAATTTTCAACATATCCCCAAACAAATCAATGCTTAATGATGATACATAGAAAGAAAGCAAACAACATCTGGCTATACATCGATGGCAAATGCAGAATGAGGATGCTCAAAAATAATTAGCTACATATCATTTTACAATTAGCTGCATATCATTTTACAATAGTTGCATATCAGTTTACAATTAGTTGTATTTCATTTTAAATCTGACATAAGTATCACATAATATCATATCATAAATCTCATTTTCACGATACATCTCATTTTCAAGATACACCTCAAAACATCATGCATTATCACATCATATTCATCACATATCATATAACATGCATTTAACTAAGCATTGCATCATCATAGAATAATCAAAAGCATATAGAAAGCATAATCCATAACACATCACATACAGATCAAAGAAAATGGTGTCATATATCTCTCTCAAAAATGATCAATATACAAAATATGTCATGTCTATGCCAATACAACAAAATGATCAAAATAAAATGGAGACAACATCTCTCAGGTATGACTATCTCCTGAAGGTGACGGTCTCACTACAAATGCCCCAGCACCTGGATCTCCACGTGGATCCTGTCTAGGAGGCCCTGTCACGCCTCTACTCTCCATCCTCGACCCTATCTCTCAGGATTGACTAGATCTCTACTGTATAAAACTTTGCACTTGGTGCTCCCTCAGCACCGCATCCTCATAATGGCACTGGTAATACTCTGCCTCCTTGGCTTTTAGAGCCAGCTCTCTCAAGGTTTCCCTCATCGGACCACCTATTGTCACTCTCTACAAGCTCACTACAAGCTCCTCTGCTCGACCCCAATGCTCCATCTCAGTATTGTGCTCTATGGTCAGCTGAGTAATCTAATGCTGATGTGCCAACAACTATGTCTGCAAATGCTACACTGACAACTGCAGTGATCTAATTTGTGCATCCTCCACATGCATCAAAATCTACATCTGCAAGGGTACCTATGAAGGGGTACCCCCTGTACCTCTACATGTCCTTTGTGTAGGTGGAGGTAAAATATCTAACCTCCTCCTCTGGGCTAGTCATCACACATCATCATACCCTCCCACTGCTGCTATCACCTCCCCAACCCTCTCCTCACCCCCACCTCTGATAGCCAAACCTCCTCTCCCTCTATCCATCATAGCTCGATGCATAGCTTTCTCCACCCATATCTCACTATCACCACCATCTCCACCCTTATCTCCTCTCCTCCCCTAATCCAATCTCCCTCTATCTCCTCACTGAACTCGGCCACCTCCTTTGCCATCTCTGCCATTACCTCCTCATCATCATCAAAAGCCAGAATCATCTTAGCTAGATCTAATATCCTAGCCACTACATGCACTGCAAAGAGTGCTGCAAACTCATCAATCATCCTTGCATCCTCTATCTCAAGAGCATAATCCCAAATCTAGTTAGCTGCATGAAAGAACTCCTCCACTATCACCACGCTATCAATCGTAGGTCCCAAATCCTAAACAACCTGTCTCCGTCAAGCATAAAAAAAGGCTCCTTGTGGAATCCCCTGTTGTCAACCATACTGCTGCAACACACGACTATGAAGAAACCTCTCAATAACAAAGGGTGTCTACCCTATCAAATATCTGGTCATGTAAACATAGGGCATCTCCATCCCATTGTCTACCCATACCTCACAACCTATATATGGTTGCTAGATGACCGTATCAATATCATCCAACACTCTCCTCCAGTGCTCTAGTTTTCCTAGCTTACGCTGGACAACTATCTGTCTATATCTGTATGCATACGCACACCTAACAGGCCTATCTCTATCAGCAAATGGCCTAGCTATGGGAATATGCTCCCATGCCCATACCTGTAGTGTCATTCCAACTAATAAACTACCATAACCTAGTTATACCACTTGATGTAAATCCCTGTATAAATGGGCCAGCATAGTCGACCCCTATGCAAATCAGTGACCCTGCATCACCATATCCTCTAGAACCAACCCTCACCCCACTGCTAGTCCCTTTAACCTATGGTGGGGACATAGGAACCCACCTACAAAACATGCCAAAATAGATGGTAGAGGAGCATAATCCAAATCCAGGAACTCCTACTAGGGGATCTCATCCCATCCTCCTCAGTCTGCTCATCAGGTAGCAATGCACGTACCATAGGAATCCACAAAATCTGGGAACAATCCCCAGGCATCATTGTAATCTTGCCTGTCACCAATGTTATGCCCAATATGAAAAGCTAATGTACTAAGAGGGGAGGGGTGAATCAATACTCCAAAACTTTTCTTCAACAATATCTTTACTGTTATGCATAAACCAAAAACTGTTGTAACATAACATAAAGCTAAAACAAACAAATAACAATCATACATGATTCACTCCATAGCACATATATTTTGGTTATGTAGAAACTCTTGGTTAGAGAGAAAAATTGCAATGGGGATGGCACCCACAACTTCACTACTACAATAATAAAGAGTGCTCGGTTAGAGCTACATGTTTAGCTATTTCTGATAGCTTACCCTATTAGGAGTATAAAGATTATTAGATCTACCTTGCTAAAGGATTTTACAACACTTAATCTAAATGGTGTACCTGGTTAAAGGCTTTATAGTTTATAGACTTTGTTAGAGTGTTTTACCCTATTAAAGGTTTCTCTTACAACTTCAAAATATTACAATAAAATCTTTACAAATATTTGTAACTTTACATTTGGAGTGTTATAGCAGATTCTATGTGCTCAAAATGAGATTACCTTGCTTCTAGCATACCTTGGTAACCCATAAAATAACTTGATAAACCCTTATGTTTACTCTATTCTTTGACTGTTCTCTGAAATCCTTCTCAGTGACCTATGTGTCTCTGTAACAGTCATAACACTCAGTGCTTTCCCATGACTTTGCTTTTCACATATGTCTGTCTTCACACTCATACACACATACCTCTATATCTCTATCTGATTCCAATCCATGTTGTATAAATAGATCTCTTATGTTGGTGATCTGGTTCATTGCTTTGATCTTACAATCATGATTTATCAAATGAATAACTATACAAAATATTTCATTGGATAGATGACCTCAAAATCATACACAATCTAGAAGTGAAATTTCCAATGTGATAACGGTTCTTTGTTCCTTGATCTTGTAACACGTTTCCACACATGTGTCTAGGTTCAATGAATCTAGTAAAACATTTCACTCGGTGTATATCAACTCGGTGTAACATTATTGCTGCTTGGTAGACATAGAGTGTTACTCGGTAGACAACTCAGCATATACTAGGCTCTATGACTACTATCTTCTATAACCGACTGCTCTATGCTTACCAACTGAATATATTGGTAGTAGTAACTGACTAAAGTATATAGAACAACTTTGGACATAAAACTAATGGCAACTCAATAAGTAGTAACAATCTCCCCTTTTGACATTAGTTGAGATGTTTGACAAAACTACTTTCAAAGTCATAACTCAAAAATCTATATAGTTACAAAATTTGACTAAACTGATAGTATATACATTAGTCAATAAAATAGTATATTTAGATATACTCCCCTTATCAATATACTGTACAAAACTCTGATTTTGCATGCTTGGTGATCAATATCCTTTATTAACTGCTTGGTTCACTGCTCGATGATCACTGGATGTGCATATGGATACTTTGTTCTGCTTGGTATACTCCCCTTGTATACTACACTCCCCTTTTGATACTTTAAAACTATACTCACTCCCCCTTTTTGACAAACATCAAAACTTAGTTACCATTTTGTGGAGGCAACTGGTCAAAAATGGATTTGCACTTTGTCCTTGCATTAGTAAGAGCGGCAGAGAGGGCATCCTTGACACTATCCATGAGTGAATTATGAGCTGTAATGTCAGCTAATAGTAAAATTAGTCCATCTAAGGTGCTTCCCTCTTGTTGAGTGGATAGGGAGGTAGCCTTGTTGATCTTCTCTTGCATGGATGAAAGATGAGGAATGAATAATGTCTGAAGAGTCATTATATCCATCCGAATCTTGTGCTCTTCATTCCTAAGTTCCAATTGTTGAGCCATGAGCTTTTGTAACTTTGTATAGAAATGCTGAATAGAATTTGACTCAATGGTCAACTTATTTGAGAGATCGATGATCTCTTTCTCAATCACTTCTGTTTTATTTTTGATATCCTTAATGAATAAAGAAAATGTATAGAGTTTCTGAAATAAATAAAGAATGTGCTTGAGTTGAGGGGACAACTCAGCAATAAATTTGACAAGTTTTACTTTGCCAATAGCACTAGCCTTCTATACCTCTTCAATCATTTTAGCAGTGAGCTCTTTGTCCTTTAATCTGCTCAAATATTCAGATGTGTCTACTCCAGATGTCTCTATTTTAGTTAGGAGTTCATCCAGTTGAATATGGATGGCTACATCTGTTGTCACTATAGCTTCAGGTAGAATATCTATTTATAGTGCTTTCACCTTCTGAAGTACTTTGTTTTTCTTTTTAATAGCCATTTGCTTCTCCTATTCGGTTTTGGCTTTGCATAGTTCACCAAATTCAGTGAGTGCTTTCCCTTTTAATTTGGATATGTCTACATTCGGCAACACTATAGGTTTTGACAAATCTAATTTGAAACTATGCTTTTTCATCTTCTTGTCTTTACCTTTCACTGATTGAACTAATACAATGGCTTGTGAGGCTTATTGACCCTCGGTAGTTTGCTTGGTAGAGGCAACACTTTTATCAGTTTCTTGAACCTCTGATGTAGCCTTTGTTGTGTCCTTCGGTGCTTCTATGCTTGGGGTCTCAGATGTAACATTTTCAGTGCTAGAAGGAGCTTGAGAAGTTTGTCCTTCAGTGGCCTGAGAAGTAGTTTCTCCTTCTGTAGATTTGTGACCTTATGTTCCTTGTTCAGTATCTTGATGGGCCAACAGGCTGAGTGATAGGAGGATAGGGCTGAACTTGCTCCAAAACTGACTCACTAGATACTAGTTTGGCATATGCATTCCCTTCTATCATTTCCTATTCTTGTGCCTCGGTGTCCATGATATCCTCATCAACTTGTATAGTGTCAGTAGGGTCTTGCTCAGTGATATCAAGATCTTGTTCAATGACATCAACTATTTCAACTTTAGCTTGCTCACCAGCATTCTTGATTCAAAAGATTTCCTACCATTTTTCTTTGGTCTCATTCTCTACATCCAAGTAAAGGCCATTCATCAATTTCAAGGCTTTTTGCTTGACTAGGAAGTTTGTGTGGTAGTTTTTCAGATGTTCAGTGATCTCATCTACTGACATGTTTGGAAAAAGATGTACTAGACTTCTTTCTCTCATCTGTTTCTCTAAGTCCATAGCATACTTCCACCTATTATCAATATGCAAATATAATTCATTTGGAAGAGATTTAGATACTTCCAATGGGACCAATTGGAATTTCAGAAGTGTGCAGATGACAGCTACTTCTATTTGTCTCCTTTCATCCTCAGATCTAGATTCATACTTAACATATCTGAATGCTCCAAATCCACCATATTGCTTCAGATTAGTACAAATATTGTCAACACTATGTACATCTACCTTTTTACTCTTGACAATCTGAAATTTGCTTGCATCTTCACATTCAGTGTCACTAGACTCTTTAGTCAAAATGAGTCTCCGAGTAGATTTCTTGTAAGTTTTTGTTACCTTTGGTGCAGGAACATTCTTTGGTTTCTTACTCGGTCATGCTACAGATGATCTTGTGTTTGGGCACTTTACTGAAGGAGTCGGTGATACCTATGATGTATCCTGTTTCTTTCTTTTCAAAACTTTTCCTTTAGGCAACTCGGTGCTCATTGTTATAGTTGCCTCTTGGGCTTCAGATTCCTCCTCAGTGATTACTGGAGTGCCTTTGACAGATGTGGAGGAAGAACCTTCTCCAAATTTCTTCGTTAATGTCTTGATCATTTTTGTTGCTTTCCTTGTAGCCTTGGGTACTACAATACTCATCTTTACTTTCTCTTTAACTTCTTCATAGGTTCCATACCTCAGCTCGGTAGCATGCCTTGGTAATGTAAGAAAAGCATCTCTCTGCTGTTGTGTGATGTCAAAATAAAAAACCAAAAAGGGGTCAAAAAGGTTGACTTACCCATGGTCCATACACAGTACGCCTCTGATACCTCTGCAAGTGCTCGAATCGATGAGAAGAATACAGAATCAACATGTTGACTTTTCTCCAAGTGTCACTTTCTCCAAAGTCAACAAGCACAAATGAGACAAACAGAAATCACTTTTTCCCTTTTATAGGGTAAATTGAAATTAGGGTTCTGTAGAAGAATGTGAAAATTGCTCGTGGTGTCTCATACAACTCTACCAAACATCATTATTGGGAGATGAATCAATTTATTGCATTCAACATAGACAAAAATTTAAAATGCTGTTAAATTTATCCAAATCACATCAAATTTTCAAAATTTTGATTCATCTCCTGAGGGGGCATTATCAACATTGTTTATCAAATCTAGGGCATGACATGAACATCTCGACAAGACATCACACTGATCATAACCAAATCATGACAACGCATCATTTTCTTTGAATCAACATGTGCACACATGTCACTTCAAAGAGGGGCAAAATGTAGACATATAAAAATGACCATATTACTAAATGAATATTTTATGTTCATTCCTCTACTTTAATTAAATCTAATTTAACTAAATCACCCACATTCCTCTATTTAATTAAGTAAATTATTCAATTTATTTAGTTAAATTCACTTAAGCCCTTTATGTCATTTAATTGAATAAATCATTTTATTTAATTAAATCCCTTCTTCTAACTTTTTAATTAAATTTACATTTAATTAGTAATTTACCCCAAATTGAATAAATCTAATTTATTCAATTTCCCAAAATTGCAACCAAATTGAAATAAAGTAATTTATTTCAATTAATTCTATTTTCCCTCACCCACTTGCATTTTCCTACATCTCCCACTTGCATACTAAACCCTATTCCTAATTTCTTCTAGAATCCATCTAATCCTAATCGATTAACCCTATTCCCATCCATAATCCCCTTTCCCTAAATTTGAGGAGGTCACTTCTCAAATTTAGAGTAAAGTCTTCAAAAGGCATTAAAGCCTTTATGCATTCAACAAGCTAATTTGTTGAATACCCCCAAATTGGGAAGGACTCTTACAAATTTGTCCCCAAAGTTTTCAAACCATTAATGGTTAACTAACCCTTAGTGGCATGGTTAGAGACTTTTTGACTAGCTTAACCTCCATCTAACCCAAGGGTCTCATCAAGCATTTACTGCTTTGACCATAGTTATTCCTTTAACCTTTTCACAAGAGTTTACCTCTTGGGGAAAAGCTTTATCCAATGGTTAACCCTAACCTAACCTTAACCTTTACCTCTTATGCTAACCATGAGATCTTCTCAAGCATTTAATACTTTTACCTCTCCTCTCAGTCAACCTTGTGTTGACAATTGTCACCATTTCATTGGTAAAAATTGAAAACATGGATGGATTAACTTTCAAACTTGACCCTTGATTAACTCTTTCAATCCTGACCATCCATTGCCCTATTTTTACTATAAATAGAGCTCTCATTCTTCCATTTTAAGGATCCATGCAAGGTTTTATTATCTCATTTATATGCTCAATTTTATTAACACATCTAGCTTCTCTTTGTAGTAGGAATTAATCTAATAATCATTTTAGACTATTTCCTTTATCATTAGCTTAACTCATAAACTAGTATATCATGTTAGGATAGTATTGTTACTAATCTTATCATCTTATAATCTAGTTTATTGCATTTGTAGAATCATGCATAGATAGGATGCATTTTTATAACTAAATCAATCATAAGCATCCATCATTCTTACATTTGTCATCCCTAAGCCACTTTTCTTAGTGATCTGAGAGCAAAGGTATTGGCTTGAGGGATCTTGTGAGATAGAGAACCATGGAACCAACCTTGGGAAGTTGAGTCATTCTTCATGACTCCATAACTTGCACCAAGAAGTCTTGTGGGTGTGTGGACAGGCCTCTTTGAGCTTCATTTTTCCCATTTTAAGTTTCATCACCCCGCTTTTCCCACATACAATGTCTTCTTTCTAACCAAAAAAAAATTGAATTTCGATATATATAGAACAAGTTATGTGTTCAAACTTAAACCTATGTTTGAATTATGACTAGTCGGACTCTAAAACTTTATAAAATGAAAAATATTGAACATATCACTATCAAACCAATTGCAAGCCCTGGATATTCATGTTACAAACCAAAATTCGAAAGAATTGAGTTTTTATCGTTTATAGAAAAAAAGTTATGCATTTCAGGAGGCACGTCACTCTTAAAAAATATAGTTTGTTGTAAAAAACTACTTTTCGAGGGAGATGGAAATTTTTTTTTTAAATCCTTCAAAAAAATTTGAAAAAAATGTATATAGAATCTACAAACAAAATTCTACAAATCACTAATTTACATCATCTTCAAATTTTTAATAGTTTAAAAGTTATAGTTCTCGGAAGTTGAAGATTATTTTAAAAATGTTTATCTCAGTGTCAAATGTGGCAAAAAAGTGGGAACCACTATTGTGAGTTCAACCACCTACCAAATTAATTTCCATTGCCAAACTAAAGTTCATGTTAGGGGCTATTGGGATGGAGATCCCAACCAAATCTTCTCTAGGTTGTTTTGCTTTGGTTCTTTCCTGACACGTAGGTGTGGATATATCCATTGGGGGCTATCTAGTGGTCAAGACAATAAATTCCAACAAAAGAATAGCACAAGCTTCCACCAAAGAGCCATTCCAATAGTCAACGTAACTATTATTCACATGTGTGTTTCTTTGTTTCTGGATATGTTCTAATATTCTATAGAATTATGGATTTTTATTAGTTAATTTTATGTTTTATTAGATAATATATTGTTTGTTCTCTTTGTTTATATACGAGAATGTATTCCACTATATACCCTCCTAGTATGTAAAATGATGAAGAAATCAACTCTCTTACACAAAATCACAAGGTATATAGTGATCCTTTTAATTCATTGTCTAAAAATACTAAGAGTGTATGTAAAGTCAATTAACTGTTGTAGATTTGGCATTTTATTTTGAAGTCAGAAAATATAATATAATGTTTGTCTATGATTAGTAGAAAGCCTTTTTCACAATGAGTATCAAAAGTGTAAGTATTTAGGGTATTATATGAAAGTATGTTTTTCTATTGTGCGACTGTGTTGAGTAGTAAGTGTTTTTTCAAGTATATTTTATTAATATTTGATTTTATAATTTTTAATAAAATTTATTGATCTATATTTCTTAAATAATATTTTATAGATTTGTAAAATAAATATAATTCTATGGATTATGTTTATTATTTCAACCATTTGAGTACTAAAAACACATGGAAGCATTGATAGAAGAGATCAAAAGCATGTTCAAGTCTATGGAGAATGGGAAGATAAACACATCTGCATCTGACATTGCGTGACTATCGAGAATACCATCCATTGACAATCACAAATAGTGAAATGGCTTTTCTACAATCACTCAAGCAATGGATCTTGTTGAGAAGAATCATTTTAGATACCACATGACAAATCTTATTACTCTTTCTTTTGTAATTGCACTTAGAATCTAGAAGGTGGAGGAAAGACAAGTGAACAAGGGTAAGATATATCAAACATTTCTCAAATCTATTTTTAGGGGAAAAAATAACAATATGGCCTAATTATCCAGTTCTTAGACACCATTAGAAACTTTTGTTCAAGTTTAATTCTGGATTTACAAAGTTTATTCATGTTGGTCATTTGCAGGTATTGGTTTTTTTAATAATCAAATCTCTCTGTATTTAGATGGAATATAGTAACCTGACAATTGGATTCGTGATACTCATTTCTTTTTTCTTCAAAAAAACTCAAGCTCTAAACGTGGGTATTTCTTATCAATTACAATTCATTAGTAAAATTATTTCAATCAGGGAAGTCAACATAAAGAGTAAGTACATGTAGGAGCATTGACAATTGTATTATTTACCTCTAAAGCTTGAAATCTGGTAACTTTTTGTTTTTCTTCCAAAGTCGGGATTGATAAGGGTGTCTTATATAGCCTACCAACATCTCTTTTGTTTTAATTGTAGTGATTTCAAGAGGTTATAGATTGGGAAAAATAAATTGGACCTCTATTCCAAAGATGAATACATGTTAGGCTCACTCACATCCATTGCCTTTATTTTTATGTAGAGACAAAAAATTATCTGGATTTCATAACTTTGTTGTCATAACTTGTCGAGGTTGTGGTCGAATTGTTTCCATAATATGAAACAAAATTATTATTGTCATAAAAACTAACTCTAACTAGAATCTTTATTCTAAAGCAGTCAATAGATATCAATAATATAATCATATATGATGCGTACATTTGTTTTGTGGTTGTTTACAACATCTTGTTTTTATTGATCTGATCTAATCTCCATGAACACCTTGTTGCCATTGGTATTGTTGAACATATGAGAATTGGTCACTATTTCAATAAGGAAACCAAACATGCATTAAACCTATAGGTCTCCTCTCTAAATCTATTGCCTCTTTTATTTGAAAAGAAATTTGAGAAGAAAAATATTACACATGCAGGCTAATATTCTTAGAATTGCCAGAAATATAATTGGTTACAACAATACGAGAAGTAACTTTTCTAGTTTAGATTTTGGACTAATGGAGGAATCAGAAGGGGAAGATATGATATACTTGAAAATTTCAATGATACAAGTATGGGCTTTAGAATCCTCAGACTATAGGGCTATGATATATCTTCAGGTAAAAGTAGTATTTTCTTGTTTCATACAATTAAGTTGATGTATAAATTACAAATATTGGTCACATTAAAAAAAAAAAATTGATACATTGTAGGTTGTAGGGGATACTATTGGCAATTGACACTCATCTGGTAGTCACATTCTAGGGTAAATTGCATTTTTGGGTTATCATTTATGGCAACTCATCTTCAGGAGATAGTACTTCTTCATCTAGACTCATCACTTTATCATTTTGTCTAGATAAGGCCAACCGATATACACCCTATGGTTTACACTTGTTAACTAGTTATTCTTTGTACCTATAATTTATATTATGGGACATGGTAAAGGCATTTCAGGAATTGAAGGTAGCGTGCAAGACCAACATCAAATAAGATCATCAGGATAATTTATAATATACTTTATTAGCTGGGAGGAAGCCATAGGTTATTTTCACTATGATGTATGATATGGTGAACAAGCTATAAGGAAATATAAGAGAGGTCACTCAGAAATGGATTATATATATTGATGTGATGTAATTGGAGATGCGAAAAAGTTAGAGATTAATAATGTGCAATTTGATGAGAGAAAGATAACATATGTGCATAGTTGCACGTGTGCGATCCTAACTAGTAGAAAAATAGAGTATAAGTATCACCGGTTACATTGAGGAACTTAGAGATACAATCGAAACTTATCCAACATGGTTAGATGCTTCATTTAAGTTTAATTTTTTTATAAATCATTATTTAATGATTTGTAAGTTAGTGAGACTTCCATATATGTGTATTTGAGTAGTGAACTCTAGGGGGTAAGTAGGTGTATGCATGTGCACCCTCTATGTAATATTTTTATACCTTGATCAAGTATACAAATATTGTGGGCACCAGCCCCACCGTGGTTTTTCTCTTTATAGTGTTTTCTATGTATAAATATTGGTGTTATGGTATTGCTTTATGTTTTGATTTTTTTATGCACTTTAATTTTATATTCTGCCATCTGGTTGATCTGCAATAAGTTGAGAAATTCTTACACCGGTAGAAAAATAGTTCACCCCCCCTCTCAGTGTTCTTGGATTCCAACAATTGGTATCAGAGCCTAGCTCCTTGAAACAAGTTTACCAACTTGAGGAAGATTTGGAACTTGGAATCAATGGAAACTAGTTTGTAGCAACAACTCCAACTTGCTCTTGAGGATCTTGATGATGAAAAAGAGAAAAAAAATAAATTAAAGAATGAACTAAGGAAAGCTAGAGAATACATCATCTCATTACAAGGAAATCTATGAGCTGCTCAAGCTAAGAGGAAAGAACTTTGTGATCAACTATAAAACCAAAGTAGTGATGAAGAAGATGCTTTCAAAGATCAATGTGAGAAACTCAATCAAGAGAATACTACCTTGAAGAATGAAATGCAAGCCCTACCTATGAGAATGTGCAAGGAGATTGAAGACATAAAGAAGAATGATGAAAATCTAGCTCAAGGATTGAAGGATAAATCAGAAGAATGCAACATACTAATACATGACAATAATATGCTAAAACTTAAATTAATTTAGTCCAAGAATAATGAACAGGAACTTGATAGACAAATCATAATCATGAGAGATGATTTGGCCACTGCAAATGACTACAAAGAAAAGTTAAAAGCCAGCTCCATAGGACTTGATCAATTGTTAGAAAGCTAGAGAGAAGTTAATGACAAGAGAGTTCTTGGATATGAAGTAGGAAAAATATTTGAAACTACAACAAGATCAATCATTCGGTCAGAAGCAAAACCATGCAAAAAATCCAAACAACCGATTCAACTAGAAATCACCAATAAGACAACCTAATACTAAAAAATTCAATGGTACATGTTTTGTTTGCAATAAATTTGGTCATGTACTAGGTCAGTGTAGAAATACAAATAATCAGATTAATCCAGCACAACCTTCTTCAGTCAATACTTTAACTTCAATAAACATGGTCATAAGTTTGTAGAATACAAATGTACTAGAAATGTTGGATGTAATTCTTGTAATAGTTTTGGACATATGGCTAACCAATGTAGATCAAAAGAAAATCAAGGGTATAACAAAGCAATTCAAAAGAACAATATTACTTATTATGAATGCAACAAGATTGGACATATTGCTAAGTATTGTAGGAATAAGAATCCACTAGTAGCTAATGGAAATTTAAATGAGAAAGGAAAGACAAAGGCTAAAGATATCATAAAATAGCATTTCAAAAGATGGGTTCAAAAATCAGAAACACAATTAGCAAATCAACTGATAAAACAAATAGGTCCTACATTGAAAGTAGGAACTTCAACTAGTAACTAAGGCACTTTTCCTTAGGGGTAGGCAAATCATTGAAGATCATACAAACACCCCGGATTAGGTTCGAAGTCAGAAGTTTTGATTGTGGATGGACACTCAAGTGGATTCAAGTGTTAAT
The DNA here is from genome assembly GCF_030272615.1 of Cryptomeria japonica. NCBI lineage: Eukaryota > Viridiplantae > Streptophyta > Pinopsida > Cupressales > Cupressaceae > Cryptomeria > Cryptomeria japonica. The sequence continues at coordinate 86,625,463 of NC_081411.1, read as the reverse complement.
CAGAACCTACCTACAGATTATGTGATCTGGTCAGATTCTCTGATCGCATTTATGACAATGGAAAAATAGGGTTAATGGTGATAAAAGGGGAAAATTTAAATCATTTCCTCACACAGTGTTCGAGTATTTTGAAGAGCGATTGCAAATGAAATCAAGTCCTAAGGTGATTTGTGCATGCATTTGAATTTGAAGAGCATTTCACCATCCAAAAAGATATCAAGGTATTTACCATTTGCTAAAACCCTCAAAATTTATCATGGCATCCTCATCAAATGTTGATACTCCTTTGGTAAGTGAAATCAAGAAACATCCTTACAAATCAATTTAGGATGATCCTTTAGGGGCGTTTCCTAGTGTTTGTCATGGTGTTCTTCACACTGAAAAACATTAGGGCCTATATTCATTGCAATATCAAAGGAATTTGGAATTATGAAATGTCTTGTGTAGTCACATATCACCTTATCACTAACAATTAACTCAAACCAGAATAAGGACAATTGAGGAAGAAGGGTTTTACCTAATTCATGATTTTCCCTCCTTTGATAAAGATGAATGGGTGAGGTACATCCTCAACCAAATTCATGGTGAATTCTTATGGTTGGACCAGCCATACAAGATAATAGAAGAAATGATCAAGAATATCACATGCCTCTACAAGGTCGGATGTATGCTAGGGCTTCGACAAATATTAAATACAAATGTATACAAACTCACTAGTGCAATGTATGATGGCAGATTAATGTGGGTTGATGATATCAAGGATCTTGATGTTAGATTTGCCGCAATGGTGATTGGCTATAAGGTTTACCAATCTAACCTATTGAACTCAGTCTCTGGGACCACCATTCACATTGCTTATTACATGGTGAAAGAAGATGCACAATATGAATTATGTAGTGTGGTGCTCAAGAAATTGATGACCAACCTCCAGAAGATCAAGCAAGATAAGAAGAATACATTTCAGTATGGTTCTCTGATTATCTACTTAATCTTTTACTTTTTGAATATGGTACCCGATTATGGAAGAATTCAATGGGTATTTGATAGACCAGTCACAACTCAAATAGCACAAATACTAGACCGGCAAGGAGACAAGTAGTAGAAAGCTAACTTGTGCATATTTTTCAAAACATTTCAAGAAGAGATGAAGAATAGGGTAGGGATTCCTATAGAAATTGTGGAGAAATATCAGGATATAATCTATTTCATGGTTAATAAGGATGAATGCATGATGGAGGCAATCCAGCCTAGGATAGTTTGGATTATGCCAATGGGCTATTAGGTAGATGTAGCTACACTTGAATGATATGCACAACATCTACTCATAGATAGTTGATGAAAAAGAAGAAAAAATTGGCACTACACAAGAGAAGGGACTAAAAGTCCACAAGGAACAAGTTGCAACCAATATTACAAGGAAAATGAAAAGAGTTGTAGTTGAGCAAATAATTAGTGAAGTTCATGACATGGCAGAAGTAGAACAAAAGGTTAGAATCCTTGAAGGCCGAAGAAAAGAAGAGCAGAAAAAGAGAGAAAAGAATAGAGTGAGCCAAAGAAAGAAGCTCAGGCCACACCTAATGTTTTCCTAGTTACAACTAAGCCACCTAAACAATAGGAAAGACCATCCAGTGAGCCCACTAGCCCTAAGCCTAGGGAAAGAAAGAAAAGAAAAGAAAAAATGGTAAGAGAATATGTTGCAGTATCTTCAGAGGAGACAGAGTTAGAAGAAGAAATCAACCAAGGTCAAAAGAAGAAAGTTGTTTTTGTAAGAGTTATCATAGGACAACCATTCGAAGATAAAAAAGGAGATTCAAAGAAGGAACCAGGGAAGGAGCAACCCAAGAAGACTCCTATGATCATGATCATACACAAAAGGAAGCCCAAAGAAGATGACTAATCTAATCTCAAAACTAAGAGGAGAATAGGTGCTCAAGAAATTATAGATCAAATTATTAATGATGGCATTTTGAAAAAAAAATCTACATTTTATGATAAATTTAATGAAAATGATAAGAAATAGTTAGAAGAGGGCATTGTCTTATATCTTGATTCATTTAGTATAACATTGATAGAATTGGAGAAAATTTTTCTTGAAGAATTGTGAGATAGATTAGAAATAAGAAAATTGCATGCATAGAATCTGGATAGACACATGAAGGAAACATAATTGATTAATCTTTGTCCATCCATCACTCCACAAGATATTACAGATTTAATATATAAGATAGCCTTGGAAAAATTCAAACCTAAACACTGAATAAACAACTTAATGATGGAAAAATATGAAAAGATCCAGAAAGAAACAATAGATATATGGGTAAGAATTCTTTTGAGCCAAGGATATGAGCTAAGTAATAGCTTTTTATAGTCTCAAAACATTCAATTACCAAAGGACAAGGAACTAGAAAGGAAAGATGAACAAAATGCGAAAATTGATCCACTGGTTACTAGTCCACTAGCTTATGAGTCAAATTTTGATATTGAGGATACTTAGAATCCTCTGGAAACAAATGTACAAGATTTTGAGGAAGAGGTTGAAAAACAAAAATGTATAGAAGAAAAGGATTCAGGAGAAGCACCAAAAGAGAGTGGTGCACTAGGTGGCAAAGCTACCCATGCACATGAGATGCAGACTTAAATAGATAAGGAACCAACAGATATAGCCCTTAAGACCTCCATTGAAGACCAAGGCAAAATCATAGAGTCATATTTCCCCTCTAGATTGGCAATTAATACATATTTAACAAAAGATAAAGAGAAAATGTGGAGATTTTCCATCGATTTTGACAAGCCTTACCACCTGATGTCATTGGCAGAAAAGTTATTGGGTATAGATGTAGTCCAATCTTAGGTGAGTTAGGAGTTATCCTAAGAAGAATCCAAGGACAAGTACAATTGATACAAACCACTTTTGATGTTTTGAACCAGGTTGTACTAGAATTTCAAGCAAAAGTGAGCTCAATCTCTTCTGGGAAACTTCAACAAATAATTGAGTACATTTGTAAACAATATGATTCTTTGGTTACGATTACTACACTTGAGGCCAAAGACAAATTTGTTGAGGCTAGGAAACAAAATTTTTATAGATGATATGAACAAAAAAGGAAAAACTTCTCACCTGTCTACAGTCTATTGATGAAGCCTTAGCAAAAGGAGGTAAAGCGTATAAAACTTGTCTAGATTTTTCAAAGCTCATTGCCTTCCTAGACAAATAGATTATCGATTGTAAAGGCCAACTGCTTCATATTTCACATTCTTACAATCCGTCAACAAACCTAACAAGTTTTTATGAAGGTCCAATTTTGGCAGTCATGGATAAAATATTAAAGTTAGAAAATGAAAGGGACAGTATGACAAAGAGATCCACAAAGCTTCACAACTTTATATGTCCCTGGTTAGACAACATGCTTTATCATAAAATAAAGTGTATAGAAAATATGCAGCAGGAGGATCCGATTAAATCCCAAGATATTGAATACTATGTTAGTCTCTTGAATGGGTTCAATTCCATTCTAGATTCACTTAATAAAGGATGGGATACTCACTTTTCATTCTTAAAGACTTTATATGCAAACATTCTGAAATATGTATACAGACTAGTATATATATATGTAAAACACTTGTACATATTTTTTTTGTATATATTCACCCAGCTTTGTCATTGATATCAAAGGGGGAGGAGTATAGTGAAAAATGAATGAATATCACAGGGGGAGAGTAAAAATGTAAATAGCTACATAGATGTACATGAAAGGGGAAGCACACTCAAAGATAATATCATTTTTCACATGAGTCTTTCTATCAATTCCAAAGGGGGAGATTGTTGGAAATTGACACTTATCTAGTAGTCTCCTTCTAATGTGAATTGCATTTTTGGGTTTTCATTGATGGAAACTCATCTTTAGGTGATGGCATTTCTTCATTTGGACTCATCACTTTATCATTTTATCTAGATAATGCTAATCAGTATACACCCTATGGTTTACACTTGTTAACCGGTTATTCTTGGTATTGGTAATTCATATTATGGGACCCGATAAATCCAATTGAGGAATTTAAGATAGTGTGCGAGGTCGACATCAAATAGGATCATTAGGATAATTTATAATATACTTTATGAGTCGGCAGGAAGCCAATAGATTATTATCCTTATGAAGGCCAACATGATGAACAAGTTATGAGGGTAAATTAGAGAGATCACTAAGTGACGGATTACATATATTGATGTGATGTAATTGGAGATACAAAAAAATGTAGGATATTGATTGTGTGTGAATTGATGAGAGCATGATAGAATATGTGTGCACTTGCAAGTTCACAATCCTAACCGGTAGCAGAATAGAGTATCAATATCACCGGTTCAGTTGAGGAACTCAGAGCTACAACCAAAACTTATCCAGCATAGTCAAATGCATCATTTAAGTTCAATTTTGTTTTAAATCATTATGTAATGATCTGTAAGTCAATGAGACTTCCATATATGCATATTTGAGTAGTGAACTCTAGGTGGTTAGCTTGTATGCATGTGGATACCCCTCTATGTAATATTTGTATACCTTGATCAAGTATATAGATATTGTGGGTACTAGCCCCACCAAGGATTTTCCCTTTATAGAGTTTTCCATTTATAAATATTGGTGTTATGGTATTTCTTTATGTGTTCATTTGTTTATGCACATTAATTTTATATTCTATCATCCAGTTGATCAACAATAAGTTCATATTTTCATGCAATTGTAGAACAGTGATTCACTCCCCTTCTTAGTGTTTTTGAATTCCAAAAGAGATTACCCAAGTTCTATGTTCTTAATAGACAATGTAGGTTATACTACCTAACTCCTATAGTCTTAATGTACATTGTAGGTTATAAGGAAGACTACATGATTCCTATAGTCTTAATGGAAAAATAAAACAACCTATAGAAAACAATTTGAGATTTAACTTCTATATTGATTATAACTTATATTTCAAGTATCTTATTTTAATACAAGCTCTAAGAATCTTATTGAGACAAGCTTAACTGGTCAACTTGAATGGCCTAACTTTCATTTGACTACATGCAAATAAACAATTATCAGTTTCCCATGTTTCTTTTAGAAAATCTGAAAAAATTCAAAATGATAAAGGAGAGTTCTTTAGTTTTGCTGAAAAAACACAGAGAGAGGTTGAAGACATGTTAAGTCTCTACAAATGCCCCCAAATAGCTTTTCCCAAAGAAACGACAATGAATGAAGCAAAAGCATTTACATAAAGCTACCTGCAAAATATTCAGGAAACAATTCCTTTTTATGCTCTTGGAAGAAAAGTCACTGGATCTTTTGGTGTAAGTTTTATCGTAAGAACTAGTAAACAATTAACTAGGTAGAGTATATTGAATATTGTTGATCTTTAAAACATATAGGACATATTTGATTGATACGATCTTGTGGATACAATGTTGATAGTTTGGTTATAATTTAAAAATCACATATTTCTATAAGTTTTCAAATAAATTAATATTACTTTTAGGTAAACTGTGTATTGAAATATGAATTTCATCGAAGTTTACCCAGATTGGAGGGAAGATCTTCAATAGAAATGACTCTTCCTTATGGAAAATTCTTGGTTAGGGAAGACCTTTTATAGGTAAGATTCTATTACTCAACTTTTATCTACTAATTACGGGTATGTGCAGGATCATGGTGTGCCAAAATAGGCCCTTAAGTGGCAATGAAATTTCAAAAAATCAGAGTTATGCAACTTGTCATTAAAATTTGAATAAGTTTTAAAAATATGTAAGAAAAAAATTTATAGATAATTGAATGTAGTTTCTAAGCTACTAGTTGTTTTTTGGAAAAAAAATATCTTATTTGATGAAAATTTCAAATTTCAACATAGTTGCACTTAAATTTCAGGAAAAAGATAAGTAGGCATATGTATGACCACCCTAATCATAATTAAATCATAATATTGTTTTATAAGATTTATAATGTAAGTATTAGACTCATGTCCGGATGTGACACATATTTTTTTATAAAGTAAATAATTATTTATGACTTTTTTAGTACAACTTTTCAGAAATTTAGAAACTCCTATGTCTGACCACCCTAACTTGGTCAAAAACTTATGAATTTTTTAATTTTTTTAGTTTTTCCCTATAGTATATAAAGCATAGGATTTGACACATGTTTCAGATTCAAAAAATGTTATATTGTTTGAAAGTTATGAGTGTTTTTCAATCAGTCTATCAATTAGGACTTTTGTCAAAGTTCAATTAGAAAATAAATAATAATTACTTATTAAAGTCAAAATAAGACAAGCCTTATATTGTTGGAAAGATGAGAACGTCCTTAAAAAATACTTTTCATTTTATCAATTTTGGCTATAAAAAAAGTCGTCAGCCACCAGTGTAAAGTCTGGAAAATGAAGGAATACTAAAAAACATATTTTTTTAGTTGACTTTCTAAGTTTGTTAATTCCAAGAAAAATCCCAAAGAAAACCCAAACAAAAAAAATGGAGGGAATAATTTATGTTTTAAAATCGGATATCCGTTTTTGAAAAAAACAAACATATTTTAGTAAATTGGGCATAACTTTTGCGTTTTATATCAAAATTTTGATTTTTAATAGGCATTGGAAAGGTAATTTGGAGCTCTATGATATGGAATAGGTATATGGTCAATATTTTGTATTAAATAATATTTATAATTCATTTAAATTCATCCTTGATTTTTAAAACATAAAAAGCTCATGACTTTTTCAATGGTTTCCCTATTGCATGAATTTTTTGTAACAATCATCTCAAAATAAAATAAATAACTAATTAATAATAGAAAATTTAGGAATTTTATTGAGTATGATAAATTTTAAACCATGTTATCTCTGTTTGTTTCTTTCTCCACCTTTCTCTCCTAAACCTATCACTCCATCTATTTGTTTCTTCCTCCCTCTCTTTTGTCCATATTTATACATCTCTCTCTATACCTATATCTCTAACTATCATTGAATCCCTCATTTGTTCTCTCAAGCTCTACAAGGTGCTTATATTTCTACCTCTTTACAATTTCCTCCTCTCTGTCAATCTCTCTTCCCTCAGATCTAGAATATTCTCTCTGCATTTTCTTCTCATCTTGTGAGAGAGAGAGATAGAGGTAACTAGGTGGTAGGTGAAGAGAGAGAGGGAGGGGGTGATTGGGGTGAAGAGAGAATGAGAGGGAGAGTTTGAGATTATTAGTGGGTAGGACAAGATGGGGAGAGGGTAAAGTATCAACAAAGAGAGAAGAGAGATTGGGACAAAGGTGAAGAGAGAGACATAGAGAGTAATTAGGGGGTGGGGAGATGGGGAGAGGGAAGTATCTATAAACCTATAGGAAGAGAGAGGTGATCGAGGGTAATTGAGGGAAAGAAATAATATGAGAGATAGCTGGGTGTAATTAGTAGATAAGAAGAGAAGGATAAGAGTAAGTATCAACAAAAGTAGAGAGGGAGAGATATGGAGAGAGGTGAAGAGAGTGATAGAGAGAGGATAATTAGGGGGAGCGGAGGGGGAGAGGGAAGTAGTAACAAAGAGATGGAGAGAGAGGGTAATCAAGGGACTCTCTCCCCATCTCTCCCCCCTCTTTGTTTGTTGATACTTCCCCCCTCTCTCCCCCTCTCCCCTTCCCCTAATTACCTTCTCTCTAAACCTCTCTTTGAACCTCTCTCCTCATCTCTCCCTCTCTCCCTTTTTTGATACTTTCCCATCCCCCCTCTCCTCCCAATTCCTAATTACCCCTAACTCTCTCTAATTCTCTCTTCCTGTAACACCATCTCTCTCTCAAACCCATCCTCACATCTAACTTTACCATATGACCCCTTAGGTGTTGTTAGGGGTCACATTATGTCCTAACGGGTCATATGGTGTCCTATTAACCATAAGATGTCGTTAGGGGTTGTAGACACCTAAAATTGTCCTATCTAATTAAATAAATATTTTTATTTATTTAATTATTTTAGCCCAATTCTTTCTTTTAAATAAATAAATCTATATTTATCTAATTAATCATTAATCCCCTTCTAAGCCTTTCCTCATTTAAATAACTACTTTTATTTATTTAAATTGTCCTTTTCCTAAATTAAATAAATATCTTATTTATTTAGTTGATCTCATTTCCTCTATTAATTAAATAAATCTTTATTTATTTAATTAATTAATTTGTCTTTTCTACCTATGACACATGTCATTCATCTCTTAATTCCTACACTACCTACCCTCTTATTATTTTCTTATTTCCTCTACCTACCCTCTAATCTTAGTCAACCATCTATCTTTTACTCCTCTCAATCTTATCCATCCATTTCTTACAGTGTCTTCTATAAAAGAGGATGCTTCTTTCATTATCCCCCCCCCCCCTCAACTATGCTTTCAAACTTTCATATGCGCTCAAGCCTACTTGTAGCCACATTTCCGTTCTATGTTTAGCTCTTCTGCACATAGAAAATCTAAGAGAAAATATATCAAGAAAGATAAATGGAGATAGGAAGAATGGAGATTCAAACCCTAATGGACATGTGATGGTATAATCTTTGTGATTTTGATTGATTTGGATTTCTCTTAGGTAATCTTCATATATTATGGTGGATCTTTGTTGTTGTTAGGCCAGGGTTTTGTGGTTGAATATATTTAGTCTTTTAATATTGTTGTTCCATTTTCACCTTAAATATTTTGGCACACCCAGTGGGACTCTTGTCCCTTTTTCATTTAACATCTTGGTTGCAGATTTTGTTTTTGAAGTTGCAGATATGACATTTTCCAACAATATTTTGACATTTTCATGTTTGCATCTTTCAGAACCACATCTTTGTTTTTCTACTGCGTCTTTGATCCCTCGAATCGTGTCTGTGTCATTGACAATATTTACATTTTTTTTTAGATTACAAAGTCACATCTATGTTCTTGATTTGTGTCTGTGAGAATTATAACCACGTCTATGTTGCATGGTTGCGCTTGTATTTTGGAGCCACATCTATGAGGTTTAAAGTCACATTTGTGTCGAATCTAATCACATCTATATTTGGTTATTGTATTTTTTGGTTTTGTTTCAATTTTTAGGGTTTCATTTCATCATTTTGACTTCAGATCTAGTTTATTCGAACTAATATCTTGTGATCTAGCTAACACAATGGTGTAGCTTGTCCTTGAAGTGAATTGCATTGTTGAAGCCCCCTTTTTCATAGTCTTTTGGATCTAAAATTTACCTAACTTGTGTGCTTGTAGGAGGGGTATTATTGAAAAACTACTAACAAATTGTGAGATTTTGCCAAGATCATGGGCACAATGAAAAGTATAAAAATAGAGACAAAAGAATGACAAGAATAAATTGTATTCTCATCAATATGAAAATGATGAACTGGATTCACCAATACAATGAATATAGACCTTCTTAGATAGGCAAGGCCATATGGATGTACGAGCACACAATCATGACATGTGCCTCAATGAGAAACAAGGGTAGGTAAGAAATACTAGGGTTAGGTAGGAGAAATAATATAATATTCCACAAGAGGTGGATGACCCACCGAATGTGGAGTGTAACAACAAAACAAGACCACAAAAGGTGGAATTTATCCTACAAGCTCTATCCCTATGTGAATACTTCCCTAAGTGTCTCAAATCCAAACTATGAGGAAATGAATTGTGCTAAGTTAATTTAAGTAAAGTGTAATAATATCCATAATGAATATTTATTTACACCAACACCCCCCCTTAAGTGCAACTTAGGGGAATGAAGACTCAATTCAACAATGCAAGATGGGTCCTGGCTACTAGGCGATGATAGGTACCCATGTACAATATGTAAATGCAAGCAAAACCATGAAATGAAATCTCTCACAAATGGAGAAAAGGAGAAAACCCAGTGGGAAAAAACTCCCCCCCAAAAGAGAGATGAAAGTACAAAAGACTCTCAAAGAAGAAGGACAAAACCTCAAAAAGGAAAAAGTCCCCCCCATAAGAGAGGAAGGAGAAGTCAGCTAACCCCCCCTAATGACACATCCTACACCCCCAAGAGAGCTCACAACTATTGGAAGTTACTCTTAGTGAAAGGTTTGGTGAATATGTCAGCAACCTACTCCACTATAGGACAATACTGCAAATCAATGACCTACTCCTGAATCAACTCTTGGATATAGTGCATATGGATCTCGATGTGTTTGGTCTACTGGTGATGGACCGGGTTCTTTGAGATTGCAATAGCACTTTGATTGTCACAATGTAGAACTGTCAGTCATAGAGTGGTGAACCCAAACTTTGTGAGAATCTATTGAAGCCAAATGGTCTCAGCCGTTGCATTAATAGCACCTCTATACTCAGCCTTAATCGAAGAAAGAGCAATAGCATGTTGCTTCTTTCTCTACCAACAAATGGGCCCTGAACCAAGGTGAGAACTATAACCGAAAGTAGACTTATGATCATCAAGATCGCCAGCCCAATCAGAGTCTATGTAACCAACCAAGCGAAGTCTTATGCCTACTGCATAGTGAATCCTATAGTGATGTGTACCCTAGATGTAATGAAGGATGCATTTGGTAGCTTTTGAATGAAGCTCATGTGGTTCCTACATGAAGCGGGAAACCATGCCAACTACAAATGAAATATTAGGGTGTGTATGGGTCAAGTAGATGAGACTACCCATAAGCTAACGATACAAAGTGGCATCAACTGGTGGAGAAGAGCGCTGAACCTCAATCTTGACTCCAGAAAGAAAGGGAGTCAGTGCAGGCTTACAATCAGCCATATGAAAGCATGCAAGTAGATCAAGAGCATACTTGGGCTGTGATAGTGTAATCCTGGAAGGTGATTGTGAAATCTCTATCCCAAGAAAGTAGTGCAAAAGACCCAAGTCAGTCATAGAAAATCTGTCATGCAAAATAGATTTGACCCTGCTAATGATGGATGTGGTATCAAGTGAGAGTCATCCAGTTGCAAAATATAGACATTCAGATCAGAATGACACCTGGTGAACCCTACTGAGAGAAGAAAGGAATACATCTTGGCATACTAAGCCCTGGGGGCCTGCTTAAGGCTATAGAGAGATTTCCTTAGTCTGCAAACCAAGGAAGTATCCTAGATGAAACCCTACAGCTGCTCCATATAAATCTCCTCACCAAGGTCACCATGAAGAAAAGTACTCTTCACATCCATTTGATGTACAGCCCAACCATGTGCTGTAGCAATAGCAAGTATCAAGCGAATGGAGTTCATCTTGGCTATGGGTGTAAAGGTCTCAGTATAATCAACACCTGTAACATGAGAGAAACCTTTTGCAACAAACCAAGCCTTATACTTATCCACACTACCATCCGCAACATACTTGGTTGGATAGATCCACTTACATCGAACCATCTTTCTCCCTTTAGGGAGATGGACTAAATCCCATGTGTTGTTCCTCATCAAGGAACTATACTCTTCCTCCATAGCTTGGTCCCACTTAGGAACCCCTGATGCTTCCTAAAATGTCTGTGGATCGGAAGTAGTAGAAATGAATGCATGTGGAAGATCTTGATGTTGTGATTGAGTTCTTTGTGTATCTGAAGGATCCCCAATAAGAGAACCTGCAGACTCAAGTGTCTATCGAGCCCAACAAGGTCTAGGTGGAGCTGGAGAATGAGGCTCCTCAACTGCAAGTGGACCCTATGGAGGTGTAACCCTGCAAGTCAGAGTTGAAGGAGTCTCATCATTTGAATCACTAGCATCACTATCCATAATGGAGGAAGGTGGAGGAGGTAGATAGGCTAAGCTAGGAGATCTTTCCTCAAAGTGAACACTCCTCTCAATGAACACCTCATGTGTCTCAGGATCCATCAATCTATATGCCTTAACACCCTTAGGATATCCAACAAATATGCAAGGTCAACTCTGTGGTTCCAATGCCTTGCATTTCTGTGGAGGTATGTGAGCCCATGCTGGACACCCAAAGACTCTGAAATGTCTCACAATTGATTCCCTACCAGCCCAAGCCTCAAAAGGAGTAATACCTTGCAAAGCTTTGTGAGGAACCTGATTCTGGATGTGTGTGGCACAACTGATAGCCTCAGCCCAAAAGGCAGGATGAAGAGAACATGCATGTATCATACAACTAGCCATTTCTTTGAGAGTTCTATTCTTGTGTTTTGCAACTCCATTCTACTGTGGAGTGTATGTGATAGAATGCTAAAGATCAATCCCCTCAAATGTACAAAAATCCTCAGGTCTTTTGTTCACATATTCCCTTCCATTATCTGTGCGAAGAATCTTCACCACTTTCCTGGATTGCTTCTCCACATGAGTCTTGAAGTCCTGAAATTTATCAAATACTTCACTCTTATGAATAAGAAAGTAGACCCAAGTGAAGCGGGAGTAGTCATCAATTAAGGTGAGGACATTGCGGGCCTTACTAAATGAAGGTGCTAGAAATGGACCTCTTACATCGCTGTGAACAAGTTGAAGAACTTCCAAAGCTCTCTAAGCTTTCCCTATATCAAAATTTTCCTCAGGATGCTTGCCCATGGAACAACCTGAACATACACCCTCTGAAAAACTGATTCAAGGTAGACCTGTGACCATGTCTTTAGTGTTGAGCTATTGAAGATAGTGGTAGTTGAGGTGACCAAACCGCTCATGCCATAGCTTACTTTCTGAATTTGAATGAGTAAGCAAGGCCCTAGAAGGTGAACTTGGCACAAAGTGGGAGAATGAATAAAGCCTTGAGTTGTCATTGACTTGTCCCACTACTACCAAGGCATCATCATCAAGTTCCTTTACCACAACTGAATCTAGTGTAAACTCAACCTTTTTCCCATTCCCATAGTGAGTGATTTGGTAGATAGAGAGAAGGTTGGTAGACAAGTTAGGAACATAGAGAACATTCTCAAATGTTCCATCATCCATGTCAACTGAACCTTTGCCTTCAACCTCTACTTGTGTATCATCACCTATGTAAATAAGAGGTACCTTAGATGGCTCCAATGAAAAAACTGCTCCTTTGTAGAAACCATGTGATTTGAGGTACCTGAGTCAAGTATCCACTGCTGTGAAGAAATTGTTGTAGCCACAAATGCTTGCCCTTTTCCCTTAGACCATGAGGAAGAGGAAGGAGATGAATCCTTCTTTGTGTAGGTAGATGGCAAGTTGATGTTGTTTTTCTTAAGAAGATTAGTTAACTCATCAACTTGCTTTGTGTGGCATCGTTGCTCATCATGACCATACTTCTTGCAATATGCACAAGTTGGCTTATCCTTCTTAGGTGATGTCCCCTTCTTGGAAGAGGATGAAAAATTGCTTTGTGATGGAGAGGATGATTGTCCTTTTTCCTATTGTGGCTATGACTTAGATTGCTTCTTCTTCTTGTTGGAATCTTTGCCTTGACTTCCTTGATTCCCTTGATTAGCCACCAAAGCCTTGGACTTTGAAGACTTGAGAAACCCCACGTTCAACAACTTAGATTGTTCCAATATCAACATTTTTGTGAAAGCATCAAATGAAGGCATAACATAGGAACTTCCCACTATCAAACAATGAGTTTGGAGGCTAGACACAAATGCTGCATATTATGGTGCAAGCTTGTCCAACAAGTTGAATATCAACTGAGCATTCTTTTTGTCAATTCCACAATCTTTAAGCTTTGCTCTTAGCTCATTTGCTTTGGTGACATAATCTTGGATTGTATCAAAACTCTTGGGATCCAAGTTGGTGAGCTCATTGTCAATCTTATAGCCTCTAATTTCATCAATTTGACCATACAATTTTTGAAACATATCCCAAGCATCTTTGATTGTAGTACACTTTTCAATATGAAAGATGAGGTCATCTGATACATACTTGTACAAAATTCCAAGAGCCATGCAATTATTAGTGAGCCATTCTAATTGAGCATTAGGATCAGCCTTAGGATTAGGTGGTGCTAATATTGTTCCATCTATGTAATGTGTGAGACCTTTTTCCATTAATTTGCTCCATACTTTAATTTTCCATGATGCATAATTATGTGGAGTTAAAGGTGGAAATTTATGAGGACTCATTGCAACAAAAATGAAAGAGCACAAAGAAAGAGAGGTACAATCACACAAGACACCTCCCCCAATTCACTTAATCAAAGAACCCCCCCAAAAGTGATGATTTGGCACTTTATACTTAGTGCATGTATAATGGGCCACTTACAAAAAATGGCAAAGTGGACTTCTAATTTAAATTTTACAATTGCCTTAATAAGGCCAAAAGAGACTCAAGCTAATAATGCAAGAGATCTAAATTATGATCCAAGCAATTTACAAGTACCAAATAGGCCAAATAAGACCAATATCTGAAAGTACAATTTCTACTTAAAATATCTGAAATGTGATCATAGATTATGAAAGAAGATGAAAAAACATGCACTTTCCAAAAAAATGGCACTTGAAAAGGAGGTCATATGAGCTCAAATGAGGCCTTTGAAGTTGTAGAATTGAGGATTAGACAGGTACAACTGAGAGAATTTGAAAATTTTGAAAACCGTATGCACCAAAACCAGAAAATAACTACACCACTGTGAAAAGCACAAAACATTAGCCCAAATCAAAAAGATTGCACCCAAAAAGGAGCAAAATTGAGCAAGTTATGGGCCTCCAAAGTTGACCCAGAAATCCAAACTGCTCAACGGAGAGGGGTCTAAAAATTTCCAAAGAAAATGCTGACTGGGCACTAACTAAGCACTGACTGGGTGTTGCTGACTGGACATTGACTGTGTGCTGCTAACTGGGCAAGAGCTGACTAGGAAAAAGGTACAGATCCCAAAAATAATTTTCAAAATGTTTTTTTTTTTTCAAAAAAATCCAAAAATTTTGTACCGTACCTCCTGAATTGGGTAGAAAATTTCCTCCACACCCAAAAATTGATTTTCACCAAAATAGGTCAAATTTATACTTGATTTTTATGGAAACAGCCTCTCGGATGCAATGGTGAGGTCGAAAATGCTCCAAGATACCTCCAAAAAGCACAGTTCCTTAGATCTGAAAATAGAAGCCTTCCATGATGTCTCCAAAAACCAATCAATGAAGCCCCAATGGCTCTGATACCATGTGAGATTTTGCCAAGATCAAGGGCACAATGAAAAGTATAAAAATAGAGACAAAAGAATGACAAGAACAAACTGTATTCTCATCAATATGAAAATGATCAACTAGACTCACGAATACAATGAATATAGGCCTTCTTATATAGGAAAGGCCATATGGATGTATGAGCACACAATCATGACATGTGGCTCAATGAGAAACAAGGGTAGGTAAGAAATACTAGGGGTAGGTAGGAGAAATAATATAATATTCCACAAGAGGTGGATGACCCACCGAATGTGGAGTGTAACAACAAAACAAAACCACAAAAGGTGGAATTTCTCCTATAAGCTCTATCCCTATGTGCACACTTCCCTAAGTGTCTCAAATCCAAACTACGAAGAAATGCATTATCCTAAGTTAACTTAAGTAAAGTGTAATAATATCCATAATGAATATTTATTTACACCAACGCAAATCTTTGTTGCGGGATCTTGGCAAGGGTTTTCTTTTGATTTTCATTGTGTCCCTTGTCTTCATAGTTTAGAAAACACTTCAATTGGTGCACTAAAATTGAACCAATGTCTTTTGTGTTTTAAGAAATAGGCTCTTTTATGTTTCATCTTTAGAGGGTCTGCCTCCTTGTGTGGTCACTAAGACTACTAGTGAAGAGGGAACGACCCAAGTGGTAGCTAGGAAAACCCACCTCTTTCGAACCACTATAAATAACTATATCCATGGTGAAAGATATGGGTAATGTGTGCTTATTAGTTCATACTGATACTATGTCTCCCCATAAAATCATTTGATCAATAGTAGGGTGTAACCCTTACAAGCTGGGTGTTGGAATTATACACTCTAGTGAGAAATAATGGTGTTGTCATTTATGGCAACCTACCAACAACCTACTGGCAACCTTCAGGAAACCACCTGGAATTCATCTGGTAAACCATCGATAGGCACTGACACCGGTAGACACTTCACCAGCAGCGGAAACAATGTATACCGACACCCCAGCTGACAGGAATAAACTTTTGTTTATTGTATTTAATTGTAAATATCTTTTTGTAAAGTCGACATGGCATATTGTAATAGACTCATATATGTATGAGATCTAGTAAATCATTTTGATATAGTGATATAGAGATAGAGGATGGAATAGGAGATGAGATAGGAATGAGCAAATAATAATGGTGGATTTTGTATAAGGTTTATGGCTATAGTATGAGCTTAAACCAGTACTAAACCTAGTATAGTTGATGCTGATTTGAAGCAGTACATTGTATTGGATTTTCATAATCCTTTTTGTAAGTCAGTGAGTCTTCTATTGAGCAGTGAGCTCTAGGCAATTGGCCTTCCTACATGTGTAGGCCCCTCACTGTAAGTAATATGTATCCATTGGCCAGTGAGTGAATATTGTGGGTCATAAATCCCACCAAGGTTTTTCCCACACTGGGTTTCCTCGTTAAACATCTTGTGTTATGGTGTTTTTTCTATGCTATCTTTATTATTCCTGTTTACTGCATTAATTCTTATTTACCGATACACTCTTTTGGAATAGAAAATACTTAATAAGGTTAAATATTCTTTAAACTAGTTAGATAATGATTCACCCCCCCTCTCAGTATCTTTGTGACTATCATTAATCCTAACAATTGGTATCAAAGTTTGGTCCTCTATTTTGAAAATCCTAATAGCTTGAGGAAGATTCTGACACTAGTACAGATGGAGAACTTAAGAAACCAAATGGAAGGAGCTCTTGTAGACTATGATTCAGAGAAGTTGAAGAATATCAAACTTGAAGATGATCTGAGGACTGCACAAGAATTCATTCAAGGAAATCAGGAGAATCTTACTATTGCTAGAAATAAAAGAAAAGAAATTCATGAGAAGATGCAAAATGATAATGATGAAAAAGGAAACTCTTAATGGGCTTGTGAACAAGATGAGGCAAGGAAACATGACTATGAGATTTTGTAAATACATTGAAGATAGAAAGAAGAATGAAGATGACTTGACTAGGAGACTAAATGATGCTGCTAATGAAAATCTAAGACTCATTCATGAAAATGATATGTTAAAGATAGATCCGATTCACATGCAATGTGATAAAATGAAACTTATGAGACAAATGGAAATTTTGGAAAATGAGTTGGCTACTGCAAATCAACACAAAGATAAATTCAAGAAAAGTTCAGAAGAACTTGATGAGATGCTGAAAAGTCAGAAACCTAACGAAGATACTAATGGACTTGGATTTGAAATTGCTGAAAGTTCCAGTACTGCAAACAATCATGATCACAGTAAACCGGTGAGAAAACCTAATTCTTATAAATTTAATGGGAAATTCTTTAACTGTAACAAGTATGGTCATAGAGAAAATAAGTGTAGATCTAGAAACAATCAAAACATTAATGCACCCACCGGTCAATGTTCCAAATGCAACAAAATTGGTCATAATTTAGCAAATTGCAGAATGAATGTAAGATGTTATGTTTGTGGAAGATTTGGGAAACTATCTAATCAATGCAAAACACAAACTGACATAGGATATGGAAAGGTTATTCAGAAGAATAATGTGACTTGTTATGCTTGTAACAAGATTGGACATATTGGAAAATTTTGTAGAAGCAAGACTTCACCGGCACACAATAAAGGACCCAGTTTGAAAGGCAAAGAAAAGGCTGATGAGGTAACGAAAAAAATTTCAAGACAATGGATTAGAAAGATAGATCAAAATTTTGATGAGACCATTTCTTCACCAATATAATGGAGTATTACTCAACCAGTAGGAAATTCTTCATCCAACTAAGAATTAACCCTTTGGGGGTATTGCAACAAGTTGAATATCACGTAGATTACCCTCGATATATGTTGAGAAGATAGATTTATTTTTTACCGACAAATGTGTTAAGTTTTCACTTAACTGACAAGCATTTATTACGGTTGTTGAATGAAATTTCATTATAAATCATCAGTTTTCCCTCGTTTTGAATCACCGAGCATTTCAAACTAGCAGAGAGTGCAAAAACCTGAGTGAAGGCATTCAAGGTGAAGAAGTGAAGCGATTTCTTTCAAGCAATCAAACATTATCTGGCAGCTTAAGGTATTTTTCAAATGGCTTCCTCTTCTGCTCCCGAATTTATTGCAAACCCTATTGTTGTGGAAATTGTAAAATGCCCTAGATCCATTTTCAAAATTATTCTCGAGATAGCTAAGCAAGATGACTCCATAGGCACATTTTCAAAAATTCGTAAAGGTATAGCTTATGGTGAAGACCCTAGAATTTATATTCACTACAATATTGAAGAATTAGGTTCGATGGAAATATTAAAGATGTTTAATATTGTAATTTGTGATGAGAATGGAAATGTCAAACCTTAGCACAAGGTTATTGAGACCTTAGGTTTTGTGGAAATCTTAAACATCCCTAAATTTCTAGAGGAGGTAATGAGAATTGTCCTAAGTAGGGAACATGGAGAATTTATTTGGTTAAACTTAGTCTACAAATTGACCCGACAAGCAATTAGGGCAGTGATAGGTTTACCCTCTACCAACAGTAGACTACACAAAACAAAGAAGGTACCCAACAACATAGTCATGACCTTAACAAGAGAAACATCTGATAGTAGATCTCTGAGAGTAAATGACATCAAAGATATCAATGTGAGATTCATAAGTATGAATTTATGTTACAAGACCACACATGCAAACCTACTTAACTTGGTTTTTAGTCTTTGCATTAAAAGTGCTTATGATATGGTAAATAATGATGCAAAAATAGATGTATGTGAATGGTTGAAGGATGAACTTGTAGATAATTTGAAAAAGATAAAAGGAGACAAGAAAGGAACATTCCATTTTGGTAATCTTTTGGTATGCCTTATGTTGTATTTTTCAAAATAAATTCCTGGTATTGGACACAAAGATTTTGGATATGACATACCAATAGGCAAACAATTGCAAGAAGCTTTCACTAGCATGGATACTGCTAGGGAACATAATATAACTGAATATTTCAAAGCCTTCCAAGCCAAAATAAGAACAAGAGAGAGACTACTACCAAGTATAGTAGAAAAATATGATAAGGAAATCTGTTTTGTGATTAAGAAAGATGAAATATGGATGGAAGTAGTTCTTTCTACAACTATATGGGTAGCTGAAATGGGGTATGAGGCTGATGTAATTATTATTGAGACTTATGCAAAAGCCCTATTAGAAGCACTTAGAGAACCAACGGAAGATGTTTTTGGCAGTGAAGAAAAAATTGAGAGCGGTGTACAAATAATGGAACAAAGGAAGAAAAGAGAAAAGTATATAAGGAGTGCATGAAAACAAGTAGAGGAAATAAAAGAAAATGTCATGAACCTTACTGGAATAAAAGAAAGTGAACTAGAAGGATTGCAACTGGAGGCACATATCTCACTGGTTGGCACATCATCTAACAGTGAAATGCCTGCTGAATTTAAGAGAGTTGATAGGAAGAGAAAACCTACATTAGTACCCACTCCTCCACCCAAGAAAACAAGAACTCTGACAAAGAAGCAACAAGCGGTAAGACAACCAGAAAAGAATTTCACACCCAAAAAGAAACAACAGGTTATACCACCTTTAGATAAATTATTGAATGAAATCATTGATGATGGTAACTTGGCCAATGTGAGCAAGTTATATAACACATTCACTGATTTTGAAAAGGAAAGTGTTGAAAACAACATTATTCTACATTTAGACATTTACAAGAAAGTGCTAACTGAAGTTGTAGATGATATACCAAATGATCTATATAGAAGGTTAAATGCAAAAAGGATTGTTGTAATGGAGTTGGACAAGAAACTTAAGATTGAAAAACTTTTGTCTGTTCATCCAGTTAACTTGAAAGGGGAGATTGATGAATTAATATATGAATCTAATAGATTAGTTTTTGCTAGTGGTCACCGACAAGTGATCTTAATGGCTGGCAGAGTGAATGAAATTGTAGAGGAAACAATTGACAAATGGGATATCTTTTTCATAGAAAAGGAAAAATAGGAAGAATTGAACCAACCCAAGAAAATATTCAAATTCTATCAAAAGGACAAGGACAAAGGGAAAGGTAAAGTTGGTGGAATACCAAACATCAAAATAACTAACAACTTACCACCACCCTTGGATACCACACCAGCACATACTATTTATACACCGACTATTGAAAATGTGGACATAACTAATGATGACACTAACCCTAAATGAGAAATGTTATTTATCATGAATGTTAATACTCAGGAAGTGAACAGTGTTGTGTACAAGGATAGCATGGAGGTACAAGATGATATTGCTAGCAGTGGAAACATTATTGAGCAACCAGGAGGAAATGTAGAGGTTGAAATGCATATAGAGAAAATAGAGCACATAGAGAAACCCTTGGACAATGGAATGAATATTGATAATGTAGATGCTAGCATTGAGAAACCGACAGAGACAAAGATATTGGTAGCTGATAACACAGAGAAACCAATAGAGAAACCAGCAGAGGCATAGGTACATGTTGAGATAGTAAAACCGATACACTAAGAAACCCAAACTACTATAGGTGGAAACATAAACTTAGACTAATCCACCAGAGGTTGATACAAGCAAATTGGTTACTAACATTGGAATCACTGAAATGATAAAGACAGTTGGTCAAACATATGAATTCAAACCCACTAATGTGATAGAGGTACTTTTGGACTCAATTAAGAATATAACTGATTGTAATGCATTGGCCTACAAGGCAATTGATGATACCATACCTATTCTTAATATGATTGCACCCAAATTCAATGTAGATAATGTAAAGGATTCTTTAGGATAGTTAGACACATTGTCTAAATTTGTTGTTGGAAATGTAATAACAGTGGATAAGGTAAATGAAGATACATTCAAAGAGAAAATGGAAAAAGAAAAGAAATAATTCTTTGAGGAGACAATAAAGAAGTGCACTGAGCATATTATTACACTTTTACCAGCACTGAATGCAACAATTTTGGAGTATAATTAACTATACAGAGAAACATGCAAGCCACATCTATTGACCTAGGATATTGAAAAGGAAATAAGTAGAGTACAGAAAGAAATTGATGATATATCTAATAACATCATTGGTTCATCGGAGCCTATATCAATTATTGAGAAATAAATAGAAGGATTTGAGGAAAATGTGGAGAGATTTGAGAAGGAAAAAGAAAGGATCAAGGCAAATGCTAGAGAGCTAAAGTATAAACTTAGTCCTAAATTGGATAACCTTATCTCTCTAAGAAATAAGATCTCTAAGGCATTAATTCAAGGAGAAAGATCACCAAAGGAGAATATGCATCATCTCACTGACACAATCCAATGAGCTGAGGCAACTATGAATGACAACAACAAATTCATGCAGAGTTTAAATTTGGTTTTGGCTGATATATTTCAGATTGTAACCAACCAATTAGAAACCTTAAGGTAAAATTTTCTACTCGTTTGATGATTTTTTGACAACCTTTGTCATTGATCGTCAAAGGGGGAGTAAAGGATAGATAAAAATGGCTATTTAGAGGAGATCATTTTCTCAGGGGGAGCACATATTTTTCACAAACTTTTGGACTTCATTTTTGCAAAGTGTTTTTGGATTTTTCTCATGAGTGTTGCCATCAATGCCAAAGGGGGAGATTGTTGGCATTCTACACTCTAGTGAGAAAGAATGGTGTTGTCATTGATGGAAACCTACAAGAAACCTACCAAAAACCTCTTGGAAACCTTCAGGAAACCACCCTACATTCATCTAGTAAACCACCAATAGGCACCGGCACTGGTAGACACTTCATCGTCAGTGGCAACAATGCATATCGACACCCCAACTAACAGGAATAAACTTTTGTTTATTGTATTTAATTGTAAATATCTTTTTGTAAAGTCGACATGGTATATTGTAATAGACTCATATATGTATGAGATCTTGTAAATCATTTTGATATAGTGATATAGAGATAGAGTATGGAATAGGAGATGAGATAGGAATGAGTGAATAATAAGGGTAGATTTTGTATAAGGTTTATGGTTATAGTATGATCTTAAACCGATGAACCTGGCATAGTTGATGTTGATTTGAAGTAGTATATTGTATTGGATTTTCATTATCCATTTTGTAAGTCAGTGAGACTTCTATTGAGCAGTGAGATCTAGGTAGTTGGCCTTCCTATATGTGCAGGCCCCTCATTGTAAGTAATAATTATTCATTGGCCAGTGAGTATATAGGAACATCTATGTTCATTGGCCTATCTGTGAAGTATATAGGCACGTCTATGTTTAGTATTGGAAAAATATTTACAATCCAGCAAACAAGAGCAATCAGTTTTGAAATTCTTGAGCTTCCTAAGTTATTTATTTGGGTTTTCATCTAGAATTCAACCTATTTTTGGGTCTCACAAAGTTCATCATTGCTTTACACCTTGTATTGAATACACATTTGCATAAACTTGATTCAAAAGGTCACTTGCTAGTCCTCATCTTGCTTTATCAACATAGTACATACAACAACATTTTTCTAAGTGGTCCCTCATTAAGATCTATCACCTTTGGGTCTCATTTGGTCTTACTTAGAGTCAAGGTCATCTTACCTCATAAAGAGAATCTATCATCTCTTTGGAAGTCACAAATACTCTACTACATACATACTTGGTCTTACACTTTGGACATTGAAAGTACACCTCCGATTCTTATACATTCCACCCAAATTGGTCTTCCATACTCTTTCTATTTTCAGCTAGTCTCACACATCTTAGTGAAGACCTAGTTCATGGTTGAAAACCATTCACAAAAATCTAGGAGAGAAGCTAAAGAGGCTCAAGAGTCTACAAACATGAGTGGCTATGAGTATGACAATGATATCTTTTTCAATTCTAATCATGCCACATTACATGACATGGACATCTATAGAAGCATTTAGAATGTTGAGAACATGGATAATAGAAACAACAATGATACACACAATGACAATGCAAACAACATTGTATTACACTCAATAGAAGTGGAAGACTCTATCATGCATCCCTATTTTAATATATTGGTTGAAGAGATAATGAAAATCGATAGATAAAATTTCCTACAAGTGATGGCACAAAATGGAGCTAAGATACCTCATGATTTTAAAATGTCTCAAATAATGGAACATCGAGCTATGCAAGAAAGTAAACTCAACATGGATCAAAGGAGACCTAATAGGGGAGGCAATAGAAGACCATGTCTCATTCCTAAGTCACCATCATCCTTGTTTCAAAAACTTGAGATCCCAAATACACATGGTCAAGCTTATGATACTCATCTACACAGACCCTTATTGAAGTCTTATGCAGATAAATATGCTCAATTGCATACCACTTCTAAAGACCAACCTCAAAATAAATTGGACATCAAGAGGCATACTCAAAATTTAGACACTAGGAAACCCCATGTCAAATTTGGGGGAACTACACAAGAAAAAACTCATGACATACCTATAGAATATGATATACATGGACAAAGAAGATATTCTATTCCTCATTATGATTCTATACCAGGTGGTTCCTATACACAATATCATTATAGACCTGCACCATATGAGCATGTTTATGATCAATAGCATCCATATATGTAGTATCCTCCTCCTCCACCTGGTGGCTCAAGCATGGCATATGGTCCAAGAAGTTGATCTCCACCTAAGAAAAAATTGGAACAACAAATAAAGGACTTTAAAAAGAAAATGGAGGATATTAATACACAAAAGCCAACTTATAAAATGAGAGACATATGTCCCTATCCATTTGACAAAATAATTCCAATGCCTCCATTTCCTACACATTTCTTAACACCTAAGTTTGATAAGTACAGAGGCAAAGGACATGCTAAGGAACACATAAGAAAAAATTTCACAACTTGCATTGAGGTAGCAGCAGAAGAAATGTACTTGATGAGATTGTTTACACAAAGCTTAGGTGATCAATATATGGAATGGTTCTCCCAACTTCCACCTAGAATTAAGTGATGGGATGATCTAGCAGAAGATTTCATACAAAATTTCTCATAGAACATAGAGACAGACATATCAGTTACCACTTTGTGCAACACCAAATAAAAGGATGGGGTGTATTTTTCATCATTCTTACAAAGATGGAGGAATTTAGCCAACAGGTGCTCTTGTGAAATTCCACAAAAAAAAATGATAGATATGTTTTCATAAAATATCAACAAATAAATTGGTTATGACTTAAGGAAATATTGTTTGTCCACTTTCATGGATGTCATTGAGAAAGGCTTAGTGACAAAGAAGGTCCTAATTGAGAAAGGCATCATCAAGATATTAAAAGAAAATAAAGAGGACTTTAAAGGAAAAGACCAACCATGATTTTGGAACAAGAACAAGAACACAGTAAATGATGGCATTGTCGATGCTAATACAGTCAAACCAAAAATAATTCTTTCTGGATCAAGTTCTACAAACAACCAAGTAAACACTCAAGCAACTTCAAAACCATGAAGGAAGTACACCCCATTGGGAGAACCATTTGAGTCAACTTTTAAGAAGCTAGTGGCAAACAAGACAATAAAAATTCTAGATAATCCTCCATATGAGCCAAAAGTCAAACCAAATTGGTGGAATGACGATGAGTACTGCGAATATCACAAGAGAAAGGGACATAAAATAGGAAATTTCCATCGATTGAAGAACATTATACAAGATCTTATTGATAGAGGTGACATTGAGATCAAAGGACATTCATCCAATCAAGAACATGAGATGTTTAAGGAACAATTCCCTAAATATGACAAGGGAAAAGCCAAAGCCACAATTGAGCAAGCCAACTATACCAATGATTCCTATAAATATGATTCAATTGTTAATCACATTTCGATTGACAACTACATTTCTACTATTATCATAAAGGAAAAAAATCCTGAAAGTTCTACCCAAAGACCCAAAGTTGTGTTGAAAGGCATTGGATCTTTTTATAGATCTACCTCTGAATGTAATGTCACAACTTGTTGAGGTAAGGTCACCTTGCAAGGTGCTCCATCTAAAACCACCACTTCCTCATCATCCAAACCTGATTATGACATAGTAGAAAAGTTAGGGAGGAAACCCATGCTTATCTCCATCCTTGAGCTTTTATGTATATCCCCCGCACATAAAGCTATCCTTGATAAAACTTTGAGAGAAACCTCTATCCCCACTAATCTGAATGTGGACAAGTTTCAAGCCATGGTGGGATACCTTTCCATTCCACATTCTCTTGCATTCATTGAAGCTAACGATGCATCCATAAGACAACTGCATAATGCATATTTACACATTGAAGCCTTCTTACATAAACATCAAATAAAATGAGTCCTGATAGATGGAGGAGCTAGTCCAAACGTTTGTACTTTAAACACTATAATACAATTGGGATATTCAGATAAATCTGGGAATGCTACAAACGAAACTACCATCAAGGTATATGATAATGATGAGCATTAATCCAAAGGCACAATCAATTTACCTCTTAGAGTAGGGCTAGTTACAAAGGATGTGGTTTGTCAAATCATAGACCTCAATCTCACATACAACATACTTCTAGGACCTCCATGGATTCATGATATGAGAGTAATCCCATCTACATATCATTAATGCATTAAGTTTCCTCATAATGGAGTTGAAGTAACAGTTAATGGTGATCCTAATCCATTTATATATTGCAATAATTTGAGGCCAAAAGCTAAGACAATAATTCCAATTAATAGAGAAGTTATCCCATCTTCTACATATATTGACCCTAAATCCTTAAAACCTGTAGCATCCTAAAATTATGACACTTGCAATTTCGACTGCATTTGGGTCTTCACGATGGCGACGCAACACTGAACCTGAATGGAGACCCCGAAACTTGTTCATGACATCAAAAATTGCACTTTTCAGCACCCTAACCTGATCCTCCTTGCACCCTGCTGTCCCTGGAGGTGGGACCATGGCGCCCAGTGCCCTGGTCCCTGGCCCTATTTTGGGCCCGGTCTCTTATGGGGCTTCGGGTCTTTAAGTTTGCAAATTGGAAAATAAGGTTGCTATGTCGGTGCAAGGTTGGAAAAATCAGTCTGTTAACCCTAATTGACAAGTATATAAACTACATTTCCCCTCTCAGAAAGGGTAGATGAAAAGGAGGAAGGACATATGTGTACAAGAGGTGGAAGCGCTAGGCAAACATTCAAGCATTTCAAACATTCAAGCATTCCTTCAAGCAATTGAGCATTCTAAGTCTCCATTCAAGGCTAAGTGTTGCATTCAAGACAAGGATTCAACCATTGAAGAGGAGATCACATACAACATACAACATACAACAACATTTACACCTCCGCATGGCAAACCCCTAATCCCTAACCCCCCAATCATCCTCTCTTTTCTGTGTGTAGGTTGCAGGTACGTGGCTGAAACTGAAGATCTTGAATCCCTGTGCAGAGACGAACAGACCCCCCTTCATTTCGCGAATTTTTCGGAGGCCCGTGTGCACGCCGGGTGCCATCATCCCATCAACTTTCACTCAAATTTGTAGGACAGCACCGTCTTGACATTTTACTGCTAATTCCAGGTCCGTAGCTTCATCCTATATTCCTATCTTTGTTTATAAGTGAATCTTTCTCACTTTTCATGCATTCCTAGCTCAATCCTTCTATCTACATTCTTTACAAAAGAGGGTAGCCTTGCTGTCTTAACCCTTGAAACTCATTTAGAATCCAATCTTGCATTATGTGGGATTAGATCTTGTGGGTTTCAACCCCTCTTTTGAATGTAAAGTCTCCCCTAAGTGAAAACCGTCAACCCTAGTGACCTCCTTTCTCTCTCCTTGGGGTGGGGGGGGGAACACTTAGGGTTCGATCGCGATTTTTTGCTTTACATTTTGGTGAGCTCGACGTGAACATCCTTTCTGATTATTCATGGTTAGATCTGAAAATTGGATTCCTTAATTACATTTCCATGTTTGATCTTTTGCAAATTTTAGAGGTTAATTGTATAAAAACCCTAAATTTTCTTTTTGGTAATTGAGCTTGCGAAATGTTTAATTGTTAATGCTTGTTTCGGATCTACCCTTCTATTGCAAATTGTCAATTCATATTTGTGCTTTAATTCTGAAAATTAAGTGGTTAAGTGTCAAAACCCTAATTTTTAAAACCCTCTTGATTCAACCTTTGACCGACAATTTCACTGATCAAAACATCTCCAAATCAGCTGTAACTTTGGATTCCGCAACAAAATCATAATATCTTTCATCCCTAAAAATTTGGAAAAAAGTTGCGAGGACCATGTGCACCCCGAGCGCCATCATCCCCAGCATTTTTTCTGAAATTTTGGGAGCTAGATCTTACTATATTTTTCTGTTAAAATTCAGAATCTTGGATGATTTCATCAATTCTAACACTTTCAAAATTAAAGTCAAAGTTGGTCTAGTGATTGCTTGGATTAAGGCTTCTAATCATTCAAAAATTGTTGAAATTGAAATTTTGTGTCAAAATTGTGTTCTTACTATCCTAAATCTGAAAAGTGTGTTGGCATTCATTCAAAATTTCAGTGCTTTATTCAAATTCTTGCAATTTGTGACTTTTGAAATTAAGTGTTTAATTGCAACAACTTTGATTTCCGCTTTCAAAATTGAATTTTGCATGAAATTGAGTCAACTTTTAAATTTCAAAGCTTGCATTGCTCTTAGTATTCCCTCTGAAATCATAAAATTCAAAATTTCAGTTTCCATCTCTTTGTTCAAAATTCAAATTTTGCATTTTTCAACAATCTTGGTAGGGTTCAATTTTGAGATTGCAACTTTAATTTGGCCTATCTACGGATCATAAAATCACTCAATTTTTTCAGATTAGCTTTAAAATCATCATAACTTTCATCTCTAAAAATTTTGAAAAAAGTTACGAGGACCGTGTGCACTCCATTCGCCACGGTCCCTGACATTTTTTTTGAAATTTTGGGAGATTGTCGTGATTGCATTTAATAGCCTAAATCTAGGAGATTAGCTGATTTTATTGAAATTTGCTACCTCTAAATTCAAAATCTTCTCTCCCTCTCTAGTGCATGAGTTTTACAACAATAAGCCCTACTTACACTATTCCTGTTAGACGAAGCCTTAGAATTAAGTCTTTCCAAGGTTTAATTACCGAGGAGATGGAACCTAATTTGAATAGCCTTTTTAACGAGGACATGGGTAATTCCTCTAATCCTCCTAATGATGAAGAAGCTCTCCATGAGGTTTCTGTAGAACAACTTTCGAAATTGGATAACCAGTTTGATGATTTTCAGCAGTGGATGTCTCAAGAGTATCTCAATAGTCAAGCTCTTTCATAAATTGAGGGTCTAAAATGTGTGGTTCAAAGTGATAAGAATGGAATTGATATTTTGTGTGGTATTGCACACATCATGGATTCAAATGTGATGCCTATGAAGAGTTGTGCCGAAACTTTAGGTTATACACAACCTCCCACTCAAGTCAATCATTCTATTCCATTGACAACTTCTATTGCTAGCATACCTACCTTTACATCAAACATAATGACTACTTCAATACAAGACATTCCACCTATGATCACCAGTCATGGGGGCAATCCTTCCTCTTCAATTAACCCTCTTCCTTCATTCAATCCAACTTCTTCATTCATTCCTTCAATAAGTGTTCCTATTACATCTTCACAAATGAACATGATGCAAGGGGGCAATTCATTTAACCATTCCATTCCTCCTTGTAGTGCTCCTCTTTTCCAATCATCTCCTATGACTAACTATCATAGTGTCCCGCCACCTTACTCTCAATCAATACCTTCTTTCAATAACATAATACATCCATCACAATCTAACGCGTCTAATATGAACTCCTTGACTGAAGTGACCATTAACAATCTTGTACAGACTGTCTCTTCTTTACAGCATCAAATTGCCTCTATGAATCAATCTAAGTTTAGTGTGCCCACATTTGATGTTGCGAGCCCACTTTCTCTTGACATTGTTCGAGCTATCCCCCCTAAACATGTTGAAATCCTGCATTTGGAGCTTTATAATGGTAAGGGTGATCCTCTAACACATGTTAAGACTTTTCAAACAATATGTACCGATTTTGCTTATGACCAAAGGTTGCTTGCAAAACTATTTACTAGGACATTAAGAGATAAAGCCCTACAATGGTATTGCTCGTTGCCTTCTTATTCTATTACTTCTTTCGAACAACTTGCAAATGCTTTTATTCAACAATTTCAAAACAATATAAGTCCTAAAGTTACTTTGATTGATTTAATGCATTGTAAACAAGGTGTTAAAGAAAAAGTGACTGATTTCATTGGTAGATATAAGCATTTGTATGCTCAAATTTCTTTTCCAGTACTTGACAATGATGTTCAAAGAATCTTTATTTCTAATTTACAAAAAGATATTAGAGAAAAACTTTTGTTTTCTGAGTTTACTTCTTTCCAACAGTTGTGTGCAACTCTTCACAATTATCAACTGACTATGAGTCAAATGGAACAAGCAAATCCTATGGCTCCGAGTGATAAGGGTGATAGTATTCAACAACCATTTGGAAAGTTTAAACCGAACAAAGAGTCTATTAAGTTCAATGAAAACATCATCAACAACAATGTGAATGCAGCATCAGGTGTGCCTCCTATTTCTAAGTTTTTCAAGAAAGAAAGAAAGTTTACTCCTTTGAATGAATCATTGCATAGTATTATGAATAAGTTATTGGAACAAAATGTGCTTACTCTCCCTCCTATAAAGCAAATAGATCCTATAAAGATTAATTCACCCTATTTTGATAACAAATCTTTTTGTTAATTTCATCGTCAACCTGGGCATGATACTGAAAAATGTTTTGCTTTAAAGGGTAAAATTCAAGATTTGATTGATAATAATACTATCTCTGTTTCAGGAGTGAATGATAAAGGCAACACATCTATAGCTCCTCCTAACCAAAATCTTAAGATTTCTACTGATCCATTACCTTCTCATACCTCTAATGTGATTGAGACTAATGATTCCTCTTTCTCATCTGATGGTCTTATGTCTATGACTCTGAATGTGATTAAATTTGTAGAGCAGCAAGAAAACCCTAAAGAACCTTCCATCACATTTGATTCTAGTGAAACTATCAGGGCACTTGATGGTCCTTTATACATAGTTGCAAAAGTCAAGAATACACCTTCCCGTGGAGTGCTTATTGATTCTGCTTGCATGGTTAATGTTATTACTGAAGAACTTCTTTTTACTTTGCAATTGAATCAAGTGATCTATGACAAAACAGATGTGGTTGTGAAATTATTTGATGCATTTTCTTCTCCTGCAATTGGTTCTATTACATTACCTATTGAGGTCCATAACAAGTCCCTTGATGTGAACTTTGCTATTATTCCTTCATCCGAACAATTTCGTGTGAAGCTAGGCTATCCTTGGCTATCTTCCATGAAAGCTATTGCTTCTCCTATTCACAAATGTTTGAAATTTCCCCATAATGGTGAAGTTGTTACTGTCAATCATAGTCTCTTTAAACCAGCTAGAAGAACTTCTAGCGTTCCTATTGATTATTTTTGGCCTAAACAATTCCAATCTCTTCCACCGCGAAGTGATCATCTTTTCAAATCTTATCAAAAGTGGAAAAAAGATATGATCCTATCTCTAAGTGAACCTCGAACACCCAAACTTGATATTCCTATCGTTCTTGAGAAGGAAGTTCTTCCTTTGAAAGATAAAACTAATGTCTTTCCTCAAGAAGATTCCCAACCCATTCCTATGGATGTGACTATGTCTATGTCTAATAAACTTTATACAAGTAGACCTATACCTCCTCGTCATGATGGACTTGGTCTCCTTCCTAAACCAAATTTTCCTCCTTTATATGGAGCAGTTCCTCCTCCTTCCTTTTATAGAGAAAAGAGACCTTCCTCTTCTCGTATTATCCAACCTAAGAGACCACAACCTAAACACCCAAGTGATAAAGATGAGAACATTCCTCCTCCTCAATCTTCTCCACTTCCTACTAAGACTAGATGAAATCATTTTGTGCATGAACACCAATGAAAGTGTCATCTTAGAGCTCAGGTAGTTTCTTCTCAAACTTTGCAATCTCCAAAAACACCTTCAACAAGCATTATTCCATTTTCTCCAAAATCTCCTAAACATAAGATGCATGATGGTCTTGATCTTGTGTGAGTTAAAGATCCTATTTTTATAAATCTTGATGATGATATAGATGAAAATGTTATTCATGATGAAAATGTTACTTCTCTTGCTTCTGATAGTGAATATGAATTTGTTGATATTGATAACCATTTATCTAACAAATTTTCTAAAGCACTTATCCTAGCTCCTAGACAAGAACAACGTGGCTTGGAACATGAACATAGACCTTGTTTGGATCTTGTGATAGCTCCATCTGCTGTGTTGAATGTTCCTCCTCTAGCATGTTTCCTACCTTCCCGAAATATTGATCAGCAAGATCAGGGGGTGGATGACGTGCTAGACTAGTTTCATTAGCATAGCAGACTCTCTCCTCCTCTCTTTTGTTACTTCTTCTATGTGTTATTCTCATTCTTCTATTTGTTGTCCTTGGTGTTGTCTACTTGAGGACGATGCAAAGCATTGAGATCTCTTTTCATCTCTCTCATGTTGACTCAAAAGACACATGTGTTCCCTTCTTCTAGGTGACCTTCCTTGATTGGGGAATGAAGAACAATTATGCATACATACATACATGAATTATCATACAGCATACTGACCCTGAGGAAAGCGAAGTCACCTTGTGCTTTATGTTTTGTGTCTATTATCCTTGGGTTTATCTCACACTTGGGGGCTAAATCTTTGTGATAACGTGCTCCTTTCCCTTCTCATTTCTTATGTGTATCACTACCTTAAAGAAATCACCCCCGTTGAGGCATGTGCGATCGCTTTAACGTAGGGGGGCATACACCTCGTCTATCTCTTCAGGATACTTAAAAATTTCTTGGCGAACTTAGCTTTGCCTTGAAAATTTTTGGTATTTCTCTTGCATGACTCATAGTGAGGGAACCTTACTACTGACAGTCATGGTTCTCCCTCATGATCTTCCCTTTTACTTTTTCAATCAAAGTTGTAAGATCCTTAGTCCACTGGGGGCTTGGTGTGTCTTGCCTCCTTGACGTGATGAAAGTATTTCAATGTTGTTTCCTTGTACTTTACCGGAAGTATGAGTGTATGCTTATACTCCCGATAAAGTGGGGGCTAAATGTAGCGTCCTAAAATTGCAACACTTGCAATTTCGACTACATTTGGGTCTTCATGATGGCGATGCAACACTAAACCTGAATCGAGACCCTGAAACTTGTTCATGACATCAAAAATTGCATTTTTCAGCACCCTGGCCTGATCCTCCTTGCACCCTACTGTCCCTGGAGGTGGGACCATGGCGCCCA
The DNA here is from genome assembly GCF_030272615.1 of Cryptomeria japonica. Classification (NCBI taxonomy): domain Eukaryota; kingdom Viridiplantae; phylum Streptophyta; class Pinopsida; order Cupressales; family Cupressaceae; genus Cryptomeria; species Cryptomeria japonica. Next base: position 86,593,000 of record NC_081411.1, on the reverse strand, counting down.
GTGCCCTAGTCCTTCAGGACCATGGCGCCCAGTGCCCTGCTCCCCCAGGACCATGGCGCCCAGTGCCCTGCTCCCCCAGGACCATGGCACCCAGTGCCCTGGTCCCTAGCCCTATTTTGGGCCCGGTCTCTTATGGGGCTTCGGGTCTTTAAGTTTGCAAATTGGAAAATAAGGTTGCTATGTCGGCCCAAGGTCAGAAAAATCAGTCTATTAACCCTAATTGACAAGTATATAAACTACATTTCCCCTCTTAGAAAGGGTAAATGAAAAGGAGGAAGGACATATGTGTACAAGAGGCGGAAGCGCTAGCCAAACATTCAAGCATTCCTTCAAGCAATTGAGCATTCTAAGTCTCCATTCAAGGCTAAGTGTTGCATTCAAGACAAGGATTCAACCATTGAAGAGGATATCACATACAACATACAACATACAACAACATTTACACCTTTGCATGGCAAACCCCTAATCCCTAACCCCCCAATCATCCTCTCTTTTATGTGTGTAGGTTGCAGGTACGTGGCTGAAATTGAAGATCTGGAATCCTTGTGCAGAGACGAACAGATCCCCCTTCGTTTCGTGGATTTTTTGGAGGACCGTGTGCATGCCGGGCACCATCGTCCCATCAACTTTCACTCAAATTTGCAGGACAACACCGTCTTGACATTTTACTGCTAATTCCAGGTTCGCAGCTTCATCCTATATTCCTATCTCTGTTTATAAGTGAATCTTTCTCACTTTTCATGCATTCCTAGCTCAATCCTTCTATCTACATTCTTTACAAAAGAGGGTAGCCTTGCTGTCTTAACCCTTGAAACTCATTTAGAATCCAATCTTACATTGTGTGGGATTGGATCTTGTGGGTTTCAACCCCTCTTTTGAATGTAAAGTCTCCCCTAAGTGAAAACCGTCAACCCTAGTGACCTCCTTTCTCTCTCCTTGGGGTGGGGGGGGGGGAACACTTAGGGTTCAATCGCGATTTTCTGCTTTATAAAACCTTCAACATCAAACCAAGGGGAACTTAAAGGGAAATATCAGGATAAAGGCATGGGAGAATACACTTTAAATCAAACCATGTTCTTGCGAAAAGTTATGAATTCACCAAAAGAATATGGATGACCACATCCTTCTAAACGAGTATCTATCATTACACTAAAGTGGGATGGACTACTTTATTCCAAAAGTGGGGTGAAATGGAAAAATAATACTTATACAAAATGCTTTACAAAGACCCTGAAGATGATACACAAGATCACATCAAGATACCATGTGAAAAATATGGCAAAGGATTCTTGAGATCCTACAAAAGTTTGGGTATGATGGTAAAAGTTCTCTCAGCTTAAGAAAAGAAGGTGCCATTCAACCTTTACAACTAGAATTGACATTTAAAAATCAGCACTCGAAAGGGCTTGGTTTCATACCTTCTAGGGTAAACACTCATAAATCAGAAGAATCATTGCAAATAAATACTTCTAAAGATCAAGAGGAGAACCGCTATTCCACCAACTCAAATGAATGGGAATGGGGTTTGGAAAAATACTATAGTGACTATGAACTCATTAAGACATCCAGAGAACTAGGTGAACCCACAGAAGAAGAGGAATTTTATAAAAAATTAGAGTTGGTCAAGAAACAACCCATCAGGACCCTACACAATCTTTTTTTTAGGTTCTAGGTTGAAATCATAAAGAATGAAGACACCTGTTCTTGCACTTTTAGTGATGACAATTTGGAATTGTTCATGATCAAGATAGATGAGGAGATTTCCAACAATAACCTCGACAAGTACCTTGACATACTTGAATAAAACTGTATCTTCACCCTAACACCCATTGACTTTAAAAACATTGATGGCCTTCCCCTTGTTCACCACCAACTTATTAACTAGGACCATGAAGGAACTTTATAGTTTGACACATTCCAAAACAATGAGGCCTTCATCGACTATTTAGGCATACGTGATGATCTTCTTCTTGGGAACCATAAGGTAGGATACACTATTGAACTCAATAGCGTGCCATATTTTGGTGAGGGTGTTGGGCCTTTCAGTCACAAAAATATAAAAAATAAAAACAAATAATGGGTTTATGGTGAAAACCACATTGTGGCATTGTCTAACCCCAAAAAGGTAAAAAGAAAGGACATATCTGAGGGTGGAAACCTCTCTGATGCACCCAAAGATGGAAGGCTCAACCTTCTCCAGACATCATATGAAGAAAAATAATCCATGATAGTGTAGGAGACTATCAAAACAAACATCCAATCCTGCAAAATTGAAAAAGAGATCTTAGAAATGCCACCACCATGAAATATTAGTCAATTTTGATCTTTACAAGGAAGACTCTAGTCCATATGAAGATTCATAGCACAAATTGTGGATAAATTTTATCCTTTTCAACACTTTCTACACAAAAACATCAAATTCAAATGGGATGATAATTGTCAATAGGATTTTCAAATACTCAAAGATTATCTTCTTAATCCACCAGTCTTAATTCCACCAATTCTAGAACAACCCCTATTACTCTACATATCAGCTACACCAACAACATTGGGGGCACTCTTAGTGCAACAAGATGTTGAAGGCAAAGAAAAGGAAGTGTATTACATCAGTCATACTTTGGTCAGTTATGAGCTTAACTATACACCAATTTAGCGTGCATGTCTTGTTGTGGTTTTTTCTTTTAATAAATTACATTACATGCAAACTCATAAACTAAACTTGTTGCAAGAATCAATTCATTGAAGTATCTTCTCAGTAAGGTGACACTTACTAGTAGACTAGCCAAATGGGTGATGATCTTGAGTGAATTCGACATTGAATATGTGGCCAAAAAATAAATAAAGGGACAAGCTAACACAGACCAGTTAGCAGATGCAACCATGATAGATGATGCTCCTCTAATTTCAAATTTTTTCAGATGAATGCATCTTAGTGGTATCACACAGGAAGCCTTGGAAACTGTACTTTGATGGCTCTTACACATAGCATGGTGCAGAAGATGGCATCCTCTTTATCACACCTCAAGGGGACTCTATTCCCAAATCATATTGATTGTCATTTCCTTGCACAAATAAAATAGCAGAATATGAGGCATTAACAACTAGATTACGAATTGCAGTTTAGTGGAAGGTCCATGAACTTCATGTTCTTGGGGACTCTCAACTTGTAATTTGTCAAGCAACTGATGACTACCAAATGGAGGATGAAAAATTTATGTCCTACAAGAAAATGGTAGATGACTTCAAGAAATATTTCACAAAGATAACCTTTGAGCAGATACCAAGAGAACAAAATTGAGTTGTAGATGCCATGACTACTATTGCCTCACTGATTGATATATCACAGAATGAAACCCGCTATGAGTTCTTGGTGGATAAACTTTTGGTTCCCTCATATGAGGTCACTCCTACTAAGATGATATGTGTCATTGGTCCTAATTCCTAGTTATACGATTCCATTTTCACATACCTTTGTAACAACACTCTTCTTGCTGACTTATCCAACAACCAACACCATACTTTCTTTCGTCAATCTTCCCAATTTGTCATTTTAGTCGATATCCTATATCGTTAAGGTCTAGATGGCACTCTTCTTATCTTTTTAGAAAGAGATGAAGCTCATATTGTGTTACGATAATTTCATGAAGGTATATGTTGTCCACATGGTCCTACCTTAGTCAAAAAATGCATCAGGATTGGATATTACTGGCCCAATATGGAAAAATATTCATATTAGTTTGTCAAAAAATATAAGTAATTTTAAATTCATGGAGACCTTATTCAAACGCTAGGACAAGAACTTCAACCTATTGCAACTCCTTGGCCCTTTTGTCAATGGGGAATCGATCTCATAGGAAAGATTCACCCTCCTTCATCCAATGGCCACAAATTCATTATCATTTCCACTGATTATCATAAAATAGATTGAAGATGCATCTCTTACACAAGTCTCTAGAAAATGTATTGCTCTATTCATCCTTAACTATATCATTTGTCGGTACGGTATTCCTCTTTCCATCATCATAGACAATGGACATCTCTTAAAAAACCAGGATGTTCGTGAACTCTATGATCACTTCCATATCGCTCATCATTTCTCCACTCCATATTACCCCCAAGGTAATGTTCAAGCTAAGGCATCTAATAAAACCATTCTCAAAATCCTCAAAAAGATAGTCAATGACGTTGGCCAAAATTGGCATATCCAGCTTAATCACGCACTATGGGCTTATCACACAAGTGTTTGCACACCTACAAGAGCCACACCATAATCACTTGTCTATAACACCGAAGCTATCCTACCTATTCAGGTTGAGTTATAATCTTTATGAGTCACTTTGCACAGCATTATTAGTGATGAATACTACAAGGTCTCTTGCTTACAAGAACTAGAGCTATTGGATGAACGAAGACAAACTGCTTTTAATCATCTCAAGGCTTATCAACAATGAATGAGTCACAATTATAATCCCAAGGTAAATCCTTGCACATTTGAGGTAGGTGACCTAGTTCTCAAATAAAATCCTAAAAATCAGCAAGATAGAGAGAAGGGCAAGTTCGAACCAAATTGGCTTGGTCCTTACATTCTCACAGTAGTCTATGGGTTAGGTGCATACAAACTTTCAACTCCAGAGGGAGAACCTTTGGAGGATCCAATCAACAACATGAACCTTCATAGGTTTTACACATAGCTCTTCAGAATATCCTAATTCAAAAATACAAAAAAATCAAAAAACATAAAAAATACAAAAAAATCATAAAAATAAAAAATCATTACTTGGTGAAAACCTGGCAAATAGGTGCCTTGTGACACAAAAAGAATAGAAAAAATGGAAAAAAGTAAACAAAAATAAATTCATCCAACAGTAAAAATCATTTCGGTGGCACCTTGGGCAAGTACCATGGTGAAAACCAGGTTACCGGTGCCATGTGTAGAGACATTTCTCCTTCCTCCTTCAGGATACAATCTTATCCTTTCACCTTGCACACACTCACAACCTATCTGTCCATAATACACTTACTTATTCCCATCATGGCTTGTTATTGATCTACCTAAGATTGGTTAGCCATTCATAATAAAAACTCCTTTTCATCCCTTTCCATCCATAATAGATCAGCTCCTATCTATGGCTAAGGCAAATCCTACGTCTAGTGATGGGTGTGGAACTAAGAGCATCGCACATTTTGAGGAGTACAGTTTCTTCCAGTTTTTCTTTAGTCTATTCATACATGATCCACAATAAAGAAGCACTTGCATCACAATCCACAATAAAGTTTCATCTTCTCCACAATAAAGTATCAGTTTCAGATGGGACACAACAACAATGGGCTTCAATAAATCAAATCTTTCAATAGACTTAGACAACATTTTGGTTCAGTGTTATCTATTCTTTTGTGAGGTAACATTGTGACCACAATTAAATAGACTTATACAAGTGACAAGAGACACTAAACTTGAGGACTATAGTGGATTTTGGTGTCAAGTCTTGATTTTCTTTTGACTTTATCTTTCTGGTGACATGTCTTTTAGCTTATTCAGGATGTCTCTGACTAGAGATTATATCTCCAAGATGTCTTTGACTAGAAAGATGAGGATGGCATATCGTCACCTATTTTTCATTGTTGTCTGTGGAATGTCTCTTAGTAATGCTATGACCTATCCAAGGATATGAGGACACTATGAGTCTAGTGTGAAATATGGCATTCCTTGTTTGTGACTATCTGACCCCCATGCAATTAGATACAATGAATTTCTGGGTCGAACATATACCTCAATTGTCATAACCTATTTTCCATAATAAAGCTCAATGATGATAACGCACAAGAAGCTCTTTCACTTCCATATCTTCTACCTTCCATCCCCCTTTCTTGATTGACCTTAATTGTCCTTCTTGAGTCTATGTAGCCTACTAGCACATGACTGATTATAATGACACATGAAAAATATATGTGCTTCATGTATTTTTTCACTTGCATTACCATATATTAGCATTTCATACATATAGATATCACAATTACATCACATCCTACACACAAGACATGTTAGCACATTTTACATTCTCATCATGTATATAATTATTTTCATTATCATATTCATCTACATTTCATACATTCACATTTGCATAACATATAAAAAATATAAAAGAACAAAAAAATATTGCATTTCATCATGTGTATATATGCATCCATATCATAAGCATCACATAGAATCAACATCACATAGGTACACATGCATATAGCTACCACAAGGATGAATCATCTCATATATATATGAGATATATCTCAAAATCATAAGTGCCAGGATATAATGATGTCAAAATACATATGGCTACAATCACCTAAAGGTGTCTACATCATCATACATAAACTTATACATAGGGAGCCCTCTAAGGCTATGATAAACTTCCTCCCTTGGAGCCAACTGGCCTCGATGGAGTCTGAGCCCTAGAAGGATCTACCCTAGGATCATCTCTCCTACCCCCTCTATCTAGTGGTGGTGGAGGACCCATGACTCCACCACTAGATGCTTGTCTCTTTTCCCTTCTTCCAGTGGTCGTCATCATCTGCGATGGTCTCCGGAAGCTCCTAGCCCTTTGATTGGGTGGCACTACTCCATAATATAGTTCTTGCTAATAGGCTATCTCCTCCCCTAACCATAGAACATAGATGTATTTGGCCCCTATGTCCTTTGTTTCCTACTTGCCTACCCTCAATGTTGTCTTAGCCTTTGTATAGAACTAAATATCCTAATCCCTCTCCCTCTCAGTGTCCCTCAACTATCTACTAATCCTATCTACATCCCTCTCCAGATCCTAGATCTCATCTGGCTATCCCTAGAAGATCTCCCTTAAGGATAGTAAGTCATCCTCCTCCCCTACTCTCCCCTCACCCTGTCCTTGCAGTTACTCCTATTGCTGGTCTTGTCCCTGTCCCTGTCCCTATCCCTATACCTATCGGGGAACCTATAGTGTTGGCACCTATAACAACAATACACCTTTACCTCGAACTACATGCATCTATCTCTCCTCTCTGCCCTCTCTCCTCTGAGCTACCCTCTTCTCCACCACTACTCCTCTCCTCCATCATTGGCCTCTTCCTCCACCATCTCCACCATCACCCTCTATTGGATTCCTGGATCCGTTAGCCATGGAAATGGATGCTCTACCCAATATGTGCTATACTCTACATCCATCCCTTCATCCTCCAAATCTTCTCAAATATCCCAAGGCATGGGAACCATTTCTTGCATCTGTGTTGCTTCCTAATCATGAGATAGTAATGGACCTAAATGAGCTTGATCTCTCACTATTTATGCATACATCCCTGACCCCCATAGAATCCGATGTATCCTACCAAAATACCTGCATACCTTATCAATCAAATGTCGCTCAATATTGTATGGTGTCTACTCAATTAGATACCTACTCTGGAAATTGTATGGAAGCTCCACTACATCATCCTCCAACTCGTCACAATGTCTATCTCAATGATAACCCAAAGTGATTAGTCTAGCATCCCAAATGATGGCTACAAAGTCATCATATCATACAGATGTACAAAACTACACCCATGTCCTTGACCTCTAAAATGTATCAGCTGTGTAACTGGGAGATGTTCATATGCCCATACCTACAGTAATGTCACTCCACACCCCAATCCTGTTGATCTATGATAAACAAACTAAAGCAGCTCATAATACAAGTGTACCAATAGACACGGCCCCCATACAAACATGGTGTGCTTATTCACCAACGTCTCTAGAGTCCTTCGCCATCCCACAGCCAACCCTCATGTCATCCTGCTAATCACTTCTGCTAGAACTACTAGTAGTGCCAATCTTAGAGTTGTCATAGTATCCCAAGCCACGTGTACTGCCCTCATCTCCAGTCCTGGATCTTGGAATACTCATCTCAGTGCATCCATTTCTCCCTCTTGATCATAAGAAACCAACTCCCCAATGATTAGTATCCACAGTATCCTGTACACATCCTCTAAGGTGATTGTCATCTCACCCATTGGAAAATGAAAACTACATGTCTTTGAGTGCCATCTCTCAACTAATGCAGTTAGTAACCCCATGTTCACCCAAAAATCAAGCATATACATAATATATCGCAAGCCCATGGCCTCAAATACTGATCTATCATCGAATGTCAACTCTACTCGCAAACTCTGAGTTGAAGGGTATCTCTCCCATGACTCCAGCATAGGTAAGTCCTCTTGCAGTCAAGAAAATCAACTGTGTCAATCCTAGTTGTACTCCCTTTTCATCACTATGTACTTCTTTATTTTTTATCATAGTGCTTATATCTATCATATGGCACTCTATACTAGTAGTACTCCATGTTCATCAGAAAGTGCTACTTTTTTTATCCTAGTGCTTAAATATATCATATGACACTCTATCCTAGTAGTACTCCCTGTTCATTACAAAGTGTTTCTTTTATCTTATCTCCTAGGGAACCTATTTGACTATATCATCTTAACTAGCTTATCCAATTGACAACATATGTTCTATCTCAAAATTGTCAATTTCAGCCTAATCCAATTGACAATGTATGTTCTATCATAGAATTGACAATTTCTATGGTACTCCTTGTTCATCACAAAGTGTCTCGATCTATCCTATCCTAGGGCCTCTACTTGAGTGTATCCTCTTGAGTAATTTCTTGATTGGAAAAGTATGTTCTATCACAAAATTGTCAAGCCTATCCCTATCTATTATCCTAGTCTTCTCTAGAGGACCTGCTTGAGGGTATCCTCTTAGTAGCTTATCCAATCAAAAGTGTATGTTTATCATAGAACTATTGATTTGACCTTGAAGACATAAAAACACTTTTATGAGACAAACATGCTTGCATCCTTCATGGATGTTCCTGCATTTCACAAACACACTTGAAACACATAGATGTGCCTTTGTTCTGTACAAACGTGCCTACCCTACATAGACGTGCTTGCATTTCACAAATGCACTCACATTTGACATACATTCTTTTACAATCATAGGCATGGTTACATTCTACATAGATGTGCCTAACCTACCCAGACACACCTGGCACCAACGCACACATGCCTTCTCGTCTTTTGACTCGCTTGACATATTTTTGCAACATACCTAATGCGCATTTATTGACTTACCTAATATGAATTTATGACAACAAGTAATGCAATAAAGTAAAAGGAGGTTTTGTGGCACTTACCGGCTCTCCTGAATCTATTGGCCTCTAATATCGATGAATGTGATTGAATCTGTGCACCAATGCCATCACTGTTGACTGCTCCTTTTAGTCTCTTTGCACTCTGATCTCTTAGGTGTGTGGATGAAAATGAGGATGTTTTCCCTCATAGTCTATCTTATAGACTACCCTAGCCCTATTCTCTCGAGACAGTCTTCTTTATCTCGTGACTCTGTCACTTTATCCTATCTGGTCAATCCTTTCTAGCCTTTCTTTCTTATCGAGAGATTGTTTGCTATATTTTTAGACATTTTCATCCAATCTCTCGAGGGGGCATATCATTCCCATCTTGGGGAAACTTTGTATCAGTTCATCTTATCTTCTTTGAAACAACACGACAAGCTACATTGTCTCAAAGAGGGGCAAAATGTAGACACCTAAAATTGTCCTATCTAATTAAATAAATATTTTTATTTATTTAATTATTTTAGCCCAATTCTTCTATTAATGAAATAAATATTTATTTATTTAATTAACTCATTAATCCCCTTCTAATCCTTTCCTCATTTAAATAAATTCTTTTATTTATTTAAATTATTCTTTTCCTAAATTAAATAAATATCTTTTTTATTTAATTCATCCCATTTCCTCTATTATTTAAATAAATCTTTATTTATTTAATTAATTCATTTTTCTTTTCTACCTATGACACATGGCACTCACCTCTTAATTCCTACACTACCTACCCTCTAATCTTAGCCGACCATCTATCTTTTACACCTCTCAATCTTATCCCTCCATTTCTTACAATGTCTTCTATATAAGAGGATTCTTATTTCATTATCTCCCCCCCCTCAACTACGCTTTCAAACTTTCATATTCGCTCAAGCCTACTTGCAACCACATTTATGTTCTTTGGTGAGCTCTTGTGCACACATAAAATCTGAGAGTAAATATATCAAGCAAGATCAATGGAGATAGGAAGAATGAAGATTAAAACCCTATTGGACATGCGATGGTATAATCTTTGTGATTTTGATTGATTTGCATTTGTCTTAGGTAATATTTATATGTTATGGTGGATCTTTGTTGTTGTTAGGCCAGAGTTTTGTGGTTGAATCTATTCAATTTTGCAATATTTTTGTTCTATTTTCACCTTAAATAGGGGTCATATGGTGTGCTAAGGAGTCATATGTGTCTTAAAGGGTCATATAGTGTCCTATGACCCCTTAGGGCACCATATGACCCCTTAAAACACCATATGGTGTTGTTATGGGTCGTATTGTGTCCTAAGGGGTCATTTGGTATTTTATGACCTCTTAGGACATCATATGGTGCCGTTAGTGTTTGTATGGTGCATTTAGGGGTCATAAGATCTCATATGACCACTGACAACACCATATGATCCCTTAGGTGTTATTAGGGGTCATATGGTGCCGTTAGTGTTTGTATGGTGCATTTAGGGGTCATAAGAACACCATATGGTGTCATCATGGATCATATGGTGTCCTAAGGGATCATATGGTGTCCTATGACCGCTTAGGACACCATATAACCCCTTAGACACTATATGACCTCTTATGACAATATATTATCCCTTAGGTGTCATTTGGGGTCATATTGTGTCTTAACAGGTCATATGATATCCTATGTCCCGTTAGGACACCATATGGTGTCATTAGGGGTTGTATGGTGTGCGACAAGTTCATATTGTGTCTTAAGGGGTCATAGGATGTCATATGACCACTTAGGACACCATATGACCCATTAGGTGTTGTTAGGGGTTATATATGTCCTAAGGGCTCATATGGTATCGTATGACCCCTTAGGTGTTGTTAGGGGTCATATTATGTCATAATGAGTCATGTGGTGTCTTATAACATATTAGGACACTATATGATGACTTATAACACCTCGAGACATCATATGGCATCTTGTAACCCCTTAGCATAGCATATAGCATCGTTAGGGGTTATATGGTGTGCTAAAAGGTCATATTGTGTCTTAAAGGACCATAGGACATCATATGACCCCTTAAGACACCATATGACCCCTGAGGTGTCGTCAGGGGTCACATTGTGTATTAAAGGGTCATATGGTGTCTCATGACCATTAGGACTCCATATGATGTTGTTATGGGTTTTATGGTGTCCTAAGGGGTCATATGGTGTTCTATGACCCTTTAGGACACCATATGGTGTTGTTAGGGGTCGTATGGTGTGCTAAGGGGTCATATGGTGTCCTATGACCCCTTAGGTATTGTTAGGAGTTGAATATTGTGTCCTAACAGGTCATATGGTTTCCTATGATCCCTTAGGACACCATATGGTGTCATTAGGGAGTGTATGGTGTGCTAAGGGGTCATATTGTGTTCTAAGGGGTCATAGGATGTTGCATGACCCCTTAGACACCATATTATCCATTGGGTTTTGTTACGGGTCATACTATGTCCTAAGAGGTCATATGATGTCTTGTGACCTTTAAAGACACCATATGACCCTTTAGCACATCATATGGTGTCGTTATGTGTCTTATGCTATCCTATGGGATCATATGGTGTTTTATAACCCCTTAGGACACCATATGACCTCTTAGGACACTATATGACATTTTTAGGGGTCATATTGTATCATAAGGGGTCATATGGTGTCTTATGACCCCTTAGGACACTATATGATGTCATTACAGGTCATATTATGTTTAAAGGGGTCATATGGTGTCTTATGATCCCTTAGCACACCATATGGTGTTGTTATGGGTCGTATGGTGTCCGAAGGAGTCATATTATGTTCTATGACCCCTTAGGACATCATATGGTGTTGTTATGGGCCATATAGTCTCCTAAGGGGCCATATGGTATCTTATGACACCTTAGGACACCATATGACCCCTTAGGACACCATTTGGTGTTGTTATGTGTTGTATAGTATCCTAAGGGGTCATATGGTGTTCTATGACCCCTTAGGATACCATATAAACCCTTATGGAACCATATGGTGTCGTTAGGGGTTGTATGGTGTGCTAAGGAGTCATATGGTTTCCTCTAACCCCTTAGGAAACTATATGACCCCTTAGGTGTTAGGGTTTGTTTCATGTCCTAAGGGGTCATATTGTGTCCTAATGGGTCATATAGTGTCCTAGGACCCCTTAGGACACTATATGACATCGTTAGGGGTCATATTATGTGCTAAGGGGTTGTATAGTGTCTTATGACCTCTAAGGACACCATATGGTGTTGTTATGGGTCGTATGGTATTCTAAGGGATGATATGGTGTTCTTTGACCCCTTAGGATACCATATTATGTTGTTATGGGTCATATGGGCTCCTAAGGGGTCATATGGTGTCTTGTGACCCCTTAGGACACTATATGGTGTTATTATGCATCGTATGGTGTCCTAAGGGGTCATATGGTGTTCTATGACACCTTAGGACATCATATGACCCCTTAGGACAACATATTGTGTCAATAGGGATCATATGGTGTGCTAAAGGTTCATGTGGTGTCCTATGACCCCTTAGAAAACCATATAACCCCCTAGGTATCATTAGGCATCATTTTGTGTTGTTAGGGGTCATATAGTGTCCTATGACCCCTTAGGACACCATATAGTGTTTTTCAGGGTCATATGGTGTCTTATGACCCCTTAGGACACCATATGGTGTTGTTAGGGGTTGTATGGTGTGCTAAGGAGTCATATTGTTTCCTAGAGTGTCCTAGGACATCATATAACCCCTTAGGACACTGCCATATGACCCCTTAGGTATCATTAGGGGTCATATTGTGTCCTAAGGGGTCATATGGTGTCTCTTGACGTCATATGACCTCTTAGGACACCATACCATGTCATTATGTATCTTATTGTGTTCTAAGGGGTCATATGGTGTTGTATGACCCCTTAGGACACCATATGGCATTATAAGAGGTTGTATAGTGTCCTAAGGGGTCATATTGTGTCCTATGACCCCTTGGGACACCATATGACCCATTAGGTGTTGTTAGGGATTGTATTGTGTCTTTACAGGTCATATGGTGCCCTATGACCCCTTAGGACACCATATGACCCCTTGGGACAATATATGGTGTTGTGAGTCGTATGGTGTCCTAAGGGGTCACATCATGTCCTTTGACCCCTTAGGACACCATATGACCCTTTAGGACATCACATTGTGTTATTAGGGGTCATATGGTGTCCGAATGGGTCATATGGTGTCTTATGATTTTTGGCATTATGGATGAATTGATAATGTGTTGCATTAATGTTTTGTCATTGATGTATTTGAGAGATAGCTTAGGGGTTTCTGCCCTTCTGAAAGAGACTTCATGGATGTTGCTTGCCATAAATTATGTATGTCAACACTAGCTGTTATGGATGGTTACTGACACTGTTTTAGTTATCGGTAGAAGATCTAGTGTTACTAACAGAAGAGACTATCTATTGGAGACTTTCGGTATGTTTATGGAATGTAATTGGTCACATGTAATACATGCTTATGGAGCATGTTTTGGTCAATTGGTATTGACTTTCTAATCAGATGCTATCATAAACTCTAGTAAACCCTTATTGACATAAGTTTAAGGTTAACTAATAGAGCTTTCACTAAGGAATCATGATAGGATGCATAAGTGGTGTTGGTGCAACTTCTATATAGATTTCAGGATGCTAAAGATGTTCTTTGATCATGCCTCAACTGCTTAAAGACATTGCTTTGGCATGGTGGATCCAGAATAGGTTTGGTACCTTTCTAGGTTATGGACTGGTATCATGCCAACATGTACTCTACTTGTTATTGGGATGTTTTGGGATGTTTTATGAATTGGTTATTGTTGTTTTGGTCTTAAGCTGACATGGCATATCATTGTAATCTCGATTTATGTAATGATATTATTGTAATATCTTTTAGGTGGCTGACCTAATTGGTTTAGGCCTTAGGGTTTGTATAAATGAATGTAAGATATCATTGTAGATCATGGTAGTATGGAATGTAATGTGTGAATATTTTAATATCATTCAAGTAGAGAATTAGGTCGATCATTGATGATCGAACTAGGATTAAGGAAGAGGTCAAAGGCTTTCGGTATTGAGCTTAACCGGGACTGTAGTTAGGCATGGTAGATGCTATCTCTGGCAGTTTGATATTCTAGATGGTTTTCCATTTATCTTGAGGTGTTTTTAACCTCTTTAGTTAGTGAGACTCTTTTGTAATGAGCGGTATGCTCTAGGAAGTGTACCTTTATACATGTGCAGGTCCCTCATTGTATCACATACTTTCTATAGAAGTATCATTTGACTCTGGGTAGGCTTCCCACTATGGTTTTTCTGTTTTGGGGTTTTCCATGTACAAATCATGGTGTTATATGGTATGGTTGCTTTGCATTGATTATCTGTTTAATTGTCAAGTTTCATTGTTTACTAGTATATGTGTCTACCGACATCTATTTCTGCTTTACCCATACTTGATTTGTTTAAAGGTTATTAAGTGGATTAAATGTTATAATCTGTTAACAACTGATTTAGTCCCCCCCTCTTATTTGATCACCGATTATCCTAGCAATTTGAATCAGAGCCTTGGTTGTCTTTTGTAGAAGCTTAATTATTTGAGGTAGATCCTATGGTAGCTAACACTTCTAATCCACTGACAACTATTTTCAAAAGATAAATCCCTAAGCTTGATGGAAAAAATTATGGGATATCGAAGATTCAAATGGAGACTCATCTTAGATGTCTTGGCAAAGATATTTGAGAGATCAATGAGAAAGGATACACATCTTATGATCCGGCATCTGGCAATCTTGCTTCTGGAGACTTGGATAAGAATATTGATAATGATTGCAGAGCTAGAGAAGCCTGCTTGTATGCACTTAGTGATCAACAAATCATGGGGCTGATTGATAAATTATTGACAACTGTTATGTGGGAAAAATTGTAAACTCTAAATGAAGGTGATCCTACTATCAAAATTGCTAAACTTGATGGTTACCGGGTAAGATATGAAAACTTGAAGATGGAAGAAAATGAAAGAATTGTTGTGTTTATGGAAAGAGTCAATGAGATTTTTATGGGTATTCAATGTTGTGGAGGATTTATAAGTGAAGATGAAATAGTTTCCAAAGTCTTGAGAACCCTTCCACTAGCTTACAAGATGAAAGCAATTGCAATTAATGAGTTGAGAACATTGGCAAACACTTTAGTTAACGCAGACATTCTAATTGGGAAATTAGCTTCTTTTGAGCTTGAAGAAATTGGATATTCTAGAGATATAAAGTTTGAACCTACTTTTCACGAGGACATGAGGAAAGAAGTTGAAGAGCTTGAGCAACTTGAGGCCCTATTTGCTAGAAGAGTACCTAAAGGACCAATTAGAAGTAAGTATGAAGGAAAAGAACCTTTTAAATTTTTTGCATATAAAAAGATTGGTCATTTTACATCTAGATATCTTGAAAGGAATGCAAGGTTTGAGGAAAGAGTAAAGAAAACTTGTAAGCCTAACTAGAATAGATATAGATTCAAGAAAAGAAATAATGCTACATAGAAGATGAGGAAGGAGTAATAGATGATTCTAGAGATGAACCAACACAAGACTTTGCTAGTGGATCTGGAAATGGAAAAGAATGGGTGTTCTATGCTTTGAAGGAAGATAAATTGGAACCGGCTATCAAA
Organism: Cryptomeria japonica; assembly: GCF_030272615.1. Lineage (NCBI taxonomy): Eukaryota > Viridiplantae > Streptophyta > Pinopsida > Cupressales > Cupressaceae > Cryptomeria > Cryptomeria japonica. The sequence goes on along the minus strand of NC_081411.1, from coordinate 86,577,163 downwards.
AATGAAGAAAAGGCCTTGGTAGCAAAAGTTGAAGATAAAGACGAATAGGTAATTGATAGTGGATTCTCACACCATATGATTGGAAATGTAAAGTTTGAACCTTCTTTTCATGCATCATCATCATCATCTACTGGTAAAAGTGATTGGAAAGTCTTATATGCAAAAAATTGGAAGACATGAGGAAAGAAGATGAATAACTTAAGCAACTTGAAGGCCTATTTGCTAGAAGAGTAGCTAAAGGACCTACAAGAAGTAAGTATGAAGGAAAAGCACCTTTTAAATGTTTTGCATGTAATTAGATTGGTCATTTTGCATCTAGATGTCTTGAAAGGAATGCAAACTTTGAAGAAATAGTTAAGAAATCCTTTAAGCCTAACCAGAAAAGATATAGATTCAAGAAAAGAAAACAATGCTACACAACAGATGAGGAAGGAGTAACTGATGACTTTGGGGATGAACTAGTAGAAGATTATGCTAGTGTATCTGACAATGGAAAGGAATAGGTGTTTTATGCCTTAAAGGAAGATGAACCAAAACTGGCTATCAAGAATGAAGAAAATGCCTTGGTAGAAAAAGTTGAAGATAAGGATGAATGGATAATTTATAGTGGATGCTCACATCATATGACTAGAGATAAAGGGAAATTTCTATCCCTGCAAGAATACAATGGCGATGAAGTCAAATTTGGAGATGACAAAGCATATATGATTAAAGGTAGAGGTATTGTTTCTTTGGATGGTAAGCATAACACTGACAATGTCTATTATGTATAACATTTAAAGCATAGTCTTTTGAGTGTTGGTCAATTGGTGGACAAGGGTTTCCAACTTCAGTTTAAAGATAGAAAATGCAAAATCATAAACAAGACTAGTTTGGAGATTGCAACTGGTACTTAGACTGGAGGTAATATCTTTCACTTGAACACTGGTAACAAGACATGTATGATTGCTCATATTGATGAGAGTTGGTTATGGAATAAGAGTTTGTGTCATGTTAATTTTGATTGTATTGTTAAGATCAGTTCAACTAAGGCAGATAGAGATATGCCTAAGATTATGAAGCCTCATAATCTGGTATGTAAGGAATGCCAATTGGGAAAGCAAGTTAGAACTTATTTTAAGAGGATACATAATAAATCGAATGATGTACTTGATTTGATTTATGTTGACTTATGTGGTCCAACAAGGACTGGAAGCTTTCAAGGTGATAGGTATTTCATGTTGATTATTGATGACTATTCTAGAATAATGTGGGTGACTTTTCTAAAGGAGAAGTTTGAAGCCTTTGAGAAATTCAAGCTTTTTAAAGCAGAGGTTGAAATTGAAACTGGATTGAAAATCAAATGTCTAAGATCAGATCAAGGTGGTGAGTTCACTTCTCATTAATTTAACAGTTATTGTGAGACAAATGGAACTAGGAGACATTTATCTACACCTAGGACTCCTTAGTAGAATGGAGTAGTGGAAAGAAAGAACAAAACCATTTTGGATGCAACAAGATCTATGATGATGGAAGCCAAATTGCCTCATATCTACTAGAGAGAAGAAATGACTACAACAGTCTGCACATTTAATAAATTTCACATCAAAGGTGAAACCGGTAAGATCCCTTATAAACTATGGTTTGGACATACACCTATTGTTAAGTGTTTTAGAATTTTTGGAAGTAAATGATATATCAAAAGAGATGATTCAATTGGAAAGTTTGATCCTAGATGTGATGAAGGGATATTTCTTGGTTACTTAATTCAAAGCAAAGCATATAGATGTTATAACAAAAGATTGCAGAAAATTTTGGAGTGTTAATGTGAAAGTGGATGAGCAATACAAAAATCATTCTATATCATATGATAGGGAACCAGTAGTGGAGATGATCATAACTAAACTGATAATGCCTCAACTGGTATAGGAAATTGAGACAGTTATGTCGGCACAATCAAAAAAATTTAACTATGACTAATGATCAGAGCAATGAACCTGAAGTTAAGAAGAGACCAAGGTATGTAAGATTAAATCATTCTAAAGATCAAATCATTGAAGATATGAACAAGGGAGTTATGACTAGAAGAAGACTGGCAAATGAAGAGGTATGTCTTATTTCTCAATATGAACTGATAATTGTTATTGAATCTTGTCAGGATGAACATTGTTTAAAGGCTATGGAAGATGAATTAGATTAGATAGAGAAGAATGAAACTTGGAATTTAGTTCCCCCCCCTAAAAATAAGAATGTTGTTGGAACTAAATGGGTTTTTAGGAATAAATTGAATGAGGATGGTCAATTTGTAAGAAATAAGGCTAGATTGGTTTGTAAAGGATATTCTCAAATGAAAGGAATTGATTATGGTGAGACATTTGCACCTGTAGCTAGAATTGAATCTCTTAGACTATTTCTTGCCTATGCAGCTTATAAGAACTATAAGGTTTATCAAATGGATATTAAATGTACATTTTTGAATGGTGAACTTGAAGAAGAAGTATACATTGAGAAACCTAATGGATTTTTACTGATAGATGACAAAGATATGGTTTGTAGATTGAAGAAAGTCTTATATGGTTTGAAACAAGCTCCTAGAGATTGGTATGTAAGGTTGGATAAATATCTTTTGAAGCTTGGTTATACTAAAGGCAGTGCTGATAATAATTTAAATTATAAAATTTCTAATGATGATATTCTAATTATTGAATTATTTATTGATGATATCATTTTTGGAGGAGAATATAAATTGTGCATGGAATTTGATAACAATATGAAGAATGAATTTGAAATGTCCATGGTTGGTGAGATGAATTTTTCCTTAGGTTTGCAGATTACTCAAACTGACAAAGGTGTTTTTATTTTTCAAACTAAGTATCTGGGGGAATTTTTGAAGTTTGGTATGGATAATTCCAAACTGGTAAGTACTCCTATGGTGACAAGTGAGAAATTATATATCAAGGATACTTCTACACTGGTAAATCTGATAAGGTACATGTCTATGATTGGTGGTCCATTATATATAACTTAGACTAGACCTGATATTGTGAATGCAGTAAGTGTTATTTCAAGATATCAAAGTAATCCTAAATAAAATCATGAATTTCTAGTAAACAAGATATTCTAGTATTTGCAAGGAACAACAGAATATGGTTTATGGTATGAGTATGTGCAAGATCATGAGGGGCCAAAAAGTGGTGATATTCTGACTAAAGTTCTCATTGATAGGTTGATTGAAAAATATCTATAAATTTTTAATGGTATCAAAATTTTTGAATCCAAAACATGTGTCACATTCTATGCTTCATATACTATAGGATTAAAAAAAAAAAAATTCCAATTATGTTTTGACCAAGTTATGATGGTCAAACATACGATTTTTTTATATTTTTGAAAAGTTGTAGTAAAAAAATCATAATTAATTATTTATCTCAAAAAAAAATACAAAACAATATGTGTCACATCTAGACAAGAGTCTCCTACTTATAACTAAAATATTATTAAAAAATATTATGATTTGATTTTGATTAGGGTGGTCAGACAGACACCCATGTCTTATCTTTTTCCTGAAATTTTAGTATTACTGCATTGAAATTTCAAATTTTAGTCAAATAGATTTATTTATTTTTTGAAAAAATAACTAGTAGCTTAGAAACTACATTCAAAATTCTACAAATTTTATTATTAAATATTTTTGAAATAATGTTGGTATCTTATTCAAATTTTTACGTCAAGTTGCCTAACTCTGTTTTCTAATTTTCATTGCCACTTAAGGGTCTGTTTGGCTCACCATGACCATGCACATACCCATATTCCAACAATGATGATTTCATTTTATGTGCATATATTGACTCAAGGTGATACTGATGACTAAAAGAGCACTTTTGGTGTTTCTTTCTTTCTTGGAAAGAAACTAGGTTCATGGATCAGCAAAAAATAGTCATGCATTTCTTTATCTATTGCAGAAGCTAAGTATTTTGTAGCAACAACTAATTGCACTCAAGTCTTATGGATGAAGAAAATGTTGAAGGATATCAGGGTAAATTATAGTGAACCGATAGGTATCTACCATGATAACTCTGCAGCTATTGACATGTTGATGAATCTGGTATTTCACTATAAGAGTAATCATATATCGATAGAGTATAACTTTCTGAAGGACAAGGTAGAAGCAAAGGAAGTCAAATAGGTTTATGTGAACACTAAATAATAGATTGCAGATATATTAACTAAACCACTGGCTAAGAAATCATTTGAGTATTTGAGAGATAGGTTAGGGGTTTTCACCCCTCCAGTAAAGACTTGATTGATGTTTCTTGTCATCAATTATGGATGTCAACACTAATTTTTATGGATGGTTATCAATAGACGGGGATTGGTTACAAGTATAAGATCTAGTGTTATTGGCAGAAGAGACTATGTGTTGGACACTTCTGGTATATTTATGGAATGTAATTGGTCACATGTGATACGTGCTTCTCAAGCATGTTTTGGTTAGTAGGTATTGACTTGGTAATCGGATGCTATCATACACTTTGGTAAAACCTTATTGACATAGGTTTAACGTTAACCGGTAGAGCTTTCACTAAGGAATCATGATAGGATGCATAAGTGGTATTGGTGCAACTTCTACATGGATTTCAGGATGCTAAAGATATTCTTTGATCATGCTTCAACTTCTTGAAGACATTTCTTTGGCGTGGTGGACCCTGAATAGGTCTAGTGCCTTTCTAGGTTATGGACCAGGATCATGTCGACGTATACTCTACATGTTACCGAGATGTTTTGGGATGTTTTATAGATTGGTTATTATTGTTTTGGTCTTAAGTCAACATGGCATATCATTTTAATATGGATTTATGTAATGATATTATTGTAATATCTTTTAGGTGGCTGACCTAATTGGTTTAGGCCTTAGGGTTTGTATAAATAAATGTAAGATCTCATTGTAGATCATGGTGGTGTGGAATGTAATGTGCGAATATTATAATATCATTCAGGCAGAGAATTAGGTCAATCATTGAGGATTGAACTAGATTAAGGAAGAGGTCAAAGGCCTCTGGTATTGAGCTTAATCGAGACTGTAATCAAGCATGGTAGATGCTATCTCTAGTAGTTTATTATTCTGTATTGTTGTCCATTTATGTTGAGGTGGTTTTAACCTCTATAGTCAGTGAGACTCTTTTGTAATGAGTAGTACGCTCTAGGAAGAATGCCTTTCTGGATGTGCATTCCCCTCATTGTATCACATACTTTCTGCAGAAGTGTCATCTGACTGTGGGTAGGTTTCCCACCATGGTTTTTTCTTTTCCAATTTTTCCACATACAAATAATGATGTTATAGTTTATGGTTGCTTTGCATTGATTATCTATTTAATTGTTAAGTTGCATTGTTTACCGGTATTCGTGTCTACTGACATCTATTTCTTCTTTACTAGTACTTGATCTATTTAATGGTTATTAAGTGGATTAAATATTATAATATGTTAACAACTGATTCATCCCTGCCTCTTAGTTGTTCACTGGTTATCCTAACAATTACCCCTTAGGACACCATATGGTGTCATTAGGGGTCTTATTGTGTCTTAAGGGGTCATATGGTGTTTTATGATCCCTTAGAACATCATATGGTGTTGTTATCGGCCATATTGTGTCCTAATAGTTCATATGGTGTTCTATGACCCATTAGGATACCATATAACCCCTTAGGACACCATATAACTCCTTAAGAGAATATATATATATTTTCAAATAAGGAGATATATAAGGGTGAGGAGAGATGAAGAGATAAAGAGAGGGAGAAAAACTAAAGGATAAGGATGGATAGAAGGAGGTAGACATATCTAGATATTGAAAAAGAGAGAGGAAGATAGAGATAAAAATGAAGATAAAGGGAGAGGCAGATGAATAGATATAGAGAAAGAGAGAGGTAAAGACAAAGATAAATATATAAAGAGATGGAGAAAACTGGATAGAGAGAGGTAAAGAGAGTGAGATAAAAAATAGGAAGAGATAGAGAGATATAAAGGAATATAAATAACGATAGATAGAAAGATATAGACAGTTTAAGAAAGTGAGAAAGAGAGATATAGATTATAGATAGGGATAGATAGAGAGGGGGAGAGAGAAAGAAAAAGATATAGAGATATATAAAGTCACTATAGAGAAGGATGGGGGGAGAGAGACAAAGATATATAAAGAGGGAGTAAATAAAGAGATAAAAATAAAGAAAGGGAAAGATAATTCAAGAGGGCAATAGAGGAAGAGACGGAGAGGTAGATTAATCATGTATAAAGGAAGATATATAAAGATAGAGGAATATATAAAAAGAGAGATTGATAGGGAAAGAGATGGCGATGTGAAGAAGGAAATAGAGATAGATATGGATAGAAAGTGACAAAGAGAGTAAGACAAATGGAGGGAGAGATGGAGTGAATAAGTGGGATTTGGAGATAATGAGATATAAATAGACATGAAGATAGATCTATAGGGATATAGAGATAGAGGGGACAAGATGGGGAGAGAAAGGAGTTGATAGAGACAAGTAATAGATAAGTATAGGTAGGATAAGGTAGAGGAGGGAGAAAAATAGAGAGAAGAAATATTATTAGAGAAATATATAGAAATAAGGAGTGACAATCATGGAGTGGGAGAGGGAGAGATAGGAATAGAAAGATGGAGATATATATGCAGAGATGCATGTAACTTGGGAATTTATTTATCTAGATGGGATGACAAAAGAAGTGACATAAGTAGAGAATAAAGAGACACATAAAATATTATTTATATAAGTATAGATAGATAGGTGATAGATAAAGGAGGTGATAGGAAAAAATGAGACTTTGTATGCAAAATTTGTGAGTATTTAAAATTAATGGACTAACTTCAAATGATTATAATTAATTTTTGGTCTATCATATCATAGAATTATGTTATCAATTTGATATGTCTTTGAATTATCTTTCCAACACCTATAAAAGATTAAAATTTTGATAAGAAATGCAAAAGTTATGCGCATTTTACTAAACTATATTTTTTATGTTAAGAAAAACAGATATCCATTTTTCTTTCCAAAACGAATATTCAATTTAAACGGATATCTGAATTGAAAAAGCATGACATCAAAAATTAGATACCAATTAATATTGGATATCCGATTTGGTTTGGTATTACCAAACTAGATCCAAAGTTTGGCCGACCCAAACAAAAAGTCAAAGTGGATTTTAGTGTGTTTGGAAAAGTTTAAAATGCATTTTTTTCTCCATTGCCACTTTTTTGCCCCCATGATCATCCACATACCCTTACGTGAAACCTGTGGAAACCTGTGGATTTTTTATCCATGTTTTATTTATGTGAGGATTTTTTTTTTTTAATTCTTCATTTTGCATACGGTCGTTTTGTTGCCTTTTGCATGTGTGCCACGTGGTGTCACAACGTTCCTTCTGGCAGCTCACCTTTCTCCTTTTAATTTGAATAGAGTGTAGGGTTGCCACATGGCTTTGATTCTTTTCCTAAAATACAATCCCTGAGCCACCTTATTGTCTGGCAACCTTAGTGAACACTTGGCCTCCTTGCGTTCATTTTCGTCTTCCTCCTTCTGCATCCAATTTTGAGCTTCCTCTGAGCTACCACATGTCGCTGGCTTTGTTGCAGACTGTGATATCTCTTTTGTGCCACATTTTTTCCATGATTTTTGTTTCAAGGATCTCCATGATATTTTTTCAAGGATCATGACATAATGTCATTTCGTCTTTTTATGCATGCTTTTCTAGAGCCGCCATACAAGATTTCTGACAGGATGCTATTTTGAGAGTTTTTTCTCATGTTCTCAATCTCGTGGTTAGTAGGCATCCTCGACAATATATAGTATTTCCTTTTTGTTGAAAGAGGGAGAGGAGTTTGTGGAATTTGACTCTATGAATTAGGCTTTTATATTAATCATATTTTGAGACTCAAAATATGTCAAATTGTGCTTGTGGCCTTTATGGTGATTTGTTTCTAAGTATAAGGGATTATCTTCTATGCATTTCATGATTCAGTATACTTTTGCAATTTATTGTGTGAGACTCTAGGGATTAAACTATGTTTCTTAAATTTATTATTTATTAGATGAATGGTATACATTGTATTATGTCAAAATGGGTGATAATTGTTTAAGTTTATTTTCTAACCTTTTTGGGCATGTAGATTATTGAATGAGCCTTAAAACTACAAATATCTGGGTTTTTTGTGCTCTTGATAGTTCTGATTCTTAATATAAGTACAGATCCAATAGCCAACAAGATGAGAGGGGGGGGGGGTGAATCATACAAACTTAATCATCCATAAAAACATCAAATTCAACCTCGGTAACATATATTTCAGTAATATAACCAAAACTGTCAAACATGCAAACTCAAAAGCATATAAACATCATAAACCTCATAACACTAGATTTAAAGTGGAAACCCAAATAGGGAAAAACCACTGTGGGATTTTGGACCCACTAAGAAATATACCCTTCTAGATTATGCTCGGTTAAAAGCAAATCTTGTTAAAGATTACAAACACATTGCTAGATGTGACCTGGTTAAGGGATTTCCCTCAGATCTATTAGGATCTTCACTTTGTTAGAAGTAACCTTGTTAAAGGATTTCAAACACTCAATCAGAATGTCACCTTGCTAGAGGGTTTTACAAATATGACTATTAAGTCCACTCAGTTAAGAGATTTTCTATCACTTTCAAAAAATAACAGTAATAAAATCTATCTGCAGCTTCACATCTAAAATGCTAAAGTAGATTCCTATTTGTTCAATACAATCTAGACATAGAACTAATCTTTTCTATCTACTGGGCTTCTATACTCTGTTATTCTAATAGGTCTTCAAGCTTTTGTGCTTGGTAATCACTATGTAGCATTCCTGTGCATACACTTGCTCGCATACGTTGTTTATCAATAGTTTCCCATGATCAATCATAGCCATCAGATCTTCAATCTTGTCCAGGTTCAATGCATCTTTCAATCTAAAAATGTTTTACCCCACCTTGGAACTTGCATATTAGTCTTAGAACTTGTGCCAAGGTATTGCGGTTCAATCTGAGCTATAGATCTTCATGCCAACTTTTCATTGCCTTAGATTCGTTAACAAACTTCATTCATAGCTCACCAATGATTGATTAGTTCCAACTCATCAGCTTCCTTCATTAAATACCAGATGTAAACATTTAATGCATTTTGTTACAGCTTAGTTACAACTCAGTAACAACTTGGTGAATACTAAACTTCACTCGGTAGACATTTCATCTTCATTAAGCGATAGCGATAACCTTAGGGTTTACCGACTAGGTTCCTTAGGGTTTACTGAATAGATTCTTTGCTTGATAACATAGTATAGTATTAACCTTTACATTTTACAACATATGTATGATGTTAAAACAATCTAAAACATCATGATCTCATCATTGTCTGACTCAGTACTAGTTGCCCATTGAATACCTTATTTTTCCCCTTATTCATCATATTCTTTCCTATGTCTTTTACTGACATCTTTATAATCTTCATATCATACTTCTCAAGATATGGCAACATCATACTGAATTAGAAAATAAATTTCTTGACATCAATGACAAAATAATAATATCAAGACAGTAAACATCCTTAATCAGTTATATCCATAATCATCAACAACCTTCTCAATATCCTTATTGAAATGCCAATAATCTTTCATTGTCTGCTATAAAGCTATGTTGCCAAGAGCTCTAAGTATCCCGAAATATCCTCCAGTGCATCACTTAGAATAGTTAAGCTTCCAAGTTTTGTCTCCCCCTTTTTCTCCTCCCATTTATGAAGAGACGACTTCTAAAACCCAAAGGTTACACAATTATTTTTGTGCAGGTCCCCCATCATTGAGTTTCCTATAAGTTTGTTCACATAATAAGTAAAACTAATAGTCAATAGTTATTTTTCTATAATGCCTCATGGGACCATTGTTACACTTATAATTAAAGTGGGTTTATGAACCACATACCTATCACCAGGAATCAAACTACTTTGAATCCTAGCTTACTCCTACCACCCCTAGTAATAGTCTAGTCATTTGCATCAAGAGGAAATCAAGTCCCAATAGTTAAAATCCCCATAGTCATGGCCCAAATTCCTCCAAGATATTATGTTAAATGAAATAGAGGTAGCCCTCTAACCCCTCCAACTCTTCCAACTATTTGGGGCCCCATTTCTACTTCTATGTTAAAGGTTGTCCCAAAATTTATAGACAAAAATTACAAAAGTCTAGGAGAACACTTGCAAGATGTGGTTGATGTTTGCACAATCCAAAATGTCTCTGAATAGAATGCAACCATGAGGCTTCTTGTTGCATATTTCAAGGGAAAAGCCTTGGATTGGTACAAATCCCTCACTCCCAACTCTATAGAAAATTGGACCAGCTTGGTGACCACTTTTTTGAAATATTTTTAGATAAGGTAGATAGATTTTCCCTGATACAACAATTATTCACTATCAAGAGAGCTCCTTAGGAAGTAGTGATAGATTTCAATACCAGACTCCAGAAAACTTGGCAAAGAATTTCTCTATCTTCTCATCCCCCTACAGATATGGCTTTCATTTTCTATATAAAGGCATTCAACTCAGATATATCCCTAATGATTCAATCTCTCAGAGCTAATACTTTTCGGGATGCATATGATCTAGCTATGAAGGTAGAGAATAATTTGATAGATGTCGGGAAGCTCACACCGCACCCCTCCATTCTAGTCTTTCTTGAGACAACAAGTGAAATTCTAGAGCAAGCTACTCCTAGTACTTTTGTGCCTCAAGAAAGTTATGTATATCTTGACTCACAACAAGCTAGCTCATCTATATCATCGACGTTGGCTGCTGAAGTAAATCATATGAAGAATCTACTAAGGACTTTTTCAAACAAGATTATTAACCTAAAAGATCGCAAACTCCTAATATACCCCCTTTTCAGCAAAATTATGAAGGGAATAAGCCTCCTTACTAGCAAAACCAATATCACAATAATAGAGCCTCTTCTAGTCTCCCAAATGGCCAAATAGTCTCACTACCACCCCCTTGCAAACCATACACATAGCACAAGAAAATAATTGACCATGAGTCAAAATAACCTCATAGATGATACTAATTCTTGGTGTTTTCCATGTAATTATGGTCATTCATTATGAAATTACTTTAAGGGGTAATTTGCAACAAAAAATTGTGGAACAAAGAAGCCAAGGTGTCTTCCTAGATACTGAAGTGTATACATCTCCTGGAATGGATAACATCACTCTCATCACCCAAATGCAGAGTATGTTAATGGAAAAAGAAGCTAAAACTGTCCTTGACCATCCTTTGTTCTCTTGGATGGAAGATGATGAGGTAGTTCTCACTAATGATGTGCTTGGTTCAACCTCAGGAACACCTCAAGTGCAGTCCGACTACAACCTCTGCTCAAAGCACCACTCCAAAGGAGAACTAGTCAATACACAAAGATGATTTGCCTCAAAGAAGACCTAGGAACAACCTACAATGGCTCCCACTTACCAAAGAAAGAAGTTCATACCTTACAACCCAAAAGAAAAAAAAGTGCCTATTCCATCAATCCTAGATGTGGTAGAATAATTGAAGAAGGCTCTGACTAATGTATCCCTGTGGGCTATCCTTTCCATTTTGGAGTCGAAAACCCACCTAAAGGAAGCATTGATTGGGGTGGAAAATCCTAGAAAGAACATCATGAATCACACAAATTCTAAAGATACGGTAGCTACAACTGATGACCAACCTCAATTGTCAACTATGCTCACTAACTGCACTAAACCACCTAAACCTAAAAAATAAGGTAATCCTAAACCTAATCCCTTCTATTTGACTCTCATTGTAGGGGATAAGCTACCACATAACTCCATGATAGACTCTGATGCTAGCATCATTGTTATGCCTAAGCAAATTGCAGAAGTTTTGAAGATAAACTATGAACCCCTTAGCATAGGTATAATGTAGTTAGATGGGAATAAACTCCAAACTATAAGACTAATCAAAATCCTCCCACTAACTTTGTTTGCATTCCCAAGCATAACTATGTCTCATGAGGTAGTAGTCATAGATATTCCCTCTATGTTTAGTCTTTTCCTCTCATGAGATTTCACTACCAAGGTAGGAGGATACCTCTCTCTGGATTAGTCCCATTTGATACTTCGAACCAAGCATGGGGGAAAGCTTAAAATCCTTTCCAAACCCCTCCACTTGGAACATGTAGAAAATTAGGCTCTAATCAATTTTGAATCTACACACACCTTCATTTCAAGCAATGAGATAAAGGGTGTAGAGCTTCTAGAAGATGAAAATATAACTGGGGAAATATCACCAACATGAGAGATTTTCCTAAATGAATTTATTGATGAAGACCCATATGCTAACTATCATGCTACAAGGTTTGGAACTTACTACATATTCAATGAAGACCAGGTCATTCCTAAGCTGACCAAAGAGCCTTAAGAAGTAGAAAAGAAAAAGGAAGAGTTGTTTTCCAAACTTTGGACCCTACACTTTGATGGAGCAAGATACAAAGTGGGTTTTGGAGCAAGCATTTGTTTGACCTCCCCTTTCGATGAGAGGACCTTAATGTCTTTCTATCTTCATTTTTCTTGTTCTAACAATGAGGTGGAATATGAAGGACTCATCCAAGGACTAAGTCTAGAAGAACACATGAGGATTGCACAACTAAGAGCTATGGGAGATTTAGAGCTACCGATGCATTAGGTTTGAGGGATCTCATCCACTAAACACATCCACATATGATCCTATCATCATGGAGTGTGGGGTTTGATTGAGACCTTTGAAGCACTTAACATATAAAGAGCTCCTCACAAGGAGAATGCAGTCATAGACCAGATGGCTACTATCAGGTCTCAATTTGAATCCATTTCTGAGTTGCTCACAAATATACATGCAGTTCACATGTTAGTCTGATCCACTATCCCAGATAATGATACACACTAGCAAGTATTTGAGATTAATGAATATATCGCCATGTTTATCCAACATTCCAGAGAGTCTTCAATCACTTGAAACCTAGGATTATGGAAGTATATGGTGATCAAGTGGTATAGCTAAAATCTAACAAGCTCCTTAATGGTATAATCACCCTTGAAATCTTGTTTGATTATGATGACACGAGGAATGACAAAAGGAAGCTCACAGTTGACAATGGTGATTATTGTGAAGTATCAATAAAAAATGGAAGGAAGCTTAAAGTCGACAAGGGTGTCCTATAGAAAGAAAAAGAAAGAGTCATGCATTACTATGACAAATATCTAGGGGTAGCTATGTGGTTATATAATCATATGAAAGGTTACAAACCAGGCATCATTCATCATACTATAGAGCTCACCGAGGGTGCAAAATTAGTTTGCCAAAACTAGAGATCGGTTAATCCCAAGATTGAGTCCCTCATGAATCAGGAATTGAAAAAGATAGTAGACTCCAAATTCATCTACCTTATCAAACATGGCACTTGGGTCTCAAACCTAGTTCCAATCAAGAAGAAGAATGGAGATATCTGCCATTGTGTGGATTTCTGAGACTTAAACTGGGTGTCCCTAAAGGATCATTCTCTTTGCCACTAATGGAACAAATCTTGCACATAATGGCAGGTTTAGAAATTTTTTCCATGCTAGATGTATACTCTGGCTATAACTAGGTATTAGTCAAGCTAGAGGACCAGCATAAGACTATGTTCACCACAAAGTTGGGAATCTTTGCATTTCAGAAAATATCGTTTAGGCTGTCAAATATTGGTGCAACCTTCCAAAGAGCTATGGATATGAAATATTGGGAGGTAATCAACAAGATTATTCTCATTTACCTAGATGATTTGACATTATTCTTAAAACATCAGGATGGTCATTTCGACCATCTGGTATTAATATTCCAAAAATACTTAGAATTTGGGGTTTCTTTAAACCCAAAGAAATGTATTTTTGGGGTTCCCCAAGGGAAAGTACTGGGGCATGCAGTATCCAAGTGACAAGTCTCTATTGATCTATATCGTGTAAAAGATATCAAGGAATTACTCCTTCTGGTCAATAAAAAGGGTGTTCAATCTTTCCTTAGAAGGTTAACTTCATTAGCCATTTCATCTCTGATTTCACAAGAATGGTGAGGTCCATTACTCTCATGCTAAAAAAGGATGTATACTTTAAGAAGACACCAAAGGCTAAAGAGTCATTCAAGAATATCAAAGAGGCTATCTCATCCGCTCTAGTTTTGGTTAACCCCGATATGTCTAGAGACTTCATCATGTATGTTTTCTCAAGAAATTTTAGTATACTAGTGGTGCTAACTCAAAAGAGTGTCGACCAAAAAGGTGAGCACCCAATATATTTTCATTCAAAAATTCTCAAAGAGTATGAAGCCAAATATAAATCTTTTGAAAAGAAAGCACTAGCTATAGTTATGGGCTTAAAAAAGTTTAGGCATTTCATCACATCTAATAAGAATATCATCTATGTTGCTCACCCATCTATCCACGAATATATCATGGAGGGAGAAGTCATTGAAAATCAAGCTAACTAGATTATCATGATCCTTGAATATGATGTTGATGTCAAACCAACCAAGGTGGTCTACATGAAAGGCCTCTGTGATACTTAGCCCAAAAGCCCAAAGAATCAAAAGCAATACTAGATGAGACAATGTTGACTAACTCAGATCTTGAGGAAGGATGGATTGGTGATCGAAGACATTTCATGCAAACTGAGAAATTTCACAAGAATCTTCCCTCACAAAACAAAAGATTCTATAGGCTACAGAATAGCGGATATAGGCTGCTCGAAGGAATTATTTTCAAGATAAATTTTGATGGATTACTACTCTGCTATGTAAACAAAGAGAAAGGAAATGGATTTTACACGAGTTCCATCATGGGCATGCAGGGGTCATTTTTTCGCATATACAACAACAATCAAAATTATTCGCATGGGCTATTTATGGTCCTCATTATTCAAGGATGTGCATGCTATGGTAAGTGAATGCAAGAAACATCAATTTTATGTTGGAAGGCACAAGAATGTTGCTATGCCTCACAAAAAAATTGTGATTAATGAGTCATTTGCTTAGTGTGGTTTAGAGTTTATTAGAATGATTAATCCACTCAACTCAGTCAGATACAAATGGATTCTCACTACCATGGATTATTTCACCTACTAGATAGAGGTCATCCCATAAAAAATCCCACAGAATCGAAAATCCTATATTTCCTAGAAGAGATAGTCAGAAGGTATGGTCCTCTGAGGACTATCATTTCAAATAATGCCAGAGCATTCACAGGCTCACATATAACCCAATTCACTCTCGATCAAGGGATTTTCCTCAAAACGTCTTCAAATTGTTAGGTCCCGGAGGCAACTGAGAGGGGGGGTGAATCAGTTGTCTTAATAAATTTAAACCAAAAACAACTTAACCAATTTACTGCTTAATACCAATGAACCAGTCTGTTATATTGGTGGACATATTTAATAGATATTTGTAATACCGGTAAATATTAATGCATGAAACAAAAGGACAAGGTCATCCACAACACATAACACCAATATTTGTACGTGGAAACCCTTTAAGGGGAAAAACCACAGTGGGAAACCTTACCCACAATCAGATGATACTACTACAAATAGTAAGTGTACATAAATGGGTTCTGCACATGTAGAAAGGCCAAGTGCCTAGAGCTCACTGCTCAAACACAAATGGGAGTCAAACTAACTACAATTGGATGGTTAGCTCCAATAAGAATGTATTGCTCAAAATAGCATCTTCATATGCTGGATTCAGTACTGATGTAGTTCTGATATGCTTTCACAAAAACCTAGCTTCACCTTCAAATGATGTCTATGTGTATAGCTCTTCTTAATCTTGCATATACCTTTTCACAATTCCTTTTTCACATTCCACATCCGATCTTATAAATAAGATCTTACATTTATACCATAACCTAAGACCAATTTTAGTAGGTCGTCTCTACAAGATATTACAATAAAAACATTTTAGAAACAATATAGTATCTGATATAATAACCTATTCAACATGTCGGCTTAATGTATTTATAACAATAATAAATTATCTCCATAGCATGTCATGCTGATCTGGAAAAGATGAACCTGTCAGTGCATAACCTGGACCTATTTGCTGGTAACAGAAAATATGCAAATACGAATATGCCAATAAACAGTTCTTCAAGATAAGATGTCCAAACAATGTCTTCAACATTACCAAGTGTTTTTCATGCCATTCCAAGTGTCGGTGACCGTTATATCCTATTGGTGTACCATATACTGGTGACTATGCAAAAGTCACTTGCTTGCCAGTGAATGTTGCTGGATCTCCAAAGTGCCAGAGTTTTAGTAGGTGTTGACATCAATGAGAGAACCATAACAAAATACCAACAATCTCCTGCTTTGGCATTGATGGCAACACAAGATGGAAAAACCATCAAAGTGCCAAAATAGAAATGCCAAATGCAAAAACCAATAATTTTCCTAAAGTAACAATCTCTCCCCTTGAGAGTAATATGAGTTTCCTTATGTTTTTTTGTACCAATCTCTTCCCAAAAGATAATGTGTTTTTCCATAGATATCACTCCCCCTTTGACATCAAATGCCAAATTTACAACAAAATCAAGTTCATATACAAAATACCAACCAATTTCAATATACCAACTACTCCCCCTGAGAAGTAGCTTCCTCATCAAAGTCGGAGTAAGATTATTTCTATGTTAATTCTGTCAGTTGATGATAGACATCAACTCTCTAGGTATCTACCGATGGGGGTATGACCCCAAGCTGTTCTCTAAGATATTCAAAAGTCTCTTTAGGTAGAGGTTTAGTGAAAATATCTGCAAGCTATTCTTTAGTATTCACATAAACCAGATTTATTTCTTTTGCTTCAACATTTTCCCTTAGAAAATTCAATTTGATGGAAACATGTTTTGTTTTAGAATGTAATACCAGATTCTTGGATATATCAATTGCTATTGTGTTATCACAATAGATAGTTATAGGTTCCTTGCATTTTACCTTTAAATCTTTCAACATTTGTTTAAGCCATAGTACCTATGTACAATTAGTTGCTGCTACAACATATTTTGATTCTGCTATTGATAAAGATGTACAACTCTATTTCTTACTCAACCAAGAAACTAATCTGCTTCCAAGAAAAAATGCTCTGCTAGTGGTGCTTTTTCTATCATCCACATCTCCTACCAAATTTGCATCTATTTATGCACATAGGTCAAAGTTTTTATCTCTAGTATACCATAATCCAAGATTTCTAGTGCCTTGTAAGTAACGGAAAATCCTTTTTATTGTTGATTCATGATTTTCTCTAGGATTACTCTGAAATCTTGAAATAATACATAATGCATTCATAATATCAGGTCTTTTTTGTGTCAAATACAATAAACCTCCTATCATAGATTTGTACCTTGTTGGTTAATAGGTGTAGATTCACCCCTTAAAGATAATTTGTCATTTGTAGTCATAGGTGTGCTTATCGGTTTAGAGTTTTCCCCAAATTTCTTAAGTAACTCTTTTAAGTATTTTGATTGACTCAAGAATATACCTTTGTTAGTCTATGAAATCTTCAATCCTAAAAAGAATTTTATTTCACCAATCATGGACATTTCAAATTCTTGCTGCATTTTAATAGAAAAGTCTTTACACAATCCATTTTCTCCTCCAAAGATTATATCATCAACAAAAAATTCTATAGCCAAGATGTCATCATTAGTCACTTGATAGTATAAGTTACTATCAGCACTACCTTTAGAAAAACCAATTTTTAAAAGATACTTATCCAATCTTGCATACCAATCTCTTGGAGCTTGCTTCAATCCATACAAAGCTTTCTTTAACCTGCAAACCATATCTTTGTCATCTGTCAAAGAAAATCCATCAGGTTGTTCAATGTAAACTTCCTCTTCAAGATCTCCATATAGAAATGCACATTTAATATCCATTTGATATACTTTGTAGTTCTTATGTGCCGAAAAGGCCAAAAATAATCTAACTGCCTCAATTCTAGCTACCGATGCAAAGGTTTCACTATAGTCAATTCCTTCTTTCTAAGAGTATCCCTTACACACTAATCTTACTTTATTTCTGATAACCTTACCATCTTCATTAATTTTGTTTCTGAATACCCATTTGGTTCCAATTACATTTTTATCTTTATGTCGGGGAACTAATGTCCAAGTGTTATTTTTCTCAATTTGTTCTAATTCTTCTTCCATAGCTTTAGTCCAATATTTATCTTCATATGCCTCATTAACTGATGATGGTTCAATTTGAGAAATAAGACATACCTCTTCATTTTCCAATCTTCCTCTTGTCATAACTCCTTTATGCTTGTTTCCAATTATCAGATCTTTAGAATGATTCAATCTTACATACTGGGGTGTCTTTGTTTGTTGTTGCTCCTCAATCACAGTGAAATTTTCAGATGATACCAGTGTAACTGGATCTTCACTCTATACTAGTGGATTTAGTGTAGGTTCATTTGTTAGAATTTATGATGCCGATTTAGAATCTATATACCTTGAAGTTCCTCTGAATTGTTCATCAATCTTTACATTTGTACTCTCAAAAATTTTCTGTAATCTCTTGTTAAAACATCTATACACTTTACTCTAAGATGAATAACCAATAAATATTCCTTCATCACTTCTAGGATCAAATTTCCCAATATGCTCATCTCTTCTAGTGTAACATTTGCTTCCAAATATTCTGAAATATTTAAGAGTAGGATTAATACCAAACCATAGTTCATGTGGGGTCTTACCAGTTTCACCTTTGATGTGAACTTTGTTGAATGTATAGACCATTGTACTTACTGCCTCTCTCCAATATACATGTGGTAGATTTGCTTCTGATAACATACTTCTAGCTAAATCCAAGATAGTTGTGTTTTTCCTTTCAACAACTCCATTTTGCTACGGTGTCCGGGGTGCTGATAGTTGTCTTCTGATTCCATTCACTTCATAGAATTTATTAAATTCCTTAGATGTAAATTCTCCTCCTTGATCTAATCTTAAACATTTTATTTTTTTATCAGTTTCATTTTCAACCATTGCTTTGAATAGTTTAAACTTTCCAAGTGCTTTTGACTTTTATCTGAGAAAAGTAACCCAACACATTCTAGAATAGTCATCAATGATTAGCATGAAATATCTATCACCTTGTAAGCTTTTAGTTCTAGATGGACCACATAAATTAGTATGAATTAAATCAAGAGCATTATTGGATTTTTCTAGAATACTTTTGAAACTAGCTCTAACTTGTTTTCCAAATTGATATTCCTTACATACCGTATTGTCAGGTTTGACAATTTTAGGTAAATCTCTAACTGCCTTAGTAGTACTGATTTTTACCATGCAATCAGAGTTTACATGATAGAGTGTCTTATGCCATAGCCAACTTTCATCTATATGTGCAATCAAGCATGTCTTTTCACTATTATTCAAATGAAAGATATTACCTCTAGTCTGATTACAAGTTGCAATTTCTAAACCAGTTCTATTCATGATTTTGCATTTTCCATTTTTAAATTGTAACTGAAATCCTTTCTCAACTAATTGACTAACACTCAAAAGATTATGCTTTAAACCTTCAACATAGTAAACATTGTCAGTGTTATGCTTATCATCAAGAGATATTGAGCCCTTAGCTCTGATTTGACAAGCTTTGTCATCTCCAAATCTTATTGAGCCTCCATTATACTCTTGAAAGTTCAAGAATTTACTTTTATCTCCTGTCATATGATGTGAGCATCCAAAATCAATTATCCATTCATCCTTTACTTCAATTTTAGCTGCCAAGGCCTATTCTATCAGTTGCACTGTAGGTGTCAGTTCCTCTTTAGTTATAGCAACAAAAACTCTTCCATTATCTGTCGGATCTTCATCAGAATCATCAGTTACTCCTTCATTAGCAACATAACAGGATTTGTCCTTATTCTTCTTAAATCTATATCTCTGATATTTAAGATTAGGCTTGTATGTCCTTCTTGCTTCTTCTCTTAGTCTAGCATGTCTATTAGGGCATCTTGAAGCCATACGACCAATCTTGTTGCAGTTAAAACATTTAAAGGGTGCTTTACCTTCATACTTACTTCCAACTGGACCTTTAGGCATTTTTCTTGCAAATAGTGCTTCAAGCTCTTCAAGTTCTTCATTTTCTCTCCTGCTTTCTGCAAGTTCTCTTGCATAAAAGGCTTTCCAATCAGATTTGTCAAGTGATGATGTAGATGATGTTGATGCTTTGAAGCCTAAATCTATCTTTATAGTAGCAATAGGACCAAATTTCTCAATTTCAAAGGCTGAAAGTTTTCCAATCAATATATCCCTAGTTACTTATGTATTAGGCATTGTTCTTAACTCATTTATAGTAGTAACCTTCATTTTATATGCTGGTGGCAATCCTCTTAAAACTTTTGATCTTCACTTAAGGTTGCTCCACAACATTTAATACCCAAAACAATTTCATTAACTCTTTCCATAAAAGCAGAAATCCTTTCATCTTCTTCCATTTTCAGATTTTCATACCTGACCCAGAAGCTTTCAAGTTTTGCAATTTTGACTATCAAATCTCCTTCATTCAGTGTTTCCAAATGATCCCAAATAGCTTTAGTAGTTGATCTATCTGATAATCCCATGATTTACTAATCTATTAATGCGCTCAAAAGTGCTTCTCTTGCTTTGCAATCATTTTCCTCATCTTTAGTCAAGTTAGATGAATTAGGCTGACTGGAAGTGGGAGTAGTATAGCCATTCTTTATAACATCCCAGATGTCCTTTCCAATGCAATTCAGATGTGTCTCCATTCTGATCTTCCATATGCCATAGTTGGTTCCATCAAGTTTAGGACTGTCCTTCTTGAAATAGCTAGTAGACATTGGATCTCCTCAAGCTGTTAAACTTCTGCAAAAGAGGACTTAGCTTTGATACCAATTGTTAGGTCCTAGAGGCAACTAAGAGGGGGGGGGGGGTGAATCAGTTGTCTTAATAAATTTAAACCAAAAATAACTTAACCAATTTACTGCTTAATACTGGTGGACAAATTTAACAAATAATTGCAGTATCGGTAAAGATTAATACATGAAACAAAAGGACAAGGTCATTCACAACACATAACACCAATATCTATATGTGGAAACCCTGTAAGGAAAAAAACCATGGTGGGAAACCTTACCCACAATCAGATGATACTACTACAGATAGTAAGTGTACATAAATGGGGTCTGCACATGCAGAAAGGCCAAGTGCCTAGAGCTCACTGCTCAAACACAAATGGGAGTCACATTAACTACAATTGAATGGTTAAATCCAATAAGAATGTACTACACAAAATAGCATCTTCATATGCTGGATTCAGTACCAGTGTAGTTCTGATATGCTTTCACAAAAACCTAGCTTCACCTTCAAATGATGTCTACATGTATAGCTTTTCTTAATCTTGCATATACCTTTTCACAATTCCTTTTTCACATTCCACAGCTGGTCTTACAAATAAGATCTTACATTTATACCATAACCTAAGACCAATTTTAGTAGGTCGGCTCTACAAGATATTACAATAAAAACATTTTACAAACAATATAGTATCTGATGAAATAATTTATTCAATATGTCAGCTTAATGTATTTACAAAAATAATAAATCATCTCCATAGCATGTCATGCTGATCTAGAAAAGATAAACCTCTCGATGGATAACCTAGACCTATTTGTCGGTAACAACAAATATGTAAATATGAATATGCTAAAACAATTCTTCAAGATAAGATGTCCAAACAATGTCTTCGACATTACCAAGTGTTTTTCATGCCATTCCAAGTGTTGGTGACCATTATATCTTGTTGGTGTACCATATACTGATGATAGTGCAAAAGTCACTTACTTGTCGGTGAATGTTGCTAGATCTCCAAAGTGCTAGAGTTTTAGTAGGTGTTGACATCAATGACAAAACCATACCAAAATACCAACACAAATTATTACCCCCAAGGAAATGTTATAGCCAAATCAACTAATAAGAACCTAATTAGATTGATTAAAAGAATGGGAGCTGAAGATAAGAGGGAATGGCACCGCCATATAAAGAGGGCGCTTAGGCCAGACATAGTAACACCTTAGTAAGTGCATAAGACCTCCCTCTATCAGCTTGTATACGGGAAATAATACTACTTTCCAATTTCACTAGAAATCACCACCTTACAACTAGTGAAGTTCCTTGAAATGGAATAAAATGAGCCCATGGAGGTGAGATTAGTAGAGCTATTGGAATTGTGAGAAAAGTGGGAAGCTATGTTTGTTACTCTCCAAGCTCATCAGCAAACCATCAAGCAGTGGTTTGATAACAAAAGCTCAGACCTGGTCTTTAGAGAAGGGGATCTTGTGTTAAAATATAATGAGGGAGAAACCAAGACAAGTCAGCATACAAAGTTTGATAGTTTATGGGAGGGCCCTTTTCACGTCATCAATAGAAAATAATTCAACACTTTTGAACTAGAGAATGTGGAGGGTGAATTTATTGAAATCTTGGTCAACAGAGTTCATCTCAAACATTACAGGGCAAGTGCAAGGTAATGAGTCACAAATTTGTGGAAGTCGGTGCATTGGACAATGTGCTCTTAAAAATGGGATTTTGTTTTCAAAAAATGGGGCTTCGTTTATACTTCAAGCCGTTGAGCCGAAATGTCATGGGGGCCCAAAGAAAAAATAAGCCCCCATTTTGTTCTAAAATGGGGCCCGCTTTTAAACAAAATGGGGGTCCATTGTTTAAAAATGGGCCCCCATTTCTAAATCGTATTTTACCCTTTTTTTTGGGCAGATTTTTTCATTTTCACCCTGGAATTGAAGTGAGAACAAGAGATCAAAAATGGGCCCCCATGTTGTAGATTCCATTTCAAGCCCACCACTATCCCAGGTACACATTCAGTCATCTATTTTAACATTTTGTAATTTTCTTGTATATTTTTCCTATTTTTTTAGTATTATTTAGATTTTTTTGGTATTATTTTTTTTTTTTTAAAGTAGCCTATTAAAAAATTTGTTTTTACATTTTTAAATTCTTAATTTTGATCTGAAATATTCTTCAAAACTTAACCATAAACCCTAATCAGCAAATTTACAAATCAAAACAAAACCTAGATAGTTAACAAAACAAAATATCAAATTTATAAGATACAAGATATCTCAGAAACATCAAAATGAAAAAAGAAAACCACAACTAAATGAAAATCAAAAAAAAAACCAAAACCAAATCAAAACTAAATGGAAATCAAAATGAAAACCAAAATAAAACTGAAACTAAATGGAAATCAAAACCAAATCCAAACCAAACCGAACTGAAACTAAATGGATGTATCAAAACCAAAATCAAAATGAAATATTCATTAATAATTAGCCATTGACATAGTCAAATTATTATATATTTGATAACAATTTTCCTATTATTCCATGACATGACATAATAAGACCAATTATGGACCTATTATGGCATGTCATGGCATAATAGGACATATTATGCCATCATGTCATATTAAGGCATGTCATGGTATAATAGGAATATAGTAGGTCCTATTATGCCATGTCATGGCATAATAGGACACATTATGCCATGATGGAAAATTATGTTCCTATTATGCCATGTCATGATATGATAGAACCAACTATATAGGACACATTATGTCATGATGACATAATATGTCCTATTATGCCATGGCATTGCATAATAGGTCCATAGTTGGTCATGTCATACCATGGACATGGCATAATAGGACCTATTATGCCATCATGGCATAATAGGTCCTATTATTCCATGAAATGGCACAATAGGACCGTTAAATGTTTCTAGGAATTATTTTTCTAGGTATTGGGCCTTTCAACCAATAAAAAAAATAAATTAACCACTTCTAGCAAGCCACCATTCCAATTCCTTAAATTGAACATATATACCAAAATTATTCTTAATCCTCATTAGGCAATACAAAAGTTACTAGTATTAGTATAAACTTAAAAGTAATTAACATTACTCTTCAAATTTTAGATATCAAAGTTAAGGTGCATTGGTTTATGCCATGTCATGGCATAAAGGTCCTATTATGCCATGTAATGGTATAAAAGGACCAATTATGGACACATTATGCCATGTCATGGCATAATAGGACACATTATGCCATGACATTGCATTATAGGTCCATGGTTGTTCCTATTATATCATGTCATGGCATAATAGGACCTATTATGCCATCATGGCATAATAGGTCCTATTATGCCATGGCATTGCATAATGGCATAATAGGCCTGTATTAGGACCTATTAAGCCATGACATGACATGATTTTCTCGAATTGCCATCTTCATCATCTAATTCATCTCCAACACTGAAGTACTAATTCGACATGTTTACTTAGTATGAAAGGACCAATTATGGGCCTATTGTGCCATGTCATGGCATAATAGGACCTATTATATCATTGTATTGCATAATAGGACCTATTATGCCATTACGACATAATAAGTCCTATTATGCCATGACATTGCATAAGAGGTCCATAGTTGGTCCTATTATGACATAACATTGCATAATAGTCCACCTATTATGCCATCATGGCATAACAGGTCCATAATAGGACCTATTAAGCCACAACATGACATGATTTTCTCGAATTACCAACTTCATCATCTAATACATCTCAAACACTAAAGTGCTAATTCAACATGTTTACTTACTATGATAGGACCAATTATGGACCTATTATGCCATGACGGAATAATAAGTCCTATTATGCCATGACATTGTATAATAGGTCCATAGTTAGTCCTATTATATCATGTCATGCAATAATAGGACCTATTATGCCATTGTGGCACAATAGGTCCTATTATGCCATCATGGCATAAAAAGTCCATAATAGGACCTATTAAGCCATGACATAACATGATTTTCTCGAATTGCCAACTTCATCATCTAATTCATCTCCAACACTGAAGTACTGATTCGCCATGTTTACTTAGTATGATAGCACCAATTATGGACCTATTATTTCATATCATGGAATAATAGGACTTATCATGCAATGTTGGTATAAGAAGTCTTTTTATGCCATGACATTGCATAATAGTCCACCTATTATATTAAGCCACGACATGACATGATTTTCTCAAATTGTCGACTTCATCATCTATTTCATCTCAAACACTAAAGTACTGATTCAACATGTTTACTTAGTAAATGACCACTTAGAGAGGTTACCATCTAATATATTAGTACTATTGAGAGACAAAGTAATAATGTAACATGTTTACCAGAACTGTGTGTTAATTATTTATTATATAAGTTACTTTTTATATGTTGATCTTATTTAACTTTTTTTACAAGTTCATGTATGGAATATTTTATATTGATTTTAATAGTTGATGCATTTTACAAGAAAGAAATGCATTAAATTGAATATATAATAGATTTATGAGGTTTCATTGAGAGTTTTTAATAAGTTTTGTGTGCAAATTTTATATTTAAAGATTCAATAGTATGTACATGTATATTTTTTAAGTTCAATATTATATTATATTTCATGTGTATCTCATTCGATAACATAGAAATGTTACTATTTATAAATGTTTTTTTAATACTAAAATAGATTCTTCTTTGACATAGAGTTCTATATAATTAATGTATATCTTTATATATGCAGGAGCTCTTTGTTATCATGGATGTCTTTGACATAGATGAATTATTAGGCAAAAATCCCCCACCGCAACCCCCTCCTCCTCCTCCTCCTCCACCTCCACCTCCACCTCCACCCCCTAGATTGGATGAAATTCATTTAAGAGAATGAATTAATGAAAACCTACAAGAAATTGAACAAAATATTACTTCTTTCCAAAATGAGCCAATCACGCCACCCTTTCTTCTAGAGTTTGCAAAATCAATGCAAACTGTTGTCAAGTTAGTTAGATGTGTTGATTCTCAATTAGATCAATTTCATAGATGACGAAAAGAGTTGTATGATTTTTATGCTAATGGTTTAACTTATAGGAAAATCACTAATCTCAAAATAACCAAATCTCATTTATGTCCATATTTTACTAACCCAAAAACAAGAGAACCAATGTAACCTAGCCAGAAAAGAATTTGAATTAAGTGGTGTGTGCATCCAAAAATGGCTAGACACTTTTGGTATAGATGGTGGATGGTTTTCTATTATCCACCACATCGTAATTATGAGGTCCCTTTATATTTTTTAAAGAAATTATATTGTGATTTTGTAATCTACCAAAAACCAAATTATTTTGGTATTAAGTCATTCTAGGGTGTTGGTCATAGAATGCCACAACATAGATTAGGGGCACGGAGTAATAATCCCCTACAGGAACCACCCATAGTTCCACTTGTTGCTCCATTAATTACTACAGATGTGCAGAATACATCATTCATTTCAACATTAGATGCTTTGACTTCCCTCACAGGTAACCTAAGTGAGCAAGATGCTCACATGGCATCACCTCCTTGATGGATGCCACATATGTGCTCGAGTTATCATCAAATGTGTGTAGGTCCTACTGCTGATCCAAGATCTGCTTCAGTTGCAGCTGAGTATGATGTGGCAGATGATAGTATGATGACATCATATATGGATTTTATTTTCTCTGATGATCATCTTGAGAAGGTATATATATATATATTCATATATGTACATGTCAATCTTTAAATACTTCATTAAATATAGGTATAAATTAAGTGCATGCCTTTTTTTTAATATAATCTAATACTTCATTAAATAAATTTGGTTTATGTAGATAAGGACTACACCAAATATTAGAGTCAATATTGCATCTACTCCTACACAACTCGACATAGTTTATGGGGTATAATATCAATTTCTAACTAGACATTGTACTAACTTTTTAAGTTAATATGTTATCATCATATACTATATAAATTTGCATGTTGTTACATTGAATGCTTCTTTCTCCAGGCTTCAAGTCATGAGGTACCCTCTACATCACATCGAGAAGAGGGTGTGACAACCGTGACACCATCTATGGTATGTATCTTAGAATTCAAAAATTAAATATGAACTCTTACAACATCGTAACTTAACTTGAAATTATTTAATACACATATATATGTTCAATAAATATGATTTCATTATATGCATGTTTGCAGGTGGACACTACTATCAGGATAGGTTATCCTCGTAATTTTTATCAAAGCCAATTTGAACGTACATCGACATCCTTTGAGATCTTAATATGTAATACTTAATTTGACCTTATTTTGACTCTTAATTTAAGATTTAATTAGACACTTTGAAATTTACCTTGTATAGGACCTAGCTAGCACTACATTTGGCATTGATACTTCACAAGATATTGTTGGAGGAGATTAGCAACCTTATGTATGATTTTTTATTATATGATTATTTTAAAATCAAGTTATAAATGTTCATTTTTATTTAATAAAAAAATAAACATGTGTATTTTCTCATATTCGTTATATCATGTTTCTTATCTTGTACACAGGATGACACAACTATCGAGCATATAGTACATGCAAAACAAGTTACTAGAGCTAATGTGAACACACATATGGTAAGTTTGTAACTTAATTTATGAGTTCCAACTATATTTGATAAATTATTATCTTTTAATAGTTAATTTCAAGTATTTTAATATTATTTTTTATTTGTACAACATGAGACGGGTGGATCTGGTCCACATCCTGGAGAGAAGAGACCATGAGATGTTATTGATGATAGAACTTAGATTTTATTGTTTATTTGGCTCTAATATGATGTACGTGTACTATTTTATATGATATGTACTTTACATATTTGTTTACACATGTAATTAATTTTTAACATTGTATATATTGTCTTGGATGTGCACACACTTTATATATATGGATAGTTGCATAATAGGATTAGATCATATATATTTTGTGCACATTAGATATTCATGCAAACTTAGCTAAAACATGTTCATGCAAACATTCACCTATCAAAGAATAGTTTCCACATAAATTGCAAAGGCCATAAATGCATGAACTAGAAAGAAATAATTGCTCATTAGGTGGTTTACAAAATAAACTTGCAATAAAATCTTTTATAGTTTCAGGTGGAACATAAACACCACAATCCTACACAAGATCATTACCATGCAACATACAACGTATATATCAAAAAACATCATAATAGTAATGAAACTGAACATGAGTTTTACAACAACAAGATATTCTTTATTTATTGATTTTAACATATCAAGGTTTGCATATTTCAAATGATCTTTGACTAATTCATAAATTCAATAACATAGATTCATCACTAAATTTTTGAAAGAATCCAGTTTGAGTCATCTCAAGAAGATGTTTCAGATGAGGATCATGAATTTTTGATCCCATGCTTAACTTTAAAACATCTCTAGCATTTGATGAAACTCTAGTGTTATCATGCCAAAATTTTGCAATTAATTTTTTAGTTTCATCATTTAATTTCATGTCCGACCTTTGAAGTCTACCACTAAAACTCAAACAATGGTTTACTAGATCAGTTTCAATTG
Organism: Cryptomeria japonica; assembly: GCF_030272615.1. Classification (NCBI taxonomy): domain Eukaryota; kingdom Viridiplantae; phylum Streptophyta; class Pinopsida; order Cupressales; family Cupressaceae; genus Cryptomeria; species Cryptomeria japonica. The sequence goes on along the minus strand of NC_081411.1, from coordinate 86,548,580 downwards.
TGTCTCTTGTTTTGGCCGCTCTTGACAAGGTTCTATGATGTAAGTTTAAATAGCCACTTATATCACTTAACATTATTTTACTAACAATTATTTTGTCAACTATAGTAGTTGTTATAACTCTACGTGTAGTACCCCTACTTGTTTGAACTCATTAGACTCATATTTTATTATTGTTTATTTTTCAATGGATACATTACCATGATATATTATTCAGATTTTTATGACATTATGCTTTATCTGGAGATGAGATGTATAATTTATTTGCAGTATTTCAATACTTGTGATTTATGGCATTTTATGGATTATTATGTATTGACATTTTACTTTACCTATGCAATGTAAAATTATATGTTGTGTGTTTGCGAGTGTATTGGATGCAAGGGGATGATTTTTGTTCACTCATTTTGGTGAGACACGGAATGTCGCAATTCTTCTTCATTGGTGTGTATGTCGTGTTTTCTATATTGTATATATATGCATGTGTGGTTTGGTGATGTAGATTATTGCAGGTACAAGTATCATCTCCACCTGGCTTCACAGGTCTGAGTGTGCCTTATATTTTTTGATGGAAGTGGAGGAGATAGTAGTTGACCCTATTTTACTCAGTTACACTCATTTGAGTGTCGTCAGTTAGTTGTCTTGTTAGTTTGTTCAGCCTTCGTATTTTGTCGTTTGATCTTTTTATGGGTATTTGCTTGAGTTTTGTTTAATTTGAGTGTTTTAGTGGATTTAATTAATTAATGAATTAAGTTTATGGAATTATCTCATAGTTGTATTATTTATGCATTGAGATTATAAATTTAGTTAATTAAAAGAAATTATTAAATTAAGTTGCAAGTTGCATGATATTAGAAATATATTTTTATTTAAATGAAAAAAACAAGAAGATAAATTGTTTTTATTATTTCCTAAAATTTTAATTAAATAAATAAATAAAAGGATTAATTAGAATGAAAATATTGTTTTAATTCTTTATTTATAAGATTAAGTAATGTGCATGAGAAAAGAAAAGAAAGAATAATGATTTTTAATTATTGCATGTTAACTTATCTTTTGTGATAAATTTAGAAAATAAAATAAAATTACTATTATTGTAAATTTAGTTTTTTTGCGAAAAAGCTATTGAACCTAGAATTTTAGTTTAAATAGGGGTATAGGCCTTTATTTTAGTTAGACAGGAATATGTCTGGAATTTAGGTGAAGGAATTTATTGGAAGCTTATTGAAAAAGTTAGGGGGCTTCTACAGATTTCTTCCAGGAAAGCTATACTAGGTTGGATGAATTCTTAGTTGTGGGTTTTAGTAGATATTTCTATTTTTCTCTATTTGATATGTGTGTATAAAATTATTGTCGAATATAATCCTGCTTCTAGTGAATTCGAGTTTTGTTTTAAAATCCATGCCTGATGTGTTTTTCTAGTTTATGGGAAGGATGTAATTTTGAAAACATTGAGAAAATTAATTTATTCTCTCTGGTTTAATTTGTATTAATAGTCCTTTAAATAAATCTTGTGGTTTCTTAGAAATAAATTTAATTGTGAATTAAATATATTTGATTATCTAAATTTTAAAAAAAATTATGTTTGAAATAAAATTATGTGAAGGAGTTTTCAATTTATATAAAATTTTAAAATTCTATGGGAATCATGTAAAATGATTTTTTTAGGAATTTGGAAATAAATATTAAAAAAATATATATATAAAAAATATATATATATAAAAAGGTAGGGCATACTACCTGTGGTAGCATCTGCTACCAGCGGTAGTACACAGTACTACCGATGGTAGCAGTGCTACCAACCGGTAGTACTAGCTACTAGCGGTCACATAGGATGTCATGTAGTAGCTTAGGCTACTGTGCCAGGGGTTATAAACAAGTTTTAAAGTGTTTTTAATTTATAATTAATTTCTAACCCCTGTGCGTACTGCGGTATGGTTGTTTCGAGTTTCGTACCCAGGGGTTGGATAAATAAAATTTATTATGTGTTATATTATATATGTATATAAATAGATATATGTATATTCATATTTGTGTTTATATATATATATATATGTATATATATATTTATATATATATATATGTATATATATATTTATATATTAGATATGTTTTTCTTATGGTAGTTATTATAATATTTTAAATATATTTTAAATATTATTTAATTATAGTTTGTAATGTTTCAGAAATAGAGCTTATAATTTTTAAAAATATGTTGAAAATACATTAGGAGAACTATTTTTATTTTAAATCTTTCTGGACAAATGACAAGAAGGATGTTTTTAAATAGTTGTATTTTCTTGTTATTGGAAAAATCTTTATTTGCAACTGATTTATGCTTTGGTTCTTTTAAGAAATGATTGCTTGTATTAGGATCTTGTGTAAATGGTGTTTTCAGTCAAGCTTAAATTTCATTGGTATTCTGGTTGAATTGTCATTGTGTCCTATGTTATTATTTTCCTAGACCAGGGGTTGTTGTATAACCTATTTGATATGAGCCATTGTGTGTTTTTGTCCAAATGGTCAATCTTGGGTTGGTATTTGTGTATCCTTCACCTGTGCTTGTCAGGATTGTTTATGGTTGTCTATTTCACCATACAGTTCTCGTAGAGAGAAACATTTCCTGTTTGTGTCCTAGGAGAGAGAGTGGCTTTTGAGCGGGGGCCGTGCCTGAAGTGGATGATAGGATAACCTGTACCTCATGCTTAGGTGAGTTCTTGTATAGGGCTCATAATGTTACAAGAAGGCTTGGAATGGAAAACTTACAACCTTGTCTTCACGAAAGGATTGGTAGGGTCCATATGAGACTTAGTTGGAACCGGAGGCTCGGGAGAGGTTACCAGGAGAAACCCAGGGTGGGGGCCGAGACCTATGGAGGCTATACCATGGTAACCATCAAGCTATGCGATGGCACTCTTTTCTTAGAGTCATTTTTGTTTTTTGATTTGAGTCACATGGATGTTTCCAGAGTCTTGTAGTCCTTTTGTACTTGTCTTACTTTGCTTGCTTGAGGGTTTTCTACTATCTCCTAGCATAGTGGGGTGATTCTATTTTAGGATCACATGGTCAGGTGGTAGTGCCACTTCCCATCGGATATTCTAGATTGTATCTTTAGGCAAGGAAAGGCTTCGCTGGTGTTTCTTGGTTCGTGGTTTATGTACCAGCTCTTGTTCAAGATTATTATTCAGTTGAGACCTTGTGGTCATTGTATAAAACTTTTATGTAACCTTGATATTGTAACTTTGTAATCAGTGGCATTATTGGAAGCCATGTATTTATGGATATTGTAATATTATGTCAGTGAAATGAATGTTATTGCTTTGATCTTATGTTTAAATGGTTTACGGAAATTGGATGCATTGGAATACTTTTATTTCTTTATAATGAAATTTGGATGTATGTGTAGTTTTAAACTTAAGCATTCAATTTATCTAATTAAATGGATTAACTGTGGTGTTAATATAATCTATGAATTAATCTTCATTGGTAACCCTTAGGAAAACATATGTTAGACTTCCATTGTGTTATTAAATGTGCAATGGTTTTAGTTAGTGCACTTAGTCTTTAACAAAAAAAAAAATTATTTCACCCTTCAGTTGCCTAGTTGTGTTGTTTTCCTTTAGGGTTCCTGGTAGGGCATTGCACTTGGTATCAGAGCCCAAGTTTCAACACTGGGTACTTTGGGTTTGTAGTGTGCCTTTCAATTGACCATCTTGCTTAGGTCATAAATTTTGTATCTCTCTTGTCTTATCCTTGCTATAAATCTGAACCGTTTTCTATTTTATGGTACTAGGTCATGGCTAGGAAAGCTAGAGGAGGTGGTCATACAGGTGGTCACAAAGGAGGTAGAGGTGGAGGATGGGGCCATGGTTCTGACCATCATAGTCCTTCACCACCACCCACTCATGTGAGTGTTGAGCTAGAATAGTCAGTTCATCAGGAGTAGGAACAATCTGTTCATTAGAACTCTTAACATGCAGGATAACATGTCCTCGAAAGGGAAGAGCTGAGACAAATGTTTTAAGAAGTTTTGGCTAGGTTAGGCCAAAGGCCTAAGTTTGAGTAGCCTATTCATGCTTAGGTAAAGGAGCTGCTTCAACAGGTTCCAGAGGAGAGAGAGAGAGAGAGAGAGAGAGAGAGAGAGAGAGAGAGAGAGAGAGAGAGAGAGATCACCAAGGCAAGGGGAGATTCTAGTTGTTCGAGATCCACCTTCCTTGGGTTCCATAAAGGACTTGATGAGGTCCAATCCTCCTTACTTTGATGGTATGGGTACTAGTCTTGAGGCAGAGACCTGGCTCATTGGTTTAGATTGGTGTTTTTCTATGTTTCCATATAGTAGCAACACTAAGGTGAGATGTGCTATTATGCATCTCAATAAATTTGCTTCAATCTAGTGGAGATTAGAGGAGGATGAGATCGGTGTATGCATTAACACCATCACATGGGAACTATTTCTGGAGAGATTCAGGGCATGATTCCTCTCACCCTAGTGGAGGAAGACTCGAGCAAATGAGTTTTATGCCTTGCGTCAGTATGGGATGATAGTAGATCAATATGAGCATAGGTTTTGTGAGCTCAAACAATATGGTGAAATTGGTAATGACAAGGCTATGCTTGTCCAACATTTCCTAAGAGGTTTGAATGACCGTATCAATGGAGGTGTGACAGTATTCAAGCCAGCTTCAATGGAGATAGTCATGGTGAAGGCCAGATTAGTTGAGTTGAACCTTAGTCATGAACTTGGTGGTCAGACAGGTGTGTAGATAGGAAGTGCACCTACCAGTGGAAATAAAGCTAGGGGAAATCAGTCCCAGTCAGCTGCACCATTTAGAACTCCTCAAGCACCCGCTAAGAGTGGGCAACAACAGCAGCAATAGTCAAAACCAAAATAGTTTCGAGGCCAACAAGGTGGAAATTCTTAGTATAAGAAGGGTAGGAACTGGCAGAGGGGCAAATAGGGCCCTATAGGGTAGGCCTCATAGAGTGCATCTCATGCCCCTAACTAGGGAAGTTTCCAGCAATCTAATGGATCGACAGGTAATAGAGGAGCTTGCTTCTCTTGTGGGCAGTTTAGTCACAGAGCTGCGTAGTGCCCTCAAAATTTCCACAAAACAGGTAGTCAAAGGCCAGCAGCATTGGAACCTATAGTGGGAGATGCAGGGAGATCCCATAGAGTATTTGCAGTGGTAGATGACTGTCAAGTTGATCATCAGGGTATAGTTATTGAGGCAACAGGTATGTTGCATGGAACCCCTATCTATGTACTTTTTGATTATGGAGCTTTTGATTCTTTTATTTCTTCATCCATTGTGGAGTGGTGTGGACTTATGTCTGCTAAGCAGGCAGATAGGTGGCAAGTAGAGTTGTCTACAAGTGTTTGTGTTTCTATAGATGCCTTTATTCCTAGTTGTGAGTTGAAACTAGGAACCAGAGTTACTTCAGTTGACCTTCAGGTTATTCCTTTGGGATCTTATGGAATTGTATTGGGGATGGATTGGCTATCATCTCATAGTGCTGGTATAGATTGTCATAAGAAGATAGTGGAGTGTTTAGATGACCTGGGAAAAGAAGTGGAGACTGTTGGAGTATAGAGGCCGATATCCCTATGTATGATCTCCACTATGCAACTTAAGCAGTGTATGTGTAGAGGATGTTAGCTTTTTGCAATTTCTCTTGAGGAATTGGATGAGTTAGAGAGTCAAGAAATCACTCTTGATAGTCATCCTATTCTTAGAGAGTATGTGGATGTGTTTCCATTGGATATCCCTAGTATGCTTCCGAAGCGAGATATAGACTTTCATGTTGATTTGGTTCCTGGTGCAGAACCTATTTCGAGAGCTCCATATTGGATGACTAATCAAGAGTTAAGTGAGTTGAAATTTGAGATAGAAGAATTATTGGCCAAGGGATTCATTTATCCTAGTGTTTCCCCTTGGGGTGCACCTGTTATCTTCATTAAGAAGAAAGATGGTTCTCTTCGGTTATGCATTGATTATCGACAACTGAATAAGGTAACCATCCAGAATAGATATCAATTGCCTCGTATAGATGACCTTTTTGATCAGGTTAAGGGAGCCAAGGTGTTCTCGAAGATTGATTTGAAGTCTAGATACCATTAGTTATGCATTTAGGATGTAGACATTCATAAGACAATGTTTCGTACTCATTATGGTCACTATGAGTTCTCAGTGGTGCCATTCAGGTTGACGAATGCACCTTTAGTTCTCATGAGCTTAATGAATGGGATTTTTCACACCTACCTTGATCATTTCATCATTGTATTCTTGGATGACATTCTAATTTATTCTAGATCTATGGAGGAGCATGAGGGTAACTTACGTCAGGTACTACAGTGCTTAAGGGAAAATCAACTCTATGCCAATTTAGCAAAGTGTGACTTCTTCCAAACTGAGGTGAACTATCTTGGTCATGTGGTTTCAGAAGAAGGTATATCTGTGGATCCTTCAAAGATCCAAGCCATTGTTGATTGGCTAGCATCGACCAACATTTTAGAAGTTAGGAGTTTTATGGGTTTGGCCGGATATTACTGTCGCTTTATTAAAGACTTTTCCTGGATAGGACACCTGATTACTTCTCTTCAGAGAAAAGGGAAGAAGTTTGTTTGGTCAGAACAGTGTGAAGCAACTTTTAAGACCTTGAAGGAACTCCTTGTCAATGCTCCAATTTTGGCAGTTTCTGATCCATCTGGGGATTTTATGGTATGCACAGATGCCTCTTTAGAAGGTATAGGTGCAGTACTTATGCAGGATGGACATGTGGTTTCTTATGAGTCTCACAAACTCAAGAACCCCAAGTTGAACTATCCAGTTCATGATTTAGAGTTGGCCACTGTAGTTCATGCTTTGGTTAGATGGCAGCATTTCCTATTAGGGAATCGGTTTGAGCTACTTAATGATCACCATAGTTTGTAGTATATATTCACATAGCCAAACTTGAATGCTTGATAGTGAAGATGGATGGAATTTTTCTGTGAATATGATTTTGATGTTCATTATATTCAAGGGAAAGAGAACGTAGTAGCAGATGCTTTGAGTCATAGGCAGCATGAAGTTTCAACATTATCCCTTGGAGTAGACTTGAGAGAGAGAATTCTTGAAGTTCTTCCTTAGGATATTTGGTATCAGGATGTTAGAGCTATGATAGAGTCTGAAAGGCCTTTAGAGGGTAGATTTTCTGGGTATAACCTTGAGGTAGATGGATTTCTTCATCACCATGGACAGATCTATGTACCTCCTTTGGAGGGTCTTCATGTTTTGATCATGACTGAGGCCCATCATGCACCTTATTCAGCACATCCAGGTGTCAAGAAGATGCATGTAGATCTTAGAAAAATTTATCATTCGGAAGGCATAAAATGAGACATTGCTGATTTTGTGTTGAAGTGTCTAGAGTGTCAGTGAGTGAAAGCAGAGCATCAACACCTAGTAGGGCTTTTACAACCTAATCTAGTACCAGATTGGAAATGGGATATCATTTCCATGGATTTCATTGCTAGTTTGCTTGTCTCTTCACATCCTCATGATGCCATCATGGTCATAGTTGATAGATTGACTAAGGTTGCTCATTTTGTTCCTATTTGAGCTTCCTATATGTCAGCAGTGGTGGCATGAGTCTTCTTAGAAGAAGTAGTGAGATTGCATGGAATTCTAAGGTGGATCATATCTGATAGAGATCCTATCTTTACTTCAGCATTGTGGACCTCACTTCAGCATGCTTTGGGGACTCAGTTGAACTTCAATTCAGCTTATCATCAAGAGACAAACAGTTAGATAGAGAGAGTGAATCAGGTATTAGAGGACATGCTTCACATGTATGTGATGGATCAACAGTCACTTTGGGAGGATTATATCTATCTAGTGGAGTTTTCTTATAACAATGGATATCATAGCTCCATAGGTATATCCCCCTTTTAGGCATTGTATGGTCATCCTTGCCACACTCCTCTGAGTTGGGATCAACTAGAGGACAGGGTACTTATAGGACCAGATATTCTTCGGGAGATGGAGAAGTAGGTAGATCTGATTCATGAGTATATAGTAGCAGCACAAGATAGACATAAGAAGTATGTAGATGCTCATAAGGTAGATCACCAGTTTTCTATTGGTGATCATGTGTTCTTGAGAGTGCATCCGTAGAAGAGTCCAATCTATTATGGAAAGGGTTCTAAATTAGCGCCTCAATTTGTTGGACCTTTTGAGATCCTTGAAAGGATAGGACCTGTTGCCTACTGTCTTGCCTTGCCACCGAGTCTATCCTACATCCACGATGTCTTTCATGTTTCAGTTCTTCGACCTTATCATCTGGATGTGACACATGTTCTTGATTGGAACTCTTTGTAGGTCGAGGATGGGCAACTTTCCATGGAGCCCATGTGCATTCTTCAGCATCGGGATTTGATCCTCAAGGGTCATACCATCGACCAGGTAAGGGTCTTATGGGACCCAAATGACAAGACCTCGGTGACTTGGGAGGATGCAATGAAGATGAGATAACTGTATTCTTTTTAGTGACATGTGTTTTAGCTTTTCTGGGATGTCTCTGACTAGAGATTTTATCTCTAGGATGTCTTTGACTAGAAAGGCGAGTTTGGGGTATCGTCACCTATTTTTTTTCTTTTTCTATCTGTGGATTGTCTCTTAGTAATGGTATGACTTGTCCAAGGATATGAGGACACTGTGAGTCTAGTATGAACTAGGGCATTCCTTGTTTGAGACTATCTTATCTCCATGCAAATAGGTACAATGACTTTCTAGGTTGAACATATGCCTCAATTGTCATAACCTATTTTTCCATAATAAAGCTCAATGATGATAATGCACAAGAAGCTCTTTCACTTTCATATCTTCTACCTTCCATCCCCCTTTCTTGATTGACCTCCATAGTCCTTCTTGAGTCCATGTAGCCTGCTATCAAATGACTGAGTATAATGACACACCAAAAACATTTGCATCTCATGTAGTTTCACCTACATTACCTCATATAAGCATTTCATACATACATATAGATATCACAATTGCATCACATCCTACACACAACACATATTAGCACATTTTACATTTGCATTATCATATTCATTTGCATTTCATACATTCACATTTGCATTGGCATAACATATTCAAAACTAAACAAATCAAAAATATTGCATTTCATCATGTACATATTTGCATCCATATCATAAGAATCACATAGAAACATACATCATGAAACATCTCATCACATAGGTACACATGCATATAGCTACCACAAAGATGAATCATCTCATATATATATAATAAAAAGTCTCATGATACAATGATGTCAAAATCATATGGCTATAATCACCTAAAGCTGTCTACATCATAATACAAAATGGTACAAAATTGATACATAGGGAGCCCTCTATGGCTATGATGAACTCCCTCCCTCAGAGCCACCTAGCCTTGACAGAGTCAGAGCCCTAGAAGGACCCACCCTAGGATACTCTCTCCTGCCCTTCCCCTATCTGGTGGTGGTGGTGGACCCATAACCCCACTGCTGGACGCCTGTCTCCTCTGACTCCCTCCAGTAGTCGTCGCTGTCCATGATGGTCTGTAGAAGCTCCTCGCCTACTGCTTTGGTGGCACTGCCCCATAGTATAGGTCTCACCAATAACCTATCTCCTCCCCTGCCCACAGAACATAGATGTATCCAACCCCTATATCCTCTGTCACTTGCCTCCCAGCCCTTAGTGTTGTCTCAGCCTCAATATAGCACTGACTGGCTTGATTCTGCTCCCACTCTATATCCCTCAGTTGTCTCCTAAGCCTAGTTGTCTCCCTCTCTAGATCTTGGATCTCATCTACCTATCCCTGGAAGATCTCCCTTAGTTCATATAGCTCATCCTCCTCCTCCTTGGCCCCCTGTACCTATGGCTCTTCCTGTAGCTCCCCCTGTATTGGTGGTTGTGCCTGTGCCTATGGCTCCCCCTGTACTAGTGGCTGTGTCTATGCCTTTACCTCTGCCTATACCTATACTTGCCTTTGTCCCTGTCCCTACACCTGTCTGGGACCCTGTGCTACCGGCACCTATAGTGGCAATCCACTACGACCCCTCACCACCCAGGCCTATCTCTCCTCCCCACCCTCTCTCTATGGATCCAACTGCACCTCACCTCCTCCGTTGGCCTCTACCTCCACCATCTCCATCATCATCCTCATCCCCTTCACCATCTCCATCTATCTGCTCTCCTGGGTCTATCAGGCATGAAAATGGATGCTCTGCCCAATATGCAGTGTACTCTGCATCCATCCCTGCATCCTCAATCTCAGGCCACATATCCCATGTCATGGGCACCATCTCTACCAGTTGCATCACGAGTTGATCATATGATAACAGTGATCCAAAGTGTGCCTACTCTCGTACTATCCGCGCATACATACAAGAACCCCGTGGCATCCGCTGGATCCTATCAAACTACCTGCATACCCTATCCACTAACTCCCTCTCCAATACATAGGGCATCCACCCAATCAGATACCTACTCCTGAAGGTATAGGGTAGCTCCACTACATCATCCTCCCACTATTTGCACTCACACTACGGCCTCCATATAACAGTGTCAATCTCATCGATCACTCAATGCTAGTGCTCCAACCTACCAATCTATGGCTATGAGGTAATCATATCATATACATGAACAAAACTGCATCCATGACCCCGATCTTTGAAATGTATCAGCCATGTGACTGATAGATGCTCATATGCCCAAACCTGCAACAATGTAACTCAGCAGCCCAATCCTATGGATCCATGATAAACAAACTGATGAAGCTCATAGTACAAGTGTGCCAGTACGCACTGTCCCCAGGCATATCTAGTATGTTGTGTAACCAATGTCTCCATGGTGCTCCCCTAGCCCATAGCAAACCCTCATGTTGCCTTGTCTAGACACAGGAACCCACTGATCACTCCTCCTAGCACTGTTGGTAGCGTTAGTCCTATCATTGTCATTGTGTCCCATGCCATGTGTCCTGCCCTCATCTCTAGTCCCAGATCCTAGAACACTCATCTCAATGCCTCCCTATCTCCATCTCGATCATAGGGTATTAGCTCCCCATCGATCGGTATCCTCAATATCCTATACACATCCTCTAAGGTGACTGTCATCTCACCCATTAGCAAATGGAATGTGAATGTCTCAGAGTGCCACCTCTTCGCAAGTGTAGTTAGCAAACCCATGTTCACCCAAAACTCAAGCACATACAAAATTTATCTCAGACCCATAACCTCAATAGCCACTCTGTCTTCAAATGTCAGGTTTGGTCATAACCTCTGAGTCGATGAGAATCTCTCTTGTGACTCCAGCATAGCCAAGTACTCCCATAGTCAAGCAAATCAATCATGTCAGTCAAAGTGACACTAACTATTCATCATAAAGTGTTGCTATTTATCCTAGTGACACTCACTGTTCATCACAAAGTGTTGCTTCTATCCTAGTGGTACTCCCTGTTCATCACAAAGTGCTACTCATATTTGCACTCCCTATTCATCACAAAGTGTTGTTCTTTTAGTACTCACTATTCATCACAAAGTACTCTGTCTTGGTACTCCCTGTTCACCACAAAGTGCCTTGATCTATCCTAGTCTTCCCTAGAGGACCTGCTTGAGTTTATCCTCTTAATAGCTTATCCAAGCAACATCGTATGTTTATCACAGAACTATCGATTTGACCTTGAAGACATAAATGTGCCTTAATGACATAAACACGCTTACAAACTGCACAAATGTGCCTACTCTGCACAGATGCGCCTGAAATACACAGACGTGCCTCTGCTCTACACAAATGTGCCTATCCTACATAGACATGCTCACTTTTCACAAATGCGCCTACACAACATAGATGCACTCACATCGAACATAGACGCTTTTCCCAGCATAGACGCGCCTGGCACCAATGTAGATGCACCTGGCACCAATGCAGACGTGCCTGGCACCAACACAGACGTGCCTACACATTTTTGACATTTTTTGACATTATTCTAAAGTGCATTTATTGTACTACCTATGATGCATTAATGACAACAATTATTGCAACAAAGTATGAAGAGGTTTTGTGGTACTCATCGGCTCTCCTGTGTCGGCTGGCCTCTGAAATCGGTGAATGCGATCGAATCTATGCACCAATACCATTGCTATTGACTACTACTGCTCTATTCTCTCTCTGCACTCTGATCTCTTAGGTGTGTGGATGACAATGAGGATGTATTACCCTCGTGGTCTATTTTATAGACTGTCTAAGCCCTAGCCCTCATTTCCTGAGTCAGTCTTTATTATCCCGTGACTCTATCACTCTATCCTATCTGGTCAACCCTTTTTGGCATTTCTTTCTTATCGAGAGATTGTCTACAATCTTTTTAGATATTTTCTTCCAATCTCTCAAGGGGGAATATCATTCCCATCTTTGGGAAACTTTGTATTAGTTCATATTATCTTCTTTGAAACAACGTGACAAGCTGCATTGTCTCAAAGAGGGGCAAAATGTAGACACCTAAAATTGTCATGTCTAATTAAATAAATATCTTTATTTATTTAATTACTTTAGCCTAATTCTTCTATTAATAAAATAAATCTTTATCTATTTAGTTAATTCATTTATCCTCTTCTAGCCTTATTTCTCATTTAAATAAATACCTTTATTTATTTAAATTATCCTTTTCCTAAATTAAATAAATATCTAATTTATTTTAATTGATCCCACTTCTTCTATTAATTAAATAAATCTTTATTTATTTAATTAATTCATTATCCTTTTCTACCTATGACACATGTCATTCATCTCTTAATTCTTATACTACCTACCCTTTCATTAGTTTCTTATTTCTTTTACCTACCCTTTAATCATAGTCGACCATTTATCTTTTACACCTCTCAATCTTATCCTTCTATTTCTTATAGTGTCTTCTATATACGGAGATGATTCATTCATTATCAAACCCTATGCATCCTAACTAAATCAATCATGCACTCGACTACACTACACCTTTTGCACTTTCATATGCGATCCTACTTGCAACCACATTTCCGTTCTTTGTTGAGCTCTTGTGCACAAATAAAATCTGAGAGCAAATATATCAAGCAAGATCAATGGAGATAGGAAGAATTGAGATCCAAACCCTATTGGACATGTGATGGTATAATCTTTGTGACTTCATTTGATTTGCATTGTCTTAGGTAATCTTCATATGTTATGGTGGATCTTTGTTGTTGTTAGGCTAGGGTTTTGTGGTTGAATCTATTTAGTCTTTCAACATTGTTGTTATCCATTTTCACCGTATACACTTTGTTTTGGTTTTATGGTTGAAACTAACTTATTAACATTGAACTTTGTTGTTGCCTTGTCCCCATTTCCATGACATCATTTGGTGAACCCGATGTGAAAGAATAGAATTTTGCTTTTAAATTAGATTTCATTCTTTTTATTTAAGCCTGTTTAGTTAGTTGTTTAGAATTTATTTTTTTATGAAATGGTTTCTTTTTTAGAATAGAGTTTTAAATTAGTTGTTTAAAAATTTTCTTTTTTTTAATTAGTCTTTTAGAATAGATTTTTCTTAAAATGGTTTTTATTTAAAATTAGATTTTTTTAAGTAGTCTTTAAATTAAGATTTTTCTAAATTAGTCTTTCATTTAGTTCTAATTTAGATTTTAAATTAGTTTTTAATTTAATTTTCAATTAGATTTAAATTAGTTTTATTGATTTTGATATAATTTATTTGTTAGTCTGATTTGTGTTAATATGATTAATTTAATTTTGAGTTTACATCTTGTGCAGGACATAAGGAGCAACTTTCTAACATATTGTTGCAGGTGTTGAAAGTGTCAAATTTGCAATTTTTTTCCTTAACATGTTCTAATTGGAAAATTGATCAATCCTAGCATAGTCATTCACATTGTCTTCATTTTGCTATCTTGGTCTAAAAATGAACACACACAGTGCTATCTTGGATTAAAACGAACTATCATTTTTGCAATCTTGGCTAAAACAAACATTCACATCTTGCAATATGGGCTAAAAAGAATGATCAACTTGTTCTTTTTTTAGTTTAAAAAGAAAAATCACGTTGCTATCTTGGACTAAAACAAACAAGAAAACTTTGCTATCTTGGTCTAAAACGAACATTCATATCTTGCAATCTTGACTAAAATGAACATTCACAGTTTGCTATCTTGGTCTAAAACGAACATTCACATCTTGCAATCTTGGCTAAAATGAACATTCACATCTTGCAATATGGGCTAAAAAGAATGATCAACTTGTTATTTTTCAAGCTTAAAAAGAACAATCATTTTGCAATCTTGGATAAAATGAACACTTCATTTTGCTATCTTAGCTAAAAAGAATACCATGGTTGTTGGAGCAACATCTCCAAATAGAAAATAAATCACATTGCGATGATGGGTTAAAAATAACAAGTGTCTTTTGTGTTTGGTATGTTTATGCAAAATCTATAGAGTGGTCCTACTTCTAACACACACTATCCTCTCCCTTGGCTTTTGTGGTCCTAGGTGCAAGAGAAAAGTGTTAGTAACACTCAAAATTTTATCTTTTTAAGAGAGGCCTACCAAGAGACACATCACTCTAGGGAACGACCTCGCACGGTAAATCCTTTGAGCCGCTATAGAAATGAGGTGAAAGAAAAAGTTGTAGCCTTGGGTATAGTTGTTCCTACAGTATAACTTGCCAAAAGGACAATGGGCCCCACCACAAGTTACAAGGCTCTTAAGTGAGTCACTGCAGAATGAACTTATGTCCAAAAATATCAAAAATTACTAAACACCTTTAAGTAGAAGCTCACCCATTCTATTGATTGAGAATATTTGTGATAAATTCAGTCCAAGATCATAGAAGGTTTTGCTTCCAAGATACTCACCATAGATATTTCCTTGAGTAGAAGCATAGCTTTTTGAAAGGTTACTTGTAGCCCAATAAAAGTTGTGACTCCCCCATCATAGGGATCTTCTATTTGTTATGCTCACGCAAGACTTAGTATATCACATCCTTACCTACCATGGTGGGATTCATAAGGTATGTCATACCAAAGTCGAAGAAATATCAAGATGTGGGCTCAAATTATCGCAACTGGCCATTTGACCTTAGGGATAAAGAGTGTTTGAAGTGTTTTTATTTTTAGTCAAGACCAGTGCAAATTGAGCTGACTTCAGGCTTTGAAAACACCTAAAATACATTTTAAGGAAAGGGTCATAAAAATTTCAAAATATTGGGTTGATCTAGACCCATACTTACTTGTGCCTTTTGAGGAAACATTCTTATGTTTGTGTGCTTGCTTTGTTTTCTTGTCAAAGAAACATCAAAAAATAGTTCCAAAAACAAGTATTCATCAAACATAAACATTTTCAAAATACCAAAAAAAGATTAAAAAGCAAACAACGAAAAGTATCAAACTATATGACCATTCTTCACATCTTGAGAAAGAAGAATCTTCATCAACACATCAAGTTGAAGAAAAGAACATTGAGCTCAAAGGATTTTATCAAAAGGAGGAAATTCTTCTATCTTAATAGACAAATATTTGTCTCTCATAGAACCTTCTTGCATCACATGCGTCTATACCTTCAAGGGAAATCAAACAAGTTTGATCAATAATCGTTAAATGACAAAGATTTTACTCAACATAGAGCTTTGAATTATCATCAAAATAAGGGAGGCAAGATCAATCCTACCTTCTTTCCAAATATTTGTATCACATATAACTTAGCTAGGGAAGAACCAACAACCCCTGAACAAGAAGAGGAAGAATTGATTCCTTATGTGACACAAAGCTTTTATTGAACTTCACATTCCATCCATTATCATATCCATATTTCATCAAATCCACCTCCAACTCTCAAAACATCAAGAGGCTTTTGTCCTAAGTTCTATTTTGATATTGCTTGAATCAAGCACAATACATCACTTTTTAGAGTGTCTCTACATCTACGATAAATTCATCCTAAGAGACATTTCTATGTAGGTTAAAACTAGTCTATGAGTGCAATCCTCTCATTACTAGGTAGTTGAGTCTGTAATATATCTCATATTTCTCTAAACCTTATCACATCAAACTTTGTCAATCGAACACAACAAGCAATTCATGAAAGAACTTTGGTACCATCTACCTTTAGTGCTAGAGATTCATATGTGAAACACTTCACCAAACATTAATCTTTCATTTCATCACCAAATCATCATCATTTTCATCAAACTTCAACAAAAACTTATAAACAAAATGGCTCATACCTGATCAAGATCTAGACAACAAGAAATTGAAGAGGAAGAGGAAAAAAATATCAATGAGTTCCAAGAAGCCCTAGGAGGAAATATAAATGATGAAAATCAAGGCACTCCTACTCCAGTGGCAATAGAAAGGGCACAACACAACCCTCTCTTTAATAGACTTTTTGATGAAATACTCAGGAGAAACACCGATGCTCACTTTTTAAGACTTTCTCAAGAGGGGGCTAAAATACCCTCTGACTTTGATGTTGCACAACTAAGACAAGCATCGGAATGCCAAAGTTGTAATGAGGATGAAAGAGGTCGAGAACATATCAGATATAACCTTCATCAAGGTAATCCCCCACCTCCTCCTCCTCCAAATGAAATAGAAATGTTGTGGAAACAAGTTGAGAATCTCGCTCAACAACTTCATAGTGGTGTGAAAACTAATCAGTTTTCTTTTAATGACATTTTTCCCTATCCCTTTGATAGGAATCTTCATATGCCACCTTTTCCATGAGGGTTTGAAACACCCAAGTTTGAAAAGTACCGAGGAAAAGGAAATCCTCGTGATCATGTTAGAGAATTCCATTTATCTTTCCTCGAAGTGGCATAGGAGGATACATACCTAATGCAACTTTTTCCCCAAAGCTTGGGAGGAACAACCACATCATGGTTTTCCCGATTACTAGGTGGCATTAAGACATTTGAAGAAATCATCTAGAAATTCTTGGCACATTACTCACACAACATTGAACTTGATATGACAATGGTTGATCTATGTAACACTAAACAAAAACTAGGTAAGCTATTTTTCAGTATATCTGCAATGATGGTATCATTTGTCTAGAAGACGTTCTCTTTAGTTACCTGAACAAGAACTAGTGGAAATATTTATTTCCAACTTAAATGACAAAATGGAATTTCACCTAGACGTAAAAGACATAGACTCCTTCAATGACATGATCACCAAAGGTTTAAAATGTGAGAGAGCTCTCATAAAAAAAGGGTTTATCAAGATATTCAATGAGCCAAAGGATGGCCCTCGCCCGTGCTTCAATAGTGATAAGCCTAACTTTTGGAACAAAAAAAAAAATATCATCAATGATGGAGTTATGGATGCTAGAACTATCAAAAGTGCATAACCTGTGGTCTAATTTGTAGGACAAAATCTCCCACCCAAGAATAACACAGTTTCTCCCTCAAATCAAGGATGCAATGTACCTCAAGAGGAACCCAGACAACATCAGCAAAATTTTAAACTAAAACGAACATACAATCCCTTAGGGGAACCTATTGAAACGATGTTACATCAATTGGTTTCTCAAAATCTGGTGACCTTACCCAGAACATCATATTATGAACCTAAAGTCAAACCTTCATGGTGGAGGGATACTAAGCATTATGACTTCCATCAAGGGAAAGGACATAAGACAAGCAATTGTCACAGATTGAAAGATCTTATTCAGGATCTTATTGACCAAGGTGAAATCAAAATCGAAGGACGTGACCCAAAGACAACAAACAATGATCATCTCATATTTAAAAATCCACTTCCATCACAAGATCAAAGGGGTCCTTCCACTTCAGGGAGAAACACAGATACCACCAATTATATGCAAGCCACATATAATTACATTGTGAATCACCTATATGATGCCAGTAAACAAATTGTAACTATTACCATCAAAAATCCCAGCTCCACTTGCAATGTTGTTACACATCGTAGCAAGATTACCATAAAAGCAGCTCCACAAGGCACCCCATCTATCCCCAAGTAGTATAACCTTGTCGAACAGTTAGACAAAATGACCACACTAATATCTATCTTAGAGCTATTGTGCCAATCTCTATCCCATAAAATAATCTTGGATCAAGCTCTACAAGAGGTGTCAGTCCCTGCAAACCTAAATACAAATTAGTTCCAAGCTATGGTTGGAAACCTAAGATCATCAACTTGTCTCACTTTCTCTGAAAGTGACAACTCATCCTTGCAGCAACCTCACAATGCCTCACTCCATATTGAAGGGTTTATCAACCAACATAGGATCAAGCAAGTCTTGATCGATAATGGAGAAGGCTTGAATATTTGTATGTTGCAATTAGTCACAACTTTGGGATATGAAATTGAATCAGTAGATCCCCACAAGAAGATAACAATCAAATCCTATGATGATGGAGAGCGATCATCCAAAGGAGTTGTGGTGCTACCAATATGAGTGGGCCCTATGGTGAGACACATCACCTATCAAGTTCTAGACCTTCCTCTTCCATACAATTTATTATTAGGAAGACCTTGGATACATGCCATGCAAGTCATTCCATCTACCTACCATCAGTGTATCAAGTTACCACATAATGGTGTAGAAATCACAATCCTGGGTGATGCAAACCCCTTTGCATATTGTCATAATATAAGTCATCAACCAGAGATTACCATTCCCAACAATAGAGAAGCCATCTCATCCACATCATACATAAGTCCAGCCTCTCTTTCCAGTTCAAACACCACTATACCCAAGCACGAGAAGCTCAAGATGAAAATAGCAGAGGAAGGTCCTGGGGAATACAATCTTAGCCAACTCTTTTGTGTTGGACAAATTCCCACTTCTCCTAGAACACATGGAAAACCTCAACGGTTACTTCAAACACCACTAGACAAGCTAGCATGCACTTTGATGCCATTCATCCTTGGAAAGAGTCAAGAATAAGAGACCAAAGATGAGGACTTAGCAGAATGGATCTATAAAGATCCCATCACCATCGATATTCCGCAAGCTAAGTTTCTCATAGATCAATATGGAAAAGGCCTTCTCATTATGCAAAGAATGGGTTATGATGGTCAAAGTGCTTTGGACCTTGCAAGCAAGGATGACATGAATCGCTGCAGTCGGAATTAAAGCACAAAGATAACACAGGACTAGGCTTTCAAAAGGAGATATTTCCTAAACTCAGATTCAAAGGGGAACCTAGCAAACCACTATATAAGCCTATTACAAACAGGTCACCTTTGGTTATATCAGCAGCACCACGCACCATAGATCAGCTAAGCTTCCCACAGATCAGTATGGAAAAGGCCTTCTCATTATGCAAAGAATGGGTTATGATGGTCAAAGTGCTTTGGGACCTTGCAAGCAAGGATGACATGAACCACTGTAGTCGGAATTAAAGCACAAAGATAACACAGGACTAGGCTTTCAAAAGGAGATATTTCCTAAACTCAGATTCAAAGGAAAACCCAGCAAACCACTATATCAGCCTATTACAAAGAGGTCACCTTTGCTTATATTAGCAGCACCATGCACCACACCAACTGCTCCATTAAGGCTAAAAATCCTAGCAAAACCATCTACAACACCCTTGATCCCACCAATCAAACCAGTGATCCCATCAGTAGTAGCGATAACATCAATAGCAACATTAGCAACAACAACTGTATCAGAACCCACAACAGTATCTACGACACCAATAGTTCTAACAGAAGTAGCAGAGTCAACACTACCAATACTCCTCATATCGGATTCATTGATCCCTGTAAACACCTAAAATTGTCTAGTCTAATTAAATAAATATTTTATTTATTTAATTACTTTAGCCTAATTCTTCTATTAATTAAATAAATCTTTATTTATTTAATTAATTCATTTATCCTCTTCTAGCCTTATTTCTCATTTAAATAAATACATTTATTTATTTAAATTATCCTTTTCCTAAATTAAATAAATATCTTATTTATTTAATTATCCCACTTCTTCTATTAATTAAATAAATCTTTATTTATTTAATTAATTCATTAACCTTTTCTACCCATGACACATGTCATTCATCTCTTAATTCCTACACTACCTACCCATTTCATTATTTTATTATTTCTTCTACCTACCCTCTAATCCTAGCTGACCTCCTTTTTTACACCTCTCAATCTTATCCCTCCATTTCACATTGTTTTTTCTATATAAGGAGATGCTTTCTTCATTATCAAACCCTAATGAACTATTTGATCACTTGACTACACTATGATCCTACTTGCAACCACATTCCGTTCTTTGTTGAGCTCTTGTGCACATAAAATCTGAGAGCAAATATATCAAACAAGATCAATGGAGATAGGAAGAATGGAGATCAAAACCCTATTGGACATGTGATGGTATAATCTTTGTGATTTCATTTGATTTGCATTGTCTTAGGTAATCTTCATATGCTATGGTGGATCTTTGTTGTTGTTAGGGTAGGGTTTTGTGGTTGAATCCATTTAGCCTTTCAATATTGTTATTATTGTTATCCATTTTCATCATACACATTTTGGCACACCTGGTGGGACTCTTGTCCCTTTTGCATTTAACATCTTTGTTGCAGGATTTTGTGTTTTGAAGTTGCACATCTGAGATTTTTGATGGCATTTTGATATTTTCATGTCTGCGCATTTTTGGATCACATTTTTGACTTTCTATCGCGTCTGTGAACTTTTGGACCACATCTGTGTTATCAGTAATATTTTGTTTTGCAGGTTTCAAAAATTTTGTTTATGTCCTAAAGTCACGTCTGTGGTGGTTTTATCCGCATCTGTGTTAAACAACCACGTCTATGTTTTCTATCTGCGTCTGTGCCTCACAGAACCATGTTTGCATCAGAGAATAGCATCTGTGTCGAGGGTAACCGCATCTGTGTTTATCAATTTCAAATTTTGAAGTTTATTAATTCAATTTCAAGTTTTGCATTTAGGGTTTCAGATCTGGTTTATTTTGAGCTAACATTTTCAGATCTAGCTAACGAAATTGGTGTAGCTTGTCTTGAAAGCAAAATCGTTTGGTTGAAGGCCCCTATTTTCACAAAGTCTTTTGGCTTTTAAAATTTACCTAACTTGTGTGCTTGCAGGAAGGGGTGATTATTTGAAACAATCCAAACTACTAATAAATCTTTGTTGTAGGTCCTTGGCAAGGGTTTTTGGATTTTTATTGTGTGTCTTGTTTTCATAGACTAGCAAACACTTCAATTGGTGCACTAAAATTGAATCATTGTCTTTTGTGTCTTGAGCAATAGGCTCTTTTTGTTTAATCTTTAGAGCGCCTATCTTCCCGTGTGGTCATTAGGACTACTAGTGAGAAGAGAACGACCCAAGTGGTATCGAGGAAAACCCACCTCTTCCGAACCACTACAAACAACTATATTCATGGTGAAAACTATGGATAACATGTGTTGATTAGTTCATACCGACACTATGTCTCCCCATAAACCCATTTGATCAAATTTATTTGATCAAATTTATTTGATCATTTGTAGGGCGTAACCCCTATCGGCTGGGAGCCTTCTGTATTTACAGAGCTGAAAGTGTCGCATGTATGGCCACACGAGCGGATGCCCTTACTAGCACCTTTTTGTTTTAGAAGCCCAAATCCTTCTAGTTGTTGGGGCAGGAGGTCGGACCTTTGGTAGCGGCCCACACACATATGGTTCTTAGTAGAGATACAAAGTTCACCACGGGGAGTTTTCGTGGGGACTAATGCTTGGCTGACCCAAGAAGTGAGTGTCGAGGGTGGAGCCAGTGAGGTCAAGCATCTAAGTATCCGCTCTGAATAGCGTAGCCTTGGGGGTAAAACCCCATGTGGGATCAACAACTATTGTCTTGGCTAGCCATAAGAATTGTGCTTGACTTATTCTAAACATTCAAAACATTCAAGACCAAACAACAAAATATTGTGTCTTTTGTGCCTTCAAGTGTATGCAAAACATTTTTGCATCAAACAACACACTTTTTATTGGAGTCATTTTTGAGTCTAGACACTTACAAACATTGGGTCTTCATCAACACTGTGTTCTCTTGTCATAAAAAATAGTCAAACAGTCAGATTTGGTCACAACAAAACGACTTCACAGATTGGAAAAAATTGCACAAATTTTACAAAAACACGTCTGTGTCTATTATAATAGCGTTTGTGCTATCTAAGCGTGTCTGTGAAGGGTAGAAATGCGTTTGTTTTCCTGGAATCAACATTGCATTTGGCAAAAAAACTCAAAAGCACGTTTGTGTTGAATAGAGACATGTCTGTGTCAGAAAACCGCATCTGTGAAGTATACAGGTGCGTCTGTGTTCAGAATTGAAAAAATTTTACAGTCCAGCAAACAAACACAGTTAGTTTCGGAATTCTTGGGCTTCCTAGGTTGTTTCTCCAGGTTTCATCTAGCATTCAACCTGTCTTTGGGTCTCACACAGTCCATCATTGCTTCACATCTCATTTTACATTTACATTTGTCTAAACTTGAGTCAAAAGGTCACTTGCTTGTCCTCATCATACTTTGTCAACACACTACATACAACAACACTTTGCTAGGTGGTCCCTCATCAAGGTTTCTTACCTTTGGGTCTCATTTGGTCTTACTTAGAGTCAAGGTTAACTTACCTCATCAAGAGAAACTATCCTCTCTTTGGAAGTCACACCTACTGTATTACATACATACTTGGTCTTACACTTTGGACATTGCAAGTACACCTTAGATTCATTTACACTCCATCCAACTCTTGGTCTTCCATACTTTTTCCATTTTCATCTAGTCTCACACATCTCGGTTAATACCTAGTTCATGGTTGAAACCCGTCTTCAAAAATCTAGGAGAGAAGCTAAAGAGGCTCAAGAGTCCACAAACATGAGTTCTTATGAGTATGATAATGATATCTTTTTCAATTCTGATCATACTACATTACTTGACATGGATGCCTATAGAAACATTCCAAATGTTGAGAACATGGACACTACAAACAACAATGATAGACACAATGACAATATGGATAACTTTTCTGTACATTTAGCAGATGTGGAAGAATCCATTATGAATCCCCATTTTAATCGACTGATTGAGGAAATCATGAGGAGGGATAGACAATACTTCTTACAAATGATGGCACAAAGTGGAGCCAAAATACCTCATTATTTTGACATGTCTCAAATAATGGAAAATTGACCTTTGCAACAAACTCACTCCAACAAGGATCAAAGGAGGCCTAATAGTGGAGGAAATAGAGGACCATATATGGTACCTGGATCACCATCATCTTTGCTTCAAAAACCAGAGGTCCCACATACACATGGTCAAGCATATGATACTCACCTTCGCAGACCATTATGGAAGTCTTATGCAAAAAGATATGCTCAATCACATACAAATGCTAAGGATCAACCACCAAAGCAATTGGATATTCAAAGGCATGCTCAAAATTTGGACACAAGGAAACCTCGTGTCAATTTTGGGGGCAACACAATAGAATATGACATGCTTGTAGAGTATGGTATACATGGACAAAAAAGATATTTCACTCCTCAACATGAATCTATACCAAGTGGTCCATATATGCAGCATCACTATAGACCTCCTCAATATGAACATGTGTTTGATCAATATCATCCATATATGCAACATGCTCCTCCTCCAATTGGTGCCTCAAGTATGGGGTATGGTCCAAGAAGTCGATCTCCACCTAAGAGCAATTTGGAGAAACAAATCAGGGACTTACAAAAGAAAATGGAGGACATAAATACACCAAAGCCAACATACACAATTAGAGACATATGTCCTTATCCATTTGACAAGAGCATTCCAATGCCTCCTTTTCCTACATACTTTGTGACACCTAAGTTTGAAAAGTATAGAGGAAAAGGGGATCCTAAGGCACACATAAGACATTTTTTCACAGCTTGCATTGAAGTAGTAGCAGAAGAGACATATTTGATGAGATTATTCCCACAAAGCTTAGGCGATCAAGCTATGGAATGGTTCTCCCAACTAACACCTAGTATTAAGTCATCTGGTGACTTAGCAGAGGCATTTATTCAACATTTCTCCTACAATATAGAGATAGACATATCCATTACTACTTTGTGCAACACCAAGCAAAAAGAGGGAGAGTCTTTTGCATCATTTTTACAAAGATGGAGGAATCTAGCCAGCAGATGCCCTTGTGAAATTCCACAAAAACAAATGGTAGAAATGTTCACCCAAAATGTTAACAAAGACATTGGCTATGATCTAAGGAAAGCTTGTTTGCCCACCTTCAAGGACATCATTGAAAAAGGTTTAGCAATAGAGAAGGTCCTAATTGAATAAGGAGTCACTAAGATATTCAAGGAAAACAAAGATGACTTTAAGGGAAAAGACAAGCCGAGATTTTGGACACAGTCAATGATGGTGTTGTTGATGCCAATACAGTGCGACCCAAATTCATCTTTTCAGGATCAAGTTCTACAAAAAATCAAGTAAATAATCAAACAACTTCCAGATCATGAAGGAAGTACACTCCATTGGGAGAACCACTTGAGTCAGTCTTCAAAAAGCTAGTGGCGAGCAAGGTAATCACAGTTCCATATTTTCCTCCATATGAACCAAAGGTTAAACCAAATTGGTGGAATGATGATGAGTATTGTGAGTTTCATAAGAGCAAGGGTCACAAGACAGGAAATTGTCACCGACTAAAGAACATCATACAAGATCTCATTGATAGAGGTGACATTGAGATTGAGGGACACTCATCCAATCAAGAACATGAGATGTTTAAGGAGCCCTTCCCAAAACATGACAAGGGAAAAGCTAAAGCCATAGATGACCAAGCCAATTATACCAGAGCATCTTACAACTATGATTCAACCATCAATCACATCTTGATGGACAATTATGTCTCTACTATTATCATCAAGGACAAAACTTCTGAGAATCCTACTCAGAGACCCAAGATTGTCCTAAAAGGTGTTGGATCTTCTTCTGAACCTACCTCTAAATGTCATGGTACAACCCGTCAAGGTAAAATCACTTTGCCAGGTGCTTCAACTAAAAACACTACTTCCTCATCAACCAAACCTAAGTATGACCTTGTAGAATAGTTAGGGAAGACACCTGCGCTCATCTCCATCCTTGAGCTCTTACGCATATCCCCCGCACATAAAGCTATTCTTGACAAAATCTTGAGAGACACTGTCATTCCTATTGATTTGAACGTGGACCAGTTTCAAGCCATGGTGGGATACTTGTCCATTCCACATTCCCTTACATTCACAGAAGCCGATGATACCTTCGTAAGTCAGCCACATAATGCACCACTACACATTGAAGCCTTCATACACAAACATAGAATAAAGCGAGTACTGATAGATGGAGGAGCTGGTCTAAACATTTGTACATTGAGCACAATTAAACAATTGGGATATTCTGATAAAGCTGTGAATTCAACAAATCAAATCACCATCAAGGCATATGATGATGAAGAGCACTCATCCAAGGGCATAGTCACCTTACCTCTCAGAGTTGGGCCAGTTACAAAAGATGTGGTTTGTCAAGTCTTGGATCTAGATCTCACATATAATATATTGCTAGGATGTCCTTGGATTCATGAAATGAGGGTAGTCCCATCGACATATCACCAATGCATTAAGTTTCCTCACAATGGAGTCAAAGTAACGGTTAACGGTGATCCTAATCCATTCATATATTGCAATAACCTGAGATCACAAACTGAGACCATCATTCCCAATAATCGTGAAGTTGTTCCTTCTTCGGCATACATTGATCCTGAGTCATTGAAATCTTCAACATCAAAGCAAGGTGAGCTTAAAGGCAAATTTTAGGACAAAGGCATGGGAGAATACACTTTAAATCAGACCATGTACTTACGACAAGTCATGATTTCCCCAAAAGAATATGGAAGACCACATCCTAACAAGAAAGTATCCATCGTGGTACTCAAATGGGACCCTACTACCTTTCAAAGATGGGGTGAACTGGAAAAAGAAGACTTATACAAAATTCTCTACAAAGACATTAAGATGACACACAAGATCACATCAATATACCCTGTGAGAAATATGGCAAAAACTTCAAGATTCTACAAAAATTCAGGTATGATGGAAAAAGCCCTCTTGGGTTATGAAAGGAAGGCATCATTGAACCTTTACAACCTGAATTGACTTTCAAAAAGGAACGCTCGAAGGGACTTGGTTTCCTGACTTCCAAGGTCCACACTAAAAGGACAGAAGAAGCATTACAAATCAAAGCTACCAAAATTCAACAAGAGGATTTCTATTACACAGACTCCAATGAATGGGAATGGGGTTCAGACAAATCCTCCAGTGACTACGAGCTCACTGAGACATTCAAAGAGCCAGATGAACCCACAGAAGAAGAGGAATTTTATAAAAAGTTCAGAGTTGGTCAAGGAACAACCCATGAGGATTCCACACAGTCTTTGTCTCAAGATTCTAGGTTGAAATCACATAGGATGAGAACACCTGTCCTAGAATGCGCTACTAGTGATGACAATTTGGATTCACTCATGATCAAAACTGATGAGGAGAGTGCCATTGATGACCTTGATAATTACCTTGACATACCCGAATATAACTGCATCTTCACTCTTAGCCCCGCTAACTCCAAAGACATTAAAAGCCTTCACCTTGTTCACCATCAACTCATTGATTGGGATTATTAAGGACTAGCACAGTTTGACACATTCCAAAATGATGAAGCTGTTATTGACTATCTTGGCATATGAGATGACCTTCCCCCTGGGGACCATAAAGCAGGATACACTATAGAACTCAACAGCGTGGCATATGGTGTCGGACCTTCCAGTCACAAAAATATGAAAATAAAAACAAACCAAGGGTCTTATGGTGAAAACCACACTGTGGCGCTGTCTGACCCCAAAAAAGTAAAATGAAAGGATGTATCTGAGGGTGAAAACCTCTCTGGGGCACCCAAAGATGGAAGGCTCGACATTCTCCCAGCATTATATGAGGAAAAGTCATCCATGTGGGTAGAGGAGACTATCAAAACAAACATTAGTATAGAAGAGGTTCCACACAACATATTCTTGGCTCAACCATTGACAGAGTCTGAAAGGTCAAAATTCATAAGTTTCTTCAAAGAATGACAAATCAACGTTGCATGGTCATACACTAATATGCCTTGATTAGATCCCAATTTGGTAATGCATCATTTGACAGTCAAATCGGGGGCAAAGCTAGTAAAACAGAAATTAAGAAAAATGCATCCACAAGTGGCATTACTAGTCAAAGCAGAACTTGAGAAATTATTGGATGTTGGATTCATACACCCAATTGACTATCCTGAATGGATATCCAATCTAGTGCCTATCAGTAAATTGGATTGCAACATCAGAATATGTACAGATTTCAGAGACATCAACAAATCTTGTCCAAAGGATGACTTCCCATTACCAAATATTGACTTGATTGTTGATCTTACAGTAGGTCATGAAATGTTATCATTGATGGATGGATTTTCTGGTTATAATCAAATAAGGATCGCACCCGAGGATCAACACAAAAACATTATTCACTTGTCCTTGGAGAATTTTCTACTGGAATGTCATGCCCTTTGGGCTAAAAAAAGCAGGTGCTACATATCAAAGAGCCATGACTACTATCTTTCATGATCTCATGCATGTAACCGTGGAAGATTATGTTGACGATCTCTTGGGTAAATCAATAGACAGAGATACACATTTGGACATACTTTCAGTCATCTTTGATCGGTTGGAAAAGTAAAAAGTAAGATTAAACCCCAAGAAATGTGTCTTTGGGGTAACCTCTGGGAAGCTCCTAGGATTCATTATGTCCAAAAGAGGAATCGAAGCCGATCTAGCAAAAGTCAAGGCCATCTTGGACATGCCACCACCTAGAAATATCAGTCAACTTTGATCCTTACAAGGCAGACTTCAGTCTATACGGAGATTCATAGCGCAACTTGCAAATAAGTGTAATCCTTTTCAACACCTACTATATAAAAATATCAAATTCAAATGGGATGATAACTGTCAATAGGCTTTCTAGATGCTCAAAGATTACCTTTTGAATCCGCCAGTTTTGATGCCACCAATTCCAGATCAGCCTTTGTTACTATACATATCAGCTACTCCAACAGCACTGGGGGCACTCTTAGCACAACGAATTGCTAAGGGCAAGGAAAAAGCAGTATACTATATCAGTCGCACATTGGTGGGATATAAGCTAAACTACACACCAATTGAGCATGCATGTCTCGCCGTGGTCTTTGCTTCATAGAAATTATGACATTACATGCTCACTCATAAGACTAAGTTGATCGCAAGGATAGATCCATTGAAATACCTTCTCAATAAAGCAACAATTACTGGGTGACTGGCCAAGTGGATAATGATCCTAAGTGAATTCAACATTGAGTATGTGGATAGGAAAGCAATAAAAGGACAAGCCATCACAAATCAATTAGTAGATGCCCCCATGATTGATGATGTTCCTCTAAGTTCAGAATTTCCAGATGAATCCATTTTAACAATGTCACATGCAAAACCATGGCAACTGTACTTTGATGGCTCATACACACAGCATGGGGCAGGAGCTGGCATCCTCTTTATAACTCCTCAAGGAGACTCTATACCAAAATCATACCGCTTATTATTTCCTTGCACTAACAATATAGCGCAATATGAGGTATTAACAACTAGATTACAGATTGTAGTTCAGTGGAAGATCCAGGAACTTCATGTTTTTGGGGATTCTCAACTTGTCATCTGTCAAGCAACTGATGATTACAAAACAAAAGATGAAAAATTAATGTCTTACAAACAAATGGTGGATGACTTGAAACAACACTTCACAAAGATATATTTTGAGCAGATACCAAGAAAGAAGAATCGCACTGCAGATGCCATGGCTACAATTGCTTCACTGATCGATCTACCTCCAAATTAGACCTGCTATGAGTTCTTGGTGGATAACCTTTTGGTTCCTTCATATGAGCTCACTCCTACTGAGATGATATGTGTTGTCGGTCCCGAGTCCCAATTATATGGTTCCATCTTCACATACCTTCACGATAATACCCTTCCTCCTAATTTATCAAATAACCAACGTCGCACCTTCATTCGCCAATCCTCTTGATATGTCATTTTAGCTGATATCCTATATCGGCGAGGTCTAGATGGCACTCTTCTTAGATGTTTAGAAAGCGATGAAGCTCAGATTGCATTATGTGAAGTACATGGAGGGATATGTGGTCCACATGCTAGTGGTCCTACCTTGGCCAAGGAACTCATTAGGACTAGATATTACTAGCCCAATATGGAAAAAGACTCATATCAGTTTGTCAAGAAATGTAAGCAATGTCAAATTCATGGAGAACTCATACATGCGCTAGCACAAGAACTACAACCACTTGCATCTCCTTGGCCCTTTTGTCAGTGGGGACTCGATCTCATAGGCAAGATTCACCCTCCTTCTTCTAATGGTCATAAATTCATTATCACTACCACAGAATATTTCACAAAATGGATTGAAGCCGTGCCTCTCACACAAGTCATTGGAAAACAGATTCCTGCATTCATCCTTAACTATATCATTTGCTGATACGGTATTCCTGTTTCCATTATCACTGATAACAGGCGTCCCTTCAAAAATCAGGATGTTCGTGAACTCTGTGACCACTTCCATATTTCCCATCATTTCTCCACACCATATTACCCCCAAGGTAATGGCTAAGCTGAGGCGTCTAATAAAACAATCCTTAAAATCCTCAAGAAGACAGTCGACGATGCTGGCCATAATTGGCATATCCAACTTAATCCTGCACTTTGGGCCTATCACACAAGTGTTCACACACCGACAGGAGCTACACCCTATTCACTTGTCTATGGCACTGAAGCCATCTTGCCTATTGAGGTCGAGTTACCCTCTTTACGGGTCTCTTTGCAAAACATCATCAATGATGAAGACTATAAGGTCTCTCGCTTACAAGAACTTGAACTACTAGATGAATGGAGACAAACTGCTTTTAATCATCTCAAGGCTTACCAACAATGAATGAGTCGCAGCTACAATCACAAAGTCAAGCCTCATACATTTGAGGTAGGTGACTTGGTTCTTAGAGAAAACTCCAAAAATCAGCAAGATAGAGAGAAGAAGGGAAAGTTCAAACCAAATTGGCTTGGTCTTTACATCATTACAGCAGCATATGGATCTGGGGCATATCAGCTCTCAACTATAGAAGGTGAACCTTTGGAGGATCCTATCAATAGCATGCACCTTCGTAGGTTCTACACATAGCTCTTCAGAATTTCCTAATATCAAAAATACAAAAAAATCAAAAAACTTCAAAAATACAAAAAACAATTATAAAACAAAAAACATTATTACTTGGTGAAAACCTAGCAAACAGGTGCCTTGTGACACAAAAAACATTGAAAAAATAAAAAAAAGTAAAGAGAAATAATTTCATCCAATGGTGAAAACAACTTTGGTGGTGCCCTGGGCAAGTACCATGGTGAAAACTGGGTCACCAGCACCATGCGTAGAGACATTGCTCTTCCCTCCTTCAGGATCCACTTTCATCCTTTCACTTTGCACACACTCACAACCAATTCATCCATAATAAACTTACCCATTCCCATCATGGCTTGTTATTGATCTACCCAAGATTGGTTAGCCATTCATAATAAACCTCCCTTTCCATCCATAATAAATTAGATCCTATCTGTGGCTAAGGCAAATCCTACATCTAGTGATGAGTGTGAAACTAGGAACATCACATGTTTCAAGGAGTATAGTTTCTTCCAGCTTCCTTCAGTCTATCCACGCACAATCCACAATAAAGCAACATTTGCATCATAGATCTGCAATAAAGTTTCATCTTCTCTACAATAAAGTATCAGTTTCATGGATTCAGTTAGTTTTAGATGAGACAACAACAACAATGTGCTTCAACAAAATCAAATCTTTCAATAGACTTAGACAACATATGGTTCGGTGCTATCTATCCTTTCTGTGAAAGTAAACATTGTGACCATAATCGAATAAGACTTATACAAGTGACAAGAGACACTAAACTTGAGGACTACAGTGGATGTTGGTGTCGAGTCTTGGTTTTCTTTTGATTTTATCTTTTGGTGACATGTCTTTTAGCTTTTTCAGGATGTCTCTGACTAGAGATTCTATCTCTAGGATGTCTTTGACTAGAAAGGCAAGGATGGGGTATCGTCACCTATTTTTGTTTGCTGTCTATGGATTGTCTCTTAGTAATGCTATGACTTGTCCAAGGATATGAGGACACTGTGAGTCTAGTGTGAATTGGGGCATTCTTTGTTTGTGACTATCTTATTTCCATGCAAACAAGTATAATGACTTTTTGGGTCTAACATATGTCTCGATTGTCATAACCTACTTGCCATAATAAAGATTAATGATGATAACACACAAGAAGCTCTTTCACTTTCATATCTTCTATCTTCCATCCCCCTTTCTTGATTGACTTCCATCATCCTTGTTGAGTCCATGTAGTCTGCTATCACATGACTGAGTATAATGACACACCAAAAACTTTTGCATTTCATGTAGTTGCACCTGCATTACCACATATTAAGCCTTTCATACATACATATAGATATCACAATTGCATCATATCCTGCACACAACACATGTTAGCACATCTTACATTTTTATCATGTAAATAGTTCTTTGCATTATCATATTCATCTGCATTACATACATTCACATTTGCATCATGCATACACATATAAAACATAAAAGAACAAAAAAATATTGCATTGCTTCATATACATATTTGCATCCATATTATAAGCATCAAATAAAACATACATCATGAAAAATCTCATCACATAGGTACACATGCATATAGCTACCGCAAAGATGAATCATCTCATATATATAATCATAAGTGTCATGATACAATGATGTCAAAATACATATGGCTACAATCACCCGCAGGTGTCTACATCATCATACAAAATGGTACAATACTAATACATAGGGAGCTGTCTACGGCTATGATGAACTCCCTCCCTCAGAGTTGGCTGGCCTCGATAGAGTCTGAGCCCTAGAAGGACCCGCCCCAAGATCATCCCTCCTGTCCCCTCTATCTAGTGGTGGTGGAGGACTCATAACCCCACCACTAGATGCCTATCTCCTCTGGCTCCCTCCCGTAGCTGTCGCTATCCATGATGGTCTATGGAAGCTCCTCGCCCACTGATCTACTGGCACTACACCATAATAGAGATCCCATTAGTAGGCAATCTCCTCCCTGGCCCACAGAACATAGGCATATCCAACCCCTGTGTCCTCTATTGCTTGTCTCCTAGCCCTCAGTGTTGTCTCAGCCTCTGTGTAGCATTGAATGGCCTGGTCTCGCTCCCACTTAGTATCTCTGAGCCACCTCCTAAGCCTATCCCTCTCCCTCTCCAAGTCCTGGATCTCATCTACCTGTCCTTGGTAGATCTCCCTCAACTCAATCAGCTCATCCTCCTCTACATCCGCCCCTTGTGGCTCCCCCTGTATGGGTACTTGCCCCTATCCCCATACCTATACTGGTTCTTGTACTAGTACCTATCCCTATACCTGCCCCTATCCCTGTACCTATCCTTGTCCCTCTACCTGTCGCTGCACCTGTCTAGGACCCTGTGCTACTGGCACCTGTAGCGGCAATCCACCGCAACCTCTCACCACCTGAGCCTGCCTCTCCTCTCCACCCTCCCTCCGTGGTGCAACCCTCCTCTTTCCAACTGCCCCCCTCCTCCTCCATCAGCCTCTTCCCCCATCGGCTCCATCATCATCATCATCCCTACCACCATCTCCCTCTAATAGCTCTCGTGGATCCATCAAGCATAGGAATAGATGCTCGGCCCAGTAGGCTGTGTACTTAGCATCCTCAATATCTGGCCACATGTCCCAGGGTAGGGGCACCATCTCTACTAGCTATGTCATAGCCTGATCATATGATAGTAAGGGTCCAAACTGCACTTGATCCCTAACTCTCCGCGCATACATGCCTGAGCCCTGTGGCATCCTCTGGATCCTGCTAAACTGCCTGCAAACCCTGTCCACAAGCTGTCTCTCTAGCACATAGGGCATTCGCCCAATTAGGTACCTGCTTCGAAAGGTGTAGGGAAGCTCTACTGCATCATCCTCCCACTCCTTGCATCCTAGGTATGGCCTCCAAATGACTACATCAATATCATCTATCACCCGCCGCCAGTGCTCTAACCTGCCAATTTGTGGCTGCGACGTGATCATATCATACAAATGCACAAAACTGCACCTGTTCCCTCTGCCTCTGAAATGTATCGGTCTCATCACTGGCAGATGCTCATAAGCCCACACCTGCAACAATGTCACCCCGCAGCCCAATCCCATTGATTTGTGGTATACAAACTAATGTAGCTCATAGTACAAGTGTGTCAGCACACATGGTCCCCAGGCATATCTAGTGTGCTATGTCACTAGTGTCTCCAACACTCCTCCCCAGCCCACAGCCAACCCCCATGTCGCTCTATCAGAACACAGGAACCCACTGATCACTCCTCCTATCACTACTAGTAGCGCCAATCCTGTCACAGTCATAGTATCCCAAGCCACATGCCCAGCCCTCATCTCCAATCCAGGGTCCTGGAACACTCGTCTCAGTGCCTCCTTGTCTCTGTCTTGATCATACAGAATTAGCTCCCCATCGATCGAAATCCTGAGTATCCTATATACATCCTCTAGGGTGACTATCATCTCACCCATCAGTAAATAAAACGTACATGTCTCTGAGTGCCATCTCTCAACCAGTGCAGTTAGCAAACCCATGTTCACCCGAAACTTAGGCACATATAGAACATGTCTCAATCCCATTGCCTCAATCGTTGCTTGGTCCCCAAGTGTCAACTCAGGTCGCAACCTTTGAGTTGATGGGAATATCTCTCGTGACTCTAGCATTGGCAAATACTCCTGTAGTCAAGCAAATCACTTGTGTTAGTCATAGTGGCATTCACTGTTTATCACAAAATGCTACTTTTTTATCTAAATGCATATGGCATTCTATCCTAGTGACATTCACTGTTCATCACAAAGTGTTGCTTCTATTCTAGTGGTACTCCCTGTTCATCACAAAGTACTACATGTTTTGCACTCCCTATTCATCACAAAGAGCTCCTCACATTTGCACTCCCTGTTCATCACAAAGTGCTCCTCACATTTGCACTCCCTATTCATCACAAAGTGTTGCTCATATTTTAGCACTCCCTGTTCATCACAAAGTACTCTATCTTGGTGCTCACTGTTCATCACAAAGTGCCTTGATCTATCCTAGTTGTCTCTAGAGGACCTACTTTAGTGTATCCTCTCAGCAGCTTATCCAATCAACAACATATGTTCATCACAGAACTACCGATTTGACCTAGAAGATGAAAATTCATATTTTTTGGACACAAACGCGCTTAAAGACTGCACAGATGCGCCTGAAAAACATAGACGCACCTAAAAGACACAGATGTGCCTATGCTTTGCATAGATGTGCTTGGGCGACACAGGCATGCCTTCTTGGCACAGACGCCCCTACACGGCACAACTGCGACCGCATTCGACACAGACGCAACTGGCACCAATGCAGATGCGCCTAGCGAACATAGACGCGCTTGACACCAACGCAGATGTGCCTAAGCATTTTTTTGACATTTTTGTACCCTATTTTTAAGCACATTTATTTCTCTATCTATTATGCATTAATGACAAAAATAAATGCATCAAAGTATGAGGCGGTTTTGTGACACTTACTGGCTCTCCTACCTCTGCTGGCCTCTGGAATCGACGAATGTGATTGAATCTATGAACGAAA
Source organism: Cryptomeria japonica (assembly GCF_030272615.1). Lineage (NCBI taxonomy): Eukaryota > Viridiplantae > Streptophyta > Pinopsida > Cupressales > Cupressaceae > Cryptomeria > Cryptomeria japonica. Next base: position 86,513,686 of record NC_081411.1, on the reverse strand, counting down.
GCCATCACTGCTAACTACTACTGCTCTATTTTTGCTCTGCAATCTACTCTCGTGGATGTGTGGATGACAATGAGGATGTCTTTTTCCCGTGGTCTATCTTATAGCCTACCCTCGCCTTAGCCCTCGTTTCTCGAGTTAGTCTTCTTTATCCCGTGACTCTGTCACTTTATCCGGTCAGTCCATTCTAGCCTCTCTTTCTTATCGAGAGATTGTCTGCAATCTTTTTAGACATTTTCATCCAATCTCTCAAGGGGGCATATCATTCCCATTTTGGGGCAACTTTGTATCAGTTCATCTTATCTTCTTTGAAACAACGCGACAAGCCACATTGTCTCAAAGAGGGGCAAAATGTAGACACCTAAAATTGTCCAATCTAATTAAATAAATATTTTATTTATTTAATTACTGTAGCCTAATTCTTCTATTAATTAAATAAATCTTTATTTATTTAATTAATTCATTTATCCTCTTCTAGCCTTATTTCTCATTTAAATAAATACATTTATTTATTTAAATTATCCTTTTCCTAAATTAAATAAATATCTTATTTATTTAATTATCCCAATTCTTCTATTAATTAAATAAATCTTTATTTATTTAATTAATTCATTAACCTTTTCTATCCATGACACATGTCATTCGTCTCTTAATTCTTACACTACCTACCCATTTCATTATTTTATTATTTCTTCTACCTACCCTCTAATCCTAGCCGACCTCCTTTTTTACACCTCTCAATCTTATCCCTCCATTTCATATTGTGTCTTCTATATAAGGAGATGCTTTCTTCATTATCAAACCCTAATGAACTATTTGATCACTTGACTACACTACGATCCTACTTGCAACCACATTCCATTCTTTGTTGAGCTCTTGTGCACATAAAATCTAAGAGCAAATATATCAAACAAGATCAATGGAGATAGGAAGAATGGAGATCAAAACCCTATAGGACATGTGATGGTATAATCTTTGTGATTTCATTTGATTTGCATTGTCTTAGGTAATCTTCATATGTTATGGTGGATCTTTGTTGTTGTTAGGCTAGGGTTTTGTGGTTGAATCCAGTTAGCCTTTCAATATTGTTATTATTGTTATCCATTTTCACCATACACATTCAATATGAGATATTTCCTAAACTTAGATTCAAAGGAAAACCCAACAAACCACTATATCAGCCTATTACAAAGAGGTCACCTTTGCTTATATTAGCAGCACCACACACCACACCAACTACTCCATTAAGGTTAAAAATCCTAGCAAAACCATCTACAACACCCTTGATCCCACCAATCAAACCAGTGATCCCATTAGTAGTAGCAACAACAACTGTATCAGAACCCATAGCAATATCTATGACACCAACAGTTCTAACAGAAGTAGCAGAGTCAACACTACCAATACTCCTCATATCAGATTCATTGATCCCCATAATCCTTCCTGCAACACCAATCATTTCATCTACAAAATCGATCACACCTACAGTGTTTAACTCAAAGGACATCCCAGTATGGTATATTAATTGAATACTGGAAAGTGACTCAGAGACTGACTCACATGAATGGGAATTTGATTCCATCCAGCTTAATACTTCAGATGAGGAAGACATATCACTACCTCCACCACACAAAGACATCCCTTTTTACAGAGAAGCATAGATAAAGACCTCTTGGGTTCCTGAGCTGGAAACTTCTTCCACAGACCCTACGTCACATTCTACGCCTGATTCTAACAGGGAGAGTACCATCAATGACCTTCAACACAACATCTTAACCCTCACTAGCACATCTAATTAACTTAACCTAATCAATGAAGTAATGCCCATTATCCATCCTAAACTCATCAAATGGAACCAACCTAATCCCCCATGTCTTGACCATTTCCAAAATGATGAGGCGATCATTAACTTTTTGGAACTACGGGATAACATACCAAGTGAGGATCACAAAGTTGGATTCGCCATAGAACTTAACAACACAACATACTCTGGGGTGGATGCCAAACCTTTCAGCTACAAAAATATAACAATAAAACATGGATATTCCAGTGTAAACCACACTATGGCACTATTTGATCCAACAAAAGTAAAAAGAAAGAGCGTATCTAATGGTGAAAACCTTTCTAAGGTGCTTGAGGATGAAAGTTTTGACATTCTCCCCTCTAGTACACAACAGGAACAATCAACAATTCTCATTGAAGAGACAAAAGAATACAATGTGGGGACTCTTGAAACACCTCACCACATACATCTGGCATCTCTTTTAACTCTAGAAGAACAACCTAAGTTTGTAGAGTTCTTCCAGAAGCATCAAATCAACTTTGCATGGTCATACACAGACATGCCTGGGCTTGATCATGATTTAGTCATGCATCACCTCGCCATAGCAGAAGGAGCCAAACCTATCAAGCAGAAGCTTCACAAGATGCATTCTCAGATTATAGTACTAGTCAAAGAAGAACTTAAGAAACTCCTAGATGTTGGTTTTATTAGACCAATAGATTTTGCAAATTGGATATCCAATATTGTGCCTCTTGGCAAATCAAATAGGGCCATCTGTATCTGTACTGAATTCAGAGATCTGAACAAATCATGTCCTAAAGATGACTTCCCCCTACCAAACATCAACATAATAGTGGAGCTAACAATAGGACATGCCATGCTTTCTCTCATGGATGGCTTTTCAAGGTACAACCAGATAAAGATCACACCTGAGGATTAACATAAGACATCCTTCACATGTCCATGGGGCACATACTACTGGAATGTCATGCCTTTTGGTCTAAAGAATGGAAGAATGACCTATCAAAGAGCAATGACCACCATCTTTCATGATATGATGCATATCATAATGGAAGATTATGTTGATGACTTACTGGCAAAATCGCTAACAAGAGAAGGTCATCTAGAAATATTAGAGAAAATATTTGATAAACTAGAATAATATCATGCTCGACTCAACCCAACTAAATGTGTCTTTGGAGTAACCTCGAGGAAACTTCTAGTATACATTGTCTCAAGTAAAGGTATTGAGGTTGATCCTACAAAGGTCAAAGTAACCATGGACATGCCACCACCAAAGAACATCAGTCAGCTAAGGACATTACAAAGATGGCTACAATCCGTCTAAAGATTCATTGCACAACTGGGAGATAAGTGTCACCCCTTTACACACCTGTTACACAAGAACATCCACTTTTAATGGGATACCAAATGCCAACAAGCATTTCAGATGCTTAAAGACTATCTCATGAATACACCATTGGTGATCCCACCAGATCCGAGTAAGCCTCTACTACTCTATATATCAGCAACAAATACAACATTGGGTGTACTATTGGCACAACACAATGTAGAAGGGAAAGAGTGTGTTGTTTACTACACCTCTCACACACTGGTTGGCTATGAAATTAATTACAGACCTATTGATCAAGCTTTCCTAGCAGTAATCTTGGCAACCACTAAACTAAGGCACTATCTATTTACACATAAAGTACAGCTAATTGCAAAATTGATCCACTCAAATACTTACACAGTAAAGCAACATTGACAGACCACTTGGCCAAATGGGCAATGATTCTAAGTGAATTTGACATCAAGTATGTGGATCATAAGGCTATCAAAGGCCAAGTTATTGCAAATCAGTTGGCCGATGCTCCCCTCATAAGTGATCATCTTCTCATTTCAAATTTTTCAGATGAAGAGATATTCATGATCACAATAGCACAACCATGGAAACTATACTTTTATGGTTCATACACTAGGCATGGCTCGGGGTAGGCATTCTATTTATCACATATCAAGGTGGCAGCATCTCAAAGTCTTATAGGCTCACATTTTCATGCACAAACAACATAGCTAAATATGAGGCCTTGATCACAGGACTCGGGCTAGCCATACAATGGAAGTTACAAGAACTACAAGTATATGGCAACTCCCAACTAGTCATTCGATAAGAAACAGATGAATATCAGACCAAGGATGAAAAAATCATGTCGTACAAATAAATGGTGGACAAATTAAAAATATCATTCACTACTATCACCTTTGAGCAAGTACCTAGAGATCAGAATTGAGCTGATGATGCTATGGCTACCATCGCATCTCTCCTAGATCTTCCACATAATTCAACACGCTACGAGCTCTTAGTAGAATAGCTTTGGATTCCCGCTTATGATATCCCCAAATCCGAGATGATATGTCACCTTGTCTGTTCTAAATCCCTATGGTATGGTGAGTTCTATACCCACCTCCATGATCACACACTTCCTCCTAACCAATCAAATAACCAATGTAAAACCTTCATTCGCCAAACTGCTTGATATATCATTATTGTTGAAACCCTATACCGATGCAGTCTTGATGGTACTCTCCTTCGATGTTTGGAATAGGATGAGATAACAAAGGCCTTGGAAGAGGTACATGAAGGAATTTGTGGAAATCACACAAGCAGTCCTTCCCTAGCAAAGAAGATCATACGCGTTGGATACTATTGGTCGTCGATGGAAAAAGACTCCTATTACTTTATCAAAAAATGTAAAAAATGCCAAGTTCATGGGGACCTGATACATGCACCAACATAGAAATTGCAACCCATCACAACACCATGGCCTTTTTATCAATGGGGACTTGATCTTGTGGGTAAAATCCATCCATATTCATCCAACGACCACAAGTTCATCATTACCGCCACCAAAAACTTCACAAAGTGGATTGAAGTTGTTCCACTTACTCAAGTCACCGGCAAGCAGATCGCCTCATTCATCCTTAATTACATCATCTTTTGGTATGGTGTACCCATGTCTATCATCACAGATAATGGGCTTCCTTTCAGAAATCAAGATGTCCATGAGCTCTGTGAGAAGTTTAACATCCAACATCGCTTTTCCACTCCCTATTACCCACAAGGCAATGGTCAGGCTGAAGCATCAAACAAGAACATATTAAGAATCCTCAAGAAGACAATCAATGATGTCGGTCATGATTGGCACATTCAATTTAATCTAGCACTATGCACATATCAAACTAGTATTCGAACCCCTTACACGTGCAACTCCCTACTCACTAGTCTATGGTGTAGAAGCTATCTTACCTATCGAGGTTGAGATACCATCTCTACGAGTTTCATTGCACAATCTCATCGATGATGAAGAATACAGAGTATCTCTTCTCTAAGACTTAGAGCTACTTGATGAGAAACGACAAGCTGCATACAATCACCTCAAGGCCTATCAGCAACGTATGAGCCGAAGCTATAATCATTGAGTTAGACCTTGCACATTCGAGATAGGTGATCTGGTTCTTCAAGAGAATCCTCATAACCAACCAAACCAAGAACATCAGGGGAAGTTTGAATCAAACTGGCTAGGTCCATATGTTATCACTGCTATATTTGGGTCTAAGGCATATTAGTTGGCTACTTTAGAAGGAGAACTGCTAGCAGATTCAATCAATAGCATGCACCTTAAAAAAATTTATATATGAGTTGCACAAAGCATCAGGCTCCCATACATACCGGAAAAACACCAAAAACATTCAGATAAATGTCTTGAAGAAAATACAAAAAAATCAAAATAGTAAAGAAAATCCATGCATCCAAATGGTGAACAACCACTCTGGTGGCACCTTGGGTAAGTGCGATGGTGAAAACCTGGCAAACAGGCACCACTCTTAAAGGCTATGGCTCCATTTTTTTTTAGACTTGTTGCGATCACATTCACTCATCCATCAGTCCAAAACCATGACTTGTTATTGATCTACAATCAAGGATAATACTTCATGCATCTTGCATCCCACTTTTTCATAGTCATATCTAAACTGGGGGCAATGCCCTTGATCTAGTTGATTGAAATGGATTCTACATTATTTTGTGATTCATTGAGTTCTTCATTCAAAACAATCACAAAATACTAAAAACATTCAAAATCACAAAAATCCAAAAACATTAGAAAACATCAAAAATCAAACAAAAACATGGCAACACCTTGTACATACTCATCCAAGCAGATACCAAACAAACATTGTGAAATACTCAAAATAATGATCACTTATCAAATCGACCAAACAACCAACATCAACATGCAAACTATCTTAACAGGGATAAATTTTCTCACCAAAACAATGACAAGATAACATTTTCTTTGACAAAATTTTTTTGTTTAAGCTATGAAGTACTTGGTTGGTTTGTTAGTTATTTATTCATTTATATCAGGTTCCTACGCTACTCAAGGATATCCACAAGTGATTAGAGTGGTCGAGATGGTTCCTAAGTATTGTTTGTATGTCTTCTGTGAATTATTCCAATGAAGTTCTGGGGCATGTACTAATGGTGTCTATGTGGGAAGTTCACTAAGCTATGTGATCTTATGCAAAATACAGTCATGAATCACTATGGCTTGCTGACTACAATGTATACCTCAACCATATGAGCATGAACCATTATGGAGGGTCCATATTCTTTATTCTTTATTTATGTTGTTTGTTTGTAGGTACAATGCTCCATCCTTGGCTCCTACTGCCTCGTTCAAGATTGATACTACCATGCTCAATGATGAAAAATAAAGCACTATGGATTGTCATTCCATCTCATCTGAATATATTGCATTCTGTTGCATTCCATCCATTCATACAGTCATAATAGATACATATAATGCATACATAGTAATGACAATGGATACTCTATTTTCCTCTTCTTCCATAGGAATGCATCATAGGTCCTCCATTTCTTCTATCTAACATCGAACCCCCCCTCACCCTCCTCATCTTGGTAATCAACATCACATACCCTACATCATCTCCCATAAACCCAATCAAGCCAATTACTCTATCTACACAGGCACATCGACTCACACACACCTAGACTATCAACAAATTCTCTGATCAAGTATCTTTGGGTCTCAATAGGTAATCGATTATGAAAAACCTAGACTACAACAAGAATTTATCATAATAACCCAGTCTCAATGGGGCTACTATGATTCACCACAACCATCCATCACATGCACACACTATCAATTGATCAACCAATCAAACACAATCATAACAGACAATTACATCAATTGCCAAAGTCTCAATGAGTATTTTGCTTCAAATACCTTGACTTCATCGGGCAATTACATCAATTGTCTAAAATCACCATCAAGTCACTTTGATTCACTTACTCAGACTTTATCCTGTCCAAGTGAACAACTAACATCAATTGTCATGCTTTGACTCGACCGGGGCAATTAAACTGATTGCACCAGATTGTCTAACCAATTTTGATCAATTGTACAATATCAATCAAAAGCACAACACCACATTTGCACTGTATCTCCTACATAACCAACGGGTACTCACTCGCTTGTCATTTCTCTGTATTCACTCTGTTTTCTTCCATTCTTTCACCATTATTTGCTAATTTCTTTTATTCTACCTCCCCTCCACTTCTCGTTCTTTTTCGAGAGATCACCCAATTCTTCAAAAAAAATTTGGCCCATCTCTCGAGGGGGCATACCACCCACTAAATTAACATTTATGGGGTATATTTCTTCACACCTATTTTTCTTTCTTTGAAACGACGCGATAAAATCGCACCGTATCAAAGAGGGGCAAATGTAGTCACATAAATGTGTCCACTTAATTAAATGAATATTTAGTATTTATTTTATTCTTTAACCATCAATCAATAATTAATTAAATTAATATTTAATTAATTCATCTTAACCCTCTTCTCCTATTAATTAAATAAATTATTCAATTTATTAGATTTAATTCACTTAACCAAATTTAGACCATTAATTAAATAAATAAATCATATTTATTTAACTAAAATCTTCTCTCACATTTAAATAAATTAATATTTATTTAAATCCCCTAAAATCTCATCTCTCACATTTAAATAAATTAACATTTATTTAAATCACCTTTATCTTCCACCCACTTGCATTTTCCTACAAATGCAAGTTGCACAACTATTTTAAATAAATAAATTATTTATTTAAAATCCTATTTATCCTCACCCACTTGAAACCTTTAATGGTTTCCCTTAAAGTCGTCAAACTCAATGGCTTCCTCCTAAAGTCTTCTCAAGCCTTTAATGGTTTCCCTTAAAGTCTTCAAACTTAATGGCTTCCTTCTAGAGTCTTCTTAAGCCTTTAATGGTTTCCCTTAAAGTCTTCAAACTTAATGGCTTCCTTCTAGAGTCTTCTCAAGCCTTTAATGGTTTCCCTCAAAGGCTTCAAGTATTTAATGCTTTATCTTCCTTTTTCTCATGTAAATAAATTAAGATTTATTTAAATAAAATCCAAAATTCATATTCATATTTAAATAAATTAATATTTATTTAAATATCTATCCAAATGCAAATTACACCATTTAATTGAAATAAATGATTTTATTTCAATTGAAAATCCCAAAGTTCCTCCCACTTGCATTCTCTTAAAAAATCCACTTGAATGCCTAAATCCCTTCTAGATTCTTCTATCTCCTTCTAATTAGCCTAATCCTATCCTAATCATTGTCACATTCCTAAATAAAAGGAAGTCACTTCTCAAAAACCTCCAAAGTCTTCAATAACCATTAAAGGCTTTATGTCTTCAAATGGTTAACCTCTAAAGTCTTCCAAACCATTAAAGGCTCTTACGTAACCATTTATGGATAACTCACTTTTTACCTTTGGTTAGAGACTTTACTCTAACTTAACCATCCTTTTGACTCACGGGTCTCTTCAAATCATTTATTTCTTTGACTAAGGTAACCATTTAACCCTTTCACATTCATTTATCCCTTGGATAAAAGGAATATTCATTAACCTAACCCTAACCCAACCCCCCAGGGTAACCATCATGTCCCCTCAAGAATTTAATGTTTCTTATCTCTCCTCTCAAGCCTCCTCATGGTGACACTTGTCAACATGGGATTGGTTTGAAAGTCTCACATGGATTGAATATCTTTCAATCCTAACCCTTGTTAGGATTGCTCAATCTTAACCTTTCATTTGCCTATTTTCTCTATAAATAGAACCCTTCTCCTCAAGCAAAGAAGGAAGCATTAGAGTATTGTTGTTATACTAGCATTAGCATAGAGATTTTTCATAGCATCACTATCTACACTTTCATAACATTTGTTTATCACATCCAACCATCTTGAATCTCCATATGACATCCATGGCTAGTGCTAAAAGCTGAGAGCTACACTCATTTGGGTCTTGGAGAGGGGAGAAACAAGGGAGAAGCATCAAAAGGCTTCATGGAAGCATCTTAGGGAGGCTCTTCTTCTTTCTTTTGTTTTGTTAAACTTCTTTCATGCTTTTTTGAAATCTCTTTTGATATATTTGGAATGGTTTTTAGTTCTTTATTTTGGTTTTATGGTTGAAACTAACTTATTAACATTGAACATTGTTGTTGCCTTGTCCCTATTTCCATGACATCAGAAAGAAATAAGAAGGAAGGAAGGCCTCCTAAAGAGCCCCCAAGAATAACTTCCTTCACTCCAAGCATAGAGCAAAACTGAAGATAGTGAGATGATACAAAAGGTTTCATGAAGATGTCTACAACCTGCTCGACAGTGGGAATGTACTCCAGAATGAGAGAATGATCTTGAATCAACTGGCAGATGAAATGCATGTGAAGCTCAATGTGCTTCATTCACTGATGTTCTACTAGATTGTGAGAAATATAAATAGCACTCTGATTGTCACACCAAAGAATAGTGGGACTATCAAGAGGAAAACCAAACTCAATCATCAACTATCAAAGCCATAAGATTTCCTGACTAGCGAGCACAACAACTTGGTACTCATCCTCTATAGATGATAATGCATGAGCAGTCTACTTCTTACAAGATCATGTGATAGGACTAGAGCCAAGATAGAAAACAAATCCAAAAGTAGACTTTTGATCAATGACATCACCAACCCAATCTGAGTCAGTGTAGCCAACAATGTGAGGTTCTCCTGATGTGTAGTGAATGCCATGAGAAAGAGCTTTGAATATACTGCAAAATATGTTTGATAGATTTCCAATAACTCTCATGAGGATAATAAGATAATCGAGAGATGAGTGTGAGTTAGGTACAACAAACTGCCAACCAACTACATGTAAAGTGTAGAATCTACCGAAGGATTGGAGCAAGTAATTGTCAAAATAATTCCTAATTGAAAATGAGTGGGAGCAGGCTTGCAATCAAGCAAGACAAAGTGCTGAAGCATGTCAAAAGCATATTTTTGCTAGTAAATGTAGATCCCATTAGAATACTGAATGACCTAAAGACAAAGAAAATAGTGTAGAAGACCAAGATCTATCATCTCAAATTGGTCCATCAAAGCTCGCTGAACATGCTGAATCATAGAGGATGAGCTACCTGTGATGAGGAGATCATCAATATATAGCACAAGAATTAGGATCTCACCCTCAAGAATTTGAATGTACACTATGTGATCAGAATGACTGAGGGTGAAACCAGTGGAGAGCAAGAAAGAGTCCATCTTCTCATACTAAGCTCGAGGGGCCTATTTCAGACCACACAATGAATGCCAAAGTCTACAAACCAAGGAACTATCCTACACAAATCCCTGAGGCTACTCCATATATATTTTCTCTTGTAGGTCCCATGCAAGGAAGCACTCTTCACATCCATCTAAAAAATGGGCCATCCCCTAGAAGCTACAAGAGAGAGTATAAAGTGAATAGAGTTCATCTTGGTGACAGGTGCAAATATCTCAAAGTAATCAATACCTTCAACCTATGAGAAATGCTTTGCAACAAGATGGTTTTTGTACTTACCAATTGAACCATCAACAACATACTTAGTGTGATACAACCAATGACACTGAACCATCTTTCTCCCCTTAGGAAGAGGACAGAGATCCCAAGTATTATTCCTCGTCACAGAAGAATACTCCTCCTCCATAGCACAATCCCACTCAGGGTGTCCTATAGCCTCTAAAAACTTCTGAGGATCATTTGAATTGGCATGACTCAAAAGACTAGAACCCATAGTATGAGAATGGGTGCGAAGAGTATCTAAAGGATAACCAGCCGTAGATCTTGTCGCCTCAACAATAAAGCAAGCCTAATTGGGCATCTGAGGTGGAGCAGGTGGTGGTGGGGATGGTAGATCATAGTAGCATCATCACAATCATCCTCAAAATAATCCTAAAGAGATGTAGTGGGAGGAGTAGTCAAAGGAGTAGACATTGGAGAGATGGTATCCATTGTGGGAAGGTGCTCATCAAACTGAACATCCCATTGAAACAGGACCTCGCTGGAATCAGGATTCAACAACTTGTACACCTTAACATCCTCACAGTAGCTAACAAAAATAAGGGGTCGGCTCTTCCGGTCCATTGCTTTTCTCTAAGCATCAGGAATAAATGCCCATGCCTCATTGCCAAAGACTCAGAAAAAAGAAACATTAGGCTCGTCATGAGACCAAGCCTCCTTAGGAGTCATATGTCGAATCACCTTGTGAGTCATTTGATTCTGAATGTATTTGGCACAATTGACTACCTCAGCCCAAGAAGATGAATCCATGGACCTGGACTAAATCATAAAATTTGCCATCTCCCATAGACTTTTATTCTTTTAATCAGTGACACCATTCTACTGAGGGGTGTAGGGAATAGTAAACTAATGCTACAAACCATGCTCAGTGCAAAAATCTTTGAAAGTCTAACTCACATACTCCCCCCCCATTATCTATATGTATCCGCTAAATAGAATAACAAGACTACTTCTCTACAAATGTCTTGAAGATTCGAAATGAATCAAAGACATCAGACTTGTACTTAAGAAAGTACACCCATGTGAGTCTGGAGAAGTCATCAATAAAAGTGAGTACATACTTGGCCGCAGAAAAAGAAGGAATAGGGAATGACATGAGATCACTGTGAATCAATTCCAAGGGTGCCAAAGCATGAGGGGCTCTTCCCTTTGGAAATGGATCCTTGTGATGCTTGTGAAGCACACAACCATGACAAATGCCATCAGTGCAAAAAATCCATGGAATCCCAAGAACAAGTGCCTGTGTACTCATCTACTCAAGATATATGTAATTGACATGGCCCAAGTGCTCATGCTAAAGATTACTCACTAAATCTACATGTGCTATAAGAGATGAACCTGCACTTACAGAGGGCTCAAATCCATAAAATCTATAAAGATGAGATGCAATATCAACACTCCCAGCAGCCATAACCAAATCAGAGTCATGGAGGTCTCGAATAATCGCATCATGTGGTGAGAACTCAATTGTCTTACCAAAGCCAAAATGGAAAATCCAATAAATGGATAGGAGGTTCGTCAAGATGTCAAGGACAACCAGAACATCTTGTAGAGTACCCCCATCCAAAGAGATAGAACCTGAACCTAAGACTGAAAGCTGAACTGAGTCACCCACTATAATCTATGAAGTACCACAAGAGGCAAGAGAAGTAACCAACTATTGGGTGTCAGTCATATGGTAAGAATCACCAGAATCTAAAATCCAAGTGGACCCATAGGTCGAAGCTCGAGTAGTGAGAGCATGACCTTTCCTTATGGAAGGAGAAGATGCCTGAGGTGAGGAGATTTGATGTTGTTGCATGGCTTCCTATAAAGCTTCTAATCATTTCCAACAACTAGAATCTAGATGTCCTTCCTTCCCACAAAAACTACAAGTGTCTCCTGATTTCTTCTTAGTCTTGTAGGAAGACTCACCAGACTATGAAGATTTCCCATATTTCAGAGGAAATGGTGGTTTAGAATCAGACTTAGGAGGTGGCTTGGAGGAATGCTCACTACCTACAGAATTCTTCTTTGGCTTAGGTTTCTTCTTTTTCTTCTCCTTAGAGGAATGAGAAACTACTGCTTTGTTCTTGGACCTTGAGAGCATGTCCAAATTAGAAAGGTGAGACTACTCATAAGACAAATGCTCACAAAACACATCAAAGGTAGGCATGGTGAATCGAGCACCCAAGCCATCTATGGTGGAGTAGAAAGCATAGGCAAAAAACTGAAAATGACCCTGAAGCTTCGAAAGGATCAAGTGAATGCATTCTGTGTTTGTCTTGATCTTTCCACACCCCTGGGGAATAGATCTAGTAGTCTTGAATTTGTTCAAAAAATTCTCAATGGTGGGAAAGGAATCAGGTGACAAGGAAACCAACTCTGCCTCAATCTATAATTCTTGGATCTCATTAACCCTCTCGAAGAGAGACTCAAACTTCAACCACATAACGCGAGGAGTGAGAAACTAATCAAGGTGAAACATAAGACTATTGGAAACATGTAAAGAGAGCAAACCCATGGTCTCATCCATCTTGTTTCTATGTTAAAGAAGCTCATAAGGATGTTGTAAAAGAGGCTAAACCTCATCCAAACAAGACCACAACCCTCATCCCTAGAGAATCCATGTGATACAAGGCTTCTAGGTGTGATAGTTGTGTGATGTCAACAACTCAACTGAAGGATCTACCATGAAACTCTGCACCTGCACCTGCTTGTGGTTTTTTTATTATGTGATATTTTGGAAGAGATAGAAGATGCATAAGGGTTTGTTTGTTTTGAGAGTTTTTGTGTTCTATATGTCTTATATAAATGACAGAAAGTGAGAAAAAAAAACCCCTCCACAAGAGTTAAACCCAAACCCTAAAACATAATGATGAGAAGGAAGCAGTGCATAAGCAAAAAAAATTCAAACTAAAATCTTATATACCTGATGAAAAAACTAATAAACAATATCACATATCTAAATAGATCATGTTGAGATCTTTCCAATGCCTATTTGTTTCTGAAAAACGGAGTTTGTTTGCCCATTCTATGACCTCAGAAGTGCAAAAAAGAGACCCCACTTTGACTAGAAAAAAGAATAGTCAAAAAAACAAATTGGCAAAAAATCCAATACCACAAGGTTGGGCTTGGAACTAGCTTTGTGATGCCTATTTATTTTTGAAAAACTGACTCCGTATGCTCAAGTTATGAAGAAAAAACCAACCCCCCCTAAAAAGGCAAGAGGGAGGCAGTCTGGTGGCTGGTCCGGGTGGAAGTGGCCCATGGCCAATGCTTCGATGGTGGAGTGGTGGAGTAGAAAAGGAGGGTAGTAGCAAGGTGGTGGTGGTCCATGGGTGGAGCTATGGCGGTCGGTAGGCGGAGCTGCCGGTGAGCAGGAAGTGTCAGCGGGCAGGAAGGCGGCCAACGGCTGGGGAATGGGGGGTGGCGGGGGTTTGGGACCGGTGGGGACCGATGGGTGGGGAGACTATCGGTAGTAGGAATGGGGGCCAAAAGTCATTGGAGCCCATGCTAATAGGTCTGATGGTGCCTGCAAGTTTGGCGGCCACACTATCAGGCTAGCGGGGAATTCCCAAAAAATGATTTTTTTTGTTAAAACACTTTTTCAAATTGATTTTTGAGAACTTTTTTTGCAAAAAATCAAACTCCGGCTTGCATGTCATAGAAAGGCAATTTTTTTTTTGATTTTTTTTCTTGAATTGTGTGTCAGGGTCGTATGACCTGGTGCGGAAGAAAAAAATCCCCTAGAGGCTCAGGAGTAAAAAATGGTCAAGTTTTATATGATCATGAGGGTTTTAGGGCCTTCTGAGCATGATGGTGAGGATCATTTAGGCCCAAAGTGCTCAAAAAATAAGAGCTATCCCTAGGTGCATAAAAAAACTTCTAAAAAACACCAGATCTGCTTCCAATGCAAAAAACTCAAAACAAGAACAGGTAGTTGCTGATGTGAAGCTCTCATACCATGTGAGAGTTGAGAAATACAACACCACAGGAACCCAAAGGATCTCTGCAAGCTGAAATAAACCTATTACAAGGAGAAGCAAGGAAGCAATAATGAAAAACCAAATACACAGAAGAATGCTCAAAAAGATGAGAGCTCAATATTCACCAAAATGTGTAATGTGATAATAATACAAAGAAATGAAAAAAAACCTCTAATAGGTCAAGAAACCCTAAAAGAGAAAACCTAGGCTTGCACATAATAATTAATAAAAGATTTAATTATTATGCACCTAATGTTAGATTAAGTGTAAAAGAGATAAAGGGAACTTAAATAATTAAACAAATGTTGTTTAATTAATCAAGTAAAGACCTAATTATTCTAACATAAACATTTTGTCATCTATGGATATACTCATGGAAAATATATTAATAGTGTATAGTATAAATATGTTAAAATATTAAATCCGCTAATGACAAGTAATATACAAAGAGTAGCACACAACCAAACTATTGAAGCCTATCTCCTACATTTAAATGTATTTGAATTAATATCTAGTGCAATTGAACATAAATTTCTAATTAAACAAAATTTTAAGATCTAATTTTTTATTTTTTATTTTAAATGCAGCTATAAAATATTTATGTTAGAGTTATCACATCACCCAAAAATGGTAGTAAAGACTATGAAGGTAGAAACCCGAAATGATGGTGGTGAGAAGAGTGTAGGCAATAGTGAGGGCAGTTTAGAAAGCACTATGGCGTGGTAGATGTCATGGAAGGCTTTTCCTTGGATTAGGATATTTCCTTCTACCATACAGTTGCCCCCTAGCAAAGGTCTATGTTGCTTCCTATGCTTCAACTACCAACTTTGATATGAGTTGTTGGGTTAATGACTTGGTTGGCATCAATGCAGCTTATGTGGAATTAGTGTTCCTTTCGATGAATCTATAAAGTAAGGAGGTGCCTATATTGCTACTTGGATTTCCTCTCATGGGCTCCCCTATAATTGTCTCAACTATTCTTATTGGGAATGGCCCCAGTGAAGGATCTCTCTCTCTCTCTCTCACATGGTTATTTTCATGATTTGATTATTGGCTTTGATACCTGTAGATCAAGAAATTGAAAATCATCAAAACAATAGCAATTAGGACAACCACAAAACCTAAACCTACTATGAAAGAAATCCTAAATCCAATCAATGAAGACCTAAAGACAAGATATTCAAATCAAATGAAATCGAAGCAAACCGACGTAGATATCTCCTTCATGTGGCTCCATTGTTCTTCTTTCACCTTCAAATTTGATGTGGATCTCACCTACAAGTGCAAAATGCAAGTGGAAAACAAGTTGTTGAGAGATGAAATTCACAGCATAAGGTTACTTGAAAATGTGATTGATTCCCCTTTTCATTGAAGAAAATCATCCAATTTATAGACAAATTGGAGAGAGGACAAGATTAGCATGAAGAGATTTGAAAGGAAATTCAAATCAAGAATGGCAAAATTATGACAAATGTGTGACATTTTCTATGCAAGGTGTATGACAAATTATGCACAAATTATGACAAGTTTCTATGCAAGATGTATGACAAATTATGACAAGATCGAAATGCCATTCCCATGACAAAAGGGAAGAGAGAAAATAGCCTCCATGATTGCAACAAATGGAAGCATAAACATAGGAGAAAATGAGGGAATGAAATTAGGGGAAATATTAGAAAAATTAAAGAAAATAGGAGAAATAGAAATTAGGAATTAGGAGAAATTTGCAAATTAGAAAATTGAGGAAAAAGATGAAATAGAAATTAGGTGAATTAATCAATAGGTTTTCATCCATTAATTAATTCATGAAAGAGACCTAGGACTAAATAAATAGATTTATTTAACCCACAAAGAAGAAGAAAAGGATTAAATGAACAAATCATAAAACCCTAGAAATAAGAGGACAAGGAATTAGGTCAAGACAACAAGAAATTAATGTAGGTTCGATCATGATTCTAATTGACAAAGGACCAATATTGATAAATGATTGAGATTGGTTGACAAAAATCAATGACAAATTGACCAAGATTGACAAGGAGATCAAATTTATAGGCACCAATTGACAAGGAACAATGACTAATCGATCCAAATTGACATTATTGAAAAGGACAAGGTTCAATGATGAATTGATCACAAAATGACAAGATTGACAAGGACAAGGATCGATGATGAATCGATCGCAAAATGATGAGATTGACAAGTTGATAATCACAAATGATTACTAACAAGCTAAAGATGATTGAAAGATTGACAAGAGGACAAGACCCTAATTCTATCATTGATTAGGCTTGACGATGTCCAAAATGATGATAAATGAGGACGCACCATGATGCCATAGGATAAGATCAACCAAAATCATGACTGAAGATTGCTATTGACAAGACCTAATTTGAAAGCGATAAAAATGAGGAATGCAGAAGAAGGACTCGATGCTTGCAAATGATAAAGACCAAGTTCACAACATAGAAGAAATGTTAATGTAACACAAGAACCCTAAAATAAGACAATGCGTAAATGTTAACGTATGACTCCACAAGCGTTGACCATTTTTAGATGTCTACATTTTGCCCCTCTTTGAGAATGCAATTCTAAGCATTGTTTCAAAGAACAATAATGAAAATGCCCCAGACAATAATAATGACATATGCATGCCCCCTTGAAGAATTGGCCAGAAAAATCCAAAAAAGAGGCCAAGTGATCGATAAAAATGACAGAAGATGATAGGTTCGAACAGATCAAAAATCAAAGATCGGGTGCACAAAGGACAAGTAGTGGAAGGCACAAAAGACCGTGACAATCATAAGATGGAGAGCATGCACGTCCATCTAGGTACTAACAAAGATCTATATAGGAGACAAGGAGAAGGAAAAGAGTTCATTTGCACTGGCCAAAGTGGAGGAGTTGTTGCTTGGGAAAAAGGTCCCTTGTAGAGAGATGGCAAACATTCTAATGGCAGATCACCTTAGGGAATGCATACGCATCTACAGATGACCAGATGATGTGGGAGCAGCGGTATGTAGCTCAAAAACCCATATGTTCAATGTCATGAATTTTGCTTGATTGCGGGACATTGCAGGGCCCACAAGGGAGGGAAAAATGCAGATCTGTGCCTATGTGGGCACATTCTGCCCCTATGTAGTGATGTTTTGTGCCTGTGTAAGGTACATAGGCACAACTTGATGTTGCACAAGCGCAAGACAGTGTGTACAAGCACAATTGTGCACTTATGACTCTAGTTTGACCGAAAGCAGTGCACAGATGATCTTGAAAAGAGGGATAAGGGTAGGATAGGTCAAAAATAGATAAGAAAACCCTGATTGGTGCATGAAACAAGGAAATGCAGCCCTTAGAAAAAAAACCTAAAACTGACAAATTGTGCCCCAATTGTGATACAGAGTCAACAATATCCATTGATCACGTGGGAAAAAAAACTCGACTACTTCATGTTGTGATACAGACTCAGGAGTACTGACAAAGACACATTAGAAAGACTTGGATTATACTACATTATGTACATGCTCGAGATTAGGGCAAACATAGGACTTCTCATCGCATTGGTAGAGTGATGGCATTTTGAGACTTCCTCTTTCTATCTTCCGACTGGAGAGGTGACTGTGACACTAGAGGACATGTGGCGTATCCTCCGCATTCTGATTCATGGGGTGCTAGTGGTGTATGACCCAGTGATAGGGAGAGACTCTTTGTGCAGATTATTCGAGTGTGATGCAGATGACCTTGATATCATAGAGAGGGAGATCCGCTGGGAGACCATGGTAGCAGAGTATGATCAGTGATATGTGGTGATAGCTGTGGTTATGGAATTCCTATTAGAAGGTGACAGATGATGACATGGATTCCCTATTGGATGGGGAAGAGTGCTAGAGGGGACTGTATACACATGGGGACCATGTGTTCTTGCCATGCTATATTTTTAGTTGCATCAGATAGCATATCAGAGGGTACAGACTTTGAGCTGTGGGGTCACACTTTTACAGGTATGGGCATTTGAGCACATAGCCATATGTTGGCCGATTGTAGAGAGATAGGTAGTACCACATCAACCATATGCGTACTACTATGGGGGAACACTGAGACAGGGTCCATTCGGATACATATTATATTGGCGACATGAGCTAGACAGGTTGAGAGATTTCACATGGAGGCCATATCATGATTGCCCTGGATGGTAAGATGATGGCGATGAGCTACTGTATTGCAAACAAGAAAGATACCTGATTGGGCAACTAGTGAATCACCAAAGAGTGATTGAGATGTATCTACTAGAGAGAGTCAGATGACAGTTTGGAGAGAGGCAGGATGTACCGATAGGGACTACACACTTTGTCCGATCCCACAGAGAGATGAGTCAGTGGAGGAGGATGATTCAGCCACACATAGCATATGCCGACTTCATATAGCTACAACGGAGATAGTGGGATTGGAGATCAGATGTTGTAGATGCCGGGATGACAGAGGAGTATGAGTGATGGTTTGCATGACAGCGGCCAGTGCCATTGATGGATCTTGATATTTTGGTACCTAGGAGATAGGAGGACTTCCCACTCACTAGAGAGGAGGAGGATGATGACAAGGGAGAGGAGGAGGGAGATTATTAGGAGGGAGATGATGAGGATGAGGGGTATGAGGATGCGGGGGATGAGGAGGCTGAGGAGGACAATGAGGGAGAGGGGAGTCCTAGGTGCATGTAGAGAGATGAGCCAGATCCAATAGATCATGATTCATTGTAGGATATACCTATAGGGTAGGAGACATCTAGCATAGAGGAGATGCATATATGTAGGGCCACCATAGTGAGTCAGCATGATTACATTGCTACATTAGAGAGACAGAATGCTATCTTGAGGACAAAGCAGGATCAATAGAGAGTAGAGCAGGAGCAGTGGTCAACTAAGAGGGATAGGTACAGAGTAGAGATAGCTAGGCTGATAGTGGCTTGAGATACAACGATAGCCCAGGCACAACAAGAAGAGCAGAGAGTGACCGAGAATGCTGGGTCGATTAGGGATGCTAGTGCACGTGAGATGGCACGAATGTTATTAGAGGTAGGAGATGAGATGTGCCATTTGAGGACTTTATATGAGAGTGCAATTCCACCAGAGTAGAAAGCAGCATCATATCGGTCATGATCGAGGAGAGAGAGTAGGCCATGCTCTCGAAGTTCAGTGAGTAGCATGGGGGTGAGTGGACCTATGAGACCACCACAGCCAGGACTAGGGACAGGAGGGGCTTCATCCTTGAGACATGGTAGGGATGAGGAGGATAGAGGGAGCACCCAATGATAGAGGCACATGCTCCTTATGACGGAGACATATATAGTTTGACATTATGTGCTCAGCCTGTGGGCCATAGGTAGGATAGATAGTCCAATTTTGTACTCGGATAATTTTTATTTTTTTTTGATATATGATATGATATGCAGCTATATGATGGGATGCAATGTGTTATGGCTTATGTTTACTTTCCATGTATGGATGTCTTATGCACTATCTATGTACTATCTTTGGAGCATGTATGAATGTTGTTTATATTTTTGATGCATTTATAAGATGAAATGGATAAAATGCTTTGTATGGGCTTGATATAATGCAAATGTACTAACCAATGAATGCAGGATGCAGCTTATTTTTTTTTTTTGGAGATCAGAGAACTAGATCAAACAGACTGCCAAGACTGATAGAAGAAATGTTAGTAAGAAGAAATTAGACAGAGGACAGTTAGAGATAAAGGAAAACTTGCTTTCACAAATGCACATAAGTAGGTGAGAACCTTTATTTATTGTAGCAAAGCGGATGCAGAGCATCATGGCATTGAAGGCTAGAGCTAGAACACAACCCCTTTTGCAAAAGACAGACACATCACACACAAGGAATGAATGAAGCATCCTAGGGTGCATACATCACAGGTCAAGGTATGTGCAGTGTTCACAAAGTGAACATACTTATCATAGACACCCAATGATATAGTTTCCCCAATTTATGACAAACATTCCACAAACAACAAACACAACAAAAAAGGAAAGGGACCATGAACCATCCTGGTCACTCTAAATCACTCAGTGACATCATCGAGCAACATAGGAACATGATCGAAGCCAAAGATAAATTAGTAAAATGATAAGACACACAAATTCAACCAAGTCAAACAAATAGTCTGATCATCATTGTCAAAAGTGGAAAACAAGAATGATCATTATGTCTAGTTTTAGGGAACGTTGTACCCCATCGAAGACAGGACACAGTTTGGTTTCGAGTATACCACACCCTGTATAAGACCCATGATAATGTTGGCAAGGACCAGTGGTAATGTTGATGCTATTTTGATTGATGTGACAACTGTGATCAGATTGAATGCTTGCTTGGTTTAACAGTTTATCTGTTAATGCATGATTTCATTAAAGCACAATGTTTGATTGATTGTTGTTGGATGTATGCTCAGCAATCTGTCTATGCACAAAGGGGACCATTTATTGACAAAATGAAAAATGCCAAAGAAATTGTTTTTGGATTTTGATATTTTTCACTTTGTAGGAATTTCGAGTTTTTTAGAATTTTTTTGTTCATTTTTTCAGGACTTTATTTGACTTTTTAGGGATTTTTTCAGGACATTATTTGATTTTTAGGGATTTTGTCAGGACAATATATGATAAGAAAGCTCTAGTCTGCATGCAGCAATAACTCCAATAATTAATCATGACAAGGGGCATGCACCCATATACAGTGACCAGGACCAAAACATATGCACAAGGAGTAAAAACTTGAGTATGCAAGACAATGATGTTGACCAATCATAGGCCTGGAAGAGAACATTGGGTCAGGGCAAGGATAATCATGATAAACTTGCGAGGGGGAAAGTACAGCTAGGAGTCATGATAGATAATGGAGCAATAGTCTTTTACACATGGTGCCTGTTTGCTAAGTTTTCACCATGGTACTTGCCCAAAGCACCTGTTTGCCAAGTTTTCACTAGAGGGTGAATTATTTTTCTTTACTTTTTTTTTTTCTTCTTTTCAATTTTTCACTTTTTTGATTTTTTTGTATTTTTCAGCTTTTGATTTTTTATTTTTTTTTGACTTTTTGATTTTTTGTTTGTTTTTGAGCTTTTGATTTTTTTTTGTTTTTTTCAGGATCATATTCAAGAACTGCTGACAAAAAAACTATGCCTAGTACTTTCAAAGGTGCATGCTATTTATAGGATCTGATAGAGGTTCACCATCTGGGGTTGCAAGCTGATATGCCCCTGAACCATAGGCTACAGTAACTATGAAGGGCCCAACCCAATTAGGCTCAAATTTTCCTTTGATGATGTTTGTAGATTGTGTATTCTTTGGGTTTGCCTTTAGGACCAAATCTCCCACTTCGAAGTGTCACCCTTTGACCTTCTTATTATAAGAGCAACAAAGACGGTTTTGATATGCTTGCAAATGTGTCAGGGCTGTCTGACGTTTCTCATCTAACATCTCAAGCTGATGCAACCTAGAGACTCTGTGCATCTCATCATCAATCAAATGTTGTAGGGAAACATGCAAAGAGGGAATTTCCACTTCCAAGGGTAAAATGGCTTCTGCACCATACACCAAGGAATAAGGTGTTGCCATAGTAGGTGTGCGGATGGAAGTGCGATAAGTCCATAGTGCTAGATTCAACTGTACATGCCAATCTCGACCAGTGTCATTGACAAATTTTTCCAAGATCTTAATGATGGTTTTATTTGATGCTTTAGCTTGACCATTACTTTGTGGATAGTAAGGACTAGAGAAATGGTGTTGGATGCAAAACTTTTCACAGAGTTCCTTGACATCTTTATTTTTGAATGGGCAGCCATTATCTATGACTATTGCAAGGTGAACTCCATATCTGCATATGCTATAATTCAATAGAAACTTTGAAATTTGAACACCAGTGATATAGGTCATAGGGATAGCCTCGATCCATTTTGTAAAGTATTATGTGGCTGTGATGATGAATTTGTGTCTGTTTGTAGATGTCAGGTGAATCTTGCCAATAAGATCCAATCCCCATTAAGAAAAGGGCCACGAAGATATGACAGAGTGAAGTTCTTGAGCTAGCACATGAATGTAATTTCCATGTATTTGACATTTGTAGCATTTCTTGACAAAATCATGAGCATCCCTTTCCATGGTGGGCCAATAGTATCCAGCACAAACCAAATTTTTAGCTAGACTCAGACCATTGAAATGGCCCCCACATATATCATCATGAACCTCGCGTAAAGCCGTTTGTGCCTCGTCAGAATCCAAACACCTAAGGAGGGTGTGGTCAAAGGAATGATTGTAAAGGGTGTCTGTGATGATGACATATTTGGCAATTTGGCATATGAAGGCTCGGCATTGGTTAGAGGAAAGGTTAGGTGCTAAGGTTTGGGATTTCAAATACTGATAGATGTCATTGTACCATGGGGAATTAGGACCAACAAGAACACACATCACATCTACTATCAAAATTTCAAAAGAAGGCACCAGCAACTGTTCAACCAAAAATTCACATATGTCCATATTGTGGGGCATATTTAACATGGAAGCAATAGTTGCCATAGCATTTGCTGACTTGTTTTGAATTCTTGGAACTTGACTAAAATGGATATTAGTAAATTTTGTCTTGAAGAAATCCACCATATGCTTATAGGGAAGAAGCTTTTCATCTTTTGTTTCATAGTCATGATTCACTTGATGGATGACTAACTAGGAATCTCCATAGACTTGCAAATGTGTAATGTTCCATTGGATTGCTATTCTAAGTCCTGTGACCAAAGCTTCGTATTCTGTAATATTATTCATGCAATGGAAAGTGATCCTATATGACTTTGGGATAGCATCTCCTTGAGGGGTGACAAACAATATACCTACTCTTGAGCCATACTTTGTGTGAGATCCATCAAAGTATAATTGCCATTCCTTAGAAGAAGTAAGAGCAAATACTGATTCATCAAGGAAATCTATCAACATTGGATGATCATCATGAATAGGTGCCTCTGCAAGTTGATCTACTATGATTTGTCCTTTTATTTCCTTTCTCTCAATGTACTCAATATCAAACTCACTTAGGATCATAACTCACTTTGTCAGGTGACTTGTCAGAGATGCCCTACTAAGCAAGTATTTCAAGGGATCAATTTTTGCAACTAGCAATGTCTAATGATTTAACATATAGTGTTGAAGCTTCTATGTTGCAAATACCACTACCAAACATGCCCGTTCAATAGTTGAATAATTCAGTTCATAGCCCACTAGTGTCCGACTAATATAATAAATAGCCTATTCTTTGCCTTTCTCATCTTGTTGGGCTAAGAGAGCTCCTAGTGCCATTTCAGTTGCAAAGATATACAATATGAATGGCTTCCCTGCTATAGGAGGCATTAGAATAGGTGGCGACATTAGATAATCCTTGAGAGTTTGAAATGCTAATTGACATTGCTCAATCCATTTAAAAGTGACACCTTTATGCAATAAATGTTGGAAGGGATGACATTTGTCTGCCAAGTGAGCTATAAATTGGTGGATTGACTGTAACTTCCCTTGCAGACTTCTTAGTTGATGGAGATTGGAAGGAGGAGGCATATCCATTATTGCTTTAACTTTTTTTGGGTCTACTTCTATGCCTCTGTGAGAAACAATGTACCCTAATAATTTGTTGGCTGTGACACCAAAGACACATTTCTTTGGACTGAGTCTGAGCTTGTAGGTTTCCATTCAATCAAAGATGGGGCCAAGGATGGCTAGATGACTATATCTTGTGACGGATTTGCATAATAGGTCATCAACATAGTCTTCCATCAAAGTACGCATAAAATCATGGAAAATTGTTGTCATAGCTCTTTGATATGTTGCTCCAACATTTTTAAGGCCAAAGAGCATCACATTCTAGCAGTAGGTACCCCAAGCACATGTGAATGGAGTCTTATGTTGATCTTTAGGAGCAATACGAATTTGATTATATCTAGAAAAACAATCCATCAATGACAGCATCTCATATCTAACAGTCATGTCAACTATGATGTTTATATTCAGCAGTGGAAAGTCATCTTTAGGGCATGCTTTATTGAGATCCCTAAAATCCATACAGATTTTGATGCCCCCAGTTACTTTGCTAACTGGTACCAAATTTGAAATCCAATCTGCATAGTCAATTTGTCTGATAAAGCCCACATCTAATAATTTTTTGAGTTCTACTTTGACTAAGAGAGCCACCTGGGGATGCATCTTTCTGAGTTTTTGTTTGACGGGCTTGGCATCTGGTTCTAATGGCAAGTGATGAAGGACTAATTTTGGATCAAGGCCGGGCATATCTGCATAAGACCATTCAAAACTGATCTTCTTCTCAAGAAAGAAATTGACAAAATCTATCTTTTCTTGTTTTGATAGAGAAGCAGTGAAATGAATGACCTTAGGGTTGTCAGGTGTACCCAAATTTATCTCTTCGATCATTTCCACAAGCAATGTTGATTTATCCTAACTTGACGAGGGTATGTCCAATCTTCCACCTTTGGGTGCCTTAGAGAGGTTTTCACCCATAGGTACATCTTTTATTTTTACTTTTCCATGATCAAAGAGTGCCTTACAGTTTTCACTCAAAGACCCATTCTTTTGATTTTTTACTTTTTCTTTTTCTTTTTCATTTTTATGACTAGAAGATGGAGTTGACTCCCCAAAATATGTTGTGGAATCTAAATCAATAGCAAACCCTACCTTATGATCACCTTGTGGTATGCCTTCTCATAGTCTAAGGAATTCTGCAATTGCTTCCTCATTTTGAAAACAATCCAATTTGAGTGGTTCTTGTTGGTCATGTTGGATAAGCTGTGGATAGAGAAGGGGCATGTCATCATCAGTTTCAGGGAGAGTTAGGGCCAAGATGGTAAGGATAAAAATGTCTGTGGTATCATTGTCTGAACTGCTCATATCTGATTTGGAGCTTGGGTCCCAGAATGACTCTATCCAAGCATTAGGACACATTTTGGGAGGGGGAGTTATTTCATGTTTGTCTTCCATGGGCAAATCATTAGGGTCAAGGAAAACATTTTCAAGGGCATAGGAGCTAGAAGAAAGGGAACTCCACTCCCATTCATTGGAATTAGTTTCAGGTTGGATATCCTCAGGGGTTGTTTCATCATCAAAGTCACACCCCTTTCCACATGTGGTCACTTTGGTAGATGAGGTTCCAATTTGCAATGGTACAAAACCTTACCCTAAAGTTGGATGTTGCATCTTAGGTATAATAGGTTCTAGTCTTCCTTTCTTGTCAGGGCCCAAACCACTGCAGCCATCATATCCCTTTTTCTGCATTATAGTAAACCCTTTTCCATACCGCTCCACTGGAAAGTTGATAGGTGGTGTATCAGTTTGATCCTTATAAAGCCAATCTGTTACATCATCATCCAAAGTTTCCTTGTTAAGTTCACCCCATTTTGTAAATGTAGTGGGGGGCTGATATTGAATGACTGTCTTAGGTTCCTTTTGCAACAAATGTGGTTTGCCATATGATTTTGGAGATATTGGTAAATTCCCAATGAGGAATGTTTGAGCCATTGAATACTCTCCGCATCCTTGGTCCTGTATCTTCAATTTTCCTTTGATAGCATCTAACAACCTATTAGGATCCACATAATTATGTGAGTGGGCCTCTCTATTGACTAGGACTTGTTGCTACGGCGAATCCTTTAGATTAGCACAAAATTGAAATGGATTATGATCTCCTGGAAATGTTATCTCAGTCCCATTGTAAGGATATTTTAAACACTGATGATAAGTAGATGGAATTGCTTTCATTGTGTGGATCCACAAACAGCCAAGAATCATATTGTAAGGGAGATCGAGGTCTAGGACCTATAGGAAAGTGTTTTCTATCACTAGACCTACTCTGATAGGCAATGAAATTACCCCTTTAGATGAGTGCTCAGCATCATCATATGCTTTGATTGTTATTCTTCTGGAAGAATCAATGTCATTTTCTGTATAACCAAGAACAATGACTACTCTCAAGGTATAGATCTTAAGACCTGCTTCACCATCTATCAAGACTCGTCGGATCTTGCAATTATTGACAAAGACTTCAAGATGTAAAGGATCATTATGAGGGAGCTTATTAGGGGAAATATCATTATCAAAAAAGGCAACGTATTGGGAAACAACGAGATGTCTAATTCAGGCTTGAAATTGATCAACATCAATGTCTGTCAGGATGGTGGACTTAGGTAAATCTTTATCTAGGACTGCACGATGCATAGGGGACATTTTCAACAACTCAAGAATTGATATTTGTGTAGGTGTCTTTCCCAAATGATCTAGGAGATTCTACTGACTCGTAGGAGTTGATTTGGGAGGAATTGTAGGAGCTCCTTTCAAGACTATTTTGGATTGATGAGTGGTGACTGCGCAAGAAGGACCTTGTCCCTTTATTCTTTTGGTGGAAACATACTCATTTGACGCTTGAAAACAATTGATGAAATTTTTATAACTAGTATTTGCATAACTAAGATTCATTGTTTGGGTAGAGTTTGAAGAAGATGCTTTGCCCTTGTCATGATCAAGAAAAGGAGTTTTGAAAATTGTATGATCAGTGTTAGAGGTCGCATTGGGTGGGTCTACCTCAATTACTCCTTAATCTAACAAGTCTTGAATCATATGTTTCAATTGAAAATATGATGTGGTTTTATGTCCTTTTGACTGATGGTATTCACAATATGCATTATCATTCCACCAATGCGGCTTTACCAATGGTTCTTCCTTGACATTTGGTAACTTGATAAAATTTTCTTGTATCAATTGTTTCATTACTGATTCAATAGGCTCTCCCAATGGTGTAAACTATCGAGGAGGCCCATCCCTTGATCTGAAAGGTTTTCATTGCTAGTTTTGTTGTTGACCTTGTTGTTGATTATATTGTTGGTATTGTGGTTGTTGAATAACATTGCTTTCTTGTGTCTAATTTTGTTGCATAGCCGACATATTAGGAGCACTCAATATATTTATCATGAACTTGGGTTGATTTGCATTCACTTCTCTTGCATTGACAACTCCATCATTAGTGACATTCTTGGTTTTGTACCAAAATCTATTTTTGTCCCCTGAATTGTTTGTGTTGTCACTATCTTTGTTGAGTTTAATGAGTCCCTTAGCTACAAGAGCATTTTCAATGTTCATCCCTTTCTTAGTGAGCTTCTCAATGGTACTAGGACTTTTCAATTTGAGCTCATACATCATTTTTGGGACCAAATTTTGAATAAATAAGTTCACTTGTTGTTCTTTAGGTATATCTAGGGAAGAACGACTATACAAGCTTCGCCATCTTTGTAAGAAAGTCACTAATGGTTCACCTTTCTTTTGCTTTGTGTTGCATAAATCTGACATGGTCACTTCATTGTCAATGTTGAATGTGAAGTGGGATATAAACTTTTGAGCCAATTCTGGCCATGTCTTTATGTTCCCTGGCAAATGCGAATACCAATCCATGGCTTGTCCTGTGGGACTTCATGCGAATAAGTGCATCAAATATGTTTCCTCATATCTCACTTCAATACATGCTGGGAAAAATGCTCGAATATGGTCTTTTGGATTGCCTTTCCCTTTATATTTCTCAAAACTAGGTGCCTCAAAATGCTTAGGAAAGGGAGGCATGTACAAGATCTTGTGAAATGGATTAGGACATAAATCTTGATATGTGTATAATTTCTTTGTCCCTTTGGTTTGCAATGCATTGATTTGTCATTGCAAGTTCTCAAGCTATTGTGGAATTGTGTCAGATAGCAAAGATTTTGGAAGTTCATCATTCATTCTTGGGTGTACTCTTTGTCGATACATCATGCTCTCCATTGGCTGTTGATGCTCTAAAATTATTGTCTTTGGTGTCTCTGGCATATAAAGTTCTTGATACAAATCTTGTTGTTGTGGTTGTCCCATGCCTTGACATTGACCCCTTTCTTGTGCTTCTTGTGATGGGATCATCATTTGTAGCCTTGGTTGATATTGCAATTGAGGGTGTTGTTGATATTGCATGGACATCAGTTGTGGTTGTGATGTATGATAACTTGTTATTCTTGGCACATATTGAGGCACATGTTGTTGTTGATCTTGATGAATCAGAATTTGCTGACTTTGTGCCAATTGTTGTTGTCCTAATGTGATCCCATCATTTGCAAAAAACTTTGTTTGGGAGGTTTCTATTGTTTCTCCTTTAGATGGGGTATGGCACTTGCATTGACTTGTTGTCTTGTTTGTCCAATCCATTATGGTGATTGCAAGTTTGAATTGACTTGTAATGGTGCAGAAGACACTACAACTTGTTGTTGAATGTGATATTGTTGTTGTTGTGCATTGTTTGTTTGCACATTTGATTGTGCCTTTTGTGCATTCCTCAATTGTTGCAAAACTTGTTGTTGGTGCACACCACTATTTGTGGCTCTTTGTGTTGCCACTATCGAAGGATCTGTCACAATATTTTGCATAATAGGTACTTGAGTATTTGGCAACCATATTGAACTTGATGGGACATATGAACTTTGTTGCATTGTAGAATTGTGTTGAACATTCGTAAGATCAGGCATTCCAGTCGTAAAGATTTCTTGCATCTTAGGTTTGGATCCACTTTTAGGTATTCAAGGAATCACTTCTTGTTGAGGGACACCTATCAACATTTGTGTGGCCATCATTTGATCTTGTGTTAAAGGTGTTGCATTAAACAATGGATTATTTATTGTTTCAAATGTTGACTTTTGTGGAATAGTCACTGTCAATGTTTTTGAAGCACGCTTACTCAACAATATGTGTTGAGGTTCTTGTTGCACATTTTCTTCATTTGGATGTGGAGAGAAACTTAACAGATCACCACCTTGTTGTTTTTGCATATTAGTTTGCTCATTTGAAGAGGTCACATTACTCATCATATCAAGATATTTTTGTGGAAACATCTTAAAGACCTTGTTCAAGAATTTATCCATCCTTTTTGTCACCTTTGGATCTTTAAAGAGCATATCAACGTCATCAGAAGCATCAGAATTTGATGAAGAATCTAGTAAAACATTTGGATTTATTTCTTGTTGAATTCCTTGATCTGAACCAAATCCTTGTGAAAGAGTTTGTTCCTCATGTAATGTTTGAGTTTGAATTTCATGTTGTAGGTTCAATTGATTCCAGTCAAAAGGTGCATTTTCCTTTGGTGTTGGTGGAACACTCCCATATCCTAGTTTCATGGGTACAAACACTGGCTCATATAATGGAGGTGGTCCAAGTTTAACCATTCCATATTGTGGTAATGATGTGTTTGATGAACCTTCAATTTGTAATGTTTGACTAGGTTGAAAATGTGAGTTTGATACGTTGTCAATGGGTTGATATGTTGGTTTGCCCATCTTCTTAGATTTTGACCTTGTTTCAAGAGGCATGTCACTATGCAAATGCAATATTTTTGGGATTTTTTAATTTTATTTTAAAACGATGATGTATGATATGCAACTAAATGCAACCCAAATAGATGAAAATACAATCTATGGCAAGAATGCAACCTATGTTTTTGTTATTTTTCAAGATTTGGATAAACTTTTTGGAATGAAAACCTAAAGACTCAACCTTGGGAAGTTGAAATGAAGCCAAGACCTTAAAGGACAAAGGACCAAATGACAATAGAACAAATTGACAATGTCTCGCCTATATGATTGGATACTAAGCTAGGTTTGACAAAAATGATATTAATGAAAAGACAAATTTTAGACAAGGTCAAGACTCCCTAACAACAACTTAGGGTATCATCCAAAGTTTTGATTTTTCAAGTTTGAAAAACCAAATTTTTGAGACTAAATGCAAGAAGGAAATGATTATGACAATGACTTAGGATATGGCATGAAAATGATCTAAGGATATGATATGACTAGATGAAGCCAAGACAAGATGACAATACAATGATAAGGATATGCGAAGACCAATGACTTGGAATATGCAAAATGCAACCTAGGCAAGACCTAATTTTAGCATGACAAGGATAATGCACGAATGTCACCTAAATGGAAATCTAGCTTGGATATGACAATGAAATGCAAACTTAGGGAAATGATTTTGAACCTCAGTGCAAAATGAGGATGCTTGCAATGAAATGGACTAAAATGAAGGGAGATGACAATATGCCCTAGGACCTAAGTTGGACTATGCAAAACCTAGCCTAAAGTGACATGAATTTTGAAACAAGGATATTCAATGTTTTGACAAGCCATGTTCAAATGTTGGATGAATACTTGGACAAATTTGGACTTTTGTTTGGATTTTGTTTTGAATTGAAGGTTGTTGATTTTGAAAACCTGAGTTGATTATGAGCACTTTTGAAAGTTTGTTTTTGATTTAACCTTTGACAATCACGAAAGACAAAATGTTTGTTTGACTTTGACTCAAGACAATCAAGCACATTCACAACAAATCCTATGGCTGGCAAGGGCAATATTTCTTGAATCCTCTAACCATAAAATACAACACTCAGCTGGATAGCTAGATGTTTGGTAGCACTAGCTCCCCCTTATAGTGCACTCACTTCTCAGACATACCAAGCTTCGAGTTCAAGGGGCATCACTTCCCAAGAACTTGCTACCTCTAACTGAGGAGTACATGAGAGGTGTCTTTGATATTCATGTATCACAATGCCTGAGCCAACAAATAGAAGGATTTTGGCATCTAAAAACAAGAGATTCTAATAAGGGCATCCGTTCAGGTGGGTATTGATCTGGCGAATAAATCATTGCAATATCATTCTAGCACCCGTTGTCTACAACTTTCGTTGCATCCACAGTTATTTAGAGTGGTTCGGAAGAGCTTGGCTTTAGCCCGTCACCACTTTGGGTCGTTCCCTCTCACTAATGCCTATGTGAAGTGTCAGGCAAATCGGGAGGTAGGCCCAGTTCTAAGGGTTAAAACATGCAATCAAATTAAAAATAGACAAAGCATGCATGGTGTTCATTAACCTTTGAGAAATGAAATGTGCAACTACTTTAAAAATTGCAAGCAAGATGTTTTAATGAGAGCCTTTGACCGCGTCTTGCATAAGATTCATTAGTAGATATATTTTTAGTCTTCGTCACACATAACACCAAGATGCTGCATAGAGAATTAGTACCAAAGAAAAACCAGAATGCAAGAAACAGAATGGAAACAAACAAATTTGCAAGTAAAAACAACTGATTTCACCTCTAGTTCTAGCCTTGCATAGGCACAGAATGCCTCAACACAGGCACAGAACCAATCAACACAGGTGCAAAATTATTAACACAGGCATAGAAAACTTCAACATAGGTGCAAAATTATTAACACAGGCACATAAAACTTCAACACCAGCACAGAAGTGTCCAGAGAGCTCCGAGTCGCCCTGTTTCTTGATTTTTTCACCTGCAAATAGCTCAAAAGCACTCAAAACATGGTTAAGGGGTTAGTTCACATTGGGTTCACCAGAAAATGTAGATCAGGAAATTGAAAATCATCAAAACAATAGCAATTAGGACAACCACAAAACCTAAAGCTACTATGAAAGCAATCCTAAATCCAATCAATGAAGACATAAAGACAAGATATTCAAATCAAATGAAATCGAAGCAAACCAACACAGATATCTCCTTCATGTGGCTCCATTCTTCTTCTTTCACCTTCAAATTTGATGTGGATCTCACCTACAAGTGAAAAATGCAAGTGGAAAACAAGTTGTTGAGAGATGAAATTCACAGCATAAGGTTACTCGAAAATGTGATTGATTCCCCTTTTCATTGAAGAAAATCATCCAATTTATAGACAAATTGGAGAGAGGACAAGATTAGAATGAAGAGATTTGAAAGGAAATTCAAATCAAGAATGGCAAAATTATGACAAATGTGTGACATTTTCTATGCAAGGTGTATGACAAATTATGCACAAATTATGACAAGATTGAAATGCCATTCCCATGACAAAAGGGAAGAGAGAAAATAACCTCCATGATTGAAACAAATGGAAGCATAAACATAGGAGAAAATGAGGGAATTAAATTAGGGGAATATTAGAAAAATTAAAGAAAATAAGAGAAATAGAAATTAGGAATTAGGAGAACTTAACAAATTAGAAAATTGAGGAAAAAGATGAAATAGAAATTAGGTGAATTAATTAATAGGTTTTCATCCATTAATTAATTCATGAAAGAGACCTAGGACTAAATAAATAGATTTATTTAACCCACAAAGAAGAAGAAAAGGATTTAATGAACAAATCATAAAACCCTAGAAATAAGAGGACAAGGAATTAGGTCAAGACAACAAGAAATTAATGTAGGTTTGATCATGATTCTAATTGACAAAGGACCAATGTTCATAAATGATTGAGATTGGTTGACAAAAATAAATGACAAATTGACCAAGATTGACAAGGAGATCAAATTGATAGGCACCAATTGATGAGGAACAATGACTAATCGATCCAAATTGACATGATTGAAAAGGACAAGGATCGATGATGAATCGATCACAAAATGACAAGATTGACAAGGACAAGGATTGATGACGAATCGATCGCAAAATGATGAGATTGACAAGTTGATAATCGCACATGATTAATAACAAGCTAAAGATGATTGAAAGATTGACAAGAGGACAAAACCCTAATTCTATCATCTATTAGGATTGACGATGTCCAAAATGATGATAAATGAGCATGCACCATGATGTGACAGGATAAGATAGACCAAATCATGATTGAAGATTGCTATCGACAAGACCTAATTTGAAAGCGATAAAAATGAGGAATGCAGAAGAAGAACTCGGTGCTCACAAATGATAAAGACCAAGTGCGTAACATAGAAGAAATGTTAATGCGATGCAAGAACCCTAAAATAAGACAATGCCCAAATGTTAACGTATGACTCCACAAGCATTGACCATTTTGCCATTCTCTCTCTCTCTCTCTCATGGTTATTTTCATGATTTGATTATTGGCTTTGATACCATTAGCCCTATAGCCATGGTTCTAGAGAAAAAGAGGACTATGATTCACCATTACATTTTCTTTCCCCTCAGACTAAGTCATCTATCCTAGAGCATTGTGGGAAACGAATTGATTTCTTTTAGAATGGTTGTGTGGGGGATTCAACTACCTAAATCATTGAATTTTTTGGTCTCTTTTCTCCCCCAATCCTAGACTATATTCTTCCAAGTTTTTCTTTATTGTTGACAATGTATATTTACAAAGAGGTTGGTGTACCTTGTTTTGGTCTTGGAATAGTTTAAATGTCTCCTACCACCAAATTTTAAATGACTAAGTCTATCTCAATTGATTTTCCTATAAGTCTATCCTAACCCTAGTTGTTACTATATTTCTTCTCCTTTTGAGTTGGATTCTACTCTTCCTTGTGTTATTGGGGTTGTGTCTTTTCATCAATATATTAGATACAAGTGGCTGATAGGCCTTATTCTACTTAAGGACTTTATCTGAGGACTATTTTGGCTCAATCTTTTGGTTCTTTTTTTGATAGTTTATCTGAGTCCTGATAGGAAGTTGTGTTTCTAGTTATAATCATATTCTTCTTATTTTATGATTTCTTTCATCTACCTATCTTCTTCTCTACAAGACTTAGATTAATATTTAGTTTTAAATCTCTTGGTATAGGTTTGGTTACCTCTAATAGGTTTTTTTTACCACTTTTTATTGGGCATTCTTCTTTGGCCTATCATTTAGATTTATTTTTTATAGCTCGAGGTATTCTCTAGGGTAAAAGGTTTTTGGGTCCATTTTAAAACCCAATTATCCAGTCTAACATTCTAAAAGAGAAGTCTTAAGTTTATGATCAAGACCCTTCCTTTCCACTAGTTCTTTTCTCTAGTGAAAAGTGTTTTATCTTCTTGTGGTGTCGATTTGTCTCACACCTTGTGACATTCATTGTATTTATTTCTATGTTGTTTCACTCCTAGCAGTTTTTAGTTTTTCCTTTATATCTTGTAATCTGTTTGGGTCCTTCCTACTTTATCTAATAAAAAAGTATACATTATTTAGAATACATTCAATAATAAAAAAATTAAAAAATGTAGTTCATCTATAGAAGCAAGCTAGAATTACAAATAATAATTTTTAAATTAGTCATGAATATTAACTAAATTTAATATATTAAAATTATATGAAAAAATAATGACTAAAATATAATATACAAGTTGTCAAAAATTATTTTTGTAGATCTTGGACTTTATGGCCCACTGACATGGTTTTCATGGAATCTATGGATAGATTATGTGTTACCTTTGTTGACATTTATACCTATTAAACTAAATGACCATGTGAAGTTGAACTTGTTATAACATAAATAAATTGAAAAAAATATGATATCTTTTTATAGACTAACAATGATTATGAACTCTTTTGGAAAATTTTCTAAATTGAGAGGGTCATGATCTCCTTATTTATTCCCCTAGTTCCCCTAGTTGGATAGATTTAATAACTTTGAAATAGATATTTAGGAAAACATAAATGCATTGCTAGATCTATAAATATATTTGAGCACTACTATAATAATTTAATAATAATATGATATTCTAAGAATCCTAAAAAACAAATGTTGTTTAATAACTTGTGTTTTCCTTGAACTTTACCAAATGAATGAATAAATAATTTAATATATAATATAATATCACACAAATCAACACATACATGTTCTTGGAAAACTCAAAGTGACTAAGAAAACATCTCGTAATTTGCAAATTTTAATTTTGCATTTTTAAATTTTGATGTTCATATTTGTGAATTCATAAACAACCATGTAGAAATATATACCCATGAATGTCATGATATAGTAAAATGAAAAGGAGATCTAGGGATCATGATCAAATATATAGGGATATGAGAAAATAAAAGTGGGATACAGTATTGTCATGACCTGCATTCATGCAAGAAAATGCCACTTTTAAAACTTAGTTGCTCCATTCAATAAAATGTAATTAAGTTAAATATGTAATTTTTACTATTATTTTTTTTTCAACTTTGATGTACAATAAAAATTGTAGAAAATGCATATCAATGTAAAAGGGAATGTATTTATTTTATTTTTATATTTATATTTTCTATTAACTTTAACCATATGTAATCTAGTAGGTGGATGCATATCAAAGTAGAACAAGTAGTCAAGATAATATTGAATTGAAAAAAATTTATAAAGCTAATGCCTACATAGTTTTATGTGAAATAATAATACTTGTATACAGTGAAAATTGATAACAACAACATTGAAAGACTAAATGAATTCAACCACAAAACCCTAGCCTAACAACAACAAACATCCACCATAACATATGAAGATTACCTAAGACAATGCAAATTAAATGAAATCACAAAGATTATACCATCACATGTCCAATAGGGTTTGGATCTCCATTCTTCCTATCTCCATTGATCTTGCTTGATATATTTGCTCTCATATTTTATGTGCGCAATAGCTCAACAAAGAACAGAAATGTGGTTGCAAGTAGGATTGCATATGAAAGTGCAAAAGGCGTAGTGTAGTTGAGTACGTAATTGAGTTAGGGTTTGATAATGAAGGAAGCATCTCTTTATATAGAAGACACTATAAGAAATGGAGGGATAAGATTGAGAGGTGTAAAAGATAAATGGTCGGCTATGATTAGAGGGTAGGTAGAGAAAATAATAAAATAATGAGAGGGTAGGTAGTGTATGAATTAAGAGATGAATGACATGTGTCATGGGTAGAAAAGGTTAATGAATTAATTAAATAAATAAAGATTTATTTAATTAATAGAAGAAGTGGGATCAATTAAATAAATAAAAGTATTTATTTAATTTAGGAAAAGGATAATTTAAATAAATAAATGTATTTATTTAAATGAGAAATAAGGCTGGAAGAGGATAAATGAATTAATTAAATAAATAAAGATTTGTTTAATTAATAGAAGAATTAGGCTAAAATAATTAAATAAATAAAATATTTATTTAATTAGATTGGACAATTTTAAGTGTCTACATTTTGCCCCTCTTTGAGACAATGCATCTTGTCGCATTGTTTCAAAGAAGATAAGATGAACTGATACAAAGTTGCCCCAAGATGGGAATGATATGTCCCCTCGAGAGATTGGATGAAAATGTTTGAAAAGATCATAGACAATCTCTCGATAAGAAAGAAAGGCTAGAATGGACTGACAAGATAGAATAGAGTGACAGAGTCACATGATAAAGAAGACTGACTTAGGAAATGAGGGCTAGGGCTAGGGCTAGGGCGGGCTATAAAATAGACCATGAGGGAACACATCCTCATTGTCATCCACACATCCAAGAAATCAGAGTGTAGAGAGAGAATAGAGCAGCAATAGTCAGCAGCGATGGCATTGGTGCATAGATTCGATCGCGTTCACTGATTTCAGAGGCCAGCAGATGCAAGAGAGCCAGTGAGTACCACAAAACCTCCTTGTACTTTGTCACAATAAATGTTGTCATTAATGAATGCTAGGTGGTGCAATAAATGCGCTTTAGGATAATGTCAAAAAAATGTCAAAAATGTGTAGGCGCATCTATGTTGGTGCTAGGTGCATCTAGGTTGGCTAGGCGTGTCTACATTTGTGCCAGGCACGTCTATGGTAGGAAAAGCATTTGTGCCAGATGCGAGTGCGTCTGTGTTGTGCAGGCACGTTTGTGAAATGTGGGCACATCTATGTAAAATAGGTGCATCTGTGTAGAGTAGAGGCACGTCTATGTATTTCAAGGGCGTCTGTGCAGTGCAGGCGCACTTGTGAGTCTTTAAGCCCATTTATGTCTTCAAGGTCGAATCGGCAGTTCTGTGATGAACATACGCTGTCAATTGGATAAGTTATTGAGAGGATACACTCAAGTAGGTCCTCTAGGGAAGACTAGGATAGCAGATAGGGCTAGGATTGACAATTCTATGATAGAACATATAGTGCCAATTATGAAACTACTCAAGAGGATACACTCAAGCAGAGGCCCTAGGATAGGATAGATCAAAGAACTTTATGATGAACAAGGAGTACCAAGACATAGTACTTTGTGATGAACAAGGAGTACCAATAGGAGCAGCACTTTGTGATGAACAGGGAGTGCAAAACACATAGTACTTTGTGATGAACAGGGAGGACCACTAGGATAGAAGCAACACTTTGTGATGAACAGTGAGTGTCGCTAGGATAAATAGCAACACTTTGTGATGAACATTGAGTGTCACTGGGATAGATAGAAACACTTTGTGATGAACAGTGAGTGTCACTAGGATAGATAGCAACACTTTGTGATGAATAGTGAGTGTCACTTGGACTGACATGATTGATTTTCTTGACTGCAGGAGTATTTGCCTATGCTGGAGTCAAGGGAGAGATTCCCATCGACTCAGAGGTTACTACCATAGCTGACATTTGAGGACACAGCTGCCATTGAGGTTATGGGTCTAAGATATATTTTGTATGTGCTTGAGTTTCCGGCAAACATGGGGTTGCTGACTGCACTAGCTGAGAGGTGGCATTTGGAGACATGCACTTTTTTTTTTGCCTATGGGTGAGATGATAGTCACCTTAGAGGATGTGTACAGGATACTACGGATACTGATCAATGGGGAGTTGATTCCTTATGATCGAGATAGAGATAAGGAGGCATTGGGATGAGTGTTCTGAGATCTAGGACTAGAGATGAGGGTTGGACATGTGGCATGGGACACAATGATAGCGATAGGACTAGCACTACCAGTAGTGTTAGAAGGAGTGATCAATGGGTTCATATGTATGAGGGTTGGTTGTGGGCTGGGGGAGCACCTTGGAGACATTGGTTACACAGCATACCAGATATGCCTGGGGACCGTGCATGCTGGCACACTTGTACTATGAGCTTCATCAGTTTGTTTATCATGGATCCGTAGGATTGGGCTGCGGAGTTACATTGTTGCAGGTTTGGGCATATGAGCATTTGCTAGTCACATGATCAATACATTTCAAAGGTTGGGGTCATGGATGCAGTTTTGTGCATTTATATGATATGATTACCTCACAGCCACATATTGGTAGGTTGGAGCACTAGCGTTGAGTGATCGATGAGATTGACATTGTGATATGGAGGCTATACTGCGAGTGCGAGTAGTGGGAGGATGATGTAGTGGATCTGTCATACACATTTAGGAGCAGATATCTGATTGGGTGGATGCCCTATGTATTGGAGAGGTAGTTAGTGGATAGGGTATGCAGGCAGTTTGGCAGGATCCAGCGGATGCCATGGGGTTCTGGTATGTATGCGTGGACAGTGCGATACCATGCACACTTTGGGCCTTTGTTATCATATGATCAGGTAGTGATGTAGCTGGTAGAGATGGTTCCCATGCCATGGGATATGTGGCCTGAGATTGAGAATGTAGGGATGGATGCAGAGTATACTACATATTGGGCAGAGCATCCATTTCCATGCTTGACAGATCCAGGTGAGCAGATATATGGAGATGGTGGAAGGGATGAGGATGATGATGGAGATGGTGGAGGTAGAGGCTAATGGAGGAGGCAGGGTGCAGTTGGAGAGAGGAGAGTGGCTCCACGGAGAGAGGGTGGGGAGGAGAGACAGGCTCAAGTGGTGAGGGGTAGAGGTGGATTGCCATTACAGATGCCAGTAGCACAGGGTCCTAGATAGGTTTAGGGACAGAGACAAAGGTAGGTATAGGTTCAGGAAGTGGCACAAGTATAGGCACAACCACCAGTATAGGGGGAGCCACAGGTATAGGGGTCGAGGAGGAGGAGGATGAGCTATTTGAGTTGAGGGAGATCTACCAGGGAAAGGCGGATGAGATCTAGGATCTAGAGAGGGAGATAGCCAGGCTTAGGAGATAGCTAAGGGATACTGAGTGAGAGTAGGATCAGGCCATTCAACATTATACGGAGGCTGAGATAGCACTGAGGGCTAGGAGGCAGGTGACAGAGGACACAGGGGCTGGATACTCCTATGTTCTACAGGCAGGGGAGAAGATAGGTTATTGGTGAGACCTATACTGTGGGGTAGTTCCACCAGAGTAGCGGGCAAGGAGCTTCCATAGACCATCATGGACATCAATGGCTACTGGAGGGAGTCAGAGGAGATAGGCATCCAACAGTGGGGTTATGGGTCCTCCACCACCACCAAATAGAGGGGACAAGAGAGATGATCCTGAGGTGGGTCCTTCTAGGGCTCAGACTCCATCGAGTCCAGGTAGCTTCGAGGGAGGGAGTTCATCATAGCTATAGAGGGCTCCCTATGTATCAGTTTTGTATCATTTTGTATTATGATGTAGACACCTTTGGGTGATTGTAGCCATATGATTTTGACATCATTGTATCATGACACTTTTGATTATATATATATGAGATGTTTCATCTTTACGGCAGCTATATGCATGTGTACCTATGTGATGAGATGTTTTATGATGTATGTTTCTATGTGATGATTATGTTATGGATGTAAATATGTACATGATGCAATGCAATATTTTTTATCTTTTATGTTTTTAATATGTATGAACTTTTAACATGTGGTAATGCAGGTGCAACTACATGAAATGCAAATGTTTTTGGTGTGTCATTATACTCATTAATGCGATAGTAGGCTACATAGATTCAGGAAGGATGATGAAAGTCAATCAAGAATGGGGGATGGAAGACAGAAGATATGAAAGTGAAAGATCTTCTTGTGCATTATCATCATTGAGCTTTATTATGGCAAAATAGGTTATGACAATCGAGGCATATGTTCAACCTAGAAAGTTATTGTACCTATTTGCATGGAGATAAGAAAGTCACAAACAAGGAATACCCCAATTCATACTAGACTCTCAATGTCCTCATATCCTTGGACAAGTTAAAGCATTACTAAGAGACAATCCACAGACAAAAAAAGAAAAATAGGTGACGATACCCCATCCTTTCCTTTCTAGTCAAAGACATCCTGGAGATATAATCTCTACTCAGAGACATCCCAGAAAAGCTAAAAGACATGTCACCAAAAGATAAAATCAAAAGAAAACCAAGACTTGACACCAACATCCACTGTAATCCTCAGGTTTAGTGTCTCTTGTCACTTGTATAAGTCTTATTTGATTGTGGTCACAAGTTTACTTTCACAAAAAGGATAGATAACACTGAACCATATGTTGTCTGAGTCTATTGAAAGATTTGATTTTTTTTAAGTCCATTGTTGTTGTTGTGTCTAATCTAAAACTAACTGAATCCATGAAACTAATACTTTATTGCAGAGAAGATGGAACTTTATTGTGGATTGGCAATGCAAATGTTGCTTTATTGTGGATTGTGAATGGATAGACTAAAGCAAAGTAGAAGAAACTATACTCCTCAAAACATGTGAAGCTCTCAGTTCCACACCCATTACTAGACATAGGATTTGCCTTAGCCGCAGATAGGAGCTGATTTATTATGGATTGAAATGAGTGAAAAAGAATGTTTATTATGAATAGCTAACCAATCTTGGGTAGATCAATAACAAGCCATGATGGGAATGGGTAAGTTTATTATGAATGGATAGGATGTGAGTGTGTGCAAAGTTAAAGGATGAAATGGAATCTTGAAGGAGGGAGGAGCAATATCTCTATGCATGGTGCTGGTGACCCCATTTTTCACCATGGTACTTGCCCAGGGTGCCACCGAAGTGGTTTTCACCATTGGATGAAATGTTTTTCTATTTTGACTTTTTTTTGTGTCATAAGATGCCTATTTGCCAGGCTTTCACCAAGTAACGATTTTTTATGTTTTATGATATTTTTGTATTTTATTTTATTTTATTTTATTTTTTTTTGGAATGGGGATACTCAGAAGAGCTATGTGTAAAACCTGTGAAGGTGCATGCTATTGATAAGATCCTCCAAAGGTTCACCCTATGGAGTTGAGAGTTGATATGCACCAGATCCATATACTGCTGTGGTGATGTAAGGACCAAGTCAATTTGGTTCAAACTTTCCCTTCTTTTCTCTGTCTTGCTGATTCTTAGGATTTTGTTTGAGAACTAAGCCACCCACCTCAAATGTGTGAGGCTTCACTTTATGATTGTAACTGCATTGTTCCTTGACTGAATGATGTGTAGCTTGAGTGACTGTCTTCCTTGATAAAGGAATTGAGATAGAATTACTAGCGTGTGGACTACACAGGCCCGTATGCGTGTCACCTAAAGAAGTTTGGGCATCCCTAGCAACAAAGTCCTTTGAGGAAGCTCCATTAAAGGTCCATGATGTATCACTAGAAGGGAAAGGATGTGTGGAATAAGTGGATGAGTGATGAAGGCTTATGATTGTGAAAAGAAGTGAAAGTAGGATAGCATGATGGAGACTTAGGGTCAACAAGTATTCTTTTTGACTTGAAATTTTAGAAATGTTGCCCCCAATTATTTTGATATTATGGGAGTTCATCTCTTGCTCTTTTTTGTTCATAGGATTTTTATCCTTGACTTTGATTTTTGCAGAGTCCAATAGATTTTGATTTTGATTTGGACTAAAGGACTTTTCTCTATTATTGACTTCTCGATTTTTCTTTTCAAAGCTTGATTTTTGATCCTCAATGATTAAGGGCTTTTGTAATTCTTGTTGATCCAAGTCTGGAAGTGGAGTGAAAATGGAATGAGTGGATGATATGGTAAAGCTATGTGAGTTCTCAAGAGGGTTGGTGATACGCTCAATAGATTCTTCTTTGGAACCACTCTTAGGACTATTGATATCAAGAGATGCTTGCACCACTAGAGGAGATTTGCATTCGGACATAGTAGCCAAACACTAGGTGATTCACACCCAATTCCTTGATATTGAAAATTGTTTGTAGGTTGTTCATGTTGACAAAATGTGTTAGGAGATAGTGGGAGTTGATCAACATGAAAGATATACTCACCACATCCCATGTCTTTAATCTTGAACTTTTCTTTGATCTCTTCTTGTTTACATGTAGAAGCTTTCAAGGATTTTGGATCAACATATGATGAAGGAATAGATTCTTGATTGACTGGGATTGTTATTTATGATCAAGGTTGCAGATTGTTGCAATATATGAATGGATTTGGGTCAGCTTTGACAGTCACTTCAACTCCATTGTGAGGAAACTTGATACATCGATGATATGTAGATGGGACTACCCTCATCTCATGAATCGAAGGACATCCTAGTAATATATTGTATGGGAGATCTAGGTCTAGGAATTGACAAACCACATCCTTTGTAATTGGTCCAACTCTGAGAGGCAAGGTGATTGTACCTTTGGATGAATGTTCTTCATCATCATATGCTTTGATGGTAATTTTGTTTGTAGAATTCATAGCTTTTTCTGAATATCCCAATTGTTTAATAGTGCTCAATATACAAATATTTAGACCTGCTCCTCCATCTATCAGGACTCATTTCATTCGATGTTTATATATGAAGGCTTCAATGTGTAAAGGTGCATTATGTGGCTGACTTATAGAGGCATCATCAACTTCTGTGAATTTAAGGGAGTGTGGAATGGAAAGGTATCCCACCATGGATTGAAATTGGTCCACGTTCAGATCATTAGGGATAGAAGTGTCTCTCAAAGTTTTGTCAAGGATAGATTTATGTGCGGGGGATATGCGTAAGAGTTCACGGATGGAGATGAGCATGAGTGTCTTCCCTAACTGTTCTACAAGGTCATACTCATGTTTGGTTGATGAGGAAGCAGTGTTTTTATTTGGAGCACCTTGCAAAGTGAATTTACCTCGATGAGTTGTAACATTACA
Source organism: Cryptomeria japonica (assembly GCF_030272615.1). NCBI lineage: Eukaryota > Viridiplantae > Streptophyta > Pinopsida > Cupressales > Cupressaceae > Cryptomeria > Cryptomeria japonica. Next base: position 86,470,231 of record NC_081411.1, on the reverse strand, counting down.
TTCAGAGGTAGGTTCAAAAGAAGATCCGATGCATTTTAGGACAATCTTGGGTCTTTGGGTAGAATTCTCAAGCATTTTGTCCTTGATGATAATGGTAGAGACATAATTGTCCATTGAAATGTGATTGATAGTTGAATCATAGTTATAGGATGCTCTGGTGAAGTTGGTTTGGTCATCTGTGGCTTTAGATTTTCCTTTGTCATGCTTTGGGAATGGTTCCTTAAACATCTCATGTTCTTGATTGGATGAATGTCTTTCAATCTCAATGTCACCTCTATCAATAAGATCTTGTATGATGTTCTTTAGTCGATGGCAATTTCCTATCTTATGACCCTTGCTTTTGTGAAATTCGCAATACTCATTATCATTCCACCAATTTGGTTTGACCTTTGGTTCATATGAAGGAAAATTTGGAACTGTGATTACCTTGTTTGACACTAGCTTCTTGAAAACTGACTCAAGTGGTTCTCCCAATGAAGTGTACTTCCTTCATGACTTTGAATTCATTTGAGTATTCACTTGATTATTTGTAGAGCTTGATCCAAAAAAAATGATTTTAGGTCACACTCTATTGGCATCCACAACACTATCATTGACTGTGTTCTTGTTTTTATTCCAAAATATTGGCTTATCTTTTCCTTTAAATTCATCTTTGTTTTCCTTGAATATCTTAATGACTCCTTGTTCAATTAGAACCTTCTTTGTTGCTAAGCATTTTTCAATGACGTCCTTGAAGGTGGACAAACAAGCTTTCCTTAGGTCATAACCAATGTCTTTGCTGACATTCTGGGTGAACATCTCTACCGTTTATTTTGGTGGAATTTCACAAGAGCATCTACTGGCTAAATTCCTCCATCTTTGTAAAAATGATGAAAAAGATTCTCCATCCTTTTGCTTGGTGTTGCACAAAGTAGTGACTGATATGTCTGTCTCTATGTTTTATTAGAAATGTTGGATAAATGCCTTTGCTAAGTCACCCCATGACATAATTCCGGGTGGAAGTTGGGAGAACCATTCCATAGCTTGATCACCTAAGCTCTGTGGGAATAATCTCATCAAATATGTCTCTTTTGCTGCCACTTCAATGCAAGCTGTGGAAAACTATCTTACATGTGCCTTAGGATCCCCTTTTCCTCTATACTTATCAAACTTAGGTGTCACAAAGTGTGTAGGAAATGGAGGCATTGGAATGCTCTTATCAAATGGATAAGGACATATGTCTCTCATTGTGTATGTTGGCTTCGGTGTATTTATGTCCTCCATTTTCTTTTGTAAATTCTTGATTTGCTATTCCAAATTGCTCTTAGGTGGAGATCAACTTCTTGGACCATACGCCATGCCTGAACCAATGTGTGGAGGAGGAGCATGTTGCATATATGGATGATATTGATCACACACATGTTCATATGGAGGAGGTCTATAATGATGTTGTGTATATAGACCACTTGGTATAGAGTCATGTTGAGGAACAAAATATTTACTTTGTCCATGTATACCATACTCTATAGGAATGTCATGAGTTTTTTCTAGTGTGTTGCCCCCAAATTTGATGCGGGGTTTCCTTGTGTCCAAATTTTGAGCATGCCTTTGAATATTCAATTGCTTTGATGGTTGATCCTTAGCATTGGTATGTGATTGAGCATATTTTTCTGCATAAGACTTCCATAATGGTCTGTGAAGGTGAGTATCATATGCTTGACCATGTGTGTATGGGACCTCTAGTTTTTGAAACAAAGATGATGGTGATTTAGGAACAAGATGTGGTCCTCTTGGTGCAGGAGCACCTAGCTTCATTTCATCACAGGTTTGATAGCAGCTTTGATTTTTATTAGTCTTGAGTTGGAAAGTTTGTCTAAGATGTTTTTGAGTTGTTCTAAGTTGTTTGGATGAGTTTTGAACTCATTGTGTGGTCATGTTTCCTGATTTCATCTTTTTTGCTCAAAGTTGCCAGTTTGGGGTTGCCTGGCAAAATGTTGGGAAAAGTGAGTTTTCAATGTGTTTTTGTTTTGAAAAGTTTTTAGACATGCTTTGTGCTTGGTTTTTAGGTGTGAGTAGTGTTCTTAGGTGATTGGTAGTCTTTGAGATCAACCTTGCATCATCTAGGCATTAAAAGTTGTCATTTTAGACATGAAAATGTCAAATTTGAGTGCTCTTGGACATGTACCTATCTGTACAGGAGGATAACTGACTTGTAGAGGTATTTATTCTCCTACTTTAACCATTGTAAGGGTTGATTTCATGGAGATATGAAGCATTTGAAAGTTTGCACTACTTTTTACCTTGTTTTTCTCTAAGTTTTAACTCCATGTGAGCAGCAGTCCGTACACCTACTGTATTTGGCTGTACCATTCTTACATTTTCAATTTCTCTTATGCTTCCTAAAGCTTTTCACTTTGGTGGCATCAAATTTCATTAAGTTTTGAATTCTAAGCAAAATTAGTTGGTTTTGACAATTTCACTGCCTTGTCTAGGAATTTGGCAAGGATGCTTGACCAACTTGGCTTCTTGAAGTCCTAAATGTTCATGGCTTACCAAGAACTAGTTGGTCAACTTGTAAGATATGTAAATACAAGTTTTTATTTCAAAAATGCAGGTGCAAGAAGTTTTGTGGCCATGGAGCCCTAGGCAAGTGTGCTATTTGGCTAGGGTCTTTGAAGAGGTTTGATGCTTTTCTCTTCTATAGAAAATGCATTCATCAGGTGGATAGACTTGTCTTGATGTTAAAGTTGTATGTGAAATCAAAGAGGCTTTCTAAGCCATGGTAAAGATGGTTGCATTTTTCAGTTTGTGAAAATTGTGTAAAAAAATAGTGAGTCACTATTTTGGTGTTGGTTTCCACTCATTTTCTTACTCTCCACCATATATTGGTGTTTGTAAAACCTTGTATCTCCTTCTATTTGTTTGCAAACAAGAATAAGGAGTGGTCTTTGACCCTACCCATGGGTTTTGAGCTTGCCAAGATCAGTCAATGATCCTTTAGGCAAAGTTGTAATGCCTAGCTGGCTGTAACAGTCAATTATGACTGATTTTTGCATTTTAGTTGAGTTGTTTATGCAATCTTCCTCTTCCAAATAGCAGGTATGAAGGTCAAAAAATATTTAAAGACAGAGCATTGATCAAAAGCACCAGACAAACCTTTGAAAAAGATTTTTGATAGTGGTAAATGTAGGTTAAAGTGAAAATGTAGTGAAAAAGGCAAAGTGTAGTGATAACAAGTTTTGATAGTGAAAGATTCATTGGTTTGTAATTGCCTAATGCCTTTTTGTGTAGGGATAATTTGGTTCTCCTTTTTCACTAATTTTAGACATGTTAACATGTTTTGAGTGTAATTGGTACTCATGCAATTATATGTTTGTGGAAAGCAAGAAAGGGAAAAGTTGTAAATGTTGCACACTCCTTAGGAGCATCTTTTGTAAAACCTTGTTCTCTAACCTTTGAAGGTGTAAAACTACTTTATTTTTGCCTAATTAGTATGTGGCATGGTAGAACTAAGTTTTCATGATTCACATTGAAGGTTTCTAGCTTGCAAGTTGATTCTTGCCATCAAAACCCTAGCAAACCCTTCTTTTTGCACCCATTTTTGGGACAGTTATGGAGGAGGCCTAATGGATCCTAAGACTTAGAAAATCCTCAAGAAATTCCAAAAGGGTATCAGAATATAAGGTTTTTTTTGTTTGGAAGTCCATCATTGGAGCAGGATGAGCACAAAACCCCAAAAAGAGGGCTAATTCCTTGTAGCTCGTTTTAGGCCTAAAATATGGTTTTTTGTCAAATTGGGTACAAAAAGGAAGGTTGTAAAGCATAAAACCCATCAAATCAAGTTGAAACAAGTTAATATTGCATTCATTTAACACATTTGGTGAGTTAGACTCCATAAGTCAGTTTGTAGCACTTGTGAAGGATTACTACGCTCCAAACCATAGAAGACCAAAGACACCCATGGGGGTAGAACTTGACACAAACTTATAATTCATCAAGAGGAGAGCTTGTGCACTCAAATAATAGGTCAAGGATAGAGAAAATGAACTCCAATTGAGAGGGTAAGGTGTTAGACTACAAAGCCTAAAACAATGGAGTTGAAGCCCTTGAGCAACTAGGGAGTGTTTGACTTAGGGAGGTGGATCAAGGAGAGTTGCTAGGTTGCCTATAAGCTTTTTGCACTCTGATTTTGGTGACTACACCTTGAAACTAGGAAAGGACCTATCACTTAGTAAAAATACAAGCCTAATTGGGCAACCCCCTTGCCCTTCCTCCCTATCACCTCTATTGCCTCCACTATTAGGCCTCCTATGATCCATGTTGGAGTGAGTTTGTTGCAAAGGATGATTTTCCATTATTTGAGATATGTCAAAATCATGAGGCATCTTGGCTCCACTTTTTGCCATCACTTGTAGAAAGTATTGTCTATCTCTCCTCATTATCTCCTCAACCAATCAATTGAAATTCGGATTCATAATAGTGTCTTTCACTTCTACTGAATGTATGGAAAAGTTGTCCATATTGTCATTGTGTGTATCATTGTTGTTTGTAGTGTCCATGTTCTCAACATTTGAAATGTTTCTATAGGCATCCATGCCAGGTAATATAGTATGATCAGAATTAAAAAAGATATCATTGTCATATTCATAAGAACTCCTGTTTGTGGACTCTTGAGCCTCTTTGGTTTCTCTCCTAGATTTTTGGGAATGGGTTTCAACCATGAACTAGGTATGGAAGACTAAGAGTTGGATGGAATGTAAATGAATCTAAGGTGTACTTGCAATGTCCAAAGTGTAAGACCAAGTATGTATGTAGTAGAGTAGGCATGACTTCCAAAGAGATGATAGTTTCTCTTGATAAGGTAAGTTGACCTTGACTCTAAGTAAGACCAAATGAGACCCAAAGGTGATAGACCTTGATGAGGGACAACTTAGCAAAATGTTGTTGTATGTAGTGTGTTGACAAAGTATGATGAGGAAAAGCAAGTGACCTTTTTGACTCAAGTTTAGATAAATGTGAATGTAATGTAAGGTGTGAAGCAATGATGGACTTTGTGAGACCCAAATATAGATTGAATGCTAGATGAAAAACCCCAGAGAGATAACCTAGGAAGATCAATAAGTGTGAAACTAACTATTCTTGTTTGTTGAATTATGAAAGTTTTCAATCCTGAACATAGACGTGCCTGTATACTTCACAGACGCACTTAAAGGACACAGACGCTATTCTATCAGACACAGATGCGCTTAAATGACACAAATGTGGTTTTGTCAGACAAAGACGTGTTTCTGAGATGTTGTAAATGCAATGTTGCTCAAAAGATAGAGACACGTTTTTGCCTTTCATAGACGCATTTAGATGACACAGACGTGGTTCTATCAAACACAGACGCATTTCTAAAAACTTTGTGCAATTTTTCCAATCTATGAAGTTGTTTTGTTGTGACCAAATCTGAATGTTTGATTTTTTTCATGACAAGAGGACACAGTGTTGATAAGGACTCAATGTTTGCAAGTGTTTAGACTCAAAATGAATCAAAGAAAAGTGTGTTGTTTGATGTAAAATTGTTTTGCATACACTTGAAGACACAAAAGACACAATGTTTTGGTGTTTGGTCTTGAATGTTTGATTGTTCAAAATAAATCAAGCACAATTCTTATGGCTGGCCAAGACAATAGTTGTTGATCCCACATGGAGTTTCCCCTGAGGCTATGCTATTCAGAGTGGATACTTAGATGCTTGACCCCACTGGCTCCACCCTCGACACTCACTTATTGGGGTAGTCAAGCATCAGTCCCCACGAAAACTCCTCATGGTGAACTTTGTATCTCTACTAAGAACTGTATGTGTGTGGGCCGCTACCAGAGGTCCGACCTCCTGTCCCAACAACTAGAAGGATTTTGGCTTCTAAAATAAAAAGGTGCTAGTAAGGGCATCTGCTCGTGTGGCCATACATGTGGCACTTTCAGCTCTATAAATATAGAAGGCTCCCAACTGGTAGGGGTTACCATCTACAAATGATCAAATAAATTTGATCAAATAGGTTTATGGGGAGACATAGTGTCAGTATGAACTAATTAGCACATGTTATCCATAGTTTTCACCATGAATATAGTTATTTATAGTGGTTTGGAAGAAGATGGCTTTTCTTTTGCTACCACTTAGGTCGTTCTCTCCTCACTAGTAGTCCTAATGACCACATAGGGAGATAGGCCCTCTAAAGATTAAGCAAAAAGAGCCTATTTCTCAAGACACAAAAGACAATGGTTCAATTTTAGTGCACCAATTGAAGTGTTTGCTAATCTATGAAAACAAGGCACACGATAAAAGATCAAAAACTCTTGCCAAGGTCCTACAACAAAGATCTATTATTAGTTTGGATTGTTTGAAATAGTCACCCCTTCCTGCAAGCACACAAGTTAGGTAAATTTTAGATCCAAAAGACTTTGTGACATAGGTGCCTTCGACAAAACAATTTTGCTTTCAAGATAAGTTGCACCAATTTTGTTAGCTAGATCTAAAGATGTTAGCTCAAAATAAACCAAATCTGAAATCTGAATGACGCAAAAACTGAATCAAAGAAAACCCAAAATGTAACAAATTCACACAGATGCGATTATTAGAAACACAAACTCTATAAAATTTTGCAAACATGCCTAAAGCCAACACAGATGCGGTTCCAGAACATAGATGTGGCTCCTGGATGCAGAAGTGCCTAAACACTCCACAGATGTGACTAAGGAACACAGACGTGACTTTCAGGATCTGTAGAAAAGTAAAATACTGTCAAGGATGCAGACGCGATTCCAAATGTCGTAGACACGACAAAAAATCAAAAATGTGATCCGAAAGTACGTAGATGCTAAAATATCAAAATATTGTTGGAAATGTTAGATCTGTAACTTCAAAACACAAAATCTACAAAAAAAAATGTTAAATGGAAAAGGGACAAGAGTCCCACTGGGTGTGCCAAAATGTATACAATGAAAATGGATAACAACAACATTGAAAGACTAAATGAATTCAACCACAAAACCCTAGCCTAACAACAACAAAGATCCACCATAACATATGAAGATTACCTAAGACAATGCAAATCAAAAGAAATCACAAAGATTATACCATCACATGTCCAATAGGGTTTGGATCTCCGTTCTTCCTATCTCCATTGATCTTGCTTGATATATTTGCTCTCAGATTTTATGTGCACAAGAGCTCAACAAAGAACTGAAATGTGGTTGAAAGTAGGATCACATATGAAAGTGCAAAAGGCATAGTGTAGTCGAATGCGTAAGTGAGTTTGGGTTTGATAATGAAGGAAGCATCTCCTTATAAAGAAGACACTATAAGAAATGGAGGGATAAGATTGAGAGGTGTAAAAGATAAATGGTTGGCTATGATTAGAGGGTAGGTAGAGAAAATAATAAAATAATGAGAGGGTAGGTAGTGTATGAATTAAGAGATGAATGACATGTGTCATGGGTAGAAAAGGTTAATGAATTAATTAAATAAATAAAGATTTATTTAATTAATAGAAGAAGTGGGATCAATTAACTAAATAAAACTATTTATTTAATTTAGGAAAAGGATAATTTAAATTAATAAATGTATTTATTTAAATGAGAAATAAGGCTGGAAGAGGATAAATCAATTAATTAAATAAATAAAGATTTGTTTAATTAATAGAAGAATTAGGCTAAAATAATTAAATAAATAAAATATTTATCTAATTAGATTCAACAATTTTAGGTGTCTACATTTCAATTTTAAATTTTTAAATTTTGATGTTCATATTTGTGAATTCATAAACAACCATGTAGAAATATATACCCATGAATGTCATGATATAGTAAAATGAAAAGGAGATCTAGGGATCATGATCAAATATATAGGGATATGAGAAAATAAAAGTGGGATACAATATTGTCATGACCTGCATTCATGCAAGAAAATTCCACTTTTAAAACTTGGTTGCTCCATTCAATAAAATGTAATTAAGTTAAATATGTAATTTTTACCATTATTTTTTTTCCAACTTTGATGTACATTAAAAATTGTAGAAAATGCATATCAATGTAAAAGGGCATGTATTTATTTTATTTTTATTTTTATATTTTCTATTAACTTTAACCATATGTAATCTAGTAGATGGATGCATATCAAAGTATAACAAGTAGTCAAGATTATATTGAATTGAAAAAAACTTATAAAGCTAATGCTTACATAGTTTTATGTGAAATAATAATACTATATAAATGTTCATAGCTACTTGAAGCCATCACAAAAACTTGCATCATAATAATAGAACCAATATGCATTGTGTGAGGGTAATATTTTTTTTAAAAGAGACCTCAATCTCCAGTTAAAATTGGTTATGGTCATCAAGCAAATATGATCTCAATTGGTTAGAATGAGAATTTCATATTAGTACACCCATGTGTTTTAATGTATCTAATACCAAATTAATCAAGAATATGTATAATGCAAAGATGTATTCTCATTCAAAGACTTGATGAAGCTATTATTGAAATTAGATTACTTAACTTCTAAGATGGCAATTAAATATAATATTACATGGTGTAAATATAAGTGGTTAGTGCAATGTAATTGTATTTAGTTTCATGGATAAATTGAAGTACTTTCATATTTTTGTGTGGAACTATATTACTAGACATAAATAAATACATAATGGATATTCAGACTATGTGATGGTGTGATATAGATCTAATGTGTAAGTGTGATATTATGATTAGTTTCAAATAAGACTTGGTTATAGTTTTCAGAGATGATATGCAATCTAGGAGATCCTTGGAAATATATACTTTAAAATTAATACTAAAATCTCTTAAGATTTAATATAATATCTTTCAAATAAATACTTTCAAATATAAAATGAATTATTTTTAATATAGAATGTTCAAGAAAGTAGTATATTATAAACCAATCAATATGGTGCTCTCATTTAAGCCTCTTAAGGATTGAATTTATGTTGACTCTGTTTGGGTAAAAGTTCCTTATCTCCTAAGCTTACAATTTTGGTGTAAATCTACCTCTAAGGTAGTTAGAAACTCCTTGGGTAAATTCCTTCAAGTGGATATAGCTACTACTAACCTTACACATACCTCATGTACTCATGTTCTTATTGAAATTGATCTATTTAAATCTCTTCTAGGTAATGTTGTCTTGCAAGTTAATGATAGATCTTGGTACCAACTAGTGGACTATGAGGAGATCCCCTTCCATTGTAAGAACTATTTTTCTATAAAAACTTTGGCCTCAAATTTCTCACATAATAGTCATAGGTAGTATTCATCAACCTAGTGAAAGTATGTTGTTCTCTATGATCTTACCATTTTTCTTGATACTATTTCTAAAGAACATAGGATACTAAGTATGCAATTGCAAAAGATCTATTTTCAAAATAGGTTGTTACTCTTTTTTTTTCTAGCTTTGTTGGTTACCCTATTCTACTAATTTCTATGACTAGTTTTGTTATAGTTCAGGTTTTTAATAGTTGGTGATAGACTTGTAGTGGGTTTGGGCCCTTCCCCACTTAATTTAATAAAAGAAATATAGTTCAATAATTATTTATGTACAAGGAAACACATAGAAGGATCAACCTTAGTTAAATGATAAGATGCGAATATTAAAATTCAAGTTGATCTTATCATTGAACCCTCTTGCAATCAAGGAGATCCCCTTCCATCATAATAATGATTTTTCTATAAAAAAATTGGCCTCAAATTTCTCACTTAATAGTCATAGGTAGTATTCCTCAACCTAGTGAAAGAATGTTGTTCGTTACGACCTTACCATTTGTCTTGATACTATTGTGTCATGACTTTTGCGCCTGTGTAAAGTCCAGAATAGAGGTAAAAATGCAGTGTTTTACTTGAAAATTGTCTTGTTTTTGCATTCTATTTTCTGTGTTTTGGTTTTTGGTACTAATTATCTATGTAGAATCTTGGCATGCGCATGGAAAAGACAACAAATTAAACTACTAACATGTTTTATGCAGAATCAAAAGTCAAAGAATAAATATCTCAAACTTCTAACTTGGGTTTTGCAGGTTGCCTTAGAAACAACTAAACTTGGTGTTTGTTATTAATGTTTTAGGCACCTAGTGATTTCTAAATAGGTTGGAATGAATATGTTTTTTCTTTGATTGTTGAGTGTGACATTGGAGTAGGAGAGTATGCTCTCATCCTTCTTAGGGTGGTCAGAAATCCAGATCTCCGATACCATGCTTGTGTCTTTGATTGTTTGTCACCTTTAGAGGGCCTGCCTTCCCGACCACTTTGCTTTTGCAAGCAAGTGATAATCGTGAGAAGGGAATGACCCAAAGTGAGTATGGCTAGAATACCTTGGCATTCTAACTCACTATAAAAAAATACCCGATGAGCGAAAGCTTTGAAGGAAGGGTTACGTGGGAATTGCAGTTACTTGGGAAGTGATGACCCTTGAACTCTTTCTCATATCAACATCTAAGTAGGGCCTCTTGGTCTAAATTATGCTTGCACGACTACATTTGTTTGGTATCTTGATGGGCTTAATGTCTCAATCACACTTGCATGACATCAAGGAGTAATGCTTAATAGAAATCCTTACTACACACCTTGTTTTAGAGGCCAAAAACCCTTCTAGTTGCTTGAGAAGGACAAGTTCGGATACTTGGAAGAGATACTAAGTTCTCCATGGGGAGATTTCCATGGGGACTGATGCTTGGCTGCCCTGAGAAGTGAGTTCCGTGGAGGGGAGCCCATGGGGTCAAGTATCTATGCATTCTCCTTGAAACCCATAATGAGTCTACCTCTCAAGTACCTAATGTCCTTGACTACCATAAGAAATGTGGGAATGAGCATGATTTTCTTGAGTCTAAGTTGCAATATCTTGTATTCTTTGCTTGTCAAAAGTTGAATTGTATCTCATTTCAAGAACACAACAAATTGATCCAACATAAGATTAAACACAAGAGAACATTTCATCCAACAAAGTTCAAATTCAAAACATCTTCAAACATGGTTGTCAAACATTGTTCAAAATCTTGTCTTAACATTCATGTCACTTACATTTAGGTTCATCCTAGGTTGCATTTTGCAAAGTTCATTATCAAGTACCAAGGTTAGGTTTCACCTAAGTCATACTCCTTTGCATATCAATAAGGGTCATCCATTTGCGTGTGTCCTCTTGCATTAGAGTAATACCATTGTCATACATTCATATTTGCATACCCTAAGTCTCTTCATTAAGTTTATGTCATTATCATATCATATTAAGGTCATTTGCATAGTAATTGTCCCTTAGCATATAGTGTCAAAACTAGGTTTTGTCATACTTGAGTAATCCAAATCCTTGATAAAACCCTAAGTCATTGTTAGTAAGTCTAGACCTTGTCAAACCTTTTCTTTTCATGTCATTATTGTCATTTGGTCAAACCTAGCTTAGAATCCAAGCATATAGGGGAGACGTTGTCATTTGTCCTTTTGTCACTTGGTCCTTTTGTCCTTTTGAGGTCTAGACATCATTTCAATTTCCTAAGGGTCTCTTTTAGATCTGCATTCCAAAAAGTTTGTCAAAATCTTGAAAAACAACCAAAAACAATAGGTTGCATTCTTGCCATAGATTGCATCTTCATTTATTTAGTTTGCATTTAGTTGCATATCATACATTATCCTTGAAAAATTCCAAAAATATTGCATTTGCATAGTGACATGTCTATTGAAACAAGGTTCCAAGCACCAATGATGCAACAAAGTTTGACATATCAACTGACAATAATTATATCCAACCCAAAAACAAGGCAATATCGATCAAACTCTTTATGATGGAACAAGTCACCAAATACAAAAACTAGAGGAGAAACTAGCTCAAGAAGAGGAGATATTGGAACAAAGAGTGAAAAACATTGAGAAGAATAGATCACAAATGTCCAAAATGTTTCAAAAATTGCCAGGTCAAAATCCAAAGATTGAGCCAATTGATGTAAGATCTCTTCTTGAACGATCAGACATACTAGCTCTCCTCTCCCAAATAGAGATGATGAAACAATTTCAAGAAAAGAGACAACATCAATTTCAACATTATATGCCTCCACAACAAGAACAAGAAGGTGTTTACTATCAATCAGATTTTCAACCATCACAACCAATTGTCCACCATACGCAACCAATACAACCTATGGTTCAATTTCAACAATATTTCCAACCAACTATACAATGTCAACAAAAAGGTCAACCAATGGTGGAATATCAACAAGTTCAATCAACATATCAATGTCAACAATCGCAACCAAACATTCAAAAACAAAGGTTGTAGGACACACCAAGCCAAGTTTCAAACATGTTGGAACAATTGAACCAAGTCCAATATCAAAACATGACATCAAACCAAAAACAAGTTCAAATTCCAGATCCAATCATGTCAAAACCTCGAAAGAAAGGTGGCTTTATTGTAATGCTCTTAAGGAAATTACCAAGTGAGTTCTTTGAGGAAGATCAAACTAATACACTTATGTCTAGCAATGCCTCATCCCCCCACAAACAAATGGATTCTCCAGTGGCATTTATCCCTACACCTCTAGAAGTTTCACAAGAACCTTCCATGTTGTCCTCATCAAACAATACACCCAAGGATGAAATTACCCAAGGGCTATCCATAATTGATTACCAAGATAATCCAATTCATGATGCACATCCTTGTCATGTTTCAGAAATACAAGACTCAATGCCACCATGCACTTTATTGCCATTACCTGTTTGAAGTCCTTCTTCCTCATGTTCAAGCATTGATTCGTTGCCAGAATCCATCACAAATGTTCAAAGTGCATCTCCTTCATGCCAAAACATTGATTCCTTGTCAGAATCCCCCATGCATATCCAAAGTCCAACCTCATGTCAAGAGGATAATTTAGAGCATGAAGAAATGTGTCTTAAAATAGATCAAGATCAAGATCTTGAAACCTTATCATCCCATCCAATTGTTGACTAGGACCCCATGTTCCCAGATGCTCACGATGATTCCCCTATTCTTGTCCATCATATCCAAAGTCCTATTGACACTCCATTCACTGAGCAAGATCAAGACATCCCAGTTCATCCAATCCCAAACGATCCCCTTCCATTTCATGAACACAATGTCCTTTCAAATCCCATTGACATTCCACTTCCTGAGAAAGATCAAGATATCCTTTCCATCCTTTCCGATGATCCCATTGAAATTCAAGAGCAAAGCACCTTTAAAGAGGATTCCAATGATCTTCCTCCTTGTCAAGATCAAATTATTCCTTCAGATCCTCCACAACATCCACTTGTTCCTCCATCTCCTTGTCTTAATCCTCCATACACACTCCAAGATCGTATTTCTTGTGATGATCCCATTATTCCTCCCATTCCATCTCTTGAAGAGCCTGTCATTGAACCATGTCCACAACATGATCCTAATCCCCTTCATGATTCTAATGTGTCAATGCAAGATGTTCATGAACCCTCGACATGCACAATGGGTTCTTCCACTTTGGTGCAATCCAATCCACTTCAAGATCTCATTATTTCTCTCATATCATATCCACCTCATAATGGACTTGCGTCTTCTTCCCAAAGAAAAGAGTATCCTACAAGTCAAGATATTCATAAAGGCAAAGGAGTAGACCTTCATGAGAAACAATCCCTCCATATCAAAGAATATACTAATGGTCATGGCTACAAATCTCACACTCAAGGCATTGGTATCCCTTCAAAGTCAAAATCCAAATGTCCACCTTCCCCATCATCACTTCCATCCATTCTAGGTCCCTATATCCCTCCATCTCCTATGCAAAATCAGCAAAGGCACACATCCTTGAGTAAATTTCATCCATCCAAAAGAAGTCCATTTCATTCATATCCATCCATGCATTCCTTTCCCCCTCCAAGCAATTTGGATGCCAAGTATAAAAGTCATAAGTCTAGCAATCCACATGTATTCAAGGATCAACATGTCCCATCTAATCAACATGTCAAAGCAAAGAAAAATATGATCCAAAAAGAAAAGGAAAAATCCAAAAGGTCACAAAGGCCCACTGAGAAAAATAAAGCAAAGTCAAAATATATATGGGTTCCTAAATCCCTTATGCAAGCAATGCACTCCAAGGAACCACAAAAGCATGAAAAAACAAAAACCATGTGGATCCCTAAGCAGCTCCTTGAAGCACAAAATCCTAAAGAAACATCGAACTTGGCATCCAAAATTGCTATTCCTCCATCCAAACCTCTCAAATTTGTTCCTCTATCACCTTATTCATCCATTTTGGGCCCTTATGTCCCAAAATCCATAGCCTTTCCTCCATCCAAATCTCACAATCTGAAATCCATTTTTCCTCCATCAGTCCATCACCCCTCAAGGTGTGTGCCAATGTTGATCTTGCCTTCATTTCCATCCACTGAAGCCCAATTCTTCCAATACCCTATCCGTTATCCAATGCATATTTTCCATCCTTCAATCCCTTTGATCTGATCCTTTGCATAAATCCCTGCCTTAGTTTCATATTATTTTCTATGTCCTTATCCTACCAACATCTTTAAGCATACTTTTAAAGGTCATGGTCCAATTTTTTAATGCTACTATCCAAACAAAAAGACGCTTGAGTCCTTCTTCCATCCCCTATCATGTGTCCATCTTCTATTGAAAAAGTCAAAAAAAAAAAAAAAAGACGCTTGAGTCCTTCTTCCATCCCCTATCATGTGTCCATCTTCTATTGAAAAAGTCAAACAAAATACAAAAAAAATCAAAAAAAAAAAAAAAGACAAAAGAAAAAGTAAAGCAAAAATAATTCGTCCACTGGTGAAAACCTGGCAAACAGGTGCCTTGGGCAAGTACCGTGATGAAAACTTGGCAAACAGGCATCATGCATAATCTATGAACTTCTTGCATACCACACTTGGGGGCAGGTTTCCTCCTTCATATCCTATTGCCCTTCATTATCCTATCATACCATGTCATACTCCTTCATATCCTTTTGTCCTTCATTGTTCCATTATCCTATCGAACCCTTGTCATTACCCTTCATATCCTATTGTCCCTCATGTCCAGTTTCCCTTTCCACCTTTGATCTTGACAAGGCTGACAATCTTCATGAGCATCATGCATCTTGTTTGCAGCTTTCCATCTATCATAGCTTTTGGTCATTTATCCATTTTCTTATTATAAATTTTCATCCATATTCCCTGTCTTATTGTAACTTTCTGCCACTATCCCATATCCTATCCCGACCTTTAGTCCATGTCCCTTATCCATTCTTGGTCTTGTTTATCCTATCCATATCTTATCACTATCCATACACTCTTTTTCATTCCTTGATCTTGATTTGACATAAGGACGCGAAATGCAAAACATAGTTTCAAAAGCCTCTTGACATGTCCCTCATGCCATGTTCCTGCTTTACATTGTCATATCTAGTCTCTTGTCCCATCACGCAATAGCCCTTGAAAATTGCATCTGTATTGTCTCCATAATAAAAGGCCTTTGTCTTCCCCCTATCCACCATCATTTCAGCAAGCCTATTTATTCACCTATCATATTGCTTGCCTTGCTAGACACTGGGGGCAAAAATCATAAAAATCAAACAATGTCATGCAAAGATCATAAAAATTGAAAAATGTCCTGAAAAAAATCTCATAAAAAATTGAAAAATGTCCTGAAATAATCCAAAAAAATTGAAAAATGTCTTGAAATAATCCAAAAAAAATCAAATAAAGTCCTGAAAAAATGAACAAAAAAAAATTGTAAAAATCTCGAAAAAACCAAAAAAAAAACACGCATTTTGCAATAAATATCCTCTTGGTGCATAAGACAGATCACTGAGCATCCCTCCAACGACACACAATCCAATGCTATGCTTTAATGCAATCATGTGTTAACAGATGAACTTTTTATTCAAACCAGACATTCAAACTGATCCGAGTTGTCATATCAATCAACCTCAAAATCATTTGTCCTTGTCTCATACTATCATGGGTCTTATATAGGGTTTGGTATACTCAAAACCGAACTATGTCCCATCTTAGATGGGGTACTGCAATTCCTGAAACCAGACAGCATGATCATCCTATCAACGCTTTTAACTTTTGACAATGAAGATCAATATATTTGTTTGATTTGTTGGAATTTGTGCATCTTATCTTTTTATTGATTTATCTTTGGCTTCAGTCATGTTCCTATGTTGCTCGATGATGTCACTAAGTGATTTAGAGTGACCAAGATGGATCATGATCCTTTTCTTTTTTTTGTTGTGATTGTTGTTTGTCTGTGATGTGTCTGTCTTTTGCAAAAAGGGTTGCATTTTAGCTCTGGCCTTCAATGCCATGATGCTACGCATCCATTTTGCTACATTAAATAAAGGTTCTCACCTACAAAGTGCATTAGTGAAAGCAAGTTTTTCTTCGTCTCTAACTATTTTCTATCTCATTTCTTCTTACTAACATTTCTTCCATCAGTCTTGGCAATCTATTCAACCTTATCATCTTCTGTCATTCTTATCGATCAATTGGCCTCTTTTCTGGATTTTTTCCGACCAATTTCTCGAGGGGGCATGCATAAGTCATTATTATTGTCTGGGGCATTTTCATTATTGTTCTTTGAAACAATGCTTAAAATCTCATTGTCTCAAAGAGGGGCAAAATGTAGACACATAAAAATGGTCATCGCTTGCGGAATCATACTTTAACATTTGCGCATTGCCTCATTTTAGGTTTTTGCATCGCATTAACATTTCTCCTATGTTTCGCACTTGGTCTTTATCATTTGTGAGCATCAAGTCATTCTTCTACATTCTTCATTCGTCTCGCCTCTCGAATTTGGTCTTGTTGACAACAATCTTTAATCATGATTTTAATCGATCTTATCTTATTACATCAATTTGCATGCTCATTTGTCATCATTTTGGACATTGTCAATCCTAATTAGGGTTTTGTCCTCTTCTCAATCCTTATCATTTTCAATCTTGTCATTTTGCGATCAATTTGTCATCGGTCATTGTCATGTTCGATCTTGTCATTTTGTGATCGATTTGTCATCGATCGTGGTCATTTTCAATCCTGTTGCCTTGCAATCTATTTTGTTATCGTTCCTTGTCCTCTTGTCAATTTTGTCATCTTGCGATAAATTTATCATCGATCGTCATCATTATGTCAATTTGGATCAATTAGTCATTGTTCCTCATCAATTGGTGCATTTATCAATCAAATCATTTATCACATTGGTCCTTTGTTAATCAGAATCATGATCGAGTCAATTATCTTTCATCGAGGCCTAATTCATCTTCTAAGGTTTCGTGATTTAATTATTTAACCTTGTTTGTCATTTCTCCCTTTAGGATTAATAAGTTTTTTATTTATCCTGAGTCTTTTTGTCACAATTAAATGTTCATTTAATTGGCTAATTATTCCTCTTTGTGAATAAATTAGTAAATGACAAATTATTAATTAATTTACCTAATTTCTAATTTTCATCAATTTCTTAATTCCTAAATTCTTAATTCTCTAATTTCCTAATTTTCTAATTCCTAATTTCAATTTCCTCCTATTTCTCTCCTAAATTCATGGAAATGACATGTCAATTTGTCATAATTTGTCATAATTGACAATCAATCAATTTTTGACATAGAAGTTTGTCATAATTTGTCATAAATCATCAATCAACAAATTTTGCATAGAAAGTGCATAATTTGTCATAACATGTCATAATTTTGCTATTCTTGATTTGAATTTCCATTCGAATCAATTTCATGTTAATTTGATCATCTCTCCAATTTGTCTATAAATTGGATGAATTTCTTCAATCAAACCCCTTAATTCTTGATCCCTAATCAGATTATCAAATTTCTAATCAATCACGCTTCGAGTACTTTTGAGAAATTTTCTTATCTACTTGCTTTCAATCATGTATGTGCACTAGTAGGTGAGATCCACAACAAAAACTATTTGGAGAGGAAAGAAGAACAATGGAGCCGCATGAGGGAAGCATTCATATCCACATCTGGTTTGCATAGTATTTACTTTGAATGTTTTTATTTCATGTCTCTATTGAGTGTTGTTTAGGATAGATCATTGCAATTGTGCTTTCGTGATTGAGCTAATGGTTAGTTTTTATATTGCTTGTGATGATTTCCTATTTCCTAAGCTACAACTATTTCTAAAGAATGTAGGATGCTAAGTATATAGTTCCCAAATATCTATTTTCAAAATAGGTTGTTACTCTTTTGTGCTCCAACTTTGCTAGTTACCTTATTATGCTAATTCCTATGACTAGTTTTGTTGTAGTTCAGGTTTTTTATTGTTGGTGATAGACCTATAGTGGGTTTGGGCCCTTCCCCATTTAATTGAATAAAAAAAGTATAGTTAAATAAAAAAAAATTAAATAAAAGTGGAGAACCACTAAATTTTATTAATATTTAAAATTTTTACAACCTGGTTCAAAGAGCACTGGTAGGAAAGAACTAGGTAAAGAAATCCTTCATTATTTCTCATACATAATAAAGCCAGATAAGAACAAGGATCGAAGAGAAATAACCATCCAACCTAAGGATTCCCCAAAAGCCACATTGGTTGACAAAAAACCCAACCCCCCAGAGTGTATGAGTACAAAATCTCTCTGAATGAGAGAATATAACATCAAGAATGTAGAAACCAAGAGCTAGTGCTTTCCAATGGAGGAGAGGAAGGGTGGATAATAGCATCATTCTGAGCTACAGGAGCCACAATTTGAAGAGGAAAAAATGAAGTTGGATAAGACATCACCATATTCAATGAATCTAGTAGAAAGTGAATACCTGAAAACACATTAACATCCGCTACCAAGATATCTAGAGAAACATGATCTAAAAAAGCTGCCAGAGCAAACATAGTATCATCATAAAGATTAGAAGTCAAACCTCCTCTCATAATTGAAAGAAGTTCACCGTGCTAGATAGAAGATAGTAATTGAGAATGAGATAGGAAACCACCATAAGAAAAAATGCCAAAATCAAAATGATAGAGAGATAAAGCATTATCCATATCAGTAGCAAAATAAAAATAGGGATGAAAGTATGCATCCAAAAGTGCCCTAACCATAGAAGAATCCAAGAGCATGTCCATATAGATAGTAATAAAATAAGATGCAACCTCATTAAGAAAACTATCTGCATTTTCCACTATCCATCGTCTGCCCAGTACTTTGCGAAAAGCCAAAGAGAAATCCAGAGAAAAAATTTTAAATAGATGACCAAGCTTTTCATCATCAAAACCATGAGATTCATGGAAGTCATCCTTCTTAACAAGCATCAAGACTCTATAGCCACCAGTCTCCATCAAAATAGAGATAATGTGATGCAAAAAATAGCAGGTTTATAAAGAAACCAAAGGCCATCATAAAAGAGTATGCTCAACCACCAAAGGACGAGAAAGATATCAAAATAAGGATCAACACAAGCTAGCCCATGACAAATCATGTGAACAAACAACCACAGACTGCCACCTCAAAATAGAATAATGAAAAACTTCCTCACAAAAAGTATGACCATAACTCACATGAACAAAACTTATGATAAATAAAGTTTGTCACACAAAGGAGATCCCCATTGTGGAAAAAGAAAAAATTCCCAAACTACCACCACGAAGGATATAATAAATCAATCATAAATAAGCCTACGAGCGAGCTGCCAGTGAAAATGCGGATATCAATATACTCATTAACTCCAACCAAACAATACAAAGCTCAAAGTAAACATAATTAAAACCACATGTGAGCTATACAAATGAAATCATTATAGACAACCAAAAACAAAAAGAACAGGCACAAACTACTAAATGAAGCATGATTATAAGATACCCTCCAAACCAGAAAACCACAACCCCTAAACAAGGCCATGACCAGTACCATGGTTGGAATTACAAGAAAACATGTAGAATTAATGGGGAGATATGAAATACCAAGGATTCCACAAACACCACCACACTAAACTACATACCTGGTTATAATCACAAAAAGGATACAAGGTCGAGCCTAAGACAAAAGGTTATATTTGAATAATTATACATGATGAGGGGGTAAACAACTGACATCCACATCAACCAAAGATTGAATATCTTCATCTAAGGCTTTATTTACCAAGAAATCGGCCATCCTGTTGGCTTCCCTATAGTAATGAGCTATAAAGAAGGAATTAAAAAATTTGATTTGTGCAAGTATCTTATCCAACCAATATTTAAGATGCCAAGAATTCGAGCAATGATTTGTGACCATATATAAACCAACTAGAGAGTCACATTCTATAATGACATCCAAAAAGTGCAAAGAGAGGACCAAATCAAGCCCAATTGAAAGAGCATGTAACTCAACCACATTATTAGTCCCACTAAAAATACATTGACATTGTGCTTTAATAATATGAGCCCTATTATTAGAAACCACAACATCAATGGTAGACTTCCTAGGATTACCATGAGATGCTCCATCAAAATTCAATTTGTACTTGGAAGAAGGGAGAGGCAACCTGACTACCTCTTTCCTATTAATTAAAGAAGACCTTGTTTTAGAAATGGCCCCAATCATAGGGAGCATCCGCAAAGCTAGCCAATGCTTGGTAATCCAATTATCCCATGATGTAAAAGTATTTTGCAGACTAATACCCTTGTAAATGAAGGCAAAGGTAGTCTCAGAGATGGATTTTTCAATACAAAAGAGTACATCTAACAAGGTGGAAGAGTGTTTCCTAAAAATCTCATTATTCCTCTCAAGCCAAATCTTCCAAATCAAAATAGATGGAGAAATTATCCAAAGACAAGCATAAAATGAAGATGAGTATAAAAAAGGCCAACTCATGAATTGGGACCTAAGGTCACCACATAAAGCAATACACTAGTTTAACTTATTAGACAACTAGTACCAACATTGAGAAGAAAAGGGGCAATGATGAAAAACATGATCAACAAATTCAAGAGACCCTCCACACATAACACAAGGAAAAACAATAGTAATACCAAGCCTATCCAATCTCATACCAGTTAGAATTCTATCTTGAATAGCTAACCAAGCAAACACTCATGCTTTTGGAAGACAAACAACATGCCAAAATAACTTATAGGGCAAGTCCTCCCCCCTACAACCTATAGACAAATAATTGTACCCCTCCTTAACTAAGTATTCCCCAGATTTTGAATAGACCCAAATAAGCTCATCTTCAACCTTAGAAAAAAAAAATGGGCATTTCTTTAACTCATCAACAAAAGCATATTTAAGATCTTGGTCCACTGAAAGAAAGTTAACAAATTTCCATCTAGCCATAAGTAAAAGACCCGAGGAATCCACAAAAAAATAATCAGCCACAAATATACCCCAAGAAGATTTGAGAAGAGTCATAAGAGGCAACCAATTCCTAAGGCTAGAAAGTGTTGGGAAACCATTCTAGACTTCCTCCCAAAATCTAACCTTACGACCATTATGAATAAGATAGGACAACCCTAGAATAATAGCAGATCTACACTCCACCATGAAATTCCATATTACATACCCTTTAGGGAGCAAAGAAGCAGTAAAAATGGCCTCCCTAGAATAGTTTCTCAAATATTTTGCAGACAATATAGATGCCCACTTGGAAGAGAGATGTTTATACAACTTCCAAACTAACTTATCACCAAGAGCCAAGTTCTATTTACCAAGATCCCTAATCCCTACACCACCCTTATCTTTTAGAGAATAAACCCTATCCCATGCTAACAGAGGGATGCTAGACTTATTATTAACATTATCATTCCATAAAAGAAACCTTAATACTAATTGCAAAGCAACCATAGATTTCTTAGGAGCCTTCAAAATAGATAATAAATAGATTGGAACCACATTTAGAATAGCTTTAATAAGCACAATTTTCCTAGAAAAAAGAGAGCCATTTATGAGACCAAGAAAGTATCCTTGAAGAAATAGCTCCCGGAATCCGTTCCCAAAAATTATGCTTCTCCGAACCAGTAAAAAAATGGGATTCATAGATACTTACATGGAAACTAGCCAATAGAGAAACCCCAAAAATGAGTCAACTTGGACTGCACCAAAGGGGAAACATGAAGAAACAAAATTTTAGATTTAGCCTGATTGACCTTCTGACTAGAAAATGAAGAATAATCCAAAATGATATAGTTCAATGATTATTTATGTACAAGGAAACATATAGAAGGATCAACCTTAGTTAAATGATAAGATCCAAATATTAAAATTCAAGTTGATCTTATCATTGAACCTCTTTGGGATCAATAATAAAAAATAATATTCTTTTCCTTCACAACACATATAGGTCAAGATTAAAAAAAAATCAAGTTACATTGCATGAATGATGAACTAAAAAAATTGAAATTTTAAAATATGTAGTGTAGACACCTAAAATTGTCCAGTCTAATTAAATAAATATCTTTATTTATTTAATTACTTTAGCCTAATTCCTCTATTAATTAAATGAATCTTTATTTATTTAATTAATTCATTTATCCTCTTCTAGCCTTATTTCTCATTTAAATAAATACTTTTATTTATTTAAATTATCCTTTTTCCTAAATTAAATAAATATCTTATTTATTTAATTGATCACACTTCCTCTATTAATTAAATAAATTTTTATTTATTTAATTAATTCATTAGCCTTTTCTACCCATGACACATGTCATTCATCTCTTAATTCATACACTACCTACCCTCTTATTATTTTCTTATTTTCTTTACCTACCCTTTAATCATAGCTGACCATTTATCTTTTATACCTCTTAATCTTATCCCTCCATTTCTTATAGTGTCTTCTATATAAGGAGATTCTTCCTTCATTATCAAACCCTCAATTACGGCCCTGGACATATACATTCTAATCAAGCATCCTTGCTTTCAAACTTTCATATGCGATCCTACTTGCAAACACATTTTCATTTTTTGTTGAGCTCTTGTGCACACATAAAATCTGAGAGCCAATATATCAAGCAAGATCAATGGAGATAGGAAGAATGGAGATTCAAACCCTATTGGACATGTGATGGTATAATCTTTGTGATTTCATTTGATTTGCATTGTCTTAGGTAATCTTCATATGTTATGGTGGATCTTTGTTGTTGTTAGGCTAGGGTTTTGTGGTTGAATACATTTAGTCTTTCAATATTGTTGTTATCTATTTTCACCATAAATATTTTGGCACACTCGATGGGACATGGGTTTTTGTTAGATCTATGTGTTTTACAAGTTTTTCTAACCCTATATTGTTGTTTTATAAAACAATTTGGAGAATAACCTTGTCCAGCTAGGGTTTTGGACACAAAATCAAGATCTTGGAGATATTTGATCAGATATCACAAACGGCTCAGAATTTTGCACCAAATTTTGTTTTCAAGTTGAAGACAATATTAAGAGCTTTCGGTCCAAAATTCAGAATTTTTGGAGCACATTTGCATTTTCCATGATTTTTTTATGAGTTTTCATAAAAAAATAATTTTGAGAGCAAATTAGTGAATTTTTTAGATTTTCTTATATTTTTGGAAATCTATCTAATTTATACACATGATCTACTCTTTGTGATTTTAATTTTGATGCAAAATATTTGTCTAAAAATCGGATCTTTAAAAATCAGGGTTTTTTATTATTTTGATCAGATCTCAGAAATGGCTTTGAATTTTGGCATAACATTGTTTTCACAAGTCAAGAACATTATTAGAGGTGTTTAGTAAAAATTTACGATTTTTTGGATCAATTTGCATTTTATATGAACTATTTATGATTTTTCATAAAAAATTAATTTCGAGAGAAAATTAGCGAATTTTTTGGATTTTCTTACATTTTTGGAAATATCTCCAAAGAATACACAAGTTGTGTTATTTGTGATTTTAAATTTCATGCAAAATCATTCCTAAAAAATCAAATCTTTGAAAATTAGGGTTTTGCATTATTTTCCTCATATCTCACAAACTGCTTAGAACTTTTGCAGGAATTTTTTTTATGTAGGTTGGAAGGTCATCTGAAGTGTCTAGTAAAAATTTCAGATTTTTTGGATCCATTTTGCATTTTATATGAATTTTTTATGATTTTTCATAAAAAAATATTTTTTTGAGCAAATTAACAAATTTTTTGGATTTTCTTACATTTCTGGAAATTTCTTGAAATTTTACAAGTGATTTTTTTTTGTGATGAATCAAATCTTTGAATTGGTCAAAAAAAATGCATTGTTGAAGGCCCCTATTTCACAAAGTCTTTTGGATCTAAAATTTACCTAACTTGTGTGCTTGCAGGAAGGGGTGATCATTTGAAACAATCCAAACTACTAACAAATCTTTATTGCAGGACCTTGACAAGGATTTTCTTTTGATCTTTATTGTGTGCCTTGTTTCCATAGATTATCAAACACTTCAATTGGTGCACTAAAATTGAACCAGTGTCTTTTGTGTCTTGGGCAATAGGCTCTTTTTGTTTCATCTTTAGAGAGTCTGTCTTCCCGTGTGGTCATTAGGACTACTAGTGAGGAGAGAATGAACCAAGTGGTAGCAAGGAAAACTCACCTCTTCCAAACCACTATAAACAATTGTATTCATGGTGAAAACTATGGATAACATGTGCTAATTAGTTCATACCGACACTATATCTCCCCATAAACCCATTTGATCAAATTTATTTGATCATTTGTAGGGCATAACCCCTACCAGCTAGGAACCTTCTGTATTTATAGAGCTGAAAGTGTTACATGTATGGCCACACGAGCAGATGCCCTTACTAGCACCTTTTTGTTTTAGAAGCCAAAATCCTTCTAGTTGTTGGGTTAGGAGGTCGGACCTCTAGAGTGACCCACACACATATAGTTCTTAGTAGAGATACAAAGTTCACCATGGGGAGTTTTCATGGGGACTAATGCTTGGCTACCCCGAGAAATGAGTGCCGAGGGTGAAGCCAGTGGGGTCAAGCATCTAAGTATCTACTCTGGATAGCATAGCCTCAGGGGAAACCCCATGTGGGATCAACAACAATTGGCTTGGCTAACCATAAGAATTGTTCTTGTCTTATTTTGAACAATCAAACATTCAAGACCAAACATTAAAACATTGTGTCTTTTGTGTCTTCAATTGTATGCAAAACAAATTTTACATCAAACAACACACTTTTGTTTGAGTCATTTTGAGTCTAAACACTTGCAAACATTGAGTCATCATCAACATTGTGTCCTCTTGTGATGAAAAATAGTCAAAATTTTAGATTTGGTCACAACAAACAACTTCACAAATTGGAAAAATTTATAGTTCAACAAACAAGAGCAATCGGTTTTAGAATTCTTGAGCTTCCTAGGCTATCTCTTCAGGTTTTCATCTAGAATTCAACTTGTCTTTGGGTCTCACAAAGTCCATCATTTCTTTACACCTTACATTGCATTCACATTTGTCTAAACTTGAGTCAAAAGGTCACTTGCTTGTCCTCATCTTGCTTTGTCAACACACTAAATACAACAACATTTTGCTAAGTGGTCCCTCATCAAGGTCTATCACCTTTGGGTCTCATTTGGTCTTACATAGAGTCAAGGTCAACTTACCTCATCAAGAGAAATTATCATCTCTTTGGAAGCCACACCTACTCTACTACATACATACTTGGTCTTACACTTTGGACTTTGCAAGTACACTTCACATTCATTTACATTACATCCAACTCTTGGTCTTTCATACTCTTTTCCATTTTCATCTAGTCTCCCACATCTTGGTCAATACCTAGTTCATGGTTGAAACTCATTCCCAAAAATCTAGGAGAGAAACTAAAGAGGCTTAAGAGTCTGCAAACATGAGTTCCTATGAGTATGACAATGATATCTTCTTCAATTCTGATCATACCACATTACCTAACATGGACATCTATAGAAACACTCAAAATGTTGAGAACATGGACACTAAAAACAACAATGATACACACAATGACAATATGGACAACTTTTTTGTACATTCAGCAGAAGTTGAAGACTCCATTATGGATCCCCATTTCAATCGATTCATTGAAGAAATAATGAGGAGAGATAGACAATATTTCTTACAAGTGATGGCATAAAGTGGAGCCAAGATTCCTCGTGATTTTCACATGTCTCAAATAATGGAAAATCGACCTTTGCTACAACCTCACCCCAACATGGATCAAAGGAGGCCTAATAGTGTAGGAAATAGAGCACCACATCTTATGCTTGAATCAACATCATCTTTTTTTCAAAAACCAAAGGTCCCACATACACATGGTCAAGCATATGATACTCACCTTTGCAAACCATTATGGAAGTCTTATGCAGAAAAATATACTCAATCACATACCAATGCTAAGGACCAACCACCAAAGAAATTGGATAGCCAAAGGCATGTTCAAAATTTGGACACAAGGAAACCCCATGTCAAATTTGGAGGCAACACACTAGAACAAACTCATGACATTCTTGTAGAGTATGGTATACATGGACAAAGAAGATATTCCATTCCTCACCATGACTCTATACCAAGTGGTCCATATACACAGCATCATTATAGACCTCCTCCATATGAACATGTGTATGATCAATATCATCCATATATGCAACATGCTCCTCCTCCACCCAGTGCTTCATGCATGGGATATGGTCCAAGAAGTCAATCTCCACCTAAGAACAATTTGGAACAACAAATTTAGGACTTACAAAAGAAAATGGAGGACATAAATACACCAAAGCCAACTTACACAATGAGACACATATGTCCTTATCCATTTGACAAAATCATTCCAATGCCTCCATTTCCTACATACTTTGTGACACCTAAGTTTGATAAGTACAGAGGCAAATGGGATCCTAAGGCACATATAAGATTGTTTTTCATAGCTTGCATTGAGGTAGCAACAGAAGAGACATATTTGATGAGATTATTCCCACAAATCTCAGGTGATCAAGCTATGGAATGGTTCTCTCAACTCCCACCTGGAATTAGGTCATGGGGTGACTTAGCAGAGGCATTTATCCAACATTTCTAATACAGCATAGAGACAGACATATTAGTCACTACTTTGTGCAACACCAAGCAAAGGGATGGAGAATCTTTTTCATCATTTTTACAAAGATGGAGAAATATAGCCAGCAAATGCTCTTGTGAAATTCCACAAAAACAAATGGTAGAAATGCTCACCCAAAATGTTAACAAAGACATTGGTTATGACTTAAGAAAAGCTTGCTTGTCCACCTTTAAAGATGTCATTGAAAAAGGCTTAGCAATAGAGAAGGTCCTAATTGAATAGGGAGTAATTAAGATATTCAAAGAAAACAAAGAGAACTTTAAAGGAAAAGATAAGCCAAGATTTTGGAATAAAAACAAGAACACAGTCAATGATGGTGTTGTTGATGCCAATATAGTACGACCCAAAATCATTTTTTCTAGATCAAGCTCTATAAAGAATCAAGTGAATACTCAAACAACTTCAAAATCATGAAGGAAGTACACCCCATTGGGAGAACCACTAGAATCAATTTTCAAGAAGCTAGTGGCAAACAAAATAATAATGATTCTAGATCTGCCTCCATATGAGCCAAAGGTCAAACCAAATTGGTGGAATGATGATGAATATTGTGAATTTCATAAAAGCAAGGGACATAAAATAGGAAATTGTCATCGATTGTAGAATGTCATACAAGATCTTACTGATAAAGGTGACATTGAGATTGAGGGATACTCATCCAATCAAGAACATGAGATGTTTAAAGAACCATTCAAAAAACATGACAAGGGAAAAGATAAAGCCACAGATGACCAAACCAACTATACCAGAGCATATTATAACTATGATTTAACTATCAATCACATTTTGAAGGACAATTATGTCTCTACCATTATCATCAAGGATAAAATACCTGAGAATTCTACCCAAGGATCCAAGATTATCCTAAAAGGTATTGGATCTTCTTTTGAACCTATCTTTGAATGTAATGTTACAACTCATTGAGGTAAATTCACCTTGCAAGGTGCCCCAACTAAAAACACCACTTCCTCATCAACCAAGTCAGAGTATGACCTTGTAGAACAGTTAGGCAAGACACCCACACTTATCTCAATCCTTGAGCTCTTACGCATATCCCCCGCACATAAAGCTATTCTTGACAAAATCTTGGGAGACACTGTTGTCCCCATTGATCTGAACATGGACCAATTTCAAGCCATGGTGGGATATCTTTCCATTCCAAACTCTCTCACATTTACAAAAGCTAATGATGCCTCTGTGAGCCAACCACATAATGCACCTTTACACATTGAAGCCTTCATACACAAACATCGAATAAAATGAGTCCTTATAGATGAAGGAGTAGGTCTAAACATTTGTACATTGAGCACTATTAAACAATTGGGATATTCAGATAAAGCTATGAATTATACAAACAAAATTACCATCAAATCATATGATGATGAAGAGCATTTATCCAAATGCACATTCACCTTACCTCTCAGAGTTGGGCTGGTTACAAAGGATGTGGTTTGTCAAGTCTTAGACTTGGATCTCACATATAATATATTACTAGGACATCCTTGGATTCATGAAATGAGGGTAGTTCCATCTACATATCACCAATGTATTAAGTTTCCTCACAATGGACTTGAAATAGCAATTAATGGTGATCCTATTCCATTCATATACTGCGATAACTTGAGACCAAAAACTGAGACGATCATTCCAAGTAATAGGGAAGCTATCCCTTCTTCTGCATACATTGATCTTGAATCATTAAAACCTTCAACATCAAAAAAAGGTGAGCTTAAAGGGAAATATCAGGACAAGGGCATGGGTGAATACACTTTGAATCAAAGCATGCACATACAACAATTTATGAGTTCACCAAAATAATATGGATGACCACATCCTTCTAAACGGATATCCATCATTACATTGAAATGGGATCCTACTATCTTCCAAAAGTGGGGTGAAGTAGAAGAAGAAGACTTATACAAAATGCTTTACAAAGACCCTAAAAATGATACACAAGATCGCATCAGCATACCATGTGAAAAATATGGCAAAGGGTTCAAAATCCTACAAAAATTTGGGTATGATGGCAAAAGTCCTCTTGGCTTAAGAAAGGAAGGCATCATTGAACCTTTACAACTAGAATTAACATTAAAAAAGGAATGCTTGAAAGGACTTGGTATAATGTCTTCCAAGGAAAACACTCGAAAGATAGAAGAAGCATTACAAATCAAAGCCATCAAAGGTCAACAAGAGAATCACTATTCCATAGACTCCAATGAATGGGAATGGGATTCAAACAAGTCCTCTAATGACTATGAACTCACCAAGACATTTAAAGAACCAAGTTAACCCATAGAAGAAGAGGAATTTTATAGAAATTTCAAAGTTGGTCAAGAAACAACCCCTGAGGATTCCACATAGTCCTTACCTCTAGGTTCTAGCTCAAAATCACATAGAATGAGGACACGTGTCCCAGAATGCACTACTAGTAATGACAATTTGGATTCATTCACGATTGAGATAGATGAGGAGAGTGCCAAGGATGACCTTGATAATTACCTTGATATACCCGAATATAACTGCATCTTCACCCTTAGCCCCAGTAACTTCGAAGACATCAAAGGCCTTCCCCTTGTTCACCACCAACTCATTGATAGGGACCATGAAGGACCTACATAGTTCAACATGTTCCAAAATGATGAAGCCTTTATTGACTATCTAGGCATATGAGATGATCTCCTCCTTGGGGACCATAAGGCAGGATACACTATAGAACTCAATAGCATGGCATATTTTGGTGATGGTATCAGGCCTTCCAGTCGCAAAAACATAAAAATAAATCAAGGGTCTTATGGTGAAAACCACGTTGTGGTGCTGTCTCACCCCAGAAAAGTAAAAATAAAGGATGTATCTGAGGTGAAAACCTCTCTAAGGCACCTAAGGATGGAAGGCTAGACATTCTCCTAGCTTCATATGAAGAAAAATCATCTATGTTGGTAAAGGAGACCATCAAAATAAACATTGGTACAGAAGAAATTCCACATAACATATTCCTGGCTCAATCCCTGACAGAGAGAGAAAGATCAAAGTTCAAAAGTTTCTTCATAGAGTGACAAATAAATTTTGCATGTTCATACACTGATATGCCTGGATTGGATCCGGATTTGGTAATGCATCATTTGATGGTTAAATCAAGGGCAAAACCCGTGAAACATAAATTAAGAAAGATGTATCCATAGGTGGCATTATGAGTCAAAGCAGAGCTTGAAAAATTATTGAATGTCAGATTCATACACCTAATTGATTATCCTGAATGGATCTCCAACTTAGTTCCTATCAGTAAACCAAATTGTAGCATCAAAATATGTATAGATTTCAGAGACATCAACAAAGCTTGTCCTAAGGATGACTTTCCATTACCAAATATTGACTTGATCATAGATCTTATAGTAGGTCATGTGATGTTATCTTTGATGGATGGATTCTTGAGTTATAATCAAATAAAAATTGCATTTGAGGATTAGCACAAAACACCATTCACTTGTCCTTAGGGAACTTTTTGCTAGAATGTCATGCCCTTTGGGCTAAAAAATGCAGGCACTACATATCAAAGAGCCATGCCTACTATCTTTCATGATCTCATGAACGTTACTATGGAAGATTATTTTGATGAGCTCTTGGGCAAATCAATAGACAGAGATACACATTTGGACATACTTTTAGTCATTTTTGATCGGTTGGAAAAATACAAAGTAAGATTAAACCCCAAGAAATGTGTCTTTGGAGTAACTTTCGAGAAGCTCCTAGTTCATTGTCTCAAAAAAAGGAATTGAAGCCGATCCAACACAAGTCAAGGCCATCATAGAGATGCAACCACCAAGAAATATCATTCAACTTGTCAACACAACTTGCAGATAAATGTAATCCTTCTCAGCACTTGTTACACAAAAATATCAAATTCAAATTAGATGATAATTGCCAACAGGCTTTCCAGATACTCAAAGATTATGTTCTAAATCCACCAGTCTTGATGCCACCAGTTCTAGATCAACCTCTATTACTGTACATATCAGCTACTTCTATAGCACTAGGGGCACTCTTAGCACAACAGGTGGTTGAGGGCAAAGAAAAGGCAGTATATTATATCAGTCGTACATTGGTGGGATATGAGCTAAACTACACACCAATTGAGCAGGCATGTCTCATTGTGGTCTTGTTTCCCAGAAATTATGACATTACATGCTAACTCATAAAACTAAGTTGGTTGCAAGGATTGATCCATTGAAATACCTTCTCAATAAAGCTGTAGCATCGTAAATTGTACGCACTTGCTAGAGTGGTACAATTTCACACCTAGTTTAGCACCCGCCTTGGCACATTTTGCATTTTGCATTGCATTTCCCCTTTAGCACTTAATTAGTTAAATTAATTAGGTCTAAGGTTCTATTTTATCATCATCTCTATCATAAAGTTGGGCCCTTTCATTAAAGTGTGCCCTTTTCACTTTATTCTTCCAATACATCATTAATCAAAAACCCTAATTAGGTCCTATTTTGAACTTGGGGGCTTGATTTCGGGGGTCAAAACATCTTGAAATCACCTGTAACTTTGGGATTCTCTCTAAAATCATCATATCTGATGGCCCTGAAAATTTGGTGAAAAGTTGTCAGGACCATGGCACCCGGAGTGCACATGGTCTCAGACATTTTTCTCAAAATTTTAGGGGCACAATCCAATCATAAAATAAAGCTTAACCCCAAGAAATTGGCAGGAAATTCAATCTCTAGGTCAGCCAAAAGATGAAATTACGACCTAGGGTTTCATACATAAGAGCTCTCTTTCTTCATTTGAAGGGATCCGATTTTTGTTTTTAGGAACCTCATATGCAGCGAAAGAGCAGATCTTTGAAGACTTCAACAATATTCAACATCCCTCTATCAAGCATTTATCAATTTCATTCATCCATTTAGGGCTTGGAAGACATTGAAGAACAATAGGAGATTACCGACTGAAGATTGGCTTGTACTCCTCCCTTGAGGGTTGGGTATGATTTCATATTGTTTTCATGTCTTTGCATAAGCTTCAATATATCCTTTATTCATGCTTTAGATCACTTTGCATCTTGATTTAGAGCATTTACATTATCATTTACAAGCAATTACGGTTTACTTTCTAGGTTGCTCTAGTTTGCTTGCTTGCATTTTAGGACCTTGCACACACACTAGGTCTACACACACAATACATTTTACAATACAACTTGGCTATTCATGGAGGTGGAAATCACCAAAGTGGGGGTTTGACTAAGGCAAAACCCTATATAGCCGCCCATACCATTTTCAGATATAAGTGCAGGTTTCGGGACTTGGACGACGCCGAAGGCGACAGATCTAGGAAAAGGAGGTCGAGACAACACTCCACATCAAATTGCAGAGCAAAAGACCTGGACAGGGGTGCTGGGTGCCCTGG
This sequence comes from Cryptomeria japonica, assembly GCF_030272615.1. Taxonomy (NCBI): domain Eukaryota; kingdom Viridiplantae; phylum Streptophyta; class Pinopsida; order Cupressales; family Cupressaceae; genus Cryptomeria; species Cryptomeria japonica. The sequence continues at coordinate 86,437,810 of NC_081411.1, read as the reverse complement.
TCCTGCCAGGACAGGGGTGCTAGGCGCCCTGGTCCCTGGGACAGAGGCGCTGGGCGCCCTGGTCCTCCTGACAGACAACATTTTTCAACATTTCCGACAGTTTTCCAGAGTGCAAAACAGTAGTTTCAGGTGCAGTTTTCGGGATAGAATCAGGACAGTGGTGCCCGCACCCCCGTCCCGAACATTTTCAATCAGATTTTGACTTCAGGTACGCATCTGCATTCTTATTTTATCCTTGTATTTGTAGCTGTTCATTGTTTAATCTCAATTCTGCAATCTTGTTATTCGTTTGTACATGCATTTTGGGATTAGGGCTTGAACTTACATCATTTGATCTTCCAATTTCAACAAAGGAATAGAAATCCTAATAGGTAGCCCATGGCTCTCTCTTTCACAAGAAGAAGTAGCCAATTGTGTGATACCTCTAGGCTCTTTCGTATTCCGTAATGTGTGTCAAAAGGTAGGATTAGGGCATGTTAACCTAGTCTCGCTTTTTTCCCCTACACATTTTGGTGAACCCGACGTGAATCTATCATTGCTTCCTCTTGCATTGCATTTGATAGATCTAGATCTAGATTTAGTGTGTTTTCATTTCATTTTCATTAAAAAGAAAAAAACAAAAAACAAAGTGTGTTTCTTTGCATTGTGTGTTAAAATTTTATGCAATTTCAAAATGTCAGATTTTTATTTGCAAGATGTTCATATTTGTGATGATTATGAGTTAGATGAAGCTTTAGATGAGTTTTTGAAACCTAAATATACCAAACCTTCATTTTACCAAAAACTCATAAACATTGTTACTATGCCATTTCGTTGTGATGAGAATGATAAGCCGAATGATTCCTCTCAAGGGTACATTCCTATCAACTCTTCCACTAAATCTAGTAACATGGTTGTTTTCAATGATCCCCTCTATGAAGAGATATCTCCTTTTGAATCAAAAGATAAACCTTTTAATAGATATGATCATGCTTTGTTAGATGATGCCCTTGATGACTTTGTGGCTCCTAAAAAATGCTCCCTTCATGAGGATCCTTTTGTGCAAGAAGATGACATTATCCCTACATTTCCTAGTGATGGCATTTCCTTTTCCAACATAATTCCCACTAGAGATGATGAATTAATGATAAATGCTTACCCTTCTCCTAAAGTTTGTCTTACCCATAAACATCACTTAGAGAAAGAAGATGAAATAAAAAGCAATTTCCTTAATTCTCTCTCCCCTAAAGATCATATTGAAAATATTTTGAGGAAAGAGGATGAGTTTAACACATCTATTGATTCTCTCCCTCCTAAGGATGAGGAATTAATAAACAATGTTATCTCCTCTCCCGAAATTGACAATACTTCAAACATTCCTTTCAACAACTTCACTATTTGGGATGAACCATTAGAAGAAGGTGTAGATTATTCTCTACCCCATGAGAGAACCCTAGCCAAAGGGGATGAAATCAAGATTGAAAACTCCCTTGATAGTTTCTCACCTTCCTTGAATCTCAATTATTCTCCCTCTCCTCAACTTTGTTCTACTCATAAGGAAACCCTAGTTCAAAGCAAGATGATTAACATCTCTTTCAAAGATCTCCCTCTCAAAAGTGAGACTTTAGAGAGTAATGTTGATCCTTCTCCTAGAGAGTTTATTCCCCCTGTAGATCATTTGATGATAGAGGATGATATGACCTTTCCTCTTCCTACTAGAACATCAATGCCTACCCCTTGTCTCTCTCCTAAAATTGATTTAATTTGTGATGAGATTTTAGTGCAAGAGAAGACTATCAATAATTCTTCCAACACTTTTGTTCATTCCTCTAAACCATCCTCAATCAATTTGATACATGTGAATGAAACACCTAACAAACCTCTCTTCACTGTCCAAGGTGCTTGTCCTTCTCAAAATTCTCAACCTTTAAATAAGCCTATCTTAGTGGTTCAAGGTGGTTATGCTAATGATTCTTTTTGCACTCCTAACAAACCTATTATTAGTGTGCAAGGAGGTTATTCTACTAAGAGCCCTTATGCGTATGCTAAGCAACTGACTAGAGAGAGTTATAATGCAGTTGCTCATACCTATAACACAAGAAACAATAGGCAACCTAATCCTCCTCCAGTTAGCCCAACTTCACTTCCTCCTTCTCAACCAATTCTTCCGCAAGCTCCTTGTATTTCACAAGTTCTCAGTAAGGAATATGATCTCATAGAACAACTTAAAGCTATCCCTGCTAAGATATCCCTTTGGGATTTGATTCAAACTTCTTCCGCTCATCATGGAATGTTACAAGATGCCTTGAAAGATTTGAATGTTCCTCCACCGAATACATCTAGTAATATAGCATCTTTAGTTAACTCTGTGATGAATCCTAAAGCTCAAATTGTGTTTACCCAAGATGAGTTGCCTACTAGTGAAATTCAACAACAATATGATCCCTTGATGATTGTGGTTATCATGAAAGACACTGCTATAAGACGAACACTAGTAGATAAAGGCTCTGGCCTTAATGTGTATAGCATTAATCTATTGCATAAAATGAATGTGGATACATCCCTTATTGAGCCTGACTCTCGTCCCATTCGAGGCTTTGATAATGTGGCTAAGTCTTCATTAGGTATTACCACCTTACCCATCACAGTGGGACCTATTACTTTGCCTACTCCTATCCATGTTATGTTGGGAAATCTAACATACAACTTGTTATTAGGGAGACCTTGGATTCATACTATGCAAGCTGTCCCCTCTACATTGCATAGACAAGTTAAATTTATTTATAACAATAAGACATATACCTTGATAGGTGATACTAATCTTCAGGCTTGTTTGCAAACATCTACTTCCAAAGGGAGTTCTTCTAAATCTTCCTCTTCTAATGATGACTCTTTAAACAAGATACCTATGAACAAATCATCACCCTCTGATAATCAAAATTCTTTGGATGAGTCTGGAGCTCCTGAAGAAGATTCTTGACTTGAATCTACACATAAGAAAGATTTTGATCCTGAGAAGGTTCTCGCAGAAGACGATTGGGGATCTCTTGATTTCAATCCCACCTTTGTAGGTGAATATAAGGTTCCTTCTAGAGAGCTTAAGGTTGAAAAGAAGGAAGAAGCTAAAAATCAGTCAATCTTACCTGAACCTATGAGTAATAATTTTGTGGTCGCTTCTCAAACTTCTTCTCCTCACACCTCTAATTATGAAGAGTTTGATTCTTTGTCTTATGAAAAACCACCTTCTCTTTCTGAAATGGCTGATTGTTATGGTCGTGGTTTTCGCATTTTTGCTAAGCATGGGTATCATGGAAATGGTTGTGGCACTCATGAACAAGGGATGAAGGTTCCTCTAGAGACTAATTTTCACAATTATGCCTTTGGACTTGGCTATAATCCCTACAAATGCACTAAAGCATCTAAAAGACCATCTTTCTGTGTGAATGCTATATTTAGTAGTGATGATGATCTCACTTCAACTAAATCATCTTCTACTTCTATCAACTCTCATTCCCCTCATAAGGAAATCTTGGCGATGAACAAATCTCTTTATGACTCCCCTCAAATTTCTAAATCCACTTGTGAATCTTTATCTCCTATTCATCATAAAGTCCTTTCCTCTAGGGATAAGGCTCTAATAAATTACACTCATCCCTCTTCTAAGATTTCTTGTGACTTTTCTTCTTCAATTTTTATCACTTTATACATGTTTTTGATCTCACTTATAGTTGAGCATTTAACATGTCATATTCAAATACCTCATTTAGTCTATCATGTCTTTAAATAACATTAATGGCTATTATGTTGCTCATCATTATGTGACATTGGTAGCTCATTTACTGGGGGCTCATTGTCATTCATGATGGTACAATTTCAAGTGCAATCATATTTTTGAAGAAACATAATAGCCTAATTTTCTTGTTCCTATGGGGACAAGAGTGATTTCATACATCTCTTCTTTTTATGGTTAAAATTTCCCTTTGGGGTAATAATGTGGAAATATTGATCATCTTTTCTTTAGAATCCTCTTTTCCTAGATATGGGAGAAGATGTGTATTCTCTTTCTTATCCTACCCACTTCTTGTGAGGAGCATTTTACATACACTAATGTCTTGCTTGCATGAACTCATGTGAGTATGTAGTACATTTTGTTCATGTCTAAATCTCTCCCTGGAAGATTGAGTAAGTCCTTCTCATTGACCTTATCCTTGGGAGGCAATGATCTTTCCTTATTTTTATCCACTTTTTCCTATTTCGTGGATGGTGTGAACTTTATTACTTGATGTCATTCCTCGTATGCAGTTGTTGTTGTTTGTCCAAGGATTCTCTCTTACAAGAGGTTTAAGTCATTGACTACAACCTCTTTTGCAATTGGTAAAATACATCTATAATGAATTCACTCTCCCAATTGGGTTAAAAAGAGCGTCATCCTTCATTAAGAATCACTTTCACCTCGCAAAAGAAGGAAGTATTGCATTCTTATCTTTGTCTTATTCTAGAAGATGTTATATTTGTCTAAGACAATTCCTCTCGGGGATAGGTGTCTTTTGTACAAAGATCTCTTCTCCTCTAAGACATATACTACAAGATATCCCTTTTCAACTATCTTATCCCTGCTTAAAGAGTGTAAAACTCTCTTGCTTGGATCTATGACATTGTTGCATTTTTGGGGTATCTTCTTTTGTGGTGAAGGTAGGTATCCTTGTTCTACTTTGCTTATGACATAAACATTACACTTTTTGAGCAATGGGTCATTCTTGGAACCAGAGCACAGACTCTTAGAGCGAGATGTCTCCATTTTTCTTTTATGCAAGGTGATTATTCTTGGAACCAGAGCACAAACTCTTAGAGCAAGATGTCACGCTTTTTTACTATAAATATACAGGTTGTAGCATACTCGGGCATAGACTCCTATGAGGTGCTTCTAACCTCCCTTACACACACATGCACAAGGTTGAGTGGAACTAGTGGCATAAGGCTAGACTTTCTCACTCTACTCCCTTACATGGACCACCTAGACAGACTCTAGGGGCTAGTTTTCCATGTCCTTTTTCCCATGGATCACCTAGACAAGATCTAGGGGCGAGAAGTCCATGTTTTCTCTCTCACTATTCTTCTCATGGATCACCAATGTGTGTATTCATGCTTTTTTCCTTTCTTTTCTTCTCTTTGCATTTTGTTTCCATTTACATCCTTCATCTTGTGTTAGAGAACTCTCAAATCCTCACACTCTTTGTTGTGTTGGAATTGAGATTTAGTCCTCTTTCTTACCAAATGATTCTCCGTTAGTTTTTGATCTCATATCAAATCTTCTTGTGAGCATTTTTCATCAATATTCTTTAACAATTCGAAGTGGTAAACATGATACCCTGTTTCAACTCACTAAAATTAGCAAGCCAAAATAGGGGGGGCATATAGCTACCCTCGAATTTTCATCACCTTCCTTAGTAAGCATTAGGTGATTTTGTGATCTAATGTGTGTTTTGTAGGGTGCGGTTCATAACTATGTACTGCAGATACTATTGGGGGCTTCATTTGACAGACTTATGGATATATCCTTTTTCAAATAATGTTTACTTTTCTGTACTTTAGCTTGCATATGCACGTAGTGTTCATATGACCGCTAAAGTGGGGGCTAAATGTAGTGTCGTAAATTGTATGCACTTGCTAGAGTGGTACAATTTCACACCTAGTTTAGCACCCACCTTGGCGCATTTTGCATTTTGCATTGCATTTCCCCTTTAGCACTTAATTAGTTAAATTAATTAGGTCTAAGGTTCTATTTTATCATCATCTATATCATAAAGTTGGGCCCTTTCATTAAAGTGTGCCCTTTTCACTTTATTCTTCCAATACATCATTTAATCAAAAACACTAATTAGGTCCTATTTTGAACTTGGGGGCTTGATTTCGGGGGTCAAAACATCTCGAAATCACCTGTAACTTCAGGATTCTCTCTAAAATCATCATATCTGATGGCCCTGAAAATTTGGTGAAAAGTTGTCAGGACCATGGCACCCGGAGTGCACATGGTCTCAGACATTTTTCTCCAAATTTTAGGGGCACAATCCAATCATAAAATAAAGCTTAACCCCAAGAAATTGGCGGGAAATTCAATCTCTAGGTCGGCCAAAAGACGAAATTACGACCTAGGGTTTCATACATAAGAGCTCTCTTTCTTCATTTGAAGGGATCCGATTTTTGTTTTCAGGAACCTCATATGCAGCGAAAGAGCAGATCTTTGAAGACTTCAACAATATTCAACATCCCTCTATCAAGCATTTATCAATTTCATTCATTCATTTAGGGCTTGGAAGACATTGAAGAACAATAGGAGATTACCGACTGAAGATTGGCTTGTACTCCTCCCTTGAGGGTTGGGTATGATTTCCTATTGTTTTCATGTCTTTGCATAAGCTTCAATATATCCTTTATTCATGCTTTAGATCACTTTGCATCTTGATTTAGAGCATTTACATTATCATTTACAAGCAATTAGGGTTTACTTTCTAGGTTGCTCTAGTTTGCTTGCTTGCATTTTAGGACCTTGCACACACACTAGGTCTGCACACACAATACATTTTACAATACAACTTGGCTATTTGTGGAGGTGGAAATCACCGAAGTAGGGGTTTGACTAAGGCAAAACCCTATATAGCCGCCCATACCATTTTCAGATATAAGTGCAGTTTTTGGGACTTGGATGACACCGCAGGTGACAGATCCGGGAAAAGCAGGTCGAGACAACACTCCACATCAAATTGCAAAGAAAAAGACCTGGACAGGGGCTCTGGGTGCCCTGGTCCTCCTGACAGACAACATTTTTCAACATTTCTGACAGTTTTCCAGAGTGCAAAATAGCAGTTTCAGGTGCAGTTTTCGGGACAGAATCAGGACAGTGGCGCCCACGCCCCCATCCTGAACATTTTCAATGAGATTTTGACTTCAAGTACGCATCTGCATTCTTATTTCATCCTTGTATTTGTAGCTGTTCATTGTTTAATCTCAATTCTGCAATCTTGTTATTCATTTGTACATGCATTTTGGGATTAGGGCTTGAACTTACATCATTTGATCTTCCAATTTCAACAAAGGAATAGAAATCCTAATAGGTAGCCCGTGGCTCTCTCTTTCACAAGAAGAAGTAGCCAATTGTGTGATACCTCTAGGCTCTTTCGTATTCTGTAATGTGTGTCAAAAGGTAGGATTAGGGCATGTTAACCTAGTCTCGATTTTTCCCCCTACACAAAAGCAATGCTTACTGGGCGACTAGCCAAATGGGTGGTGCTCATGAGTGAGTTCGACATTAAATATGTGGATAGAAAAGCAAGAAAAGGACAAGCTATCATAGATCAGTTAGCAAATGCTCCCATGATAGATGATGTTCCTCTAACTTCATAATTTCCAGATGAATCCATCTTGATAGTGTCACACATAAAGCCTTGGTAGCTATACTTTGACGACTCGTACACACAGCATGGGGCAAGAGCTAGAATTCTTTTCATAACTCCTCAAGGGGATTCCATACCAAAATTATATCAATTATCATTTCCCTGCACTTATAACATAGTAGAATAGGAGGCATTAACAACTGGATTATGGATTGCAGTTCAATGGAAGATCCAAGAGGTTCATGTTTTTGGGGACTCTTAACTTGTAATTCATCAAGCAACTGATGACTACCAAACAAAAGATGAGAAATTAATGCCTTACAAAAGAATGGTGGATGACCTAAAATAACATTTCACGAAGTTAGACTTTGAGCAGATACCAAGAGAGCATAATCAAGCCGCAGATGCCATGGCTACAATTGCTTCACTAATCGATCTACCATAGAATGAAACCCGCTATGAGTTCTTGGTGGATAACCTTTTGGTTCCATCATATGAGATCACTACTACTGAGATGATATGTGTCGTTGGTCCTGATTCTTAGTTATATGGTTCTATTTTCACATACCTTCGTGACAATACCCTTCCTCCTGACCTATCCAATAACCAACATCGCACTTTCATTCGCCAATCTTCTTGATACGTCATTTTAGCCGATACCCTATACCATCGAGGTCTAGATGGAACTCTTATTAGATGTTTAGAAGGGGATGAAGCTCAAATTGTGTTATGTGGAGTTCATGAAGGGATATGTGGTCCACATTCTAGTGGTCCTACCTTAGGCTAGAAACTCATTCGGACTGGATATTACTGGCCCAGTATGGAAAAAGACTTGTATCAGTTTGTCAAGAAATGTAAGCAATGTCAAATTCATGGAGACCTCATTCATGTACCAACGCAAGAACTTCAACCAATTGCAACTCCTTGGCCCTTTTTTCAGTGAGGACTCGATATCATAGGCAAGATTCACCCTCCTTCCTCCAATGGTCATAAATTCATCATCACTACCACAAAGTATTTCACAAAATGGATCGAAGTGGTGCCTCTTACACAAGTCACTGGAAAACAAATTACTACATTCACTCTCAACTATATCATTTGTTGATACGGAATTCCTGTTTCCATCACCACCGATAATGGGTGTCCCTTCAAAAATCAAGATGTTTATGAACTCTATGATCGCTTCAATATTACTCATCGTTTCTCCACACCTTATTACCCCCAAGGTAATGGTAAAGATGAGGCATCTAATAAAACAATCCTTAAAATCCTAACAAAGATAGTTGAAGATGTTGGCCACAATTGGCATATCCAACTTAATCCTACACCTTGGGCTTACTGCACAAGCGTCCGCACACCTACAAGAGCTATACCCTATTCACTTGTCTTCAGTGTTGAAGCTATCTGTGGGCATTTTTTATGTTTATGTTGTGATTTTCATTGATGGACACACATTTGTATTGAGATTCCCTTTATATGTATGATCTCATGCTCAACCGGTATTTGTTCCAACCGGTATGTTGTATTCTAGTCTTTAGACTAGTAGTGATTTTTTAGAATGTGTTTCTCGGTTTGAAGCGGCATGTCAACCCCAAGCAGTTCGCAGATCACAAGTAGTATGAGGGAGCAAAGCGACACAACACATTCTTACTAGTCTTCATTTTTGTCAAACCAGCAACCGGTATTTTGTATGAACCGGTAATACTCTGTGATGAGTTACCAACCAACATTTTCTGATGAGTTACCAATCCACCGATTGTTTGACGGTGCTAACACATTAATGGTGATTCCTGTGTCATGTTACTAAGTATGTCTAGGTTCATTGAACCTAGGAAATTGTAAAGAAATCCTATTGGACCAACATGAAATCAGATTCCTTTAAAAGGACATCATGTGTAGGGTTTTAGGTTGTTGTGAAAAGGGTTAATGTTGAGCTAGGGTTTAAGGTGGATGTTGAGTTTTTGGAAGAGCAATCTTATCTGATAAGATCAAGTTGTAAACTAAGAGAGAGATATAGAAGACTGAAGTAATGCTGGAATGCATTAGCTATGAGCAATACTAGATCTAACTAGGCAGTTTGTGCTATTAGAGAGATCAAACACTTGTAGATTACTCACATCTTTAACAAGTCAGTAGCCCCTAACCAGGTAGGCCTCAAAGCCTTTGTAAAATCCTCTAACAAGGTGGTTCACACATGTGAATCTAAAATCCTCTAACAAGGTAGTCTTTAATCGGACTTATCTCCTAACAAAGATTGAGATTCCTAACAAGATCTGTTCTGGTGAACTTTGTAAGACCTTAACCGGTTTGACCTTAACCGATCTGGTTTCTATTCAGCAAATAGTGACTTGTGAGTTCCATCTCACCATGGTTTTTCCCAGTTGGGTTTCCGCATCAAACATCTTGTGTTATGGTTGTATTGCTTTTGTGGGTGAATTTTTTATTCACATTTTGGTTTGTATGTGTAGTAACCGGTTTGACTATCAGACTGCTTTATCGATTTATCTTTAGACTATGTAAGTGTTTTAGTGCAAAGATTTTTGGCATACTAATTCACCCCCCGCTTTTAGTATTCATCAATTGGTATCAAAGCCAACCTTTCTATAAGTTTAACCACTTGGAAAGAGATATGGGGGAATACACCTTGAGGGAACTTATTCAACAGCTCACTAAGTCTGAGTAAGCCTATGATGATCTTATGGTAAAATACAAGGCATCTCAAGCAAAAAGAAGAGAACATGCAGAAAAGCTGATGGAACTATCTGAAAGTAGTTCTAAAGATGAAGCTAACATGGAAGCTATGATTGATGAAGTGAATAAGCTGAATGATTCAAACTCTAATCTGAGAAAGGAGTTGGAAGGACTGACTATTCGGTTCAATCAAGAGCTTGAGAACTGGAGAAAAGGTGAAGATCTGGTAAAAGACAGAGATCATGAGATCTCCAAGTTGAAACATGAGATTAGTGCACTAACTGCTCGCCTTCATGAGAGTAGAATGGAAAAAGAAGACATGCAAGGAGAACTGAACATTGCCATCTCTGAAAATGCAAGTCTTATGGAGACAAACACTGCTATTTCCAAAGAACTCTCTGAGTCAAATGAAATACTTGCTAAGTTTGGCAAAGTACAGTCAAGCTAGAGAAAAAGCTTGAGTCATCTAGACCGGAAAAGAATACCAGTGGTCTTGGTTTTTTTGGACATGAGGAAGGAGAATCCTCAGGAACAAATGCTGAAGCATCAAAGAAGCAACCAACACTCAAAGGAAAAGGTAAGAAAAAATTCAAACCTATTTGCTTTAACTGTCTTAAAGAAGGACACACTGCCAATGTATGTAGGAGCAAAACCTACAATAATTTTCCTTATTTTATCAACAATGTACCTAGATTCAATAAGTTCAATGGTCATTGTTATGCATGCAACAAGTTTGGGCATAGAGCATTTGAATGCATGTCTGTAGTGGCTAACACTGGAAGATATCCTCAGAGGACCCAAGGAACTGGTCCTGAATCTTTTATGAAGCGAAACCACAACCGGTTTAATGACTTCAATCATTAATCAAGAAGTAGTGGTCATCAAGCGGCAACCGGATGGAGAGAAAGTTGTATGATCTATCATGGTTATGGTCACACTACTACAACATGCAGAAGGAAGATTTGTAACATGTACAATGGACCTTGGAGAGCACCTGGACTTATTTGCTATCACCGCAACAAATCGGGTCACATTGTAAGATTCTGCAGAAGCAGAAAAAGTATATCTGATGATATATTGGTCACTCAGGAAGGAGAAATAGATGTTGAAAAAGTTCAAGGAGACATGAAGAAAACATGGAAGAAGAAACCAACAATGTCAGAAGAGGAACTAGTTTCTGCACCTAGTGTGGAAATATTGAAACCGGCAAACTAAGCCTCAAAGGCTTAGGGGGAGAAAATGGCGAAATGCTTTCAAACCCATGGTTAATATCGGTAAAAGACCTTAACTAGTATGCTATACCTATCGCTTGGCAGAAGACCAGAAATGGTAAAAAGGCAAATTAGGGTTTACGACCTAATAGAGGAGCATTAATGATGGTAGGTGAGAGACATGTATAAATGCATTTTTCAAATCATTTCTCACTATCTATTTTTGAGAAAAGAAAAGTTTTCAAGTGTAGAGCGAAGAAAAGGTGATTTGAGCTTAGATTTCAAGAAATTGGATAACCTTGAAAGAGATTCAAATCTAGTTTGCAAGCAATAGTGGAGAACTCAAAGCAGTGATTTGGCATCCGACGAAAAGCGAAGTAAAGTAGAATCAGGAAGCCCTAAATTCACATTTGAAAGGTATTTTTTGTGTTCTTGAAATACTCTTCAATGGCTTCTGCATCTCATACCAATTCAAGCACATCCATTGAGTCAGAAATTTTCATTCAGAGGAAGTCCAAGTATAATGCTTTGTCACAAGTTCCAGCTAGAATCATAGTCAAAGAAGGAATTTCAAATTATATTGATTGCAAGATAGAAGACCTAGGGTCCTTAGCCATTCATACTCAATTAGGTCTATTTTGCGGAAAGGACAAAAGGATCAAACTGGAGTTCAGTATCTTAGAGAAGAAGAAACTCCATAATGTGGTATATTTTCTAGAAGACTTCACAGAGGATCACATCAGGATCATCTTGAGTAGAGTCCATGGTGACAAGATGTACCTGGAGAGAACACATGATATCACACCGGAGGCAATTCATGCAGTCACCGGTTTCTGCAACACAGGGGAAGTGCCAGCCCTGAGAATGGTAAGCAAAATGGAAATGACCAAGCTCACTAGTTTGACAAGTGATTCATGAGGTATGACAGTTAATTCTATCAAGGATGAACTAGTAAAATATGCCTGCATGGTGATAGGCTACAAAACATTCTCAGCCAGCAGGATTAATTCTGTATCTGCTATAGTAGTAAATGCCGCTTACAAGATGATTAAAGAGGATAAATCATTTGACATATGCACCGATATTCAGAGGCAACTCCTGTTAAATCTTAAGGCAATCAAAAAGGACAATTCACTAAGATTTAAGTTTGGACAACTACTAGTAGGGTTGTTTTTCTATTTCCAAGGCTACTTTCTGGGTGTAGGAGATGTCCAGTGGTCCCCTAACCAACCGGTAACCAAGCAAATAAAGGAAAGTGTGCAAGCCATTAGAACCGGCTACCCTGAGGTATTGAACAAATACTTTTATGAGTTCAGAAGAAAGATGAGTCAGAGGGTACGAATCTTAGGTGATATAGTGAAGAAGTATGAAGATGACATATGTTTCACTATTCAGGTGGACAAATGTCTAATGGAGGCTATTGAGCCTAGAATGGAGGAAGTGAAGCCTATGGGCTATAAGGTCATGTTTGACATGCTTGAAGGGTATGCTTCAACCCTTATTGCCTTGCCTCTTGATCTAAAGGCTAAGAGAACTGGAACCTACTTGGAGAGGATCGCATCAGTTGAAGAACCATTGGTGAAGAAGGGAAAAGAACCGGTAGCTAAGAAAGCTAAGGCAGTGCCTGCAGCATTAGCACCAGCTACCACTACAACTCCAAGAGTGACCAAGTGGTCACCGACAAAGAAGAAACTAGAGGTAACACTGGAAAAAGTCTTCGAAAAAAAGAGGAAGACTAAGGCAAATGAACCGGACTCCGAAGAAACTAAGTCTGATGAACAGCCAAAGAAGGCTAGACAAACCAAGAAGATGAAGAAGAATGAACCAACAACATCCACACCAGTAAATATAGATATCTCCTCTTACAAACCTTTGACACATTGTCAAAGAATAGTAAAGAATATTAGGAGAAAGTTACTTCATGATTTAATAGATTATTATGATGAATTCAATAGTGAAGAAAAAGATGAAGTACTTCAAGAAATCATTCTTTATTTATGTAAAAATGACCAGTCACCATCAGAGATTAAATCTCAGACACTGGATTCATTATTTAAAGAATTGGATAACAAATGGCACATTGCCATTGAAAAGGAACAAGAGATTAGGGAGAAATTTTTTGCACAGTACCTCCCCAAACTCTCAAATTTAGAATTATTTGATGTATTGGATCAAAATAAAGGTCTCTTCTTCACAAGGAGAAGAAGACTCTGGTTGTTGGAGAGGAGAGTTGGTGATGTAGAAAAGGATACACATCAACACATGGCCCATGCTATCAGCTTTCACAAAGCTCAAATGGCCAACCTCCAAGCAGAAAAGGAACTGGTTATTTCCAAACCAGATGAGGTTTTTGATGAGGAAGGAAACTTGGTGGAGGAACGAATCGACACCATAGATGTCAATGCCCTGGATATAGAAGATGTCACTCAAGACATACCTTCTGAGGGAACTGAATAGGGGCAATAGGCCGATCAGGGTGGTGAAAAAGATGTGGACACACAGGAAGCAGCAAAAGAATAGGAAGAGAAAAAGAAGAAGGATAAAGATGAGAAATAGAAAAAAGAGGAAGAGAAGAGAAAAGAGGAAGAGGAGAAAAGAAAAGATGAAGAGAAGAATAAGCAAGAAGAAGAAAGGAAGAAGAAAGAAGAAGAGGACAAGGAAGAAAAGAAGAAGAAGGAAGAAGAAGAAAAGAGAAAGAAGGAAGAGGAAGAAAAGAAGAAGAAAGAAGAGGAGAAGAAGAAGAAGGAAGAGGAAGAGAAGAAGAAGGAAGAGGAAGAAAAGAAGAAAAAGGAAGAGGAAGAGAAGAAGAAGAGGGAAGAAGAAGAAAAGGAAGAGCAGAAGAGGAAAGCAGAGGAGAAGAAAAAGGTAGAGGAAGACAAGGAAGAAGAGAAGAGAAGAGAAGCAGAAAAGAAGAAAGCTGAAGAAGCCAAGGAACAAGAAGCGGCAAAAAGCTCTCAAGTGGAGACTCCAAAGGAAACTGAAAGTCAACCCTCACCAGTTGATCTCTCTAGTCCTATCAATCTCCAATCTACAAGTGAGTTGGAGCTTATGCAGAGCATCAAGGTTGCTCAAGAGTGCCTTGAGATCATTCACAGGAAAAAGGAACAAGACATCATTCAGGCAGCTGTAGACACACTTATTGGTTTAATCCTAGTACTAATCTTCCTGACACTGATTCATCACTAGCACAACTCAAACTTTTGTGTGCTTTAGTGGATGATCAGGTGCAGGGTCTAGAAGAAGAATCAGAGGCCAATGTAAAGAAAGAGCACCAAATGGCTCTTAATGTTGCTCTCGTGAAGAAATTAAATGAGCTTAGGACTGAACTGCTAAAGGATCAAAAGGACATAAGGAGTGCCTTGGATGAGGGAAACTTGTTACTCAGCAAAATCTGTCAACCTCATCTATTCTGTGATGATGTACTAGCCAAGAAGCAACAACTTCAAATGGACTTACAGTCCTACTTAAGCACATTCAAGACTCCTTATGACACCTTTGCAGCATATGGGCAAACCGTTCACTGGTTCCAGATCCAGTCAGCCAAGATAGAGCAAGAGATCAGCATAAGGTCTAGAGATTTGCAGGAGCTTCCACTGGTATTACTTCCATGACTGCAAATTCTCTAGAAATGCTATCTAAACTTGGATGCCTTGACAGTCACACAAGAACTAAGCACAATAGATGGCATGGAGGAAGAGGCATCACAAATGCAGATAGAGAAGGAAGTGGCGACCTCCCTACTTGAGTCTTGGTCTCTTTCCATGAATCAATTTTTTCAGAACTATAAAGTGGTTTTTGACAATTATTATTCATTATTGTCATAAACTCTTATATATATATATGGAAATAGGTTTTTCAGCGGTACGTTGTCATTGTTGGCAAAGGGAGAGAAGTATATGGTTTTAAATTTTGAAATTTTGATATATTAGGGGAGAAGTATATCAGAGGGAGAAGTATCTATTTTAAAATTCTGATATATGCTATATGCTCTAATGATTATGCTTTGAATGCAAAATTGCTATACACTCTGTTGATTAAGGGATAGTGTGTATGCTTAGGGGGAGCAATTTTGTTAATAGCAAGTTTTTCTATTGTAAAACACTTAGATGTAAAAAATTTATTTTCCTAAGTGTTGCCATCAATGCCAAAGAGGGAGATTGTTGGCATTTTTGATGTTTATGTTGTGATTGTCATTGATGGACACACACTTGTATTGAGATTCCATTTATATGTATGAGCTCATGCTCAACCGATATTTGTTCCAACCGGTATGTTGTATTCTAGTCTTTAGACTAGTAGTGATTTTGCAAAATGTGTTTCCCAGTCTGAAGCGGCATGTTGACCCCAAGCGGTTTGCAGATCACAAGTGGTACAAGGGAGAAAAGTGGCACAACACATTCTTACCAGTCTTCATTTTTGTCAAACCGGCAACCTGATATTTTGTATGAATCGGTAATACTCTATGATGAGTTACCAACCGACAATGTGTGATGAGTTACCAATCCACCAATTGTTTGACGATGCCGACACATTAACGGTGATTCTTGTGTTGTGTTACTAAGTATGTCTAGGTTCATTGAACCTAGGAAATTGTAAAGAAATCCTATTGGACCGACATGAAATCAGATTCCTTTAAAAGGACATCATGTCTAGGGTTTTAGGTTGTTGCGAAAAGGGTTAATGTTGAGCTAGGGTTTAAGGTGGATGTTGAGTTTTTGGAAGAGCGATCTTATCTGAGAAGATCAAGTTGTAAACTGAGAGAGAGATAGAGAAGACTAAAATAATGTTGGAATGCATTAGCTGTGAGCAATACTAGATCTAACCAAGCAGTTTGTCCTATTAGATAGATCAAACACTTGTTGATTACTCACATCTTTAACAAGTCAGTAGCACCTAACTGGGTAGGCCTCAAAGCCTTTGTAAAATCCTCTAACAAGGTGGTTCACACATGTGAATCTAAAATCCTCTAACAAGGTAGTCTTTAATCGAACTTATCTCCTAACAGAGATTGAGATTCCTAACAGGATCTGTTCTGGTGAAGAACATTGTAAGACCTTAACCGGTCTGGTTTCTATTCTGTAGATAGTGACTTGTGAGTTCCATCACACCATGATTTTTCCTAGTTAGATTTCCACGTCAAATATCTTGTGTTATGGTTGTATTTCTTTTGTGGGTGAATGTTTTATTCGCATTTTGGTTTGTATGAGTGGTAATCAGTTTGACTATCAGATTGCTTTACCAGTTTATCTTTAGACTATGTAAGTGTTTTAGTGTAAAGATTTTTGGCATACTAATTCACCCCCCCTCTTATTATTCATCACTATCTTTCCTATTGAGGTCGAGTTACCCTCTTTATGAGTCTCCTTGCAAAACATCTTCTGCGGTGAAGACTACAGGGTCTCTTGCTTATAGGAACTTGAACTATTGGATGAACGAAGACAAACTGCTTACAACAAATGAGTCGCAGTTACAATCATAAAGTCAAACCTCACACATTTGAGGTGGGTGACTTAGTTCTCAGAGAAAATCCTAAAAATCAGCAAGACAGAGAAAGGAAGGGCAAGTTCGAACCAAATTGGCTTGGTCCTTACATCATCATAGTAGCATATGGATCTGGTGCATATCAGCTCTCAAGCACAAAGGGTGAACCTTTGGAGGATGCTATCAACAACATGCACCTTCGCATGTTTTACACATAGCTCTTTAGAGTATCCTAATTCAAAAATACAAAAAAAATCAAAAAATTCAAAAAATAAAAAATCGTAAAACATAAATAATTGTTACTTGGTGAAAACCTGGCAAACAAGCGCCTTGTGACACAAAAAAAAAATGAAAAAACAAAAAACATTTTTGTCCAATGGTGAAAACCACTTCGGTGGCACCCTAGGCAAGTACCATGGTGAAAACTGGGTCACCAGTGCTATGTGTAGAGACATTGCTTCTCCCTGCTTCAAGATTCAATCTCATCTTTCACTTTTGTACACACTCACAACCTATCCATTCATAATAAACTTACCCATTCCTTTTCATTCCTTTTCATTCATAATAAATCAACTCCTATCTATGGCTAAGGCAAATCCTACGTCTAGTGATGGGTGTGGAACTGAGAGCATCACACATTTTGAGGAGTACAGTTTCTTCTAGTTTTCTTCAGTCTATCCATGCACAATTTGCAATAAAGAAGCATTTGCATCACCAGTCTACAATAAAGTTTCATATTCTCCACAATAAAGTATCAATTTCATGGATTCAGTCAATTTCAGATGAGACACAGCAGCAACAATGGGCTTCAACAGATCAAATCTTTCAACAAACGCAGACAACATTATGGTTCAGTGCTATCTATCCTTTTTGTGAAAGTAAACATTTTGACCACAATCAAATAAGACTTATACAAGTGACAAGAGACACTAAACTTGAGGACTATAGTGAATATTGGTGTCGATTCTTGGTTTTCTTTTGATTTTTATCTTTTGGTGACATGTCTTTTAGATTTTCTGGGATGTCTTTGACTAGAAAGGTGAGGATGGGGTATTGTCACCTATTTTCTTTGTTGTCTATGGATTGTCTCTTAGTAATGCTATGACTTGTCCAAGGATATGAGGACATTGTGAGTCTAGTATGAACTAGGGCATTCTTTGTTTGCAACTATCTTATCTCCATGCAAATAGGTACAATGACTTTCTAGGTCAAACATATGCCTCGATTGCCATAACCTATTTACCATAATAAAGCTCAATGATGATAACGCACAAGAAGCTCTTTCACTTTCATATCTTCTATCTTCCATCCCCCTTTCTTTATTGGTTTCCATCATCCTTCTTGAGTCCATGTAGCCTTCTATCACATGACTGAGTATAATGACACACCAAAAACATTTGCATTTCATGTAGTTTTGCACTTGCATTACCATATATTAGCATTTCATACATACATACATACGTACAAATAGATATCACAATTGCATCACATCCTGAATAAAACACATGTTGGCACATTTTACATTTTCATCATGTAAATAATTATTTGCATTATCATATTCATCTGCATTTCATACATTCACGTTTGCATTTGTATAAACATATAAAAACATAAAAGAACAAAAATATTGCATTTTCCTCATATACATATTTGCATTCATACGCATCATGCATAACACCACATAGAAACATAAGCATCACGTAGGTATGCATGCATATAGCTACCACAAAGATGAATCATCTCATATATATATCAAAATCATAAGTGTCATTATACAATGATGTCAAAATACATATGGCTACAATCACCCGAAGCTGTTTACATCATCATACAAAAATGGTACATAAACTGATAGATAGGGAGCCCTCTAAGGCTATGATGAACTCCCTCCCTTGGATCTAGCTAGCTTCAATGAAGCCTAAGCCCTAGAAGGACCTACCCCAGGATCATCTCTCCTACCCCCTCTATCTAGTGGTGGTGGAGGACCCAAGACCTCACCGTTAGATGTCTGTCTCCATCTCGATCATAAGGAACTAACTCCCCATCAATCGGTATCCTTAGTATCCTGTATACATCCTCCAAGGTGATTGTCATCTCACCCATCAGAAAATGAAAACTACAAGTCTCTGAGTTCCATCTCTCAGCCAGTGCATTCAGCAATCTCATGTTCACCCATAACTCAGGCACATACAAAATATTTCATAGGCCCATAGTCTGAATTGCTTCTCTCTCCTCAACTATCAACTCTGCTCACAAACTGAGTCGATGGGAATCTCTCCCGTGACTCCATTATAGGTAGGTACTCCTATAGTCAATCAAATCAACTATGTTAGTTAAAGTGGTATTTCCTGTTCGTCACAAAATGTTGCTTTTTATCTAGGTGCTTATGGTATTCTATCCTAGCGACACTCACTGTTCATCACAAAGTGTTGTTATTTATCCTAGTGGTACTCCATGTTCATCACAAATTACTACATGTTTTTGCACTCCTTATTCATCACAAAGTACTGCTCATATTAGTACTCCCTATTCATCACAAAGTACTATGTCTTGGTACTCCCTGTTCATCACAAAGTGCCTCAATCTATCTTATCCTAGGGCTTTTTCTTGAGTGTATCCTCTTAAGTAGTTTTCTAATTGAAAAAGTATGTTCTATCACAGAATTGTCAATCCTAGCCCTATCTACTATCCTAGTCTTCCCTAGAGGACCTACTTGAGTGTATCCTCTCAACAACTTATCCAATCGACAATGTATGTTCATCACAGAACTGTCAGCTTGGCCTAAAAGACACAGACGTGCCCATCTAACACAAACGTGCCTGCACAACACAGATTCGATAGCATCTGACACAAACACTTTTTCATTTGTAGACGCACCTATGCTCTACCCAAATGTGCCTAGCCAACCTAGATGCACCTAGCACCAGCATAGACATGCCTAAGCATCTTTTTGACCTTGTTTGACATACCTAAATGCACATTTATTTCTCTACCTAGCATGCATTAATGACAACATTTATTGTGACAAAGTACAAGGAGGTTTTACGGTACTTACTGGCTCTCCTACATCTGTCGGCCTCTGAAATCAGAGAATGCGATCGAATCTATGCACCAATGCCATCACTACTAACTGCTGCTACTCTATTCTCTCTCTGCACTCTGATCTCTTAGATGTGTGGATGACAATAAGGATGTTTTCCCCTCATGGTCTATCTTATAGACTGCCCTAGCCCTAGTCCAAGCCCTAGTCTCCCGTGTCAGTCTTCATTATCCTGTCACTCTGTCACCCTATCTAGTCAGTCCATTCTAGCCTTTCTTTCTTATCAAGAGATTGTCTGTGATCTTTTCAGACATTTTCATCCAATCTCTCGAGGGGGCATATCATTCCCATCTTGGGGCAACTTTATATTAGTTCATATTATCTTCTTTGAAACAACGTGACAAGCTGCATTGTCTCAAAGAGGGGCAAAATGTAGACACCTAAAATTATCCAGTCTAATTAAATAAATATCTTTATTTATTTAATTACTTTAGCCTAATTCCTCTATTAATTAAATGAATCTTTATTTATTTAATTAATTCATTTATCCTCTTCTAGCCTTATTTCTCATTTAAATAAATACTTTTATTTATTTAAATTATCCTTTTTCCTCAATTAAATAAATATCTTATTTATTTAATTGATGCCACTTCCTCTATTAATTAAATAAATCTTTATTTGTTTAATTAATTCATTAGCCTTTTCTACCCATGACACATGTCATTCATCTCTTAATTCATACACTACCTACCCTCTTATTATTTTCTTATTTTCTTTACTTACCCTTTAATCATAGCCGACCATTTATCTTTTACACCTCTCAATCTTATCCCTTCATTTCTTATAGTGTCTTCTATATAAGGAGATGCTTCCTTCATTACCAAACCCTCAATTACACCCTTGGACATATACATTCTAATGAGGCATCCTAGCTTTCAAACTTTCATATGCGATCCTACTTGCAACCACATTTTTTTTCTTTGTTGAGCCCTTGTGCAAACATAAAATTTGAGAGCCAATATATCAAGCAAGATCAATGGAGATAGGAAGAATTGAGATTCAAACCCTATTGGACATGTGATGGTATAATCTTTGTGATTTCATTTGATTTGCATTGTCTTAGGTAATCTTCATATGTTATGGTGGATCTTTGTTGTTGTTAGGCCAGGGTTTTGTGGTTGAATTCATTTAGTCTTTCAATATTGTTGTTATCCATTTTCACCATAAACATGTAGTATTGAATATTTGGATTTAGAAATAAATTCCGTGATATAATAAGATCAATATAAAATTGACAAAGACAAGAATGTATTATAACAATGACTAAAAAAAGAATATTACTTTCTAGTATTAGATAAGTCATATAGTAAGAGTATAATGATAGTGAATTTTGCATCCAACCATTGGAATAGTTAAACCTGAACTAAATCTAGTTAAAATACAATAGTTTTTGCATCAATAGAAAATATTATTGATGGATTTATATTTAGCATTACATATTTTTCTAGCTTGACAAAATAAGTGGGAAGAGGGGAGAGACAAGAAGGAAGCATCGAGGGATGAAGATTTCAAATGAAGAGTCCTCTGGAGGAGGCGATGATGATGCAGATGATGATCATGATGCAGATCCAATATATCCTACTTCTGCTACATCATTACTATGGTTTTTATTCTACACTTCTTCTATTAGAGCAGGGGTTTTCTCAAGGTGTAGTGTTGGGGATGGAGAGGATGAAGTCTATTTAGAGGAAGGCATTTCTCTCAATGTCCCCCTTTTGACTTATGATGTGGATTCTACTTTGGACGAAGATGGTTGGTTCTTTCCCTTGGCTTTTCCCCCTCTTACTCCTATGGAGTTGGTATCCCTTCCTATACAGGTAGATTGGATTGTGGTGGAAAATTGTAAGGTTTGGGTGAATTTGCGGCATCGTTCCTTATTCTTTGTGGTTGTCAAACTAGAAGAGTATCCTATTGAGGTGGAGACATCCTTCGTGGGAAGAGATGGTTTCTCATGTTCTAAGGATTTTTTGTTGAGCAATGACTACTCTAGAGTTGAGTTGCAAATGGTTTGGCTTCTCCTTCAGTTGGATCCATTATTTTCTCCCCCTAATGAGGCGGGGGTTGGTTATTTGGAGGTGGAGATAGTTTTTTCCTATAGGGGGACTATTTATTTTGTTTGGACCCTTTTTTCTCTCCTTTATTGTTCCTTAATGAGGGTTTCTTCTACTCCTATTGATCATTCTCATGGATCCCTATTTGAGGTGGTTTTCTCTCCTATGGAGGTAGAGAGACTGAATGGGTTTTGGGTTGAGAATGGGTTGTCTGGGAAATTGGTCTACTCTCCTTCTTTTCCTATTAAGATGGCTCTCTCTCCTTTTGAGGTGGAGAGATATTATGAGGAAGTTTTTAGGTTGCTGATGTTTATGTTTTTATTTGAGGGAGCTTGTCAAAACCCTCATGGAATTATTTGCAGTTTGGTTTTGGGTGCCTTGTCAAAACCCTATGTCCTATAATGTTCCTCCAACATGAGCTACTATTGTCTTGGACTTGACTGGTTGTGGGAGCCTTGTAAAAACAACTCTATAAAGTTATGGGAGCCTTGTAAAACTCATTCTCAAGGTTGAGGGACCTTGGAACAACCCTATATTTTTTGTTCCTCTGAGGGATAGGCTAGATGTTGGCAATTTTCAAGCACCTAGTTTTGCTAGTGATTTTTTTTTGTTAGGTTCAGGCTTTGTTGTTTTTTGTGGATTGGAGTTTATTTTATAGGTTATAAGAGCTTGGGAAAACACTTTTTATTAGCTGAGGGTGCCTAATAAAACCCTCATTCTCTATTTTGTAGGTCTATTGTTTGTTGACTTAGACCCTCAATTTTGACCAACCTAGATTGGAATATTTTATACTTGATGTTTGGTTGGTGTTTAGTTGGTTGTGGCTACCTTGTTTTTCATTTATGTCTTTTGCAGCCTTTGGGTTTTTGGATCTAGATGCACGTAAGTCCATAAGGTTTCAGGTCCTTTCTAAAAGTTGTTGTTAGCTACTAGGTAGTCTAGTCTGTTACTCAATGACAACTCTCCCTTGTACCCCATTTCCAAGGGGTAGAAATTATTATTTTCATTATATGATTATTGGCTTTGATAGTGATAGCCCCATTTCAATGGTTCTAGATCAAAATTGAACTCTAATTCATCGTTAGGTTGTATTTTCTTGAAGACTAAGTCATCTATCCTAGAGGATTCTATTGACATATGAGCAGAGTTTGATGACATGATGATATTAAATGTTGTCATTGATGTCAATATATTGAAGTAATCAAATTGGAAAGTGAACCAGTGTATGCAAAGTGGTGAACTAGTATATTGGAGTGTGAACTGGTATATGCAAAGTTGTGAACCGGTATATGCAAAGTGGTGAACTGGTATATGCAAAGTTTTTATCAGGATTCGATTGACAACATCCTATGTGATTTGACCGATGACATCCTATGATGAGTTAGTACTAAAATGAAGATTAGATCATGCTACCACATCAACCTTGTGTGTGTGAAGAATCTCCTTGAGGATCTTGCATGAAGAATATTGATTCTATCTACCTCAGGAATGTGCAAAATCTTAGTAAATGGTGGAGAGTGCATGATGGGTTATCAGCTTCCAGAAGTGGTGAAGAATGGACGATCGCAAACATCTTGAGATTTGTTCAAGATTGTTTTATGCTATGCAATGTGATTAAATGGTCAAGATTGGATCAACTGTATTGTTAACCTAGATGCTTAGGGTTTTAGGTTTTGGCCACTGACCTTATGGTTGCCTATAAGGTTGATGATGGTTTTCATTTGATGTTGTTGCCAAATGAATGTATGTGTGAGGTGATTCTTAGTAGACCAAAGAAGTGAGTAGATAATTACAGAGTGTGATTACAGATGTAAAGGAACTGAAGCGGATCTACCTTGGCATTAAGTGTTGTTATTAGATCAATGTATTACCTGTTGACTTCTAACCATTTCAGCAGTTGGAAAATCCCTTTACCGAGTATCTTTAACAGGCTTTTTGTAAATCCTTTCACAGGGTGACTCAAAATCATTGAGTGTTTTCAAATCCTTTTATTAATAGGGTTTTAACCTCTAACCATGTATTTAGCCATCCCTTAACTGAGTGATCCCTAGTAGGATCAGTTCCTAGCAAAACTTGTTGTAAAGTCTTTAACTGGACTAGGCTCCTAACAAAGAAAACTTTAGAAGAGTTCAAGAACAACTTGTGGGTATTCATCCCCACCGTGGTTTTTTCCAGTTGGGTTTCCACATGAAAAATTAGTGTGTCACGTGTGATTCTTTTTAATGTGATGTTTTAGTGTTTTCTATTAAGCGATAATGCAAGTTGATCGAGTGGTCATTATATTTCTGATGTATTACTTGTTTAACCATATGGGTGAAGTGGAAATGAGATATTAGGTTTTGTGAGGATCTAAGTGTTACTAGTTTATATTAGGTTTTGTGAAGATCTAAGTGTTACTGGTTTATGACTTTTACAGTCACTATGTTTTACCGATATTGCCTTGATTTGGATCAGTGATGTTGTTTACCAGGTAGTGTAGTCTTTGTAGTTTAAGTTGTTAAAGAAGTTTTTGTCTATACTGATTCACCTCCCCCCTCTCAGTATCTATAGGGTATTTACTATTCATCATTATTCATCAATTGGTATCAGAGCATCCTCCAGGTCCTCTATGCTATAAGCTTAACCAGTTGAGGAAAAGATCCTATTCTAATGATGAAGAGGGAATGTCCTCAATTCAATAGAGATAACTTCAAGATATGGAAGGATAGAATGAAGATCTACATTAAAATCATGGGTGCTCAACATTAGAACTATGTTGAGAATACTTATGTTGTCCCTACCAGTACTCTCACCGATGATCAAAGAAGATAAATTTAGGAGAATGGGAAAGTCATGGAAGCTCTTATCAGAAGCCTATCTGATATTGAGTTTATAGATGTTCAAGACAAAGACAATCCCAAAGATGTATGGGATACTCTGGAAACTATCTATGGCAGTGATGAGCATGTAAAGCAAGCTAAGGAAGAAATTCTTAGGGGAAAATTTGAAGACATATGGATGGTTGAAGGAGAGACCATCCAACAATATGGGATAAGAATTAAAACTATTATTGGAGACATCAAGAGTGCAGGAGGTACAATGGATGAGTCCACCATCGTAAGAAAATTTTTGAGATCCCTATTACTGGTCTATGCAATAAGGGTTGTTGCTATTCAGGAGTTGAGATCTATTGACAAGACAAAGGTATCCCTTGATTCTATCATTGATAAGTTGACCGCATATGAGCTAAACAGTTATGATGGCAGTATTTAGAAGACTGAATCAAACTTTAGAGCATCTGTTGCACTATCTAGAAAGGGAAAATAGGTTAGTACCAGCTATGAACCCAAACAAAGTAGATATATGGATGATGAGGAGATCCTGATGGAATTTGAAGCTCTTCTAGCCAAGTGACTTCTTAGGGGAACTAGAAAATACAAAGGTAAGCTCCCTTTAAAATTTCTTTCTTGTAGTAGGATAGGGCACATTGCTCTAAACTATCCCAATAGTGATAATAAGGACAAACCTGAGAAGTTCAAAAAGTTTAAAGGAGGAAATAGGAGAAACTGTCTTGTTACAGTTGATGAAGGTGTCACTAATGATGAATTAGAAGATGAAGAAAGAGAAGATATAGTGTTTGTAGCCATTAAGGAAGATGTGTCAAACAAGAAGGCTCTTGTCTCCTGCTTTTATAATTCTAATGAGTGGATTATTGACAATAGTTGTTCTCACCACATGACTAGTGACCAAAGAAAGTTTCTGTCTTTGGAAGAGTATGATGGAGGTGTAGTCCAATTTGTTAATGATGAACAATGTATGGTAAAAGGAAAAGGGTCCATCTCTCTAAATGGAAAAAGTAATGTTGGTAATGTGTATTGGGTAGAAGGTCTCAGGCATAACCTTCTGAGTGTTGCCCAATTGAATGATAAAGGACTCACTCTGGAATTCAAAGATGGAGTATGCAAAATAAAAGGAAAGAATGGTGAACTGATGGCAACTTGTATGCAGACCAGAGGTAACTTATTTCAGTTAAATACAAATATCAGTCAATATCTAATGGCTAAGTTTGATGACAGTTGGATATGGCATAGGAGACTCTGCCATGTAAATTTTGATAATATTGTGAAGGCCAATAAGATCAACGTAGTTAGAGGATTTCCTGTGCTAAACAAACTAGAGAATCCTTTGTGTAGAGAATGTCAAATGGGAAAAATGTCTTCCTGAACCTTCAAAGGTAAATCTTTCAAAATAGATAATTTACTTGATCTTGTACATATTGATTTGTGTGGTCCTATGAAAACTAGGAGTGTTCAGGGAGATAGCTACTTTATGATTATTACTGATAATTTCTCTAGAATGATGTGGGTCATATTCTTGCAAGATAAGTCTGAAGCTTTTGGAAAGTTTAGCCTTAAGAGAACTAGTTGAAAAGGAAAGTGGTAAGAGGATTAAATGCCTTATAACTGACCGTGGAGGTGAGTTCACTTCTAGTGAGTTCAATAAGTACTGTGAAGAGAACGACATCAAGAGGCAACTATCTACCCCCCGGAATCCATAGCAGAATGGCCTAGCAGAAAGGAACAACCAAACTATAGTTGAAGAAGCTAGAACAATGTTGATTCAAGGGAAGGTTGCTCACACTTTTTGGAGAGAAGTGATGAGCACTGCAATCTACACTATGAACTAGGTACTCATCAATAAAGGTAAGGACAAAACACCTTATGAGTACTCGATTGGTAAAACTCCAGTAGTAAGCTACTTTAGAGTGTTTGGTAGCAAGTGTTATATCAAGAGAAGTGAATACCAAAGCAAGTTTGATGCAAAATGTGATGAGGGAATATTCCTAGGGTATTCCACCAAGGTCAAAGCTCTCAAGTGTTTTAACAATAGAAATCTGAGAATTGTTGAAAGTATCAATGTTAGAATTGATGAGACCACCGAGAAACCTAAGGAAACCAAGAGTGAGAGAGTGGTAGATGAATCGATTGTAACCTTCTGGGAACCGGTTGCAAAATAACCAAGTACAAGTAATAGTGCTCCCAAACCAGTAGATGTTGATGTAGATGAAGATGAAGATGAGGATGAAGAGGGAAAGCAAGAGGAATCAGCCAAGATCATTCCTAGGTATGCAAAGTTGCATCATGATCCAAAGAAGATCATAGGAGATAGGGATGTAGGAATTATTACAAGAAGAAAGGTCAGAGACAATTCTTGCATGATTTTTGAATTTGTGCCCAAAATTTTTAAAAAGGCACACAAAGATGAAGACTGGATTAAGGCTATGGAAGAGGAACTTGACTAGATAAAAAATAATGGTACATGGTGTTTGGTACCCAGACCTGAGAATAAAAATGTTATTGGCACCAAATGGGTTTTTAGAAATAAACTGAATGAAAATGGCACAGTGGTAAGAAAAAAAGCAAGATTGGTATGTAAGTGATATGCTCAAGAAGAAGGAGAAGACTATGGAGAAACCTTTTCTCTAGTAGCTAGATTGGAAGGAGTTTGAATTCTTCTTGCATATGCAGCCTTCAAGGGATTCAAAGTGTATTAGATGGATGTAAAATCTGCATTCCTAAATGGAATACTTGAAGAGGAAGTGTATATAAAGCAACCACATGGGTTTTCCCTATCCAAAGATAGTGATATGGTGTGTAGGCTACATAAAGCCTTGTATGGATTGAAGCAAGTACCTAGACCATGGTATGAATGTTTACATTCCCATCTTGTGAAGATTGGATTTAAAAGAATAAGTGAAGACAACAATATCTATATGAAGTCAGAAGGAGATCAAATTTTGATCTGTGAAGTGTTTTTTGATGACATAATTTTTGGTGGAAATGACAAGATGAGCCATGCATTTGCAGATGAGATGAAGAAGGAATTTGTGATGTCACTAATCGGAGAGATTAAGCTCTTCATTGGACTACAGATTCAACAAATGAAAGATGGTATCTTTATCACTCAGTCCAAGTATGTCAAAGAGGTGTTGAAGACCTTTGACATGGAAAACAACAAACTGGTTGGTACACCTATGATGACCGGTTGTAAATTGTCAAAAGAAGATGACTCAGCATTGGTGAATGAGAAGGAATATCAGTCAATGATTGGTAAGTTACACTATGTAGTACATAGCAAACCAGACATAGCACATGGAGTGGGCATTGTTGTACATTTTTAGAAAAGTCCAGGAGAATCACACTTGGTAGTAGTCAAGCAGATTCTTAGATATCTGAAGAGAACTATAGATTATGGATTGTAGTATCTATATAATAGTGATTTCAATCCCAAAGTATTTACTGATGTCAATTGGGCTGGTAATGTGGACGACCAGAAGAGCACAACCATTGGTGCATTCTTTCTTGGTGGTAGACTAGTCTCATGGATGAGTAAGAAGCAGAGTTGTATCTCTTAGTCCATAGCAGAAGCAGAATATGTAGCAGCATTTATGAACTGCACTCAAACAATGTGGATGAATCATGTATTAAGTGGTTTCAAAGTCCCTGTATCTGAAACTGTGAGTACATTTTGTGACAACAAAAGTGCAATTAATATTTCCAAGAATCTAGTATTGCATGCTAGAACCAAGCACTTCAAGCTCAAGTATCATTTCTTGAGGGAGAAAGTTCAGAACAAAGAGGTTGTATTGGAACATGTTTCCAGTAAGGAGCAGTTAGTAGATATTTTCACCAAGCCTCTATTGAAGGCTACATTTACCTATTTAAGAGGTGAATTAGGGGTGTTTCCCCTTCAAGAGGTGAACTAAAGGTATGTGCTCCACATCAGTCAGGTATTACATTGTCAAATCTTTTCAGGATTGATGTGTTGAAGGATGCTACTCCTTAGGGGGAGCAACATAGTAGATCATGGATGTGTTAGGGTTTCAAGAAGATCTGAAGCAAATATGAACTAACAATTATATACATATTTAAATACAAAAGATAAAGAAATAAAATAGGACACAAATAACATAGAGATTTGATATAGTCCACCCATAATGGGTTACATCCACCATACACAACCGTCTAATCTTTCTTATTATCTAGTAAAAACAATACATCAACCTTATAATGTCTTAAGCATCCCAACCACTTATAACATGCATTTTTAGGGCAACAAACAAAGTCGGCCTTTTAGGGTTTTATTACAATGTTGGTTTTCATCAACAAAAAATGGCAAAAATTTTTTATCAAGGGTTGTCGCCCTTGAACCCCCGTAGCGGGCTATTGCTCACTTTCCCGGGGCCCAACCTAGCCCCGGACCCTGGCAAGGATATGTACTAAGTGTATAGTACTTTGTTGATCAGTCACCACATATCAACAATCTACCACTTGGAGACTGATCAGGCTCCACACCAAACAATCTCCCACTTGGAGACTGATACTAGATGACACCACTGTACTTGCAGCATCCACTCGATAAAACACTTGGACTTGACTGGTATAAATTCCACAATTATCAATCAAGAAGACCAATGGAAACTGATGAAGAAATCAACTTCTCCTATGGAACTGCCTTCATGAACATATCAGCAGGATTCTCACTTGTGTGAATCTTCTCAAGCCATAACTCACCCTCCTCCAAAACAGTCTGGATGAAGTGGTACCTGAGCTGAATGTTCTTTGTCCTTGAATGAAAAGAAGAGTTCTTCACAAGATGAATGGCACTCTGGCTATTGGTATATAATGGGTAATCCTCTTGTGTCTTACCCAATTCCTCTAGAAAAACATTGTAACCAAATCATCTCCTTGCTAGCTTCTGTAGCAGCAATATACTCATCTTTAGTGTTTGAAAGTGCAACAACCTTTTGCAGCCTAGAAATCCAACTGACTACAGTTCCTCCTATAGTAAAAACATACCATATAGTACTCCTTTGTGAATCAATATCACCTGCCAGATCAGAATAAACAAATCCACTCAGAGTGGCATTAGATCCTTTGAAACATAATGCCTTCGTAGTAGTTCCTTTCAAATATCAAAGAATCTATTTCACATCATTCCAATGTTCCATATGAAGATTACTACTAAACCTACTCACAACTCCTACTGCATGTGCAATATCTGGCCTTGTGCATACCATTGCATACATCAGACTGGCAAGAGCTGATGAATATAGGATGTTAAACATTCAATTTACCTCTTCTTGTGCCTTTGGGCACATCTCCTTAGTCAATTTAAAATGACTAGCCAAAGGTGTACTAACTGCTTTTGCATCTTGCATGTTAAATCTTTACAACACCTTCTTTATATACTCACTTTGGGAAAAATTCAAGGTTCTATTTTTCCTATCCCGTGTAATCCTCATACTAAGAATTTGCTTAGCTGCACCCAAATCCTTCATAGAAAATTGATAACTCAATGATGAGAAAATAGTACCAAACCAGTACTGACAGGGGGGGGGTGAATCAGTATAGGCAAAAATACAGTCCAAAACTAGTTTGACAATAAACACTTCAAATGACTGGCAGATAGTGATATCGATTTGAAACAGAGTGCAACCAGTAAAGCTAAGAATGTCTGAGTCAAGTATTAACTAGTTACTCACTTAGCTTTTCACTCAACTCGAGACTACACTACCATTTCACCCTTATGCATAAACAGGTAATCTATCATCAGAACACAATAACAGCTAGTTCAACATGTTTTATTGACAAGCATAAACCACAGAACCATCATATGCTTGACAGACAATAGCAAAGCATCACAAGATAAAAGAATCACACATGACACACACATTTTTCATGTGGAAACCCAACAGGGAAAAACCACAGTGGGGATGAATACCCACAAGTTGTTTTTGAACTCTTTAGAAGTCTGCTTTGTTAGAAGCCTTATTTGGTTAGAGACATTACAATAGGTTCTGCTAGGAACCGATCTTGTTAGGGATCACCCAGTTAAGGGATGGCTACAATACCCAGTTTATGGTTAAACCCTGTTAAAGGTTACTTTGTTAGAGGATTTCAAGAACTCAATAGCTAAAGGATTCTAAACTCAGTAGCTTTGAATTACCCTGTTAAAGGATTTTCAGCAAGTTGGTTAAGGCTACCCTGTTAAGGGATTTTCTAGTTGTTGAGGTGGTTAGAGATCAACAGGTATTAGAATGATCTAGTAACAACACTCAATGCCAATGTAGATCCGCTTAAGCTCCTCTTCACCTTCTGCACTTACACTTTGTAGGTATCACTTCTCTCCTTTTGGTCTACCAAGAATCACATATCCCTTCTCTTGGATACACACACACAACTTTTGCCAAAAATATCAGAAAGAGATAGAACATTGACCTTATACGAAAAATAGATAGGTCGATAGCATGAACCCTAAACCCTAAACTTGTTAGGTTAAGGAATTCAAACACTTCAATCCTGACCATTGAGCACACTGCATTAAATGCAACAGATCTTGATCCAAACTCAAGACATTCTCCATCGTCCATTTCCACTAATTTTATGGCGGCTGATAACCCATCACATGTTATCACCATTTTAAAGACTTCGCACATTCCCAAGGTAGATAGGAACAATCTCCCTCATGCAAGATCCTTCATGCACATAGGCTTACATGGCAACATGATTTTTTCTTCTTTACAATGCTTACTCATCACACAATATCATCGGTTGAGCCACATAGGCTTGAAGCACATCAACTAGAAACTCTAAAGTTGAGACTACCAACCCATAGTCATACAATACTTCCATATGTCGGTTCCCATAACTATATGCCGGTTCATCATGATCAAGCACATCACTTCACTTTGGCACAAATGTCAGTTCATAGTGTTATACCAGTTCTCACATATGCCAGTCCACACCTCTTCAACATATTGACATCAATGACAACATACAATGTCATTATGTCCTCATATTGGTTCACATAATGCCAACAATCTCCCCCTTTGGTATTGATGGCAATATACAAAGATATCTCTCCACTTCACATCTTCTCCCCCAATTTCTGTAGATATCTTCTCCACTTCACATCTTCTCCCCCTTTGACAACAATGTCAAAGTGGAGGCACAAGCTTCCTTGTTCCATTATGCTGCTCCCTCTAAGGAGTAGCATCCTTCAACACATGAATCCAAAATAAATTTGACTATGTAATACCTGACTGATGTGGAGCATATGCTTTTAGTTCACCTCCTGAAGGGGTAGTACCCCTAATTCACCTCTTAAGTATGTAAATGTAGTCTTTGGGAGAGGCTTGGTGAATATGTCTGCTAACTGCTCCTTACTGGAAACATGCTCCAGTGCAATCTCTTTGTTCTGAACCTTTTCCCTCAAGAAATGATACTTAAGATCAAAGTGCTTGGTTCTAGAATGTAAAACTAGATTCTTAGAGATATTAATTGCACTAGTATTGTCACAAAATATTCTTACTAGTTCAAAGACAGGAACTTTGAAGCCATTAAATACATGCTTCATCTAAATTGTCTGAGTGTAGTTCATGAAAGCTACAACATACTCTGCTTCCACTGTAGATTGACAGATACAACTCTTCTTTTTACTCATCCATGAGACCAGTCTACCACCAAGGAAGAATGCACCACCAGTTGTGCTCTTCTGGTCATCTACATTACCAGCCCAATCAGCATCTGTGAACACTTTCAGGTTAAAATCATTATTGTATGGATACCATAACCCATAGTCAATAGTTCCTTTCAGATACCTAAGAATCTGCTTGACTGTAACCAAGTGGGATTCTCTTGGACTTTTCTCAAATCTTGCAGTAATGCCAACTACATGTGCAATATTTGGTCTGCTATGCACTACATAATGCAACTTACCAATCATTGGTTGGTATTCCTTCTCATCAACCAATGCAGAGTCATCCTCTTTGGATAGTTTACAACCGGTCACCATTGGTGTACCAACCGGTTTGCTATCCTCCATGCCAAAGGTCTTCAACACCTCTTTGACATACTTGGATTGAGTGATAAAGATTCCATCCTTCATCTGTTGGATCTGCATTCCAATGAAGAACTTAATCTCCCCTATGAGTGACATCTCAAACTCTTTCTTTATCTCATCTACAAATTCATGACTCATCTTGTCATCTCCACCAAAGATAATGTCATCAACAAATACCTCACAGATTAGGATCTAATCTCCTTTAGACTTCAAGTAGATATTGCTATCTTCACTTGTTCTCTCAAATCCAATCTTCACAAGATGGGCATACATGTGTTCATACCATGCTCTAGGTGCCTGCTTTAGCCCATATAGGGCTTTATGTAGCCTACATACCATGTCATTATCTTCATATAGGGCAAACCCATCTAGTTGCTCTATATACACCTCCTCTTCAAGTACACCATTTAGGAATGCAAATTTTACATCCATTTGATATACTTTGAAGCCTTTAAAAGCTACATATGCAAGAAGCATATGAACTCCTTGCAATCTGGCTATAGGAGCAAAGGTTTCTCCATAGTCTTCTCCTTCTTCTTGGGCATATGCTTTGCACACCAATCTGGCTTTGTTCCTAGTCACTGTGCCATCCTCATTCAGCTTATTTTTGAAGACCCATTTGGTACCAATGATATTTTTGTGCTTTGGTTTCGGTACCAAGGACCATGTACCATTTTTCTCTATCTAGTCAAGTTCCTCTTCCATTGTCTTGATCCAGTCTTCATCCTTATGTGCCTCTTTGTATTTTAGGCTCGAATTCAGAGATCATACATGAGTTTTCTCTCACTTTTCTTCTTGTAAGGATTCCTACATCCTTATCTCCTATGATCTGCTTAGGATCATGATTCAGCTTGACATACCGGGGAATGGTCTTGATAGATTCCTCTTGCTTTTCTTCTTCATCCTCATCTCCATCAGTATCAACATCTACATCTATTGGTGTAGGAACACTATTACTGGTACTTAGTTGACTGACAACTGGTTCCCAGAAGGTTGCAACCGGTTCATTTACTGCCTGCTCACTGTCGGTTTCCTCAGTTTTCTCAGAGGTTTCATCAACTCTTACATTGATGCTTTCCATAATTCTCTGAGTCCTATTGTTGAAGCACTTGAGATCTTTGCTCTTGGTGGAATATCCTAGGAATATTCCCTCATCACATTTCGCATCAAATTTTCTCTGGTGTTCACTCCTCTTGATGTAACATTTTCTACCAAACACTCTAAAGTAGCTAACCATAGGTGTCTTATTGGTCCAATACTTATAAGGAGTTTTATCCTTACCTTTCTTGATGAGTACTCGGTTCATTGTGTAGACTACATTGCTCACCACTTCTCTCCAATAGGTGTGAGCTACCTTTCCTTGAATTAGCATGGTTCTAGCTACTTCAACCATAGTCTGGTTATTCCTCTCTACTAGGCCATTCTGCTGTGGAGTCTGGGGTGTAGACAATTGCCTCTTGATACCATGTTCTTCATAGTACTTGTTGAATTCATTAGAAGTGAATTCCCCTCCTTGATCAGTTCTTAGGCTTTTGATCCTTTTACCGCTTGCCTTATCCACTAATGCTTTGAAAGCTTTGAACTTTACAAAGGCTTTAGACTTTCCCTTCAAGAATGTGACCCACATCATTCTTGAGAATTCATCAGCGAGAATCATAAAGTATCTATCACCTTGCACACTTCTAGTTTTCATAGGACCACACAAATTACTATGCACAAGATCAAGCAAGTTGTCAGCAGTGAAAGATTTACCTTTAAAGGTTGAGGAAGACATTTTGCCCAATTGACACTCTCTATACAAGGTATTATCCAGTTTTCTTAGCACTAGCAACCCTCTAACTGCCTTGATCTTACTAGCCTTCACAATTTTATCAAAGTTTACATGGCAGAGTCTCCTATGCCATATCTAGCTATCATCAAATTTAGCCATAAGACATGTACTTATATTTGCATTCAGATGAAATAGGTTACCTTTGGTCTGCATGCTGGTGGCCACCAATTCACCATTCTTTCCTTTGATTCTACAAACTCCATTCTTGAATTCTAGAGTGAGGCCACTGTCATTCAACTGGGCAACATTCAGAAGGTTGTGTCTAAGACCATCAACCCAATACACATTGTCGGCACTACTCTTTCCATTCAGAGAGATGGACCCTCTACCTTTGACCATGCATGGTGCATCATTGCCAAAGCGAACCACACCACCATCATACTCCTCCAAGGATAGAAACTTGCTCTGGTCACCAGTCATATGGTGAGAACAGCCACTGTCAATGATCCACTCATTGGAATTATCAAACTGGAAGACAAGAGCCTTCTTGTCTGACACATCTTCCTTGACAGTAGCAAACACAATATCTTCATTTTCTTCATCCTTTGATTCTTCATCTGTGACACCTTCATCAACTACCATAAAATAGTTTCTCTGATTTCCTCCTTTGAATTTCTTGAACCTTTCTGGTTTGTCCTTGTTGTCCCCATTAGGATAGTTTACAACAATATGTCCTATCCAGTTGCAAGAAAAGCATTTCAAAGGTAGCTTACCTTTGTATTTATCGGTTCCTTTGGGAAGTTTCCTAGCAAGAAGTGTTAGGTCCTAGAGACAACTGAGAGGGGGGGGTGAATCAGTTGTCAAATAAATTCAAACCAAAACTTGACCAACTTAATGCTTAATACCGATAAACTAGTTAAGTATGTCGGTAGATAGTGTTAACAATTAATTGCTATACCGGTAAAGATTAATGCATGAAACATAAACACAAAGTCATCCACAGCACATAACACCAATATTTGTACGTGGAAATCCTGTAAGGGGAAAAACCATGGTGGGAAACCTTACCCACAATTAGATGATACTACTATAGATAGTAAGTCTACGTAAATGGGGTCTACACATGCAAAAAGGCCAACAACCTAGATTTCACTGCTCAATCACAAAAAGGGAGTCACACTAACTACAGTTGGATGGTTAAATCCAATAAGAATGTACTGCACAAGATAGCATCTTCATATGCTGGATTTAGTACCGGTGTAATGCTGATATACTGCCACAAAAACCTAGCTTCACCTTCAAATGATGTCTTCATCTATAACTCTGCTTAATCTCACATATACCTTCACACAATTCTTTTTCGCATTCCACATTCCATCTTACAAATAAGATCTTACATTTATGCCATAACCAAAGACCAATTTTAGTAGGTCAGCTCTACAAGATATTACAATAGAAACATTTTACAAATAATATAATATTCAATGCAATAACCGATTAAACATGTCAGCTTAATGCATTTACAATAGTAATTAATCATCTCCATAGCATCCCATGTTGATCTGGAAAAGATAAACCTACCGATGTAACCCTAGGTAACCCTAGACCTATTTGCTGGTAAAAGAAAATATGCAAATATGAATATACCAATGATTAATTCTTCAAAACAAAGTGTCCACATGATGCCTTTGACATTACCAATTGTCTTCCATATTAGTCCAAGTGCCAGTGATCATTATATCCCATTGATGAACTATATAGCAATAACTGTGCAGTAGTTACTTGTTTGTCAATGAATACTGTTGGATCTCCAAAGTGCTAGTCTTTTAGCAGGTGTTGACATCAATGATAAAACCATACCAAAATACCAACAATCTCCCCCTTTGGCATTGATGGCAACACAAGATGGAAAAACCATCAAAGTGCCAAAATAGAAATGCCAAATACCAATCTCTCCCCCTGGGAGCAACATGTGTTATCCAAAGTTTTTCAATACCAATCTCTCCTTAAAAGGATAATGTGTTTTTCCATTGATATCTCTCCCCCTTTGACATCAAATGCCAAAGTTACAATAATAAAATCAAGTTCATATACAAAATACCAATCAATTCAATATACCAGCTATTCCCCGTGAGAAGTAGCTTCCTCATTAGAGACCAGAGTAAAAGATTTCTCTGTAAATGTTGTTGGTTGATGACAATCATCAACTGTCTAAGTCTCTACTGGTGGTGGTATGACTCTAAGCTAATCTCTGAGATATTCAAAAGTCTCCTTAGGCAAAGGTTTTTTGAAAATATCTACAAGCTATTCTTTAGTATTCACATAAACCAGTTTTATCTCTTTTTCTTCAACTTTTTCCCTTAGAAAATTCAATTTGATAGAAACATGTTTTGTTTTAGAATGTAATACCGGATTCTTAGATATATCAATTTCTACAGTGTTATCACAATATATAGTAATAGGTTCCTTGCATTTTACCTTTATGTCTTTCAACATTTGCTTAAGCCATAGTACCTCTATATAGTTAGTTGTTGCTGCAACATATTCTGATTTTGTTGTTGATAAAGATGTACAACTCTATTTCTTACTCAACCAAGAAACTAATCTCTTTCCAAGAAAGAATGCTCCACTGGTGGTGCTTTTTCTATCATCCACATCTCCTGCCCAATTTGCATTTGTGTATGCACATAGATCAAAATTTTCATCTCTAGGATACCATAATCCAAGATTTGTAGTGTCTTGTAAGTACTGGAAAATCCTTTTTACTATTGATTCATGATCTTCTCTAGAATTACATTGAAATCTAGAAACAATACATACTGCATTCATAATATCAAGTCTGGATTGTGTCAAATACAGTAAACCTCCTATCATAGATTTGTATCTATCTGGATTAACAGGTGTAGATTCATCCATTTGAGATAATTTGTCATTTGTAGTCATAGGTGTGCTTACCGGTTTAGAGTTCTCCATCCCAAATTTCTTTAGTAAATCTTTCAAGTACTTGGATTGACTTAAAAATATACCTTTGTTAGTTTGTGAAATCTGCAATCCTAAAAATAATTTTATTTCTCCAATCATAGACATTTAAAATTTTTGCTGCATTTTAATAGAAAATTCTTTACATAATTCATCTTCTCCTCCAAAGATTATATCATCAATGAACACTTCAATAATCAAGATATCATCATTAGTTATTTTGTAATATAAATTGGTGTCTACATTTCCTTTAGTAAAACCAATCTTTAAAAGATACTTATCTAATCTTGCATACCAAGCTCTTGGGGGCTTGTTTCAATCCATATAGAGCTTTTCTTAACCTACAAACCATATCATTGTCATATGTCAAAGAAAATCCATCGGGTTGTTCAATATAGACTTCCTCTTCAAGATCTCCATTCAAGAATGCACATTTAATATCCATTTGATAAACTTTGTAGTTCTTGTGTGCTGCAAAAGCCAAGAATAATCTGACTGCCTCAATTCTAGCTACCGGTGCAAAGGTTTCATTCTAATCAAATCCTTCTTTCTGAAAATATCCCTTACACACTAGTCTTGGTTTATTTCTGACAACCTTACCATCTTCACTAGGTTTTTTTCTAAATACCCATTTTGTTCCAATTACATTTTTATCTTTAGGCTGGGGAACTAATGTCCAAGTATTATTTTTTTCAATTTGTTCTAACTCTTCTTCCATAGCTTTAATCCAAAATTTATCTTCACATGCCTCATTAATAGATGATGGTTCAATTTGAGGAATAAGACATACCTCTTCATTTGCCAATCTTCCTCTTGTCATAACTCCTTTAAATTTGTTTCCAATTATCTGATCTTCAGAATGATTCAATCTTACATACTGGGGTGTCTTAATTTGCTGTTGTTCTTCAATTACCGTGGAATCCTCTGATGGTAGCAGGGTAACTGGATCTTCATTCTGTACGGGTAGATTTAGAGTAGGTTCATTTGTCACAATTTTTGTTGCTGGTTGAGAGTCTATATACCTTCAAGTTTCTCTGAATTATTCATCATTTTTTACATTTGTACTCTCAACAATTTTCTACAATCTCTTGTTAAAACATCTATATGCCTTGCTCTTAGATGAATATCCAAGAAATATTCCTTCATCACTTGTAGGATCAAATTTTCCAATATACTCATCTCTTCTAATATAACATTTACTTCCAAAAATTCTGAAATACTTAAGAGTAGGAGTATTACCAAACCATAGTTCATGAGGGGTCTTACCAGTTTCACCTTTGATGTGAACTTTGTTAAATGTATAGACTAGTGTGCTGAATGCTTCTCTCCAATACACATGTGGTAAATTTGCTTCAGATAACATACTTCTTGCTGCATCCAAGATAGTTCTGGTTTTCCTTTCAACAACTCCATTCTAATATGGTGTCCAAGGTGGTGATAGTTGTCTTCTCATTCCATTCATTTCATAGAATGTATTAAAGTCTTTAGATGTGAATTCACCTCCTTGATCTGATCTTAAACATTTGATTTTCTTACCGGTTTCATTTTCAACCATTGCTTTGAACAGTTTTAACTTTCCAAGTGCTTCTAATTTTTCTCTGAGAAAAGTAACCCAACACATTCTAGAATAATCATCAATAATTAGCATGAAATATCTATCACCTTGTAAGCTTTTAGTTCTAGCTGGACCACATAAATCAGTGTGAATCAAATCAAGAGCATTATTGAATTTTTCTGGAATACTTTTGAAACTAGCTCTAACTTGTTTTCCAAATTGACATTCCTTACATATTGTATTATGAGGTTTCACAATTTTAGATAGATCTCTAACTACCTTAGAGGTAATAATCTTTACCATGCAATCAAAGTTTACATGACAGAGTCTCTTATACCATAACCAACTTTCATCTATATGTGCAATCAAGAATTCCTTTTCACTGTTATTCAAATGAAAGATGTTACCTCTACTCTAATTACCGGTTGCAATTTCTAAACTAGTTCTATTCATGATTTTGCATTTTCCATTCTTAAATTGTAACTAAAATCCTTTCTCAACCAATTGACCAACACTCAAAAGATTATGCTTTAATCCTTCAACATAGTAAACATTGTCAGTGTTATTCTTACCATCAAGAGATATTGTAACCTTTGATTAAATAGGCTTTGTCATCTCCAAATCTTACTAAACTTCCATTGTATTCTTGAAAGTTCAAGAATTTACCTTTGTCTCTTGTCATATTATGTGAGCATCTTGAGTCAATGATCCATTCATCCTTTACTTCAACTTTAGCTGCTAGGGCTTGTTCTACCGGTTGAGCAGTAGGTGTTGGTTGATATTCTATTATAGCAACAAAAACCCATCCATTGTCTGCTAGATCCTCATCAGAATCATCAGTCACACCTTCATTAGTAATGTAACAAGATTTGTCTTTGTTCTTCTTAAATTTGTATCTCTGATATTCAGGATTAGGCTTGTATGTTCTTCTAACTTCTTCTCTTAGTCTAGCATGTCTATTAGGGCATCTCAAAGCCATATGACCAATCTTATTGCAATTAAAACATTTAAAGGGTGCTTTACCTTCATACTTATTTCCAACTAGACCTTTAGGCATTTTCCTTGTGAATAGTGCTTCAAGTTCTTCAAGTTCTTCATTCTCCTTTCTAGTTTCTTCAAGTTCTCTTGCATAAAAGGCTTTCCAATCTAATTTTTCAAATGATGGAGCAGATGATGTTGATGCTTTAAAGGCCAAATCTATCTTTATAGTAGCAACAAGACCAAATTCCTCAATTTAAAAAGCTGAAAGTTTTCCAATCAATGTATCCCTAGTTACTGATGTATTAGGCATTGTTCTTAATTAATTTATAGTAGTAACCTTCATTTTATATGCCGGTGGCAATCCTCTTAAGATTTTTGAAACAATTTCATCCTCACTCAAGGTTCCTCCATAACATTTAATACCCA
Source organism: Cryptomeria japonica (assembly GCF_030272615.1). Classification (NCBI taxonomy): domain Eukaryota; kingdom Viridiplantae; phylum Streptophyta; class Pinopsida; order Cupressales; family Cupressaceae; genus Cryptomeria; species Cryptomeria japonica. The sequence continues at coordinate 86,397,310 of NC_081411.1, read as the reverse complement.
AAACAATTTCATTTACTCTTTCCATAAAAGTAGAAATCCTTTCATCTTCTTCCATTTTCAGATGTTCATATCTGACTCGGAAGTTTTCAAGTTTTGCAATTTTGACCATGGAATCTCCTTCATTCAGTGTTTCCAAGTGATCCCAAATAGCTTTAGCAGTAGACCTATCTGATAATCCCATGATTTGTTGATCTGATAATATGCTCAAAAGTGCTTCTCTTTCTTTGCAATCATTTTCCTCATCTTTAGCTAAGGTAGTTGGACTGGGCTGACCAGCTACATTAGTAGTATAACCTTTCTTTGTAACTTCCCAGATGTCTTTACCAATGCAATTCAGGTGTGTCTCCATTCTGATCTTCCATATCCCATAGTTGGTTCCATCAAGTCTAGGACTATCCTTCTTGAAATAATTAGTAGACATTGGATCTCCTCAAGTTGTTAAACTTTTGCAAAAAGAGGACTAAGCTCTAATACCAATTGTTAGGTCCTAGAGACAATTGAGGGGGGGGGGGGTGAATTAGTTGTCAAATAAATTCAAACCAAAAACAACTTGACCAACTTAATGCTTAATACCGGTAAACCAGTTAAGTATGTCGGTAGACAATGTTAATAGTTAATTGCTATACCAGTAAAGATTAATGCATGAAACATATACAAAAAGTCATCCACAACACATAACACCAATATTTGTACATGGAAACCCTGTAAGGGGAAAAACCACTGTGGGAAACCTTACCCACAATCAGATGATACTACTGCAGATCGTAAGAGTACATAAATGGGGTCTGCACATGCAGAAAGGCCAATAGCCTAGAGCTCACTGCTCAATCACAAAAAGGGAGGCACACTGACTACAGTTGGATGGTTAAATCCAATAAGAATGTACTACACAAGATAGTATCTTCATATGCTGGATTCAGTACTAGTGTAATGCTGATATGCTTCCACAAAAATCTAGCTTCACCTTCAAATGATGTATTCATGTATAGCTCTGCTTAATCTCGTATATACCTTCACACAATTCTTTTTCGCATTCCACATTCCATCTTACAAATAAGATCTTACATTTATGCCATAACCTAAGACCAGTTTTAGTAGGTCGGCTCTACAAGATATTACAATAAAAATGTTTTACAAACAATATAATATCTAATGCAATAATTAATTAAACATGTCGACTTAATGCATTTACAATAGTAATTAATCATCTCCATAGCATGCCATGCTGATTTGGAAAAGATAAACCTGCCGGTGTAACCCTAGGTAACCCTGGACCTATTTGCCAGTAAAAGAAAATATGCAAATATGAATATACCAATGATTAATTATTCAAAACAAAGTGTCCACATGATGTCTTTGACATTACCAAGTTTCTTCCATATTATTCCAAGTGTCGGTGATCATTATATCTTACCGGTGAGCCATATACCAGTAACTATGTAGTAGTTACTTGCTTGCCGGTGAATGCTATTGGATCTCCAAAGTGCTAGTTTTTTAGTAGGTGTTGACATCAATGAAAAAACCATACCAAAATACCAATAAGAAGAGCTTCAAATGCCATCAAAATCTCCTCATCATCCATTTCTCTGCTCTGTCTTGGTTCACCACTAGTGCTAGCTTCTTTTCATTTTCTGGATGGTATAGCAGAAGCTGTAAAAGCTGATTTAGTCTTTTGAACATTGATATCAAAACTATTTAGCTCATAGGCTATCAAATTTTCTATGATGGAGTCCAAGGATACCTTAGTCTTGTCTATTGATCTCATCTCCTAAATAGCAATAACCCTTATTGCATAGAGCGGCAATAGGGATCTCAGGACTTTGCTTACCACAGTGGAGTCTTCTATTTACCACCTGCACTCTTGATATCTCCAACAATAGTTTTGATTCTTATTCCATACTGTTGAATGGTCTCACCTTCAACCATCCACATATCTTCAAACTTCCCTCTCAGGCTTTCTTCCTTAGCATGTTTTACATACTCATCACCACCATAGATATTTTCAAGAGTATCGCATACCTCTTTGGGATTTACCTTGTCCTGAACATCAATAAACTCAATGTCAGATAAACTGCTAATTAGGGCTTCCATGACTTGCCCATTTTCTTGTATCTCTCTCTTTTGGTCATCAGTGAGAGTACCAGTAGTGGCACCATAGACATTATCAACATAGTTCAAGTGTTGAGCTCCCATGCTTTTGATGTATATCTTCATCTTGTCTTTCCATATACTGAAATTTTCCCTGTTAAACTTTGGACCTTCCCTCTTCATCATTTGACTGGGATCTTTACCTCAAGCGGTTAAGCTTATAGCATAGAGGACCCAGAGGACACTCTGATACCAATTGATAACTCAATGATGAGTGAATAGTACCAAACTGGTACAGAGAGGGGGGGTGAATCAGTACAAGCAAAAATACAGTCCAAAACTAGTTTGACAACAAACACTTCAAATGACTGGCAGATAGTGATACCGGTTTGAAACAGAGTGTAACTGGTAAAGCTAAGAATGTCTAAGTCAAGCATTAACTGGTTACTCACTTAGCTTTTCACTCAACTCGAGACTACACTACCATTTCACCCTTATGCATAAATAGGTAATCTATCATCAAAACATAATAACAGCTAGTTCAACATGTTTTATTGATAGAAATAAAACACAGAACCATCATATGCCTGACAGACAATAGCAAAGCATCACAAGATAAAAGCATCACACATGACACACATATTTTTCAAGTGGAAACCTAACAGGGAAAAACCACGGTGGGGATGAGTACCCACAAGCTATTTTTGAACTCTTTAGAAGTCTGCTCTATTAGAAGCCTAGTCTAGTTAGAGACATTACAATAGGTTCTACTAGGAACCGATCTTGTTAGGGATCACCCAGTTAAGGGATGGTTGCAATACCTGGTTAAGGGTTAAACCCTATTAAAGGTTACCTTGTTAGAGGATTTCAAGATCTCAATAGCTAAAGGATTCTGAACTCAGTAGCTTTGAATTACCCCGTTAAAGGATTTTCAGCAAGCCGGTTAAGGCTACCCTGTTAAGGGATTTTCCAATTGTTAAGGTGGTTAGAGATCAACAGGTATTACAATGATCTAGTAACAACACTCAATGACAATGCATATCCACTTAAGCTCCTCTTCACCTTGTGCACTTACACTCTACAGGTATCACTTCTCTCCTTTTGGTCTGGCAAGAATCACATATCCCTTCTCTTGGATACACATAGACAAATTTTGCCAAGAACCTCAAAAAGAGACACAACATCGACCTTATAGGAAAATAGATAGGTTGGTAGCATAAACCCTAAACCCTAAACCTATTAGGTTAAGGAATTCAAATGGTTCAATCTTGACTATTGAGCACACTGCATTAAATACAACAGATCTTGATCCAAACTCAAGACATTCTCCATTGTCCATTTCCACCGATTTTATGGCGGCTGATAACCCTTCACATGTTATCACTGTTTTAGAGACTTCACACATTACCGAGGTAGATAGGAACAATCTCCCTTATGCAAGAGCCTTCACACACACAGGCTTACGTGGCAACACAATCTGTTCTTCTTTACAATGCTAACTCATCACACAATATCATCAGTTGAGCCATATAGGCTTGAAGCACATCAACCAGAAACTCTAAATTTGAGACTACCAATTGGTAGTCATATAGTACTTCCATATGTTGATTCCCATAACTATATGCCGATTCATCATGAATAAGCACACCATTTCACTTTGGCACAAATGTTGGTTCACAGTGTTATACCAGTTCTCACATATGCTGGTTCACACCTCTTCAACATATTGACATCAATGACAACATAAAATGTCATTATATCCTCATACCAGTTCACATAATGCCAACAATCTCCCCCTTTGGCATTAAAGGCAATATACAAAGATATCTCTCTACTTCACATCTTCTCCCCTTTTGACAACAATGCCAAAGTGGAGGAACAAGCTTCCCTGTTCCATTATGCTGCTCCCCCTGAGGAGTAGCATCCTTCAACACATCAATCCAAAATAAATTTGACTATGTAATACCTAACTGATGTGGAGCATATGCTTTTAGTTCACCTCCTGAAGGGGCAGTACCCTTAATTCACCTCTTAAGTATGTAAATGTAGACTTTGGGAGAGACTTGGTGAATATGTCTGCTAACTGCTACTTACTGGAAACATGCTCCAATGCAATCTCTTTGTTCTGAACCTTTTCCCTCATGAAATGATACTTAAGCTCAAAGTGCTTGGTTCTAGAATGTAAAACCGGATTCTTGGAGATATTAATTGCACTAGTATTGTCACAAAATATACTTACTGGTTCAGATATAGGAACTTTGAAGCCATTAAATACATGCTTCATCCAAATTGTCTAAGTGCAGTTCATGAAAGCTGCAACATACTCCGCTTCCACTATAGACTGAGAGATACAACTCTTCTTTTTACTCATCCATGAGACTAGTCTACCACCAAGGAAGAATCCACCACCGGTTGTGCTCTTCCGACCATCTACATTACCAGCCCAATCAACATTTGTGAACACTTTTAGGTTAAAATCATTATTGTATGGATACCATAACCCATAGTCAATAGTTCCTTTCAAATACCGAAGAATCCATTTGACTTCAACCAAGTGGGATTCTCTTGGACTATTATTGAATCTTGTAGTAATGCCAATTGCATGTGCAATATCCTGTCTGCTATGCACTACATAATGCCACTTACCAATCATTGATCAGTATTCCTTCTCGTCAACCAATGTAGAGTCATCCTCTTTGGATAGTTTACAACTAGTCACGATCAGTGTACTAACCGGTTTTCTATCTTCCATGCAAAAGGTCTTCAGCACCTCTTTGACATACTTGGACTAAGTGATAAAGATTCCATCCTTCATCTACTGGATCTGCAGTCCAATGAAGAACTTAATCTCCCCTATGAGTGACATCTCAAACTCTTTCTTTATCTCATCTGCAAATTCATGACTCATCTTGTCATCTCCACCAAAGATAATGTCATCAACAAATACCTCACAGATCAGGATCTGATCTCCTTCAGACTTCAAGTTGAGATGTTTGACAAAAAACTACTTTCAAAGTTATAACTCAAAAATCTATATATTTGCAAAATTGACTATACTGATAGTATATACAATAGTCAATAAAATAATATATCTAGATATACTCCCCTTATCGATATACTATGCAAAACTCTAATTTTGCATGCTTGGTGATTTGTTCTTGTTCTTTGCTTACTATTTTGTACACTACTTGGTTTACTGCTCTTGGATACTCTGCTTACTCTACTCGGTATACTCCCCCTATATACTATACTCCTTTTGTTTGATACTTTGAATACTATATCACTCCCCCAATACTATATCAATACTATATCACTCCCACTTTTTGACAAACATCAAAACTTAATTACCATTCAGGGGTGGTAACTGGTCAAAAATGGATTTGTACTTGGTCCAGGCATCGATGAGAGTGACAGAGAGGGCATTCTTTATACTGTCCATTAAAGAATTTTGTGCTTGAATATCAGCCAATCATGATATTAAGCCATCTAGAGTGCTTCCTTCTTGTGTAGTAGATAGGGATGTGGCCCGGTTGATTTTTTCATGGATGGAGGAAAGATGAGGAAGGAATAATGTCTGAAGTGTCATTATGTCCATCCAGATCTTGTTTTCTTCATTTCTTAGGTCCAATTGTTGAGCCATGAGCTGTTGTAGCTTTGTATAAAATTTTTGAACTGAATTAGGCTCTATGGTCAACTTATTTGAGAGATCGGTGAGCTCTTTCTCAATTGCCTCTGTTTTATTTTTTATTTCTTTAATGAATAAAGAAAATGTGCAAAGTTTCTAAAATAAATAATGAATGTGCTTGAATTGAGGAGTCAACTCAACAATAAATTTGACAAGTTTAACTTTGCCAATAGCTATAGCTTTCTGTACCTCTTCTATCATTTTTGCAGTGAGCTCTTTATCTTTTAGTTTGCTCAAATATTTCGATGCATCTACTCTAGATGTCTCTATCTTTGTTAGGAGTTCATCTAGTTGAATGTGGATGGTTGCATCTGTTGACATTGTAGCTTTAGGTAGCATATCTATTGAGAGTTCTTTCACCTTCTAAAGTACTTTATTTTTCTTTTGAATCGCCATTTGCTTCTCTTGTTTTGCCTTTGCTTTGCATAGTTCACCAAAATCAATGAGTGCTTGCCCCTTTAATTTTGATATGTCTACATTGGGAAACACTATTGGTTTTGACAAATCAACTTTAAAACTATGCTTTTTCATCTTCTTCTCTTTACCTTTCACCAATTGAACTAAGACAATGGCTTGTGAGGCTTGATGACCCTCGGTAGGTTGCTCGGTAGAGGCAACACTTTGATCGATTACTTTAGCCTCTATTGAGTCCTTTGGTGTCTCGGTACTCGGTGTCTTAGATTCAACATTTGTAGTGCTAGAAGGTTCTTGAGATGTCTGTTCTTGAGTAGTACCTTCTCCTGATGTAGACTTGTGACCTTCAGTGCCTTGATCCGTATCCTGAGGGATTTCGGTTGAGATAGGTTGATTGATCGATGGATAAGGTTGAACTTGTTCCAAGACTAATTCACTAGATACAAGTTTTGCATATGCATTGCCTTCTATCATTTCCTATTCTAGTGCCTCTATATCCATGACATCTTCATCTGTTTGAATGGTGTCAGCAGGGTCTTGTTCGGTAACATCAGGACCTTGCTCGATGACATCAGGATCTTGTTCGGTGACATCAATGATTTCAACTATAGCTTGCTCATCGACATCCTTGATTTTAAAGATTCCTACCACTTTTCTTTTGTCTCATTTTCAACTTCAATATATAGCCCATTCATCAGTTTCAAGGCTCTTTGTTTGACAAGAAACTTTGAGTTGTAGGTTGTTAGATGTTCCTTTTATTTCAGCTACTGACATGTCAAGAAAGAGATGTACCAAACTTCTTTCTCTGATCTATTTCTCTGAGTCCATTGCATACTTCCACCTATTATCAATATGTAGATAAAGTTCATTCAGAAGTGACTTAGCTAGTTCCAATGGAGCTAACCAGAATTTTAGAAGTGTATAGATGACAGCTTCTTCAATTTGTCTCTTCTCATCATTATTCCTGGTTTCATACTTTACATATCTGAATCCTCCAAATCCTCTATATTCTTTTAGATTAGCACAGAAGTTTTCAACACTATGTATATTTACCTTCTTTCTTTTGACAATCTAAAATTTGCTTGCATCTTTGGATTCTGTAACACTAGACTCTTTTGCCAAAATGAGTCTCTGAGTATATTTCTTGTATGTCTTTGTTACCTTGGGAACAATAACACTCTTTCTTTTCTTACTTGGTGAAGCTGCAGATGCTCTAGTGTTAGGTTGCTTTGGAGGTGGAGTCGGTGAGGCCTTTGATGTGTCATGTTTCTTTCTTTTCAACACTTTACCCTTAGGCAATTTAGTGCTCAGTGTTATAGTTTCCTCTTGGGCTTCAGATTCCTCTTCGGTAATGGCAATGGTTCCTTTAATAGGTGTAGAGGAAGAGTCTTCTCCGAATTTCTCTGATAATGCCTTTATCATCTTTGATGCCTTTCTTGTAGCTTTGGGTACTATAATGCTCATCTTTACCTTTTCCTTCACTTCCTCATAGGTTCCATACCTCAGCTCAGTAGCATGCCTTGGTAATGTAAGAAATGCATCAATTTTCTGTTGTGTGATGTCAAAATCAATCTTGTAATCCATAGGTGACAAAGATTGGGTTCTCGGTTCCACAACATTAACATAACAGTAATCGGTGTCAACTTCAAAACATATATCATTTTTGTATTTCTCTACTAGCTGGGGTGGAATCCTATATTTGTTATGCATTTTCTCTTGAATTTTACTGAAGTAATCATCCATAATATCATTGAAATTATCACCTAACTTCTTAATGAAGTCATTTATCGGATGGGTGATTGGTCAATGTAGTTCCCAAACAACTTTACCGACTGATGGAAAAAAAAATTCAAAATAGAAAAACATGCATACCAGTAATGATCCAAATTTTAGTGTATTAGCCGAGTTGTTCTTCTTCGGCTTCCTAATGGTGTTCAGATTCTCAAACAGGATCTTTAGCAACACCTCACATAGGTCAATTTTTATTCCCTTTTTCACAATTTTGTAAGCCAGGTCTACTGTTGCACAGGGTACACTGTTTTCCCTTGCTGATTGGAAGAAATAGTAGCCCATTACTCTAATAGCAAATTTTAGTTCTTCATGTGTGACCTTCTTCAATTTCAATCCTCTACAATCTGAGTCCACTTTGGTTAAACTGATCAATTCCTTTTGTGATTTCATCTTTTGGGCTCAGGTATGATCATAAATGGGGTAACCAGTAATCAGATGAATGATTTCCTTGGTAATTTTAAATGGTTTCTCTTCTAGCCACATGAAATAATTGTGAACTATGCTTAGAACAAACTTGACCCACTAGGGTTTGAACACACAAGGATAAGTTAGGGCTTCAATTAATCCCTTGATCTTAATGTGTTCATACTTGCTATTCAATTTACCATCGGTACACAGCTCATCATAGGTGTCTCTAATTTCAACATGACCGAGTTCTTCAACACAACATTTGGTGAAGAATCTCACATCCTCGACTAATAACACTCTATCCGGGATGAGTGAAAAAGTGGTTTTGTCATCCAATTCAGAAGCAACTTTGGGAATCAAAGAGTATTTTAGTGAGGGCTTCTCTATATTCTTAACAACAATGGGATCTTGGATCTTGGGCACCATTGTAGATTTCAAATAAAATCTAACAAAGGATCCTTAGGGTTTCAAGATTTCAAATGACTAACATTTTATACTTAGCAGATAATAGTAACTTGATAAGCTATGTAAACCAGCTTAACAATGCATTGAGATTGATGTAAATGCCTTGAATTTGCTTTGTAGGAGGTTTAGGTCACCTTAGATTCACTTGATTTGCTCTCTCAAAAACTTGGTAAGTGAAAATGACCATGAAAATGCTTTTAAGTACACAATATACCTTATCGGGCTCCATGTGGGTTAGGTCAAAAACATTAAATGCACTCGGTTCCACTTAACTTTCTTTCCTTTTTCCGCTTTAACCGAGTAACCAAACTTCCTTCATTCACCGACTTGACAGGTTTCCTGTATACACCAACTTGACAAGTTTCCTGTAAAGTGCTTCAAAAGACTTTGATAGAATTTCAATCTCACCAATACATCTTAATTATGCAGATTTGAATTAAGTACATAATAAAATAGGAACTATTAAGATTTAAACTTGAGAGAATGTAGTCCCTTCATACCTTTACCAATTAATTTGGAATAGGAGCACCTAACTCGGTAGGTAAGGTTCTTTCTTCATTTGACATGATTTCCTTCTTTTTCCAAATCATCTTTAATTTGTCTTTTATTTCTTCAGTGTCTTTTCTAGGTTGATCTCTGCAATCTCCAGCTAAGTGTCCAACTCTATGACAATGAAAACATGTCATACCAGGATTTCTCCATGATCTTCAGTTGTACATACCAAACCTTATAAAGCAGTTGGCACTTATATGTCCATATCTCCCACAACATTCACACCATATCCTTCTATTTTAATCCCATGGTACTGCAGAATAATGTTGGTAAGGATTTGTGTGAGTTCAGTAACCTCTAGCATTTGCTCAGTGTTCAGACCACATATAGATCTTTTGCTTAAACCAACACTTCTCGGTACTATGTCCATATCTATTGTAGTTTTTACAAAACCCTTTGAATTTTGCCTTCTGATAATTGTTAACAGACTTTGTCCTACATTGATTAGATGTGTGACCATATTTTTTGCAGTTGTAACAATAACCATTTGACTTAATGACATTTGGTTGCTTACCTTTTCTAATTTGGCACATGTTGGTAGTGTGACCTTGATTTCCATAGTAGTTGCAAATAGGCTTCTTTCTTTTGATGTTATTCTTGTTTCTAGCTTCCTTTGATGATTCTCCTCTCTCAGTATTATGAATTCCCTTCTCAGTAGAGTCTTTTCCTTTGTAACTGAGTCCTACATCTTTGTTGGGTCATCTTGTATTCAGTTTCTCATCCAACATCTTTGATGCTTCATAACTCTTCTTCAGTGTTTCTTTGGATTTCTTCTCTGTTTCAAGTTCATCGGTCAACCTTGATACTTCAAGTTTCAATGCTTGATTCTCAACATCTTTCAGATTTGCTTCATGATGTGCATAACCTAGTTGATCTGACAGGTTTTGTTGAATTCCAGTCAACCTTGTGATTTCATCATTCTTATCAGATACTAAGGCTTCAAGTTGTTGTTTCTCTCTTTCTAGCTCTCTTACTTTATCCTCAGCCATCCTCAATGCATCAAGATTTTCAGTCATCCATGTGCTGAAATGTTCATGGTCTCTTTTCATTACTTTTAGTTGATCAGCCGTTCTTTTCTTTCAATACTCCAATCATTTCTTTAGTCTCTTCAGATATACTATTCTCAGATGATGTCTCAATTTGTTCCACTAACTCTTGAGAGTCCTACAAATCATCAGATAATCTTTTTCTCACTTTCAGAGATTTTTGCATTTGCCTTTGCATGTCTGCAATCACTTGATTAGCATGATCTAGTTCTTCTTGCAGATACACAATCCTCTGAGATTGTTTATAGCCTTTCATTCATAAGATCTTTCTCTTTAGGTAGTTAAACCCTTTTCCAAGATTCAAGCTTTGATACCAATTGTTAGGCCCAATATGGAAAGCTAATGTACTGAGAGGGGAGGGGTGAATTAGTACTTCAAAACTTTTCTTCAACAATAACTTTACTATTATGCATAAACCAAATAGTGCATTAACATAATATAAAGCTAAAACAAATAGATAACAATCATACATGATTCACTCCATAACACATATATTTTGGTTATGCAGAAACTCTTGGTTAGAGAGAAAAACTGTAGTGGGGATGGCACCCACAACTTCACTACTACAATAATAAAGAGTGCTTGGTTAGAGCTACATGTTTAGCTATTTCTGATAGCTTACCCTGTTAGGAGTAACAAGATCTGTTAGATCTACCTTGCTAAAGGATTTTACAACACTTAATCTAAATGTTGCACCTGCATAGAGGCTTTACAATTTATAGACTTGGTTAGAGTCTTTTACCCTGTCCACAAAATCATTACAAATATCTACATCTTTACATCTGGAATGTTATAGTAGATTCTATGTGCTCAGAATAGATTACCTTGTTTATAGCATACCTCGGTAACCCATATAGCAACTCAGTAAACCCTTCTATTTACTCTGTTCTTTTATTGTTCTCTGAAATCCTTCTTGGTGACCTCTGTGTCTATGTAATAGTCATAACACTTGGTGCTTTCACATGTCTTGCTTCATATATCTCTATATCTTCCTTTCTGTCATGCTACATGTATATGTCTAATCTCAATTCATGTTGTATAAATAGATCTCTCATGATGGTGATTCAATTCATTACTTCGATCTTACAAACATGTTTTATCGAATGAATAACCATGCAAAATATTTCATTGGTTAGATGACCTCAAAATCATACACAATCTTTAGGTGCAATTTCCAATGTGATAATGGTTCTATGTGCCTCGATCTTGTAACACGTTTCCATATGCATGTCCAGGTTCAATGAATCTGGTAACACATTTCACTTGTTGTATAACAACTCGGTGTGTCATCTTGCTACTCGATAGACAGCTCGGTGTATACTGCTCTTTGAGACTACTCTCTTCTGTAACCAACTACACTGTTCATATCGACTGAATATTTTGGTAGTAGTAACTGACTAGAGTATATAGTATAACTTTGACATAAAACTAATGGAAACTTGATAAGTATTAACATCTAACACTTGCAGGAGTTTGTGGAACATTTTGTTGTTGCTGAGCATCAGGTACCTATGGCATTTCATTTTCAGGAATCTCAACCAACACCACATATTCTTGTTTGTTCTGTTCATGCTTCTTTTCCTGCATTTGATCTTTATACATGACCTTCTCATTAAATATAACATCTCTACTTCTAATTATTTTCTTATTTTTAAAATCCCATAACCGATAGCCATATTCATCCATCCCATATCCAATGAAGGTACATATCAAAGATGTAGCATCAAGCTTGGTTCTATTTTCTTTATCAACATGGACAAAAGCTTCACAACCAAAGGTTTTCAGAAAAGAATAATTTACCTTTTTACTAGTCCATGCCTCCTCTAGAATACCCCCATCCAAATGGGTTGAAGGTCCTCTATTTATGAAATAGACAACAATGTGTACATCATTTGCCCAAAAATGTAAGGGCAATCCAACATGCAATCTCATGCTCCTCACGCATTCCATGATAGTCCTATTCATTCTCTCTTACACACCATTTTCATGTGGAGTTCCCGGAACTATCTTCTTCTTTTGAATCCCATTTAAGGAGTAGTAATTTTCAAATGCTTTGCTGAAATACTCACCTCCATTATCTGATCTGAGACACTTCAACTTTTTTCCTGTCTCATTCTCAACCAAAGATTTTCATTTCTTAAAAGTTTCAAAAACATCTGATTTTTGTTTTAGGAAATATACTCATTTTTTTTTGGTTGAGTCATCAATAAAAATAACATAATAACAAGAGCCACCAAGAGATGATACCTGAGCCGGTCCCCATACATCTGAATGCACAAGCTCTAACTTCTCACTCTTCTTCTCTTTCCCAACATTGAGAAATCTGACTCTTTTTTGTTTGCCATAAACACAGTTTTCATAGAACTCTAAATCAATCTTCTTTAGTCCTGGCAATAGGATTTTGGAGTGAAGGATTTTCATCCCTTTCTCACTCATGTGCCCAAGCCTATGGTGCCACATTATTGAATCTTTTCTTGCAACATCTATTGTTGTTGTCCCTACAGTAACTTTATCTGTAGCAGCTAAGGTAGAGTAAGTGTTACCAATACACAAATATAACGTGCCTACCTTCGCACCTTTAGCCACTACTAATGATCCTTTAGTGACCTTCTAGATATTATCTGAGAAGGTAACTATGCAACCTTCACTACCTAGTTGCCCTACAGAAATTAAATTTCTTCTTAAATTAGGAACATGCCTTACCTCTTGCAGAAACTAGTCATTTTCGTTCTGCAACTTGATCTTTATCTTTCATTTTCCAACAATTTGATAGGGCTCATTATCACCCAAATATACGTGTCCAAAATCACCTTGAACATAATCTAGAAAATATTTTCTATGGGGTGTAGCATGAAATGAAGCCCCAGAATCTATTACCTGGGAATCATTAATGTTATCCAAACATAAGATTAAAGCATCTTGTAAAGTATTACTTGCAATATTAGCTTCCTTACTATCATTTTTATTTTTGTCTCCTTTATTTTTTTGAGACCAATAGTCTTTCTTTAGATGACTAGGCTTTCCACAATACCAACAATCTTTCTTTCCTTTAGATTGAGAGTGTCCTTTCATTGACTTCCCTCGTGACTTCTCATTCCAAGGGCCTTTTCCTCTTTCCTTTGATCTTCCTCTATTCTTCACATTCAAACACTATTTGATGATGTTTAAGTCTCACCTATGCTTCTCCTTCACATTTCCTCACTTAGGATAAGACCAACAATATCATCAAATATCAAAGTATTTTTACCAGAGATAGAGTTACTTACAGCCATAAGCAAGCTATTCCAGCTTTCTGGCAAAGAACATAAAATCAAGAGAGCCCTAACCTCTTCTGCAAAGGTAATTTTTACCGAAGACAATTGACTGGTAATTGTATCAAATTCATTTAAGTTCTCCACTACAGATCCTCCCTCACTCATTTTCAAATTAAACAAACACTTCATAAGAAATACCTTATTCGAAGCCAAGGGTTTCTCATACAACTTAGCCAATGTCACCATCAAATCTACAGTCATTTTTTCTTATGTTATATTGAATGCTATAGATGGTGCAAGGCACAATTGAATGGATCCCAGTGCCTTTCTATCTAAAATGTCCCACTCTTCATCTGATATTGTGGTCACTTTCTTTGCCTTTCCTTCCAATGGCCACCACAAATCCTTTTGATATAGGTAATCCTCCATCTACATTTTCCATAACTAATAATTCTGGTCATTAAACTTTTTGACCTTGAATTTGGAATCCTCCATTGCTCCCACTCAAATCTGAAAGTCCTGCCAATTTACAGAAAACCTTGCTCTGATATCAATTGTTAGGGTTTCAAGAAGATCCGAAGAAAATATGAACTAACAATTATATGCAGATTTAAATACAAAAGATAAAGAAATAAAACAAGACACATATAACACAAAGATTTAACGTAGTTCACCCAAAATGGGTTACGTCCACCATACAGAGTCATCCAATCTTTCTTATTATCCAACAAAAATTGTACATCAACCTTACAATGCCTTAAGAATCCCAGCCACTTATAACATGCATTTTTAGGGTAACAAACAAAGTCGACCTTTTTAGGGTTTTATTACAATGTCGGTTTTCATCAACAAAAAATGGCAAAAAAAAATTTCTCGATGGCTATCGCCCCCGACCCCTCGCAGCAGGCTACCGCCCGATTTCCCAGGGCTTGGCCCGACCCTGGACCCCGACGAGGATATGTCTGGAGTGTATAGTACTTTGTTGATCAATCGCCACATATCAAAAGGATGTTTGTGCCTCCACTTTGGCATTGTTGTCAAAGGTGGAGAAGATGTGAAGTAGAGAAGATATCTGCAATATTGAAGACATATAATATGGAAGAAGATCTGGAGATATCTTTGTGTATTGCCATCAATGCCAAAGGGGGAGATTGATGGCATATGAGAAGAGTTTGATGACATGATGATATTGCATGTTGTCATTGATGTTAATATATTAAAGTAAGTAAACTGGCAAGTGAACCGGTAAATGCAAAGTGGTGAACCGATATGTTGGAGTATGAACCAGTATATGAAAAGTTTGTATTGGGATTTCGTTTGATATGACTATCGGTTGGTAGTCTCACCTTTAGGGTTTCCAGTTGATGCATTCCAAGTCTGTGTTATTCAACCGATGACATCTTATGATGAGTTAGCATTAAAATGAAGATTAGATCATGCTACCACGTCAGCCTTGTGCACGTGAAGAATCTCCTTGAGGATCTTGCATGAAGAAGATTGATTCTATCTACCTCGGGAATGTGCAAAATCTTAGTAAATGACAGAGAGACTATGATGGGTTATCAGCTTCTAGAAGCGGTGAACAACAGATGATGGAGAACATCTTGAGATTTGTTCAATATTGTTTTACCCTATGTAATATGATTAAATGGTCAAGATTGGACCACCTGTATTATTAACCTAGATGCTTAGTATTTTAGGTTTTGGCCACCGACCATATTGTTACCTATAAGGTTGATGATGGTTTTCATTTGAATTTGTTGGGAAATGAATGTATGTGTGAGGTGATTCTTTCTAGATTGAAGAAGTGAGTAGAGAATTGTAGAGTGTGATTGTAGATGTAAAGGAATTGAAGTAGATCTGCCTTGGCATTAAGTGTTGTTATCAGATCAGTGTATTACTTGTTGACTTCTAACCATTTTAGCAGTTGAAAAATCCCTTTACCAGGTAGCTTTAATAGGATTTTTGTAAATCCTTTAACAAGGTGACTCAAAATCATTGAGTTTTTTCAAATCCTCTTACAAGGTAACCTTTAATAGGGTTTTAACCTCTAACCAGGTATTTAACCATCCCTTAACCGGGTGATCCCTAGAAGGATCGGTTCCTAGTAGAACCTATTGTAAAGTCTTTAACTGGACTAGGCCCCTAACAGAGAGAACTTTAGAAGAGTTCAAGAACAACTTGTGGGTATTCATCCCCACCGTGGTTTTTCCTAGTTGGGTTTCCACATGAAAAATAAGTGTGTCATGTGTGATGCTTTTTCATGTGATGTTTTAATGTTTTCTATTAAGCGGTAATGCAAGCCGATCTAGTGGTCATTATATTTCTGATGTATTACTTGTTTAAGCATATGGGTGAAGTGGAAATGAGATATTAGGTTTTGTGAAGATCTAAGTGTTACTAGTTTATATTAGGTTTTGTGAAGATCTAAGTGTTACCAGTTTATGAGTTTGATACTCATTGTGTTTTACAGGTATTGCTTTGATTTAGATTGGTGATGTTGTTTACTAGTTAGTGCAGTCTTTGCAATTTAAGTTTTTAAAGAAGTTTTTGTCTATATTGATTCACCCCCCCCTCTTAGTATCTGTTGCATATTTACTGTTCATCATTATTCATTAGATCTTGGGAAAAGAACTGAGTTTCTTTAGAATGGTTGTGTGGGGGATTCACCTACTCAAATTATGGAAGTTCTTTTCCCCTCTTCTCCTTAGTGTTAGACTCTATTCTTGTAGGCATTGTGTTGTTTCTTATGGTGTATACCTTGAAAGAGGTTAATGTGCCTTCTCTTTGTCGTGGCCTAGTTAAAATGTCTCCTTCTACATAGAAATGACTAAGGCTCCTTTTGATGATTTACTAATGAGTCTGTGGTGCTACCATGAGGGATCTTTCACTACCCTAACCCAGATTTTTACTCTTTCTTCTCCTTTTGAGGTGTATTCTACTTGTAAAAGTGTTATTGAGGTTATGCCTTTGTATTTGACAAGTCAGATTGAAGTGGATAATATCCTTATTCTTCTTATGGCCTTTGTATGAGGGATATTTTGACTCAACCTTATAGTTCTTTTTTTGTTAGTCTATCTGACTCCTGACAAGAGGTTGTGTTGCTAGTTGAATTCTTCTTATTTTATTTATTTATTTCTTGTATCTACCTTCTTTTCTACAAGACTAGGATTAATATTTGGTTTCAAATCTCTTGGTGCAAGTTTGGTTTCCTCTAATAGCTTGTTTTTACTACCTTTTCTTGGAGTTCTTCTTTGGCTCATCCTTTTTACAATTCAGGGTAATCTCTATGGTAAACCATTTTGGGGTGCTTTTAAAATCTATTTCTCTAGTCTAATTTTTTGAAAGAAAACTCTTAAGTTTAGGATTGGGACACTTGCTTCACACTAGTTCTTTGCTTTGTAAAAGTATTTCATCTTTTTGTAGCATCAGTTAGTCTTGCACCTTATGATATTCATTGTGGTTTCCAATTCCTTATGTCACTTATAGTAGTTTATATTTTTTGTTTTATATCTTGTAATGGGTTTGGGCCCCTCCTACTTTATCTAATAAAAAGTAAAAAAGTAAAAATAGAATAACTTTTAATAATACAATTAATAACAAAAATAGTTAATCTATAAAAACAAGATAGAATTGAAAATAAGTTTTTAAATTAGTCATGAATTATAAATCAATATATAATATACAAGGTGTTAATATGTTTTTGGTGGATCCTCAAATTCTATAGTTTAATGAGATGATTTTTATGGAATCTATGAATTGATTGTGTGTTACCTTTATTAAGATTTATACCTACAAAAATAAACTACCATGTGGACTTGAACTTGTACTCACATAAATAAATTGGAAATAATATACTATTGGAACTTGATTCCCTTGATATTCTAATATTTTAATACTTTTATAAACTAAAAATGATTATAGTAATATTTTTTTTGATAAGAGGGGGGAAATGGCAAGGGGTGTGGAAGAACAAGGGTTCAATCATTCGATAGATAAGAAACGAGGTTCCAAATAGATCACTATCAAATACCTAATGGTGGTGCTGGATTTGGGACAGAGTGTAGGAAATGAGGACAAAAGAATAAAGGTGGGCCAGGCTTGTGCAGATTCAGAGGACATGACCCTAGGAATAATGACTAGTTACAAGGGTTTCAAGTGGACCTAGGAGGTAAGTTGACTTCTGCTTTAAATATAACTAGGGTTATGTAGATCATGGGCCCAGAAGGTAATTCTTAGAATCATGGAAAGTCAGACTTGGTTTCTCACATTCAAATATATGGGGGTTTGATTTTGAGAAAGCTAGGTTGGAGTCTATGCCTTATCTAACAGAAAAGTACCGTGCGAGGGAAAACAATTGTGGGCATCCTTTTTTGGGATTAAACCCTCTAGTAAATCGGCCCTTTCCCCCATTAATAATATCTTTGACCATAGGAAGGGAAAATGTGTCATTTTAGTCGTAGATTTGGCCATTGATCTAATATTTTTCTTATGGCTTTGTCTTTGGTGGGAAAGTTCATGGGTCCTAGACCTAAGCTTGAAGTTGTGAGAGAATATGGAAGGATAAAATGGAAGCTAAAAGGACAGGTTGAATTTTTCATCTTTTTCAAAAGGTTTTTCTCTTTTCCCTTCTCATGTGAAGAAGATATCTCTTCTATTTATGTGGGGGTTTGTGGGTAATTGGAAAATCCTATTTGACTCTCAAGAAAAGGACCCGAAATTTGGATTTGTTAGATAAGATCTTTAAAGCAGTCCTATTCTGGGTGCAATTACCAATGTTACCTCTGGGATACTAGAATGAAGAAGTTTTTAGGGGTATTGCAAGCTCCTCAGGTGAGCTCCTATCGATAGATCCTGTGACGTCAACAAGGAAAAGGATAGTTTTTACTAGGGTGTGTGTTGGTGTTGACAAAACCACCGATTTGCTTTCCTCTTCTGATATTATCTCTAAACTCGAGAATTAGGTTCATCCTATTGAGTTTGATACATTGCCTTTTATTTGCTTCTCATATAAAAATTCTAGGCAATGAGCAAGGAAATGTCCCTTTAAATTTAGCAAAAAGATCTCCAAAATAGTGAAAGTCTAGAAAGTTAAAAATAAAGAAGGAGATAAGTGGATGGGGTTAGTCACTCTAAGGTCCCTCTAGTGAGAAAACATCATGAGTTTGAAGAGAATGATGGAAACGGTAATGGAAGTAATGAATCCTTTGAATCCGAAGACTGTTACTCTCAAAGAGGTTGTGAAAACAAGGAAGAACAAAATAAATCTGATATTATCCACAATAGCGGTTCTAAGGTCCTCCCCAGTGGGGAACCCTCATGATGCTGAAGAGAATAGTGGAAAATGTAATGGAAATAATGAATCCATTGAATCAAGAGATGGTTTCTCTCAAAGAGGTTCCAAAAACAAGGAAGAACAAAATAAATCAAATACTATAAAAAATGGACTAGAATCTAGACACATTAATTACCATGTTGATAATATTGAAGAAAAGAAACAAACAAACCCTATTGTTGATGGTAGTGGGGTAGATGGACCTCTACTACATTGCATACCTACCATTTAGAGTACTCATTAGGTAGTTAAGTTCACATTTCAATACACAACTATTGATACTCAAGGGGAAAATTGTTAGATAGTTCAGATAACCGGAAGACAACTGAGAGCGGGGGGGGGAGTGAATCAATTGTCTCAGATTACCAGAAGCATTCGACAATTAAAATTTAATACAAGAATCAAAAACAATAATACCAGAATATCAGTTAATCCAATTAAGCATAAACAATAATCACATAATAGAAGACATCCACACAGCACCAAGATTTGTGTGTGGAAAACCTAGTAAAGGGAAAAACCATGGTAGGAAGCCTACCCATAGTCAGAAAATACTTCTGTAGTAAGTATGTGAATTAAAATAAAGGGGCATGCACCTGTAGGAAGGCCAACAACCTAGAGCACACTTCTCATCATAAAAGGAGTCTCACTGACTACATACAAATTCAAACTACAATCCGGAGAAGTGTTGAACTGAAAAAGATAGCATATCCTATGCCTAACTACAGTTTCGGTTAACTAAATCCTCTTACATAAACCCAATTCGATCTCTAATGATTAAGCAAATCCTGTGGATAAATGATATTACATTATTTGCACATTACATTCCTTGACCATGACCTCTTACATTCACCATGATTATCTATAATGAGATATTACATCTATATATATAAACCCTCACCCATAAACAATCAGGTTGGCCACCAGACAATAAACCAATTACATAATTGCAAACCATGTTGGCCTTAGACCAAACAGGTAATATCAATGTACACAAGACATCCCAGAAATACATCAATAGGTCCTATCCATGCATTACATTAAACTCGGTCCATAACCTAGATCAACCAGGACAAAGTATAGGTCCACACACTTCAGCAATGATCTCCAAATGCCAAGTCTCAAACATGATCACCAACAACATTCTGAAGCTCCATCAGAAGATGCACCAACATCACTTATGCAATTCATCGAAGATCTCCATCCAAAGCTATGTTGGTGAAACCTTCACCCGAACCAAAAACCAATCTTCTAAGCAAGCAGGATAGCATCCAATCACCAGACCAAAATCAACTAACCAAGTATCAGTATAAGTATCATGAACAAGCCAATTCCATTACTAGATTATACCAGAGCCTGTTGGATCATATCAAATCCAAGTTAACTAGAAACCACTTAACCTAGCAAGATGAGAAGGGTATTGCTAAAGCATCCAAATAAATAGTGTTGACATCAATGACAAAACATCAATGCAACATATAATCAATTCCACCAAATGGCCAACAATCTCCCCCTTTGGAATTGATGGAAGCACTAGATGTGAATAACATCTAAGTACCAAGAAATGCCAAATAAGTCTCCCCCTATGGAAGACAACCAACAAACACCCACATATAGCTCTAAATATAAACATCTCTCCCCCTGTGAATAATATCTGTAAAGCTCTGAATTTATTTTTCACATCAATATCACTCCCCCTTTGACATCAGTGCTAGAAATCTGACAAAAATATCAAAGCAGAAACATAAACCTTTGAATCGCAAATCTGACTACTCCCCCTAAGCAGTAGCATCCCACATCAATGTTGGAATGAATAATATTTTTGATAATGCATGTGGAACTGATTTCAAACCGCATCAATCAAGTCTCTACCAAAGGGGAAGAAACCCCCAATCTATCTTTTAGGTACTCAAATGATTCCTTGGATAAAGGTTTAGTGAAAATATCTACAATCTACACTTTAGTGTTCATATAACCTAGTCTAACTTCATTTTCTTCCACCTTCTCCTTTAAAAAGTTATACTTGATATATATGTTCTTTGTCTTAGAATGAAAAACCATATTCTTTGGTATATCAATAGCAGTAGAGTTATCATGGTGAATAACTACTAGTGCATCACAATCAACCTTTATATCCTTCAACATTTTCTTCATCCATAAAACTTGTGTATAAATAGTAGCATCAGCAACATACTCAACTTCAGCTGTAGATAGATAAGTACATGATTATTTCTTGTTGATCCATGAAACCAACTTATTTTCAAGAATGAAAGCTCCACCGGAAGTACTTTTCTGATCATCAACATCTCCAGCCCAATCAACATCTATATATACACATAAAGTAAAGATATCATCCTTAGGGTACCAGAAGCCATACTATGATGTAGCTTGCAAGTATCTAAAAATCCTTTTCACCACCATCTTATGATTTTATCTAGGATCACTCTGACATCTTGAAACAATACAAACATCATTCATAATATCAGGCCTAGTCTGAGTCAAATAAAGTAGACCTCCAATCATAGATTTGTATCTTGTAGGATTTACTGGTGCAGAAACATCTTTTCTTTTCAATTTCTCACTAGTAACCACATGAGAACTTACCAGTTGAGAATCTCCCATACCAAATTTCTTCGACAATTCCTTAACATATTTAGTTTGATAGATAAAAATGCCTTTGTTAGTCTAATTAATATGGAAACTTAAGCAGAATTTCATCTCACTAATCATAGACATCTAAAATTCTTTCTCCATGTTCTTAGAAAATTCTATGCATAATTTATCTTCACCTCCAAAATCATTGTCATCAACAAATAATTCAATAATTAGTATCATCATCAGCGATTTTATAATATAAATTACTCTCAGCACTTCCCTTAGTAAAACCAAGTTTCAAAAGATATTTATCCAACCTTGCATACCAAGCTCTAGGTGCTTGTTTCAATCCATATAAAGCTTTCCTTAACCTACAGACCATATCTGTATCATCTGATAGTGAAAAACCATCAGGTTGCTCAATATACACTTCATCATCAAGATCCCCATTCAAGAATGCACATTTAATATCCATCTAATAAACCTCATAGGTTTTGTAAGAAGCATAGGCAAGAAATAATCTCACAACTTCAATCCTAGATACAGGTGCAAAATTCTCTCCATAATCAATTCCTTCCTTCTGAGAATATCCTTTACAAACCAATCTATCCTTATTCCTTATAACTTGACCATCCTCATTCAATTTATTCCTAAAAACCCATTTAGTTTCAATGACATTTTTATTTTTAGGTCAGGGAACCAAAGTCCATGTGTTACTTTTCACAATATAATCTAATTCTTATTCCATAGCGTTCAACCAATGTTCATCTTTATATGCCTCAATTACCGATACCGGTTCAACTTGTGAAATTAAACATACCTCATTAGTTTCTAGTCTTCTTCTTGTCATCACTCCATTGCTCTTATCCCCAATGATTTGATCTTTAGAATTATTCAATCTCACATACCTTGGACTCTTTAGACTCTTTGTTCCTCTTCCTTGTTCTTCAGTTACTATATAATTCTTTGATGTTGCTGAAGTAACTGGTTCAACTCTGTATTTTGGTAAAGGTGCTACTGGTTTAGATATGATCATTTCCATTGTCGGTTCCTTCTCATAAATTTTGATTTGACTTTTGTTTAGCTTATCTACTTTGACATTAGCACTCTCCAAAATTCTCTGCAATCTCTTATTATAACATCTATATGATTTTCTTTCATTAGAATAATCAAGAAAATTCCTTCATCACTGCTAGGATCAAATTTCTCAATAGTATCATCTCTCCTGATATAACATTTACTACCAAAAATTCTGAAATACTTAACTATAGGTGTATTACCAAACCATAATTCATAAGGTGTCTTATCGATTTATCCTTTCATATATACTCCTTTGAATGTATAAACCGTTGTACTCACTACTTTTCTCCAATAGGTATGAAGTAGATTAGCTTCCATCATCATTTTTATAGAAACATCCAAGATAGTTCTGTTCTTTCTTTCCACAACTCCATTTTTTTAGGTGTTTGGGGAGCAGAAAAATGTCTTCTTACACCATGCTTGTCACAAAAGTTATTAAACTCACCGGATGTGAATTCTCCACCATGATCTGATCTCAAACATTTAATCTTCAATCCCATCTTAGTTTCCACTTTAGCCTAAAGATTTTAAACTTTTCAAATGCTTTAGATTTTTCTCTCAAAAAAGTAACCCACATCATTCTAGAATAATCATCAATGATTAGCATGAAATATCTATCACCATGAAACTTTTAACTCTACCAGGTCACACAAATCAGTATGAATAAGATCAATAACATCATTTGATTTATCTTGTATACTCTTAAAATAGGTTCTGACCTGTCTACCCATTTGACATTCTTTACATACCGGATTATAAGGCTTCATAATCTTAGGTATATCCATAGCTGCCTTAGTTGAACTAATGTTCACAATAAAATTAAAATTTACATAAAACAACATTTTAAGCCATAGCCAGCTCTCATCAATTTGTGTAATCAAACATGTCTTCTCACCAGAGTTCAAATAAAATATATTACGTTTTGTTTGTGTATCGGTTGCAATCTCCAAGCCAGATCTGTTAATGATTTTGCATTTTCCATCCTAGAACTGTAATTGAAATCCCTTATCTACCAATTATCCTACACTGAAAATATTAAGCTTCAAAACTTCAACATAATAAGCATTGTCAGTATTGTTCTTACCATCCAATGGTATAGGTCGTTTTACATGCCTTGTCATCTCCAAATCTAACTAGTCCACCATCAAATTCTTGCAAGGACAAAAATCTCCCTTTATCTCCAATCATATGATGTGAACAACCACTGTCAATACCCATTCATCATTTTCTTCAATTTTAGTAGCAAGTGTCATCTTTTCAAGTACATTCTCTTCCATTGCTTTATCATCCTCCTTGATAGCCAAGAATACCCATTCTTTTCCATTGTTGGATCCACTAGCAGAGTCTTCTGCTGGTTCATCATCTGAATCAATAGTGCCTTCCTCATCTAATATTTAGCATAATTTGTCTCTGTATTTCTTGTATTTATACTTATTCTGATATCTAGGGTTGGGCTTAAATGATCTTTTAACTCTTTCTTCAAATCTTGAATTCCTTTCAAGACATATAGATGAAAAATGACCAATCTTATTACATGCAAAACATTTAAAAGGTGCTTTTCCTTCATACTTACTTCCTACCAGTCCTTTTGGTACTCTTCTAGCAAATAGTGCTTCAAGTTGATCAAACTCATCATCTTCTCTCTTCATATCTTCTAATTCCTTTGCATATAAATCCTTCCAGTCTTTCTTACCAGTTGCAGATGTAGATGCATGAAAAAAAGGTGGAGTCTTCACAGTTCCGAAAGGTCCAAATTCCTCAAGCTCAAAAGTAGATAGGTTCCCAGCCAAAGTATCTATGTTGACATATGTATTATCCATTGTTCTCAATTCATTAATAGTAATAGACTTCATTTTGTAAGCTAGTGGTATGGGTCTTAAGACTTTAGAAACAATTTCATCTTCGCTCAGAGTTCCACCACAACATTGAATTCCCATAATAATTTTATTTACCCTTTCCATGAATGCAGTAATCCTTTCATCTTCTTCCATCTTCAATTTTTCATATCTCACTCAGTAACCATCATGTTGAGCAATCTTCACTATAGGGTCACCTTCATTAAGTGTCTCAAACTTATCCCATATAGCCTTTCTATATTATTTGTCAATTAATCCCATTATTTGTTGTTCAGAAAATGCACATAAGAGGGCTTCTCTTGCTCTAGAATCATTCTCAAGCTCCTTGTCTAGGTTAGTCGAAGGAGGATTTCCAGATCTTGAATTATAAGGTGTGACACCATTCTGTGTGAGCTCCTAAATCACCTTGCCAAGACATCTCAGATGAGTTTCTATCGGAATCTTCCATACTGTATAATTTCTTCCATCAAACCTCAGAATATCCCTTCGAAAGATATCTCCAGAAGAACTGGATGAAATTGAACTATTACTCACCATAGGATCTTCCTCAAGCAGTTAAGCTTTCTATAGAGAGGACCAAAGCTTCGATACTAATTATTAGACAATTCAGATAAATGGAAGAGAACTAAGAGAGGGGTGAGGTGAATTAGTTGTCTCAAATTATCAGAAGCATGCAGCAATTAAACTTTAATACTGGAGTAGCAATTAATCCAATTAAGCATAAACAATAATCATAGAATAAAAGCAATCCACACAACACCAAGATTTGTACATGGAAAGCCTGGTAAAAGGAAAAACCATGGTGGGAATCCTACTCATAGTCAGATAATGCTTTTGTAGTAAGTATGTGAATTACAATGAAGGGGTGTGCACTTGTAGGAAGGCCAACAACCTGGAGCACACTGCTCATCACAAAAGGAGCCTCACTAACTACATACAAATATAGACTACAATCCAGAGAAGTGTTGAACTACAAAAGATAACATCTCCTATGCTTGAATATAGTTTCAGTTAAGCTCAATACTAGAGGACTAAATCCTCTTACATAAACCCAATTCAATTTCCAATGATCAACCAATTCTTCTGCCTAAATAGTATTACATTATTTGTAGATTAAATTCCTTACAACAACCTCTTACATTAACCATGATGATCTATAATGAGATCTTACATCTATATATAAAAACCCTTGACCATAAACAATCAGGTCGGCCACTAGACAATAAATCGCTTACATAATTACAAACCATGTCATCTTTAGACCAAACAAGTAATATCAACACATAATACATCCTAGAAATACATCAATATATCATATCCACGTGTTACATTAAATTCAGTCCATAACCTAGATCAACCAGGACCAAGTATAGGTCCACATGCTTTAGCAATGATCTCAAAACACCGTCTCGAACATGATCACCAACAGTATCCTGAAGCTCCATCAAAAGCTGGACCAATATCACTTATGTAATTCATCAAAGTTCTCCATCAAAAGCTCTATTGGTGAAACCCTCGTCAGAATGAGAAACCAATCTTCTAAGCAAGAAGGATAGCATCCAATCACTAGACCAAAACTAACTGACCAATTACGAGTATAAGCATCATGAACAAGTCAATTCCATCACCAGATTAAACCAAAGCCTGTTGGATCATACTAGACCCAAGTTAACCAGAAACCACTTAGCCTACCAAGACAAGAAGGGTGCCGATAAAGCATCCAAATAGCTAGTGTTGACATCAATGACAAAACATCAATGCAACACATAACCAATTCCGCCACAAAAATATCCACCCAAATATTCTTGTTGTCCTAAATCATAATGTTGCTATATTCTTCCTAGAGCTAAAATCTTCTCGGAGGGCAACTTTAGAGAGAGACATAGATTCAGATAAAGAAAATATGAGCTAGGAAGAAATGGACATGGATGAGGAATGTTATTTCACTAAGGTGGAAAAGAAAAAGGGAAGTAAAAGGAACCCTTCATTTGGTGTGTCTACTAGGAATAGATCCAAGATGGATTATGGTGTTACAAAAGTCTTGAGAATAAAATCAAAGAAATGATTTAGGGAGAAAGAATGTCTTTATAATATTGCTAATGGGGTCTAGAGAACCATCCCAGAGATATGTTTGAACAACACCCCTCATAAAAAATGAAAGTTATGTCATGGAATCTTCAGGGGCTAAATAGTTCCCACAAAAAAAGTATTTTTTCAAATTTTGTTAGGGACGATAAAATAGATATTACGCTGATTCAGAAAAACCAAGATGCCCAAGGATAGAGTGGAAATGATAATTGTTTTGAGAATCATGGTGTGGAAATGGCTCAGAAGGAGCATCAGGTGGCATTGCTACTTTTTAGAATCTTAACTATATTCAAGGCACCCCTATTTAGGAAGGTACTAACCATGTGGATGCTAGATTTAGGCATATTAGGGATGATTTCTACTGGATTTTATCCAAAATATATGCTCCTCACAATAAATCGACAAGAAGAAAATTTTGGAGAAGTCTTGCCTCCTTCAGACTAAAGTTTTCCAAAGACAATTACATTATTGTGGGGGACTTCAATACTCTATTAAAAGCGGAGGAGAAGTTTGGTGGATCTCAGATTCAATTGGATAGTAAAATGGACTTTATAGACTTTATACATGATCAAGGGTTGCATGATATATATTTAAAGGGAGTTGCCTTCACTTAGACAAAAAGGAGGAAGGAGAATAAACTTATTCAAGTGAGACTGGATCATGCTCTTATATCCAATGAATGGCTTGCTAATTACTTTTGTTCCTTGACTATTTTAATTAGGATTGGATCAAATCATTACCCAATTATCTTTGTTGTAAATTCTATCTCTAATAAGAGGAATTTCCCTTTTAAATTTGAGAGAATGTGGCTCTCTCACCATTTTTTATAAGATAGAATTATGGAATTGTGGAATATTAGTGTTAGTGGAATGGCTATGTTTTGGGTTGCTAAGAAGTTAAGGGAGTTTAAAGGGAATACAATAAAATGGAACAAAGATACTTTCACGAATATTTTATCTTCGAAAGAAACAATACAATTAGAGCTAAAAGAAATCTAGGACAAGATTCAAAAGGAAGGGTATATTGCTGATTATTTGCTATAATAAAATAAAATTCTTGATAACTATCATGATTTTATCATGAAGGAATAAGAATTCTAGAAACAAGGATCTAGATCCTAGTGGATGTCTTCTAGGGACAAAAATGCCATTTTTTTCATTTGATTATCCTCAACCATAGGGCTTCCAATCATATTTCTCATGTAAGGAAAAGTGGTATCAAAGTGTATAAGGATGATGATATAAGAAGGGAGGCAGTCCATTTTTTGGAGATCTCCTAACTACTGAGAATGGGTCAAATATTTCTTGTCAATGTCAGTTAATTAAGGCTATCCCCAACATCATGAAGGAGAATAATAGTAAAATGTTGATTGCTATACCTTCATTAGAAGAAGTGAGGAAAGATATTTTAATTTTCATGGTAACAAATCACCTAGCCTTGATGGTCTCCTTATGTCCTGTCTTCAAATATTCTAGGAAATCATCACTGGGGATGTTGGGAACATGGTAAAGGAATTCTTAGGTTCAATAAAAAATCTCAAGAAACTTAACTCTACCTTCATTGTGCTTATTCTTAAATTTTCTAGAGTTGATTCATTTGATGCTTTTTACCCAATCAATCTTTGCAATTCCTTTTATAAAATCATCTCTAAAGTCATTACTTCTAGGTTGTTATTTGTTTTACCTTCTCTAATTTGGGCTCAGCAGAATGGCTCTGTTCGTAGTAGGCAGATTCTTGACTCTACTGTTACTATTCATGAGAACATTCATTATTTGGAGGTCTCTAAAAATCAAGGTTTTTGGTTGAAACTTGTGATGAATACTAAGAGGGGGGGTGAATTAGTATGCCAAAAAATACTATAAGCAAACTCTTAAACAGTTTAGCAAATAACCAGTGCAGCAGATTCACTAATAAACTGGTTAAGATAAATGCAAACGAAATAGCAAACAAAGCATTCACCCAGAAAATCACAATCACCATAACACAAGATATTTGACATAGAAACCCAAATGGGAAAAACCATGGTGAGCATAAACTCACAAGTAACTATCTGTAGAATAGTAACCAGACCAGTTAAGGTCAGACCAGTTAAGGTCACACTGGTTAAGGTCAAACTGGTTAAGGTCAGACCAGTTAAGGTCATACAATGTTCTTCACTAGAATAGATCCTATTGGGAATCTAGATCTCTGTTAGGAGATAAGTCCTGTTAAAGACTACCTGTTAGAGGATTTAAGATCCATAGTTGTGAACCACCTTGTTAGAGGATTTATAAAGGCTTTGCTGAGCCTACCCGGTTAAGGGCTTTAGACTTGTCAAAGATGTGAGTAATCAACAAGTGAATGATCTATATAATAGTACAGTATGCTTAATTATATCCTTGACAACTCCTTGTTAATGCATTTGAATATTACTTCAGTCTTCTATATCTACACACTCTATCTTGCACATAATAACCTTCCCTTTTTTGTGTCACATACAAAACCTAGACATGATGTCCTTATAAAGGAATCTGATTTCATGTTGGTCCAATAAGATTAGACTACAAGTTCCTAGGTATAGTGCATCTAGACACATTTGGTAACATGACACAAAAACACCGCCAAAGTGTCGGTGGATGATAACTCATCATAGATATATATCAATTAATACAATATACTGATTATCGGTTGTCAAAAATGAAGACTAGAAGATTGTAGTGTTCTAATAAAAAAATTGACTATCGCTCAAGCCTTTCGTTCCACTTGAGATGCTTGATCGCTTGGGTTCTTCATACCGGTTGGGGTCTTCAGTCAATCTGTGACCAGTAAACCATCTTCTACAAAATATTGATAGTCTAAAGACTACACATTCAATGACATACAATACAGGTTGGAACAACTACCGATTGAGCATATCTCATACATAAAGTAAGTGTGTGTGCATCAATGACAATCAAAACATCATCAAAATATCAACAATCGCCCCCTTTGGCATTCATGGCAACACTTAGGAAAATTTTGACATCTAAGTGCTTTACAAAAAAAATTATGCCATAATCAAAATTACTCCCCTTAAGCATATATACTCCTCCCTTTGCAAAAATTATAAGTAAGTGCATAAAATGGTAACATTCACTGAAATTTTAATGTACATTACTCCCCCTTTGCCAACAATGACAAAGTAATGCAAAGTATCCCATTTATAAAATAAAACAGAGTAGATGTTCATGACAATAAGGAATGAAATTTCAAAAAAAAAATGATTTAAAGTTCTGCACAAAAGTCTTCATGTCCAATGTCCATGACTCAAGTAGCGAGGTAGAAATATCACTTTCAGTCTTTATCTGGAATGCCAGTTCTTCCATTGTATCAATGGTATTAATCTCTTGAGTTACCGTGATAGCTTCCAAGTTGAGAAAACATCTCTGAAGAACCTGCAGTTTTGGAAATAGGAGCAGTTGAAGCTCCTGTAGATCTTGAGTTCAGTTGCTGATTTCTAAGTCCATCTTGGAAGTCTAATGCTGAAAATGATGAAAAACTTGTCCATAGACAGTGAATAAATCATAGGGCATCTTGAAGTTGCAGATGTATTCCTATAACTCCAATTTTTGTTGAGCTTTCTGTTTGAGCACATCCTCACAAAACAAATGGGGTTGGCAAATTTTACTCAAAAGTAATTTTCCCTCACCCATAACAACACTAATATCATCCTTCTTTTTTAGTAGTTGTGTCCAGAGTTCATTCATTTGCTTGACTAAGGCAATATTGAGTGTCTTTTCATGGTTCTTTCTTGCAGTTGCTTGAGCAACATCCTCCAACCATTGTACTTGGTCCTCCACTATGGTACAAAGAATTTTGAGTTTGGATAGAGAGGAGTCGGTATTGGGGAGGTTAGTACCAGGAATTACACTAGTAAGGGTGTCAACAAAAAATTGTCTGACATCCTGTTCTTTCTTCTTCCGCAATTCTTCCAGTCTCGCCTGTGCAAGTTTAATGCTTTGTAGTAGCTCAGACTCATCTGCTGATTGAGTCAAACATTGAAGAGTTAGATCAATAGGATTGGTGGAATCAACCTGCTTGGTTTGATCACCAGTTGCCTTAGGAGTATGCCCTCCTTCTTTGGCCTTGATCTCCGCTTGTTTTCTCTTCTCTACTTCTTTCTCTTCTTCCACTCTTTTCTTTTCTTCTTCTTTCTTCTTCTCTGACTCTTTCTTTTTCTCCTCTTCTTGTTTCTTCTCCACTTATTTCTTCTTCTTATCCTCTTCCTGCTTTTTCTTCTCTTCCTCCTTCTTCCTTTCTTCTTTCTTCCTCTTTTCTTCTTCTTTTCTCTTATCTTCTTCTTTCCTCTTCTCTTCTTGTTTCCTCTTTGCTTCTTCTTGCCTTGCTTTTTCTTCTTGTTCTTTCTTCGCTTTCTCTTTGTCTTGTTTCTCTTTCTCAACTTTTTCTTTGTCTGGAGTGACATCCTCATTATCTAATGCATCAATATCAATAGGGTCATTTTGTTCTATCACTCTTTCACCTTGACTATCAAATACCTCATTCAGTTTGACTGAGGATAGGTCAGCTTCTTGATCAGCCTGCCTAGTGGCTTCAGATGCTTGGTGCATTTCGACAACAACTTTAACCTGTATATGTGTATCTTTTTCTAATTCAAAGGTTTTACCTTCTACTAACCTGAGTCACCTTATTCCGATAAAGAAAATGCCTTTCTACTTATCAATAATTTCAAATAACTCAGAATTTGAACCATCAAGAAAGTACCATGCAAATTTTTTCTACTTGATCTCTTGTTCTCTTTCAATGGCAATGTGCCATTTATTATCCAAAGAATCATACAAAGAATTTGGAGTAACAGATTTAATCTTAGAAGGTGATTGATCATTAATACATAAATATTTAATGACCTCCTATTCTACATCCTATTTCTCACTATCATTAAAGTCGTCAAAATATTCCTTTAAGTCATCAAGTACTGTCCTCCTAATATTCTTTATTGTCCTTTGATAATGTGTCATTGGTTTATAAGAAGTAATATCTATATTTACCGATGCAGAAGTTGTTGGTACATTACCGGTAGACTTTAGGTTTTTGCTTGATTTCCTTGGCTTTTTTATTTCAATCTCTGGTTTAGTGTCTTTTGACTCCAGTGAGTGAGTCCTAGATTTTTGTTTCCTCTCATATACTTTTGCTGGAATAATCTCAGGTTTCTTTTTTGGCTGGTGACTGCTTGGTCACTTTTGGACTAGCAGATGTAACTATGCTCATATCGATGGCACTGCTTTGCTCTTTTTCTACTTTTGTTCCTCAATCGGTGTGACCCTCTCAAAGTAGGTACCATTTCTTTTCTTCTTTGCATCTAGTGGTGAGGCAAGTAGGGTAGAGGGATACCCAATCAATATTTCATTCACCACTTCATGCCCCATAGGGTCAACTACTTCCTTTCTAGGTTCCACTGCTTCCATTATGCAGTGATCTTTCCTTATTGTGAAGAAGATGTCATCTTCATACTTCTTCACTAAATCACCAAATATCCTCATTCTCTAGTTCATCTTTAGTTTGAATTCATCAAAATACTTATTTAGAACCTTAGGATATGCAGTTCTTGCTATCTGTAGACTCTCCTTAATCTTTCTAGAAACCGGTAGGTTAGTAGACCATTGAACATCACTGACTCCAATGAAATAACCTTGAAAATAGAAGAATAGACAAACCAAAAGTTGGCCAAACTTGAACCTCAGTGATTTGTCCTATTTGATGGACTTCAGATTCTCTAACAATTGCTTTCGTAAACAGGTACATAGGTCATATTCAGTATCTTCCTTAATCATCCTGTATGCAACATTTACCGTAGCAGTAGGGACATAATTCATTATGCTGGCATAAAATATCCTCTAACCAATCACCATGCAAGCATATTTCACCAGATCATCATTAATGTTGTTGACGGTCATTGCCCATTGGTCACTCATAAGACTAATGAGCTTTGTCATTTTAGTTTTGGTGACCTTCCATAGAACTGGTACTTCTCCAACATTGCAGAATCTAGTGATGGCATGAATCGCTTCAGGTGTGATGTCATCGGTCCGCTCAAGGTACATCTTGTCACCATGCACCTTGCTAAGGATAATGTGAATATGTTCTTCTGAGAATTCTTCCAGAGAGTATACCGCATTGTGCAGTTTCATCTTCTCAAGGATTCTATACTCTGGTTTAATCTTCTTGTCATCTCCACAGAACAAACTTAGCTGGGAGTGAATTACTAGGGATCCTAGGTCTTCCAACTTACAGTCTATAAACCCTAAAATATCTCCCTTGACAATAACTCTGGCAAGAATTTGAGATAGGGCATTGTATCTCATTTTATTTTGAAGAAACTTAGGTGTATCTATGGGTTCACTAGAACTAGAGTGCGATGCAGAAGCCATAACCAAATGATAAGAATGAATTTCAAAAAATACGTTCACAATTTGAAATTTAGTTTTTGCCAATATCGTGCACAATACACCACTTCAGTTGCTAGTTCACCGCTTAGTGTTCTTCACTGATTACATGAAAATGATTGCAATATTTTGCACAAGATTTATTCAAATGCTAAATAAATCGCTCTAGTTGCTCTGCTCTCAAAAATTCTTCTTCTGAAAAACAAATAAGTAAAAATGATGACGAAAATCCCTTTTAAATAAACTCTCACCTACCATAATAAATGCATTACCGCTAGGATACAAACCCTAATTTTGCCTTTTATCACTTCAGATCTTCTGTCGATTGACATGTAACATATACTGATAAAGGTCTTTATTGATATAAACTGGGGGTTCAAAATATTTCACCAATATGTTCCCCCTAAGCTTTTGTAAATCTTAGTTTGCCGGTTTAGAGACTTCCACACTAGGTGTAGAAATGGGTTCATCCTATGACTCTTCTTTTGATTTGTTTTTCCAAGTTTTATTTATTTCTGCTTGAATAGTTTCAACATCAATCTTCCCTTCTGGAGTGATCGGTATATCACCTAATAGGTTCTTTCTCAGTCTGCAAGTCCTGGTAGTGTGTCCCAATTTGTTGCAATGATAGCATACCATTCCAGGTGTTTTCCATGGTCCATCATTCATACTTCCATTCTTCCTTCTGCATGTTGCTACAGTGTGACTGCTACCATGACAGATCAACCAAGTTTCTCTCCAACTAGTTGCTGCTTGATAACTGACTAACCAATGGTCATAGGTATTGTACCGGTTGGGATTCCGATTCACATAAAGTTTTGGGATAACTCCTTGAGTCCTTGGAGGATATCTCCCAGTGTTGTGCAAAACCCACCTACATTCGAATGATCTATGCCCAAACTTGTTGCATGCATAACAATTTCCATTGAATCTATTAGATTTATGCACACTGTTTTGAAAATAAGGAAAATTGTTGTAGGCCTTGCTTCTACACACATTGGTAGTATGTCCCTCTTTGAGACAATTAAAGAAAACAGGTTTAAATTTTCGCTTACCTTTACCCTTGGATTTCAGTTGCTTCTTTGATGCTTCATTTTTTGTTCCAGAGGTCTCACCTTCCTCATACCCAGAGAAACCAAGTCCAGTGGTATCCTTTGTTGGCTTTGCTGATTCTAGCTTTTACTCTAGCTTAGCAGTACTCTGATTGAATTTGACAAGTATCTCCTTTCACTCAGTAAGTTCATTGGAAATAACAACATTGGATTTCATCAACATTGCATTCTTAGAAAGAGCCATGTTTAGTTCAACTTGCATTTCTTTTTTTTACACTTTATTCTCCTAGAGATGAGTGGTAAGGGTACAGATTTCTTGCTTCAGCTTGGAGATCTCATGATCTTTTTCTTTTACCAAATCATTAGCTTTCCTTCTGTTCTCAAGCTCTTGACTCATTCTGATAGTCAGTCCTTCAAACTCCCTTCTCAAGTTGGCTTGAGATTCATTCAGTTTTTCAACTTCTTCAACTAGGACATCCATGTTTGCTTCATCAGAAGAGCTATTTTCAATAAGTTCCATCAATTTCTCAGCATGCTCTCTTCTCTTGGCCAAAGAGGCTTTATACTTGACTTTGAGTTCATCATAGGCTCTCTTAGTCTGAGTGAGATGATGAGTAAGATCCCTCACACTGTATTCCCCCATATCTCCTTCTAAATGGTTAGACTTATAGAAAGGTTGGCTCTGATACCAATTGATGAATACTAAGAGGAGGGGGTGAATTAGTATGCCAAAAAACATTGTAAGGAAACTCTTAAACAATTTAGTAGATAATTGGTGCAACAAATTCACTAATAAACCGGTTAAGATAAATGCAAACCAAATAGCTAGCACAACATTCACCCACAAAAGCACAATCACCATAACACAAGATATTTGATGTGGAAACCCAAATGGGAAAAACCACGATGAGCAGAAACTCACAAGTAACTATCAGTAGAATAGTAACTAGATCAGTTAAGGTCATACAATGTTCTTCACCAGAATAGGTCCTGTTAGGAATCTAAATCTTTGTTAGGAGATAAGTCCTGTTAAAGACTACCCATTAGAGGATTTAAGATCCATAGTTGTGAACCACCTTTTTAGAGGATTTTTAAAGGCTTTGTTGAGTCTACCCAGTTAAGGGCTTTAGACTTGTCAAAGATGTGAGTAATAAACAAGTGAATGAACTAGATAATAGCATAGTATTCTTAATTAGATCCTTGACAACTCCTTGTTAATTCATTTTAGCATTACTTCAGTCCTCTATATCAGCACACTCTATGTCTTCACATAGACCTAACCTTCTCTTCAATGATTACACATAATAACCTTCCCTTTTCTGTGTCACATACAAAACCTAGACATGATGTCCTTATAAAGGAATCTGATTTCATGTCGGTCCAATAAGATTAGACTACAAGT
This sequence comes from Cryptomeria japonica, assembly GCF_030272615.1. Classification (NCBI taxonomy): domain Eukaryota; kingdom Viridiplantae; phylum Streptophyta; class Pinopsida; order Cupressales; family Cupressaceae; genus Cryptomeria; species Cryptomeria japonica. The sequence continues at coordinate 86,361,780 of NC_081411.1, read as the reverse complement.
TCCTAGGTATAGTGCATCTAGACACATTTGGTAACAAGACACAAAAACACTGCCAAAGTGTCGGTGGATGATAACTCATCACACATTACAATAATACCGGTTGGTAACTCATCATAGATATATATCAGTTAATACAATATACTGATTACCAGTTGTCAAAAATGAAGACTGGAAGATCATAGTGTTATAATAATAATTGACTACCACTCAGGTCCTTCGTTCCACTTGAGATCCTTGTACCGCTTGGGGTCTTCATACTTCTTGGGGTCTTCAGTCAATCTGTCACCGGCATACAATCTTCTACAAAATACCGATAGTCTAAAAACTACATATTCAATGACATACAATACCGATTGGAACAACTATTAGTTGAGCATATCTCATACATCAAGTAAGTGTGTGTCCATCAATGACAGTCAAAACATCATCAAAATACCAACAACTTGATCCTTTAAAAACTTATGATAGAGTGGGTTGGGGTTTCTTGATGAAAGTTTTGAAGGCTTTTGGTTTCAAGGACAAACTTCTTGAACTTGTTTGGTAGCTCATCTCAGTGGCTAGTACAATTGTCATTGTGAATGGCTCTCCCTCTCATTTCTTCAAGGTGTATATAGGCCTCAGATAGGGTGATCCCATATCATCTATTAATTTCACAATCACGGTGAACACTTTGGGAAGTTTTATCATAAAATGATAATTGTTGGACACCTTGAAGGTGTAAAACCTTCATCTGCTAACCTGGTGTATTCCCATTAGCAATTTGTGGATAATACAATATTTTTTGGAAATTCGATGATAAGAGAGGTGAGAAATATTAAGAGGGATCTTGTTCTATATGAAGAGGCTTTAGGAAAGAAAGTGAATCAAGATAAAATTTATCTTTTTCTTCAATACTCCAAAAGTCAAATAGAGAAAAAATGTGCATATCTTGGGCTATGTTGTGGGAACCCTCCCTTCAATTTATCTTTTCATTCTTCTTTGTGAAAAACCCCTTGACTCCTTTTGGTTTTCCATTGTTGATAGGTTCAATAGAAATATGGTGAGGAGGAAAGGATCCCCTCTTAGTCAAGCTGGGAAAGTTCAACTATTAAAGTCCTTCCTTCAAAATTTGCTAGTGTATGCTTTAAGCTTGTTTAAGATTCCTTCAAAATATGTTAGTAGCATGAGACCTGGTTTTTAAACTAAAGAAACCTAGTGGTATCGGGTTAAGGAATATTTAAGAACTTTCAACAAGGCTCTTCTACCAAAGCATTTTTAGAGAATTGTTTCAAAACAAGGGAATGGAATTCTATTTGGCAAAGAAAATAGTTACACAGTGTTAATTATTTTAAGGATTTTTTAAAATCTCAAGACCTCCCTTATGGATCTACATTTTGGAATAATGTCATTAAGGCCAAGGATATTGTTTCTAATGGAGCTTGTTGGAAACTTCACTCGAGGAGATGGTTTAAATTTAGGGAGGATAGCTAGTTAGGCCATGAGCCTTTATGCAATAACATTAATTTTAGGAAATCTATGGATGATTGTATAAATTGATTTGGTCAATTTATTTTTTATTATTGGAAGGATGGTTAGTGGGTTAACCTTACTCCGATCAGTTACAATCTATTGCCTATTAAATTATCCTTAAATTCAGTCATTGTGGATCAATAGAGCTAAGAGGATAAAATGGTTTGGAAAGCATCATCTATGAGGGATTTCTCATTGGCTTGCATTGTCTATGAGGGATTTCTCAGTGGCCTCGGCAATTTATTTTCCATCTCAGACTAATTCACCTCCTCCTTTATGGGATTAAGCTTGGGTGAATAATCTTATACCTAAAGTTAATATCTTCATTTGGACTCTTCTTCAAAATAAACTCTTAACAATTGAAAATTTATGCAAGAGGGATTTTTATTTACCAAAGAGGTGTTATCTTTGTCATGCTGATACCGAGACTTCTTCTCACCTCTTCCTCCACTATGTTTGTATTGGTGAGGTTTGGTGTTGTATCTTGCAGCCTTGGAATCTTTGTTGGGTTTTCTATAATTCCATTTTGGAATTTTAATCTCAATGGAAAGCACCCTCTTCTAATCAGGCTTTGAAGTTGCTTTGGTCTTACAACTTTCCTCATTTGGCATTGGGGATATGGAAGGAATGTAACAATAGAGTCTTTAGAGAGGTTGTCATTCCTATAGATATAGGGTTTGAAAAAAAATTCAGATCCATTAGGGAGAGCTTTAACAACCTTAATGTCAACTCTTTGATAAGGGAGAAGCAAATATGTTAGGATTATGAGTACAAGGCGGCTATGTCTTGACATATTAAAATGGATATTACAGATGCTTTAATACCTATCAAGAATCCTAGGGATGGCATTTTTTGAACTCTTCCTCCATCTAGTTGGGTCAAAGTTAATTTTGATGGGACGACCAAGGACTAAAGCCATAAGGGCCTATTAGGGGTTAAGATTGGCTCACCTCCTCAATTGTAAAGAGTCTAGATTGAAGGAGACTCTAATAATATAATTCAATGTTTGTGAGGGGATTATAAACTATCTTGGACTATAGATATTTGGGTTATAAAATCAATTGAAATTATAAGGTTCTATGATAATGTTTATATTTCTCATGCATACCAAGAGGCCAACAAAGTTGCTGACTTTAATACTAATAAAGGGGTCCAAGACAAATAATACATAACAAGGTGCGACTAGCCAGATGATGACATCACTTCTCTGATGATGTATGATCATATTCATGGAAGGGGGACAAATATCCATATCAAAAAATGATTAAAATGTCAATAAGGCCTTTATTGCCATTATTATTAGGAGCATTATCTATGTTATGGGATTTTATTAATATTCTTGGCTTTATTTTTTCCATAATTTTTGGGTGTATTGGGTGCTTCTTAGGTTAATCATTCTGCTTAGGATTCCTTAACCAATCACTATCAGTTGTAACACAATTTGGAATAAGGGTGGAGACTAAAGGCATCTTGAGATGGTGGAGCTTAAGAACAATGCCACCATTTGGAGGGTGTTGGAGAAGGGAGGGTTATTCCCATTCATCGAGAAGCTTCACAGTTGGGACCCCAAAATCACATGAAGATCTTTGGAAAAGGATGGAAGGAGGGGAAAATTTCCCTATTTGGTAGTAATGTCACTAGCAATGACAACCTTGGCTGAAGTAACTAGTCTTTCCATAAATGGATTGAAATTCTTTAGAGAGAGAAAGTATTCTGAGTTAAAAATTTTCCTAAAATGAACAAAGAGAGGGAGAACGTGGTTAGGGCCTCCAAGAGTAGCTATGAAACATGTCAAATTAAGTCCATGTTGAGGGATGTTTTGAAGGTTATTATGCAATATGTTACCTTATACAAGCAGTTTACCAGGGCCTTTGGTAGTCATTTCATCCTCCTCAACCACTTCAAGTGCTAGGTTAAAATATCTCTCTCATTCTATTTATTTTCCTCCCTAAATACAAACATAAGGGATCATAGGAAAATCGCTAATAAGAACCATGTCCGCCATGAGAGGCTTCTTTTCTTAATATATGAACATTTTAAGGTTATGCCCTATCCATCCAATGTTTCCTCTATTTTGATTCTGGATGAGGAAGAGTTGGGAACCAATTATTCTAAGGAGGAGTGGAATACTGAAATGGAGGATTCTAATTTTGAACCTAAGCAGATATATAGAAAAACTAGAGCCCATATAAAAGCCTTGATTGGTGAAAGAGGGAAGACCAAGGGTTATTTTTTTTTTCTTTTCTCCACCTCTGGTTCTGGGAAGAAAAATTTGAAAGGAAAGAAAATCATTGCTTCCCCTACTATAGACAAAGGAAATTCTTTGGCGAAGGGTAGCTCTCCCCATGTGTCTCAGAAAGGGGCAACCTTGGTTTCCCTACTTCAAATGACTCTTACTCTTCCTATGCTAATACTGACAAGGAAGGTAGTCCTAAGTTCCCATTGGATATCAATGTTGACTCTCACTATTTCAAGTTTGATTGACAGTTCTTTGATGACATCCATGCTATTGCTCGAAATGCCACTATTAAAGAAATTAAAATAAAGTAAAGGGAAATGAATAGTAAATAAGAGCTTGTGGTGGCTAAAGGCACAAACAAGAGCAATAGGTAGGAAAACAAAGATAATGACCTTTGGACTGAACATGATAAGAAGTCAGTTGTGAATTGTCTTCATAAAATATTGGATGTTAAAGAAAAACTAAAAACAGACTATGAAAGAAAAATTAAAGAGTATAAAGGATAGCCTTCAGTCCATTATTAGTCTAAGCCACAAGGTCATTCAAAATACAACTAAAAGCATGAACACAATGGTTGGAAACCTAGAGAATGTGTATCAGGACAAGCTAAATGTTGATCTAGATATGAACAAATAGAAAGGCTAAGATGAGGTGACTAGACCTAGTAAGAGAAGAAGGAACCTCAAAAGAAAGGCAAGAAGTTTCCTCAAGTCATACTAGAGCTGAAGAAGTTCGTGCTCAACATGAACTAGCTTGAGGATGATGCTGCTAAAAATTTGAAGAATCTTGCTTAGGTTCCCCTACTCTGTTCTAGTTTTTAGTTGATTTTTTTTGGTTAGTTTTTGGCTATCTTTTTGTTGTTAGTTATTTTGTTATATTAACGAATGGGCAACTTTATGATTGTGGACTCTTCTATTTTATGTAATTCTTGCTAAGAATATATGTTAAAGGGTTTCGAGTTCCTTTAAACCCTATTTTTCTTGTAATAAAAATCAATTATTATACACTTTTGCAAAATTTTCTAAACTTATAGGGTCATGATATCCTTATTTAGAACCCTAGTTGGATCAATTCAGCAACTTTAAAATGTGTATTGAGGATAATAAGAATGCATCATTGTATCAGTGATTATATATGAGGACTAATATAATATTTTAACAATGATATGGTACTCTAAGTTTGCTAAAAATTAATATTCTTCAATAACTTAGGTTTTCCTTGAACTTTACCAAATGATTAAATAAATAATTTTATAGATAATATCATACCACACAAGTAACACATCCATGTGTTAGGGCAACTCATTAAGACTAGTGAAACATTTGATAAGTTGTATATTTAAATTTTGAATTTAAAATTTTTGATGTTCACATTCATGAATGAATTAATGAACAACCATGTAGGAATACATACCCATGGATGTAATATACTAAAACAAAATGAAGATCTAGGTATCCTGATCAAATATATAGGGATATAAGAAAATAGAAATGGGATATGTTAGTGTCACGACCCACATCCATGCAAAAAAAATCCATTTTAAAGTACCTATTGCATTCAAGGAAATCTAATTAAATTATATATAATTTTTACCATCATATTTTGTTCCAACTTTGATGTACATGAAAAATAGTTGAAATATATAGATCGATGAAAAGGGCATATGTTTATACAATTTTTACCATTATATTTTTTACCAAATTTAAAAACAAGTAGTCAACATTATATTGAATTACACAAAACTATTGAAGCTAATGTTTGCATAGTTTTATCTAAAAAAATAATATCAATATGTTCATCCATGTATAATGGATATTAGAGCTACCTAAATCCATCACATAATCTCGCACAATATTATACTGTACATTATTGAACCAATATGCAATGTGTGAGGCTAATATTTTATTAAAACAAAACCTCAATCTCCAATTACAATCAATTATGATCATCGAGCATATATGGTGTCAATTAGTTGAAGTGAGAATTTCATATTAGTACACCCATGTGTTTTGATGCATCTAGTATCAAATTAATCAAGAATGTGTATAATGCAAAGATGTATTCTTGAGTACTTGATGGAGCTATTATTGAAGTTAAACTAATTAACTCATAAGATGGTGATTGTGTATAATACTGCATGGTGCATCTATAAGTGATGAGTACAACTAACATGTATTAAGGTTAATAGATGAATTGAAGTACTTTCATATTTTTGTGTGAAACTATATTACTGAAAATTAATATACACAATAGATGTTAACACTACGTATATGCATAAAGGAATATTAGTAATGTGATGGTATAATATTTATCTAATGTTTAATATGTGATATTATGATTAGTTTCAAATAAGACTTGGTTATAGTGTTTAATGGTGATATGCAATCTATGAGACCCCTAGAAACATATACTTTAGAATTTATACTAAAATCTCTAAAGACATAATATACCATCTTCCAAATAAATAATAGGAAATGTAGAATGAATAGTTTAATATATAATGTACAAGAAAGTAGTATATTATGCACCAATCAATATGGTCCTATAATCATTGATGTATGAAGAAATGCATAGAAAGATCAATCTTAGTTAAATGTGAAAATATGTTAATATTTAAACCCAAGGTGATCCTAATCTTGAACCTCCTTGGGCTAAATAACCTCATAAGTGTCCTCAAATAACTAAAAAATAATATATTTTTCCTACACAACACATTTAGGTAATCTTTAACAAAATGATTTTCAAGTCATATTGTACGAATAAAGAACACAAATAATTAAAAATTTAAAATATGTATTGTTAAATATTTAGAATTTGCAAGCAACTCCATAGAATATGATCACTATAAGAGCGATTGAGATGAAAATGTGTTATCAAAATGACTAAAATAAGAATTTAACTTTGTAGTATGAGATAGTTTATATAGTAAGAGTATAATGAAATGACAGTGACTTTTGCATCCATCCCTAGGAATAGATAAAGGTAAACTAGATATATTTGAAGTACAATAGGTGTTGCATTTATAAACAAAATTATTGATTTCTTTATATCTAACATAGTATATGTTTTGATTAATTAAAAGAAGGATTGGACTGATCCATTACATAACGACTAAAAAGTGCCACCCAGGGTGCATGAGGAATGCACACCTAGCTAAAGACAAAACACCACCAAAAATAGCAAGGAACCACTAAGCAACTAGACCAAGACTAGAGACAGATCTAGCAACTAGAAACAAACAACTAGCCAACCAACCACTAAAGATGCAAAGGGACAACTTACTAGGTGGAGACATTACCATCTTGCTAATCTTTATACAAACCTAAAACTCTATATCGGAAATGAATTTTCTTATCAGTTTCCTTAACCTAGGTTGGAGTACCACAATATAGAGTATCTTTTACCATAGAGATAGGGGGATCCATTGTAGCAGAGGAAGACAAAGAATGTCTCTTTTTCTTCACTTTCATATGATAAATTTCCTCTTAAATAGCTTACAAGGAAGCCAAATTCTTCATGGCCATCTTTTGGCTCAGCTTAGACATATCCTCAATTTTTCTCTTCAAGATCTCAAAGAATTTCCTCAATTCCTTCACAACCTTACTCTCACTCCTCTGAGATACCTTTTCGATAAGGTCATTCAACATACCCTCAACTTTGTCCCATTTCTCTAATTTCCTGGCCATATTACTAGCGGCTTCCAAGACCCATTTGTCCTTTACCTCCATAACGCATTTATCTAACCTCACTCCTACCTCATCCAAAGCCTTAATTTTGTTAATATTTTTGATAGCCACATTGAACTAAGAGAAGATCCATTTAATGCCCCAGTCTTGTCACTCTATACTTTCCTCTAGCTTCAATGCCTTAGAGACCAAAGTAGGAAGGCCATGATCAAGATTAGGAATCTCCTCAGAAGTTGCAAGTGACCAATCCAATTCTTCATGGCCATCTTTTGGCTCAGCTTGGACATATCCTCAATTTTTCTCTTCAAGATCTCAAAGCATTTCTTCAAATCCTTCACAACCTTACTCTCACTCCTCTGAGACACCTTTTCGCTAAGGTCATTTACCATACAATCAACTTTTTCCCATTTCTTTAATTTCCTGGCCATATTACTAGTGGCTTCCCAGACCCATTCGTCCTTTACCTCCATAATCCATTTATCTAACCTCACTCAGACTATCTTAGCCAAAGCCTTAAGTTTTCTAATATTTCTGATAGCCACATTGAACTAAGAGAAGAGCCATTTAATGCCCAAGTCTTGTCACTCTATACTTCCCTCTAGCTTCAACACCTTAGAGCCCAAAGTAGGAAGCCCAGGATCAAGATTAGGAATCTCCTAGTCATTGGCAGATGGAGGAATCTCCTCAGAAGTTACAAGTGACCAATCCAATTCCGAGTCTCAGGAGGAACCAAAATCCTCATACTTTTCCAACTTCTTTCAAATCTAGCACCTCCACATCCTTAGAAGGTGGATTAGGAGAGATTTTATATTTTTCTTCTTTGATGGTATATTTTCATATAGGGAGAAACTTTTACAATAGAATATGTTTAGGCAACGAAATATTGTACTTAAATTCTAGATGCTCTTACAATAGTCCTTACATATTTTTCTCTTAATGGTGGCTTTACCAAGGTCACCTATTTATTTTGATACTTATTCTTCTCCTCTCCTAAAATAATAATTTGAATTTGTAGTATAAGTTATATAGTAAGAGTGTAATGATTGTGACTTTTGTGTCCAACCCTAGGAATAGATAAAGATGAACTAGATATATTGCAAATACAATAGGTGTTTCATTAATAGAAAAAAATATATATGGCTTTACATCTAACATGGTATATGTTTCTATAGGAAGAAACTTGTAAAATAAAATAAAATTTAAATATAAAAATATAAATTTGTAATGAAAGTTTGTACTTACATTCTTGATTCTCCTACAATAGTCCTTACATTTTTTTCACTTAAGAGTACCTTTACTAAGTTCACCTATTTATTTTGATTCTTATTCTTTACCTCTCCTAAAGTTCCTTGGATTTTTTACATGAAACAACAAAATTTAAGGGGACTATTTGTTGCTACTATTTTTTGTCTAAATATACTGTACAATGATAACCTTAGATCCATTCCCTTCTTTAGGTGGGATTTACTACTCCCATCCATCTTTCCAAAGTCCTCCACTTTAGCTTAGTCAAATATTTATGATCTTTGATTACATGCAAATTTCACATGCCATTCTCCTCTCTAATTTTTTTAATTTTTAAGATAGTTCATTTTCAAGAATGTTATAATTACTACATATTGTGTGATAGAGACTAATAATTGCCTTCATATAATATTTCACAAGTCTTTAATAGAATGTTTGTTCATTGAATAAGAATTTAAGAATGATTTGAGTAATTTATATAGATATATATTTTTTTGACTATCAAAAAAAAAAAAATCTATATTCTGACTACTTATTTTCCATTCATAATCATCCACATATTATTCTACATATATCCAATCTCACTGTAAAATATAACGATTGAAATCACAACACACATGTCATTTTTTATCATATGTATCCAATTGGTAGTTTACATGCATATCAAATTTGACCAAAAAAATCTAATGTTGAAAATCACTTAATCAATTTGATTAGGTTTTCTTTAAATCAAAAGATCATTTAAAAGTGGCATTTTCTTACATGAGTTTAGATCATGATACTACTATATCTTAAGCTCATTTTATCATATCTCTATATATCTAACGTTGATCAATATAATTCCATTCACTTGCCCATATTAGGTTTATTCGTAAAGATGCAAGACATGTTATTCTCTCATTACAGATCTATAAATTAAGCTCCTATAATTTAAAATTTATGTTAAAATGGTTAAACTTTTTGTTAACCATTGTGAGCTACAACAACATATTATTTTATTTTTTATTAAAGGGTCAAGTAGGTTTTCAAGGGACCCTAAAGTTACAATAGCAAATTTTTTTTGTTGATTTATGTGTACTTTTATTCTATTTAAAGTCATTTATTCATTTTTTATTTAAAAAAATAAAAAGGATAACCTAGAAATTTGTAGAGAGTACTCATTTTGAGAATTTAGAAGATTATTATACAATATTTTAAAAGCATTATACTAGAGCATCCATCTATCATTCTTGCTTGTTGTTCTTGATACTTGTTTAAATACTATTGAACTGGTCCAACTAGGAGTCTACCTAGGGAGAACATGAATCTCTCAATTATAGTTTTTATTTTTTGCTAGTCCAATTATATGATTACATGATCAATACCTCACCTTAGTTAATTTTCATAAGAATACATCCAAACCAAAATAAAGAATAGTCAATTTTTAGATTTTAAGATAATCTTCATATCACGTCAAAAATGTCTAGCATTTAAGAATCAATTTTTGGTACCATCTACAATATTTTTGTATTGTCAGATTTTGAGTGAAGACTAAGTGTGAATAGGGTATAGATGGCAATTATTTAGGTAACAAACCTTATTTGCACTAACAACCTTATTACATGTAAAATAGGAGGAAAAACTAAATGCATAAATGAGTCCAAACAATAATATATTTTAGGTGCCCATGTACAAAGTATCTCTCAAAAATAGAATAAAGGAGAAAATTAATTAGGAAAAAAACACTCTCCAAATGGGAGAAAATATAAAAAACATGTAGAAATGATGGAAGAAGGACTTGGGATGGTCTCCCAAGGATTATATACATCATGACTATGCAACTAATATCTCCCGATAGCAAAGAAAGATAAATTTTAGTGTTTGAATATTTCCATGTTTCTAAGGTAAGCTTGAATAGGTTGATTTCCTCAACCACTCATACTTTCTCTAAGTGAGATGCCTAACCTTAGACAATAGTTATTATTCTAGTAAGTAGTGCTCACCCCTCTTTGCACTATAAATTAAATCATCTTATTCTAATTTATCATGGGGATTAATGGAATATTATTTTAACCTATAGATGTGTAAATATCTTGCAAAAATACATTATTTTGTTAGCTTATAAAAGTCATGTGGTTTCTAGAATCCTATCACCCAACCAACACCATCATATAGACCTTATGAATGTGACATTATTGTAATATTTCATACTTAAGAAATCATTACTCTACCAAGACAACATAAAAAAATGAAACTTATCTAGAAGGAATGATATGGGAAGAATATTCTACAATAACCCCCTTAAGTGTAGCTCAGTGAATATAAAGAGATTTATGATGTGAGACCATCCCTACTTCATGGCAATCTTGCATCAACCAAAAACCATTTTATTTTTAGTTTGTTCTTGTTTTGCAGTTTCAACATTTTTTTTTGTGTTTCTTGGCATTTGCTCACTGGATCTTGCAAAGATGTATTTTTATTATGGACATGTTCATCTTCCCTATCCTATGTCCATAGGACATTTGGATCTTCTTTCGACAAGTTATCGCTTCTAGAATCTGAGGAAGTTTTCTAGCTTGGAACACTGGAACTGCTTGGACCTAATTCCTATTTGGTGGATCTTGCAGATCATTTTTCATAGTTTGCAGAGGTTCAATTCATTATTTCCAACATTTCTTGGTGTGTGGCCGAATTTCCCTAGGGTCCACACTTCATACTATGGATTTTCTGAAAGGGTCTCTTTGGCGGAGGCTGACCTTATTGTTTTACATATTTCATCTTGTTCATCGATATTTGTTTCATCTTGGGCTAATGCGGATCATTCTTGATCATATAAATCAATGTAATAATGCATGTAGGAATCAATCATTAGAACATTTAATAATAATCATAAGGTTAGGAGGTCTGGAGTTGGCTCACATTCTTGCTTGAGCTCGAATGTTGCATAACACGCATGTTTTCTACTCAGGCCTGTGAGCCGAATATGTGAGCCCACATGTTGCTGACAATTTGTAACTAATTTTCATGATATAATATAGTTTGTTTCTGTTGTGCAACTCTTCTTGCATGGTTCGAACTACTCTGTGAGGACCGTTCCTCCGTGACTGCACCAAGTGGTATCAAAGTGAGTTTTCATTTTGAAGATTGTCGAGTCATACTCAATTTTGTTGTAGGATGGCGGAGTGAGGATCCAACCTACAACTGCAAAGGACTGGCGTAAAGATGGCTTGGAGAAATGCTAGAGGTGTTGGAGCACATGGAAATGATGATGAACTCTCGAATGATTTTTTAAATTCATATTAGAAACTATTCCAAAATTTCATATTCAATATTTTAAAAAAATCAGAAATAATTATAATCGTTTTAAAATATTCTAACTTAATTTATATTTTTATAATAAATATTTTTAAAATGATATATTAATCTTATAATTTAAAATGTAACATGTCAATCTATATCATCTATAATTTTTAAAGTTTGTAATATAGAATCTAAAATTGAAACACTATCATTTAAACCATCAAATTTCAGACCTGGTGGGACATCACCAAATCTTGTCACCTTCTTCGGTGGAGGCCGTACATGTGAACACAACAATTATTGATTGACGGAAGGTTAAGACAAATATAAACGTGTTCTCCTATGACATATATTAAAAGTATATTCCTATATACACGTGTCTTCCACAGACGTATATGAAATGCCCTTTCTCTATCGAAGGAAAGAACTCTGTCGCTTCCTATTTACACGTGTCCTCTGAAGAGATATATCATAGGTTCGCTCTTTTCGGCCTCCGCCCACTAAATCAAACGGAGAACTCTGTCGCTTTTGTTGTAGGTTCGCTCTTTTCGGCCTCCGCCCACTAAATCAACTTAAAAAGTACAAAACTTGCAATATAAACTCAAAATTTTAATGACAATCTAATTTTAAGGAGGAACTGTTGCTAAATATTAGGAAAGAGTTAATGGAGGACTCAAACATAAAAATCAACTGATTACTAGATTACGAAACATTCTTAGTCGAAAACAATTATACTAATACATATTTAATTTTTTCTTCGTATCAAATCACAAAATTAAACGCATCGTTATCAGCGAATTTATTAACAGCTCTACTTGCGCGTGGAAATTTTTGACCACACTTTATGTGTTTTCAGGCTTTATAAAAGGATTGCCTATCTTATGCTGAACAGCCAAACACATAAACGGTAGCCAAAGTTTCCACCCAATCGCCATTGCAAAACTCAGCGTAACTCTTTTTTTATTCACATCTCTGTTTTTTGTTTATTGATTTGTTCTAATATTCTATAGGGGTATGCTTTTTATATGAATTTTCTTAATGACTTTTGTTTTAAATTAGTGTATTCACTTCTCTTTGTTCAGATAGAAGAATGTCTGCCACCGTGTACCCTCCCAGTATGTGGACTGATGAAGCAATTCATTCATTTACAGACGATCAGGTACAGTGATCATTTTTATTCATTATCTTAAAATACTCTGAATATATGCGAAGTCAATTTAACTGTTTTCGATTCGTTAATTTGCTTTAAAATCAGAAAAGCAGAACATTATGTGATTGTGGGAAAGGGGAAGAAGTGTTTTTAAAAGTATGCTAATTTATTGAGTGATTGGGAAAAGTAGGAAGTGTTTTTCAGAGTGTGTAATGTTGTTTAATTGAGTGATTCAGAAAAGTAGAAAGCGTTTTTGTGGTGTATCAGAGTATTTTATTTTATTTATGTTCAGCTGCATAACTTTCAGTGAAATTCATGAACCCATGTTTCATAGACAATGCTTGGTAAATATTTTTTATGAAATTATATGTTCTTATGAATTGTGTTTATTATTTCAGCCCCTTGAAGACCACAAACAAATGGAGGCATTGATAGAAGAGATCAAAATCATGTTTCAGGCTATGGAGAATGGGAAAATAAGCCCATCTGCATATGACACTGCATGGATAGCCAGAATACCATCCATTGACAACCCTTACCAACCTCAATTTCCACAAACACTGAAGTGGATTGTCTTGAATCAATTAACAGATGGATCTTGGGGAGGAGATTCATGTTATTTACCACATGATAGGCTTCTTGTTACTCTTTCATGTGTCATTGCACTTAGAATATGGAAAGTGGAGGGAACTAAAGTACAGAAGGGTGAGATATATCATAGGTTTCCCAAATCTATTTTTATAAGAATATTAGATTATGTCTGTCTAATCACCAATTTCTTTGACAGTATTAGAAACTCTCGTTCAAATCTAATTCTTACTTGACAAATCGGGCTTCCTTGTGGTAATTTTCAGCCATTGATTTTGTTAACAATCAATCCTCACTCTTAGATGAAAGAGGGTATAGTAACCTGCCAAGTGGATTTGTGATCCTCTTTTCTTCTTTGATGAAGCAAGCTCATGTTCTACGCCTGGGCATTTCTCATGAATTACCATTCATTAAAAAAATGCTTGAAATCAGGGATGCTTGCCTTAAAGAGTAAGTGAAGTACACCCAGCAGTATTGGCAATTTTACTTTTTACTTGTAAATTTTGAAATCTAATCATTTTTTTTTTCCTTTTCAAAATCAGGATCGATATAGGTGCCTTATATAGCCTACCGACATCTCTTTTGTTTTCTTTGGAGGGGTTGCAAGAGCTTATAGATTGGAGAAAAATTTTGAACCTCTGTTCAAAGAATGGATACATGTTGGGGTCAATGGCATCCACTGCCTGTGTTTTTATGCACACAGGAGACAAAAAATGTCTGGAATTCATAAACTTCGTTGTCCTAACCTGTGGAGACTATGGTAAGATCGTTGTGATAATATGAAAAGTTTTGATCATTGTAAAAAAGTGACACTAAATAGAAACTATATTTCAGAGTACTCATTAGATATTAACAATGTAGTCTTATATGACATGTTTATTTGTTTTGTGGTTGTTAACAGTACCCTGTTTTTACCCTTCTGATCTCCATCACCGCATTGTTGCCATTGATACTGTTGAACATCTGGGAATTAGTCGCCATTTCACAAACGAAATTAAGAATGCATTGGATTATGTATATAGGTAGTCTGTTAATCTTTTCCCTCCTTTGATTGAAACGACATTTTAGGAGAAAAATCTTACACATGCAGGTTAATTTTCTTAGGATTGCATGAAAAATAATCAGTTTCACTAGTTTTACAAGTTTTTTCTTTTCTTGTTTAGATTTTGGAATATTGGGGGCATCGGAAGGGGAAGATATGATACCATTGCAAATGTCAATGATACAGCTATGGGCTTTAGAATCCTCAGACTGCATGGCTATGATGTATCGTCAGGTAAAGTGGTACCTTTTTGTTTATTACAGGTCAATTTGATGTATCAAACATTTCTTACAACCTTCGTTGAAACAGTTTTGGATTTAACGTCTATATTGTTTAAAACTTGTATTTCCAACTTTTCAAGTTTACATACAGAACTGCTGAACTTGAACGGGCTTAACTTCTGTTTGATTATATACAAATTAACATTCAGTGGTTGATCATATTTTTTGCAGAAATTCTGACAATTTTTGAAAATGAGAAAGGCGAGTTCTTCAGTTTTGCTGACAAAACACATAGAGAAGTTGAAGGCATGTTAAGTCTCTACAAATGCTCCCTTATAGCTTTTCCTGGAGAAATGATAATGAAAGAAGCAAAAACCTTCACAGAAGCTTACCTTCGAAATCTTCGTGATACAAAGCATTCTAATGCTGTAAGTTTTATGGTAAAAACTGGTCAACAGTTTAGTGGGCAGAGTCTGGTAAAAACATGTCTTGATTGATAAGCCCTTCTTGAGTGTATAATGTTTATTTCAATAAACTTTCAAGTAAATCAAGTTTATTTTGTAGGTGGACTACGAATTGAAATATGGATTCCATCGAAGTTTACCTAGACTAAAGGCAAGGTCTTATATAGAAGGCCTCTGGCTTGCAGATAATTCTTGGTTACCGAATACCCTTTATAAGTAAGAGTCTATTCCTCAACTTTTATCTGCTAATTATGTGAAGTCCTCTATCCAAATAAATAGAAGGTGATTAATCATAACATATATGAATTTTCCACTAACATTTGAGTTTATACGAGCACAAGAAAGAGGTGACAATTCTAGCCGAGTGGACCTGAATTTTTCATACATTTTAGAATGATTAGAAAACTGTTCATGTCCAATTTACACCTACAGAGCATTACCTTTGTAATATATATTCTATTGATTTGCATATTGTTTTGTTATTGGTGTTCTTATGGGAAACAATTTATTTTCATAAACAGGTTGCCTTATATGAACAATTGCAAGTATCTTGAGCTCGCTAAATTGGACTTCAACGCAGTGCAATCCATTCACCAAAAAGAGCTACAACAAGTCCATAAGTAATGTTTTGTTAATTTTGATAAAAGCATTGATTTAATATAAATAGTTAAATAATTTAAATTGTAATTTTATGTTAATAAGATCAATTTTTGTACAGCTGGTGGATAGATTCTGGCTTTAGGAAGTTGAAATTCACAAGGGAGAGGCATATAGAGATATATTTCGTTGTTGCAGCTGGCATGTTTGAACCTGAATATGGTGACTATAGAATTGCGTTTACAAAAGTTGGTTGTCTTCTTGTTGTTTTGGATGACCTATATGATAAATATAGCTCTTCTGATGAGATTATGTTATTCAACGAAGCATTTAACAGGTAAATTTGGAAAACTGGTTTTGTGATATTCATATAGGATATATAAATTATGGAGCAAAATAATCAGCTAGTTTTAATTATCACATTTTCTGTATTGTCTAATTATTTTTTCTTAAAATTAAATGTCACTAATTTATATAATATTTAAGTTGAGTAATTTAGGAGTTCAAATGACAGAATTTAAAATTTAAAATTTAGATTGTCTAATCAAATTAACTTTATTATACTTACAAAAAGAATTATAGTCGACTTCTGAATGAGTTATCATTAATATGCTTTCTTTTTCTTGTAGGTGGGATTTAAATATATTAGATCACATGCCAGAGCATATAAAAATATGTTTCTTTGGATTATATAATACAATTAGTGAGTTAGCAGAGAGAGCATATAAAGTGCAAGGATGCGATGTGCTTGAATACTTCAAGAGAATGGTATGTATGCTATAAAAATTGAAAGTAATAATATAAATTTAATCAAACAGCAAATTTCTAAAGTGACAATCATATGATCAGTGGAAGGTTCAACTTGAAGCCTTCACCAAAGAAGCAGAGTGGTCTAAACATAAGTACGTGCCTGGATGGGATGAGTACATAAATGTGTCCAAAGTTTCTGGAGGGTTTGGTATAACTATTCTCACTTCTATCCACTTAATGGGGGAAGTTATTACCAATAATATCGTGTTCCAAATTGATGAGAGATCAAAAGCTCTCGATCTTGTGTGCCTAACCACAAGGCTAGTCAATGATACCAAAACATTCAAGGTAAGTACAATAATATACTACGCCATATAGGTAAATATTATTATCTTTATATTCAATGAAGTATTTAAAAATGTTATTACCATGGATAAAGCATGTCTAAATCTAGTATTGACAAATTCTATTTCAATGAATGCTAATATAAGGCTGAAAGAGAATGTGGGGAGTTGGCTTCTGCAATAGAATGCTATATGAAGGACAATCCTAATACGTCTGAAGACACAGCTTTAGAAAATGTTTATGGTATCATGGAAGATGGACTTACTGAATTGAATAAGGAATTGTTCAATTGTACTCAACTGCCAAGTTGCTTTCAAAATTTACTTCTCAATTCAGCAAGACTGTCTCAGCTTCTTTACATGCAAACAGATGCCTTTAATAGCTCTATCCAAGATAAGAAGTATATGGTGGATAAATGCCTTTTCCAAAGGATCAAATGAAATTAACTATGTTGGAGAAAACTACACATCCAACATCAACATGTGTAAATATGTTATAAATAATTTGAGATGTTAAATAAGTACTCCTAATAGAAGTCTTTGATGTTCTAGAATAGATATTTAGATATCAATCATAAGAAGTGGACTATCATATTTATCTATGATTATAAAAGTTTTTTATACTTGACTAAAGCTACATAATGTAATATATTTCATTAAAAATATATTAAATTTTTATTTGTGTGATATTTCTTATTTTTTCTATCATATATATTGCATTGTAATTATCATTTAAATTTAATAAACTATATGAATATTATTTAATCAACATTCAATCATGTGTATATTATTCTCTATATTACTAAAGAAGACAAGAAAAATGTTATTAAAGAAAATGATTAAAATAAATGCAATAAACATCAAACCAATATACTTCAAAACATTTTTGATCTCCATGATTGAGCTAAATTGGCAAACTCACAATAATGGTTCCTACTTTTTTGCCAACTTTGACACTAACATGAATATTTTTAAAATAATCGTCACTTTTCGACACCTAACTTTTAAACCATTAAGAATTTGAAGATGATGTAATTTAGTGATTTGTAACATCTTGTTTGCAAGTTCTAAATATATTTTTTTCAAATTTTTTGAAGAAAATTGATTTTATTTTTCCATCTCCCTCTAAAAGTAGTTTTTTACAAAAAAATCATTTTTACAGAGTGGCGTGCCTTCCAAAATGCATAGCTTTATTTTTAAATAAATGATAGAAATTTAATTCTTTCAAATTTCGGTTTGTAACATCAATATCGAGGGAATGGAGTTGGTTTGATAGTGGTATTTTGATTATTTTTCATTTTATTCACTTTTGGAGTCTGATTAATTATAGTTTAGACATAGGTCTATGTTTGAACACATAACTTGTTCTATATATATTGAAATTCAATTTTTTTTGTTAGAAAGAAGACATCGATATGTTTCACAATTTTTTTGAATTAGTTTACTATTTATCCCAATGCGTTGAATAGAGAAGTTCGTGTTCATTAATAAACCAATATTTCATAAAATTTAAAAAATAAGATCATAATAAACTCACAATGTAATAAAATTATAGTCATTTGAAATATTTCTTTAAGGAATACCATACTACATTTTGGGTTGTCAATATCATTCTATTTGAGCATTCAACTAGAGGTTTGAAAGCCAAAAATCTACAGAAAATTGTAGAAAGTTTTAGAGAAGTGTAAAAAAGGGGATTCAAACAAAAGCCCCTATATACCTTTGAATGAAGGGGGTTCAAATGAAGGGGGTTATGAATTAACTCCCTGAATATAATTAGAAATCGACAAAAATAACCATTAAAGGGGGTTCAATAGAAAGAGGGGGTATGAGCAAAGTGGGGGGTTTGAGGAAACCCCAAAGGGTAGTTCATTCGAACATGCCTAGTTCGAGCAAGAACCCTCCAATTTTTTTTCCCACCATTGCATTTTTCCTTTGTGCGTGAAAGTGGGGACCATTATTGTGAACTGAGAATCCTATTCTATTAATATGCTCTAGATTTGAATGTGGATTGCTCTACAATAATTTCAACCTATGGATAATTTGGGAAGAAAAATGATAGCACAAACACACTAGGAAAAGTTGATTAAAAATTATTTAGGAAATGCTTATATAAGTAGAAGTATTAAGAGGCAAAATCAAGGGTTGTGGTTAAGAGGTTAAAATAGATGGCTAAGATCAAAAGAAGATATGTATTGTATCAAAATTTTAGTCATGTGACAAGTGTCATGGCAAGAAAATATTTTTTCACATGAAGACGAAGATAGATAAATGGATGGAAATGGACTTGTAGGTATTGGAGGTTAAATGATAAAGATAGACTAAGGATAAATGTGGCATGTGCAAGGCTATCTAAATTTTTTCTCTAGTCAAGCTTGATTGGTGGGATGCACATGTGAAACTAAAGTGACACATGAAAATGGATGAGAAATTTGTCTTTTACAGTTTAGAAGAGTATTAAAGAGGATTTCATTTATTAATTTAGTATTAATTAATAAATACACTCTAGAAGGATAAAAGATAATGGAATAAGGTGTATAATCAATTAAATAAATTTTTATTAATATAACGGAGTTAATTTAATGACTTAAAAGAATAGGAAGAAGAAACAATTAAGATAGTATTTAATTTAGTTAATTACCATCAATTAGATGTCTACAACTAATTATAATAAATTTACCATCATTCTTAACTATATAAAAAAATTAAAATATTTAATAATATCATTGATATTTAGAATTACTATAAATTACACTTTTTAATATATTTAAATAATGCCTAATTTTAAAATAATTTAGAATTATATACTATTGAATTTAAAAATAAATATAAAAACATGTTTTTACACTTATAGCTCCAATTAAACATGAATGCCACATGACTTTAATGTTATTTTATTATTTTTTTATGACCTTAATATTATATCCTACTAAAATTGACTTTTTTTGTACATAGCTATATTACTTTTCTATTCTATAAATACATATTTATTTTACAAATGTTGGGAATAAAAAAACTAAATAAAAGGTTGAGGATCAATATGGTTTTGGGTAGTTCAAGGGTGAGATGGGCAAATATTATAGACTTTTTAGATGAGTAACTCAAATATACTTCTCGTACAACATCACAACATATCCCTCAATGGGTTTTTGAAAAACGAAAATGGGTTGACAAATCCCCACAACCACATGTTAATAGGGCTTTCACGATACATACAAATCTATTCATTAAAAATAGGTGTTTGTAGCAACTCTTCCCAAAGAAAAAAATATCACATGCATAGATAGAAACCAAATTGTTAGTCACAAAACTCACAAAAGAAGTAGAATGAAGCTAAATATGGTGTTCAAAATCTTATCTAAAATGGTTGGGTGTGGAAAAACCCTAAATAAACAGAAAATGTTAAATCCTAAGAAGATAGAAAAAGTTGATCCTAAATAGTCAAAATGAGTTGTTTTGGAAAAAAATGGTGTCTAATTCCCTCTATTAAAGTGGATGATACTCCTCTTAATTACAAGGCTTGTGATGTCCATTCAACTATATTTCTAGTATAGATTTGCGGTGAGAGTATTTCTCTTTATAAGGTTCAAAGATGGATTCACTACAATAGGTATTATTCTCTTTATTTCTATCTCCTATCTTCAGATAGATTAGTAATTGTTTTTAATACAGAGGATGTTGGGAATGTGAAGTCCAACGGTCACATGACCCTTCACGTTCTCCCAACTCTTCATTTCATATCTGAATATGATTATATAATGGTTGTGTGTAGCCCATGTATTTGAGTTGATTAATAGAAGTTATTCCCTGCTTTGAGTGTGGATGTAGGTATATTTGCCAAACCACGATAAATCATGTGTTGTCTCTTCTTATTGTTTTTCTATTTTTGTTATTGTTTTCTTTTCTCTTTCTAATCTTTACAATTAGTATCAGAGCCATGTTGGCTTGAGCAGAGATGGAGGAAGAAGGAGAAGTTAAAACTTATAACTTCTATGGCAGTTTTACATTCTATGTAAAACTATGCTTCAAGCGCTACGTACATTGGTGGGATGACTTGAAGAAAGAGGGGGACTCAGTTGAAGAGGAGAGTCTAGCGAAGGAAAAAGATGTTGGGATTCTTATTTGCTCTCCCCTTGAGCTAGCCTTGGCACTTATTGGCCAAACTATTAATGGTCGGGAAGTTGTTGGCATTTGTGTGGTGAAGGTTGAACGCCATGATAGTCCCTATATAGGCACTGGAATTTCTAAGCCGAAAGATGTTGAAAAAGTGGTTGTTGTTGAAGAGGATGAACTCAAAAGATTGCGGGAGGAAGAGTGTATGCCATTGGAGACCCAAGCTGAATCTGTTGTTGACTCCCAAGATGAGGAGGGTGCTGATTGGAGTGAGGTGATAGGGCAAGGAGGCCTGGGAGAAATTTTGGCTTTGAAGAGCTCTGTGGATGGCATGGCCTTGGCGAAAATAAAGAGGCACTCCCATAATGATGACAACCTTTGTGCAGATAATTTCATAGAAGCCTATGAGCCTATGGATTTAAATGACATAGTAAATGATAAAAGTCAGTTTTCTCGTTTGAAGTGAAAGCAACCATTGACAAGAGCAAAGGACAATGGGCATCGCTCCAAGTGGTTTCAGGCGTCACATGGAGTGAATGAAAATGTTATTCAATCTGTTAATGCTTATTCTAATGGAGGAGGAGATGTTTTATCTCGACCAGAATGCATTGACATTCACCAACTTGATTGGATGGATGTGGATGATAGTGCCAATGTCAATAATGAACAACCTGAGGGTGAGAGAACTCGAACTCGTGATAACAATCTGATGGAGTTGTTTGATGATGAAAATAATGCCATTGTTTTGTTCCTTGTAAGCTCTGAGTTTTATGTTTGGATATTAGAATCTAGTAATTGTGAATTGGTAGATAGTCTATTACAGGGGAGTTTAGGTGATGGTGATGAAGAAATGTATTTTAAACTGGGACAAAGTGGTGTTTCGGTTTTTGGCATAATGGGCGAGTTTGTGCCTGAAAGAGTTTTTAACTCTGCTTTGATTTGGAAAAGGTTGATTCGAAGTGTATGTGAACAAGAGTTTGCGAAGCTAAAATCTAGCAGGCTGGTTTTAATGTGAATTTCAAAAATGGAAGCACAGATGCTAGTGCATGGTTGTGCCAGTTGGCCTTCATGGGGGAGATTGTTGGGAATGTGAAGTCCAACGGTCACATGACCCTTTGCGTTCTCCCAACTGTTCATTTCATATCTGAATATGATTATATAATGGCCGTGTGCAGCCCATGTATTTGAGCTGATTAATAGAAGTTATTCCCTACTTTGAGTGTGGATGTAGGCATATTTGCCGAACCACGATAAATCATGTGTTGTCTCTTCTTATTGCTTTTCTGTTTTTGTTATTGTTTTCTCTGCTCTTTCTAATCTTTACAGAGGAAGCTAAAAGCAAGATTCTTAGAAAATGTTTTCATCGGTGCAAAAAGAATCTTCTCCAAAACCCTTCCTGCAACCTTCACAGGGTTTGTCCACTTACAACCAACTTCTATTTGATTATATACAAATTAATATTCAGTGGTTGATCGATTTTTTTCAGAAGTTCTGAAAGGAGAGTTCTTCAGTTTTGCTGACAAAACACACAGAGAAGTTGAAGGCATGTTAAGTCTCTAAAAATGCTCCCTAATAGCTTTTCCTGTAGAAATGATAATGAAAGATGCAAAAACCTTCACAGAAGCTTACCTTCGAAATCTACGTGATACAAAGCATTCTAATGCTGTAAGTTTTATGGTAAAAAGTGGTCAACAATTTAGTGGGCAGAGTCTAGTGAACATTGTTTATTTTTTAGATATACAAAACATCTCTTGATTGATAAGCCCTTCTTGCGTGAATAATGTTTGTTTCAATAAAATTTCAAGTAAATCAATTTTATTTTGTAGGTGGATTCCGAATTGAAATATGGATTCCATCGAAGTTTACCTAGACTACAGGCAAGATCTTATATAGAAGGCTTCTGGCTTGCAGATAATTCTTGGTTACCGAATTCCCTTTATAGGTAAGCGTCCATTCCTCAACTTTCATTTGCTAGTTATGTTAGTTATGTGAAGCCCTCTACCCTCTACCCAAGTAAATTGAAGGTGATTAATCAATTCTCCTCTAACATTTGAGTTGAAGAAAGACGTAAGAGTGTTTAGGATCTTCCATTTATATAAATTTTCATTTAATATACGAGCTGAAGAAAGAGGTGACAATTCTAGCCGAGTGGACTTGAATTTTTCATACATTTTAGAAAGATTAGAAAACTGTTCATGTCCAATTTACACCTACAGAGCATTACCTTTGTAATAATATTTCTAATGAATTGAATATTGTTTTGCTAATGTTCTTGTGGGAAACAATTTATTTTCATAAACAGGTTGCCTTATATGAACAATTGCAAGTATCTTGAGCTCGCTAAATTGGACTTCAATACAGTGCAGGCCATTCACCAAAAAGAGCTACAACAAGTCCATAAGTAATGTTTTGTTAATTTTGATAAAAGCATCGATTTAATATAAATAGTTAAATAGTTTGAATTGTAATTTTATGTTAATAAGATCAATTTTGGTACAGGTGATGGATAGATTCTGGCTTTAGGAAGTTGAAATTCACAAGAGAGGCGCATATAGATATATATTTCGTGGTGGCAGCTGGCATGTTTGAACCTGAATAAGGTGACTATAGAATTCTGTTTACAAAAGTTGGTTGTCTTCTTCTTGTTTTGGATGACCTATATGATAAATATAGCTCTTCTATGAGAGTATGTTAACCAACGAAGCATTTAAGAGGTAAATTTTGAAACACGGTTTTGAGATATTCATATAGAATATATAAATTATGGAGCAAAATAATCGGCTAGTTTTAATTATCACATTTTATGTATTGCCTAATTATATGTGCTTAAAATTAAATGTCACTAATTTATATAATATTTAAGTTGAGTAATTTAGGAATTCAAATGGTAGAGTTTAAAATTTAATATTTAATTGTCTAATCAAATTTGTTTTTTTTTGTACTTACAAAGAGAATTGTAGTCAATCTTTGAATGAGTTGTCATTATTATGCTTTCCTTTTCTTGTAGGCGGGATTTGAATATATTAGATCGCATGCTAGAGCATATAAAAATATATGTCCTTGGATTATACAATACCGTTAGGGAGTTAGCTGAGAGAGCATAAAAAGTGCAAGGAGATGATGTCCTTGAATACTTCAAGAGAATGGTATGTGTGCTATAAAAATAGAAAGTAATAATATAAATTTAATCAAACATAAAATTTCTAAATTAACAATCATATGATCAGTGGAAGGTCCAACTTGAAGCCTTCACCAAAGAAGCAGAGTGCTCTAAACATAAGTATGTGCCTGGATAGGATGAGTACATAAATGTGTCCAAAGTTTTTGGAGGATTTGGTATAACTATTCTCTTACCACAAGGCTAGTCAATGATACCAAAACATTCAAGGTAAGTGTAATAATATACTACATCATAGAAGTAAATATTATTTTTTTGATATTCAATGAAGTGTTTAAGAATGTTATTACCATGGATAAAGCATGTGTATATCTAGTATTGACAAATTTTATTTCAATGAATGTTAACATAAGGCTAAAAGAGAATGTGGGTAGTTGGCTTCTGCAATAGAATGCTATATGAAGGACAATCCTAGTGCCTCTAAAGAAGAATCTTTAGAAAATGTTTATGCTCTCATTGAAGATGGACTTATTGAATTGAATGAGGAATTGTTCAAGTGTACTCAACTACCAAGTTGCTTTCAAAATTTACTTCTCAATTCAGCAAGATTGTCTCAACTTCTTTACATGCAAACACATGCCTTTAATAGCTCTATCCAAGATAAGAAGGATATGATGGACAAATGTATTTTTTGAAGAATCAAATGAAATTAATTATGTTGGAGAAAACTACACATCCAACATCAACGTGGATAAATATGCTAAAAATAATTTGTGGAGTTGAATAAGTACTCCAAATAGAAGCCTTTGATGTTCTAGATTAGATAGATATCAAACACAAGAAGTTTACTATCATATTTAATCCTATGATTATAAGAGTTTCTTATAATTTATTAAAGCTACATTATATATAATATATTTCAATAACAAATATTTAGTTTTTATTTGAATGATATTTCTATAATTTTTTCTATAAAATATATTGCATTGTAATTATCATTTAACAATAATAAATTGTATGAATGTTAGTTAACAATCAATCATGTGTAAATTATTCTCTAGATTACTAATGAAGACAAGAAAAATGTTATTAAAGAAAATGATTAAAATAATTGCAATATATATCAAACCAATATACCTTAAAATATTTTTATCTCCATGATTGAGCTAAATAGGAGCACCCTATTCCATTGACTTTCTCTAGATTTGAATGTGGATTGCTCTACAATAATTTCAACCAATGCATAAATTGGGAGGAAAAATGATAGCACGAAAACACTAGCAATACTTGATAAAAAATGTTTAGGAAAGGCTTATATAAGTAAAAATTTTAAGATGCAAAATCAAGGGTTGTGGTTAAGAGGCTAAAATAGATGGCTAAGATCAAAAGAAGACATGCCTTGTATCAAACTTTTAGTCATGTGATAAATGTCACAGGAGGAATCAGATTTTTCCACATGAAGAGAGAGATAGTTAAGTGGATGAATGTACTTGTAGGTATTGGAGGCTAAGGATAATGTGGCTTGTGCTAGGCTATCTAAAAGAGACAAGGTTTTCCTTTCTCCAATCATGTGAGAGGTTGATAATATTTTATTAATGAGAAAAGGATGCCCCACGCAAGTTTAAATTAAAAATTAAAATTTGTCTCTAGTGAAGAATGATTGATGGAGTGGAGATGTGAACCAGAATTGACACATGACAAATAATGAGAATTTTGGCTTTTATGGTTTAGAAGAGGATTAATAAGGATTTCATTTATTAATTTAGCATTAATTAATTAACTACACTCTAGAAGGATAAAAGATAAAAGGAATAAGGTGTACAATTAATTAATTTTTTTTTTTATTAATATAGAAGAATAAATTTAATTAATTGAAAGAAATAGAAAGGTGAAATAATTAATTAAATATTTAAATATTCAATTATCATTAATTTTAGATGTCTACAACTAATTATATAAATTTTACCATCATTGTTAACTATATAAAAAATTAAAATATTTAATAATATCATTGATATTTAAGATTATTGTAAATTACACTTTTTAATACATTTAAATAATGCCTAATTTTAAAATAATTTAAAATTCTATATTATTAGATTTAAAAATAAACATTAAAACATGAATGCCATCTGACATTATAGCTCATATTAAGACTAAAATTGACTTTTTAAACATACATATATGGATTTTCTATAAATACATATTTATTTTATAAATGTTGTGAATCAATAACCTAATTAAAGGGTTATATTATTGACAATCAATATGGTTATAGTTAGTCCCAGGGTGAGGTGGACAAATATTGTAGACTTTGTAGATGAGTGACTCATAGATACTTCTTGTACAACATCACAACATATCCCTCAATGGGTTTTTGAAAAAGCAAAATGGGTTGACAAAGTCCCACAACCACATGTTAATTGTGATTTCATAACACAAAAATCCCTTCATAAAAATGGGTGTTCATTAAAACTATTTCCTAAGAAACAAAATATCACATGCAGATATAGAAGCCAATTTTTTTTCACAAAACTTACAGAAAAAGTAGAATGAAGCTAAATATGATGTTCAAAATCCTATCTAAAATGATTGGGTGTGGAAACACCCTAAATAAATAGAAAAGGTTATTTCGGCAAATCCTAAGAAGATAGAAAAAGTTGATCGTAAACAGTCAAAATGAGCTATTTTGGAAAAAAAAATGGTGTTTGATTCCTTCCATTAAAGTGGATGAGGCTCCTCTTAATTACAAGGCTTGTGATGCCCATTCAGCTATAGTTCTAGCATAGATTTTGGGGGAGTCCTCATATAGATTTGTAATATTTTTTAATACAGTGGAGGCTAAAGACCAAATTCTTTAAAAAAAACTTTTTATCGGTGCAAAAAGAATCTTCTTTTTTGTTTTTCCTTCAAAACCCCTCGTGCAACCTTCACACGGTTTTTCCAACTTGCAACCAACTTGATTTTTTTATTAATCTTCCAATATAATTTAGGGATCCCTCAACATATAGGAAAATTGGAGAATTGTTTAGAATTTTTTGGCGTAATGAATTTGAAATCTATTAACATGTTATGACATCAAGGATTGGTTAAATATTTTTTAAGGTTTACAATGTCAAATATTTCAATAGATTCTGCTATATTTTCCATATTGACCTCAAATCATTATTTAGAGAAACAGGCTAATCCCTCTTCAAACTACTGCCTTTCCTACAAACAATACAATTTTAGGGCTTTCAAAGAAAAATGTACATTATAGAAATGGTTCTTTGGACGTGATCTCTATTCCTTGGGAGGTTCCAATCTTGGATATATCACATTTAAATAATCCAAAGATGAATATGTTTCCTAAAATGTCTAATGTTGTTGAGGGTTTATAGTCAATAGAATCTAATACACTTACTCAATCTCTGAGAGTTGAGGAAGTGGATAATATAGTTAGTCCTAATGAAAATCTAATTAAAATGATGCAAGAGATTACAAAGAAAAAAAATATAGTTCTTACAAATAATTTATCCAATTGGGTGATCGAGGACATTAATAAAGACCCATCTCAACTACCTATCTCTCAATATAAGAGAACACAAAGTGTGTCTCCTATAAAAAACCCCACATAAGGGAGGAAGGAAGCCTAAGAACCATTAAAATCACATGCAAATTAATATAGGAATTCAACCCACAATGTTGCAATATCTATCTCCTAAAAGGAACCAACAAAATTTCAATCCTCCTTTCATGAGGGCAACTATGACAAAGACGAATTCACAAGTTGAGTTAACTATTTAGAACCTTTATTCTCAATCTAAAACTTGGAAAATGAGGAGATTTACTAAATCCCCTTGAAAATAATGAAGGTTATTTCATGAAATGTTAGGGGATTAAACACCTTTAATAAGGGACTTTTAATCAAGAATCGATTAGAAATAATAGATTTTGATATTGCACTTTTGCAACAAACTAAGTTAGCAAATTCAAATGTGTTGCCCCATTTTGAATTTTGGAAACAATAGAAGTTCATGTCTTCATCTACTAAAGGTACTTCTAGGGGATCAATAGTTTTTTTGGAAATATAGCAAGGCTGATTTGATACTTGTTTTCTCTTTCATCCTTGGATGCTAGTTCTATTTCAATGTAGTCTCTCAATTGTTAAGTTTTGGCTCTTTAATATTTATGGTCCCACTACCACAATTAACAAGAAAAGAAGTTGGGACAATCTTTCTTGTCTCAAAACCTTTGGTAAATGTATTAAGAGTGTATGGAATGAATTTTAATGCACTACTAAATGAGTTAGAGAAATCAGGGGGCATCATACATATTAAAAAGGTCATATATAATTCTAATAATTTTATTTTGTCTAATAATATAGTTTATTACTGTAGACAGCTAAAATTGTCATTTCTAATTAAATAAATATTTTATTTATTTAATTATTTAAGCCTAATTCTTCTAATAATTAATTAAATCTTTATTTATTTAATTAATTGATTAATCCTCTTCTAAGCCTTTTCTCATTTAAATAAATACATTTATTTATTTAAATTATCCTTTTTCCTAAATTGAATAAATATCTTATTTATTTAATTGATCCCACTTCTTATATTAATTAAATAAATCTTTATTTATTTAATTAATTCATTAGCCTTTTCTACTTATGACACATGTCATCATCTCTTAATTCCTACACTACCTACCATCTCATTATTTTCTTATTTCCTCTACCTACCCTCTAATCCTAGCCGACAATCAATCTCTTATACCTCTCAATCTTATCCCTCCATTTCTTATAGTGTCTTCTATATAAGGAGATGCTCATCTCATTATCAATCCTCCTAAGCACTCTCCTAATCATTCTAATCTTCTAAGCACTCAACTACACATTGCCCCTCTAAGCACTCTAGCTTTTGAACTTTCATATGCGATCAAGCCTACTTGCAACCACATTTTCGTTCTCTGTTGAGCTCTTGTGCACACATAAAATCTGAGATCAAATATATCAAGAAAGATCAATGGAGATCCAAATCCTATTGGACATGTGATGGTATAATCTTTGTGATTGTGTTGATTTGCATTGTCTTAGGTAATCTTCATATGTTATGCTGGATCTTTGTTGTTGTTAGGCTAGGGTTTCGTGGTTGAATTCATTTAGTCTTTCAATTTTATTGTTTCCATTTTTTCCATAAATATTTTGGCACGCCTGGTGGGACACTTGTCCCTTTTGCATTTAACATCTTGGTTGTAGATTTTGTGTTTTTGAAGTTGATGATCTGACATTTCTGATAACATTTTGACATTTTCACATCTAGGCATATTGAAACCATGTTTTTGCTTTTCTATCGCATCTATGACCTTTGGAATCGCATCTGCATTCGACATTATTTTACTTTTCTAGAAATTTCTTGAAATTTTAGAAGTGGTTTTTTTTTGTGATGAATCAGATCTTTGAATTGGTAAAAAAAAATGCATTGTTGAAGGCCCCTATTTCACAAAGTCTTTTGGATCTAAAATTTACCTAACTTGTGTGCTTGCAGGAAGGGGTGATCATTTGAAACAATCAAAACTACTAACAAATATTTATTGTAGGACCTTGACAAGGGTTTTCTTTTGATCTTTATTGTGTGCCTTGTTTCCATAGATTATCAAACACTTCAATTGGTGCACTAAAATTGAACCAATGTCTTTTGTGTCTTGGGCAATAGGCTCTTTTTGTTTCATCTTTAGAGAGCCTGTCTTCCCGTGTGGTCATTAGGACTACTAGTGAGGAGAGAACGAACCAAGTGGTAGCAAGGAAAACTCACCTCTTCCAAACCACTATAAACAACTGTATTCATGGTGAAAACTATGGATAACGTGTGCTAATTAGTTCATACCGACACTATATCTCCCCATAAACTCATTTGATCAAATTTATTTGATCATTTGTAGGGCATAACCCCTACCAGCTAGGAACCTTCTATATTTACAGAGCTGAAAGTGTTGCATGTATGGCCGCACGAGCGGATGCCCTTACTAGCACCTTTTTGTTTTAGAAGCCAAAATCCTTCTAGTTGTTGGGTCAGGAGGTCGGACCTCTAGAGCGACCCACACACATATAGTTCTTAGTAGAGATACAAAGTTTGCCATGGGGAGTTTTCATGGGGACTAATGCTTGGCTACCCTGAGAAGTGAGTGCCGAGGGTGAAGCCAGTGGGGTCAAGCATCTAAGTATCCACTCTGAATAGCATAGCCTCGGGGGAAACCCCATGTGGGATCAACAACTATTGGCCTGGCTAACCATAAGAATTGTTCTTGTCTTATTTTGAACAATCAAACATTCAAGACCAAACATTAAAACATTGTGTCTTTTGTGTCTTCAATTGTATGCAAAACAAATTTTACATCAAACAATTTTACATCAAACAACACACTTTTCTTTGAGTCATTTTGAGTCTATACACTTGCAAACATTGAGTCATCATCAACATTGTGTCCTCTTGTGATGAAAAATAGTCAAAATTTTAGATTTGGTCACAACAAACAACTTCACAAATTGGAAAAATTTATAGTCCAACAAACAAGAGCAATCGGTTTCAGAATTCTTGAGCTTCCTAGGCTATCTCTTCAGGTTTTCATCTAGAATTCAACTTGTCTTTGGGTCTCACAAAGTCCATCATTTCTTTACACCTTACATTACATTCACATTTGTCTAAACTTGAGTCAAAAGGTCACTTGCTTGTCCTCATCTTGCTTTGTCAACACACTAAATACAACAACATTTTGCTAAGTGGTCCCTCATCAAGGTCTATCACCTTTGGGTCTCATTTGGTCTTACTTAGAGTCAAGGTCAACTTACCTCATCAAGAGAAATTATCATCTCTTTGGAAGCCACACCTACTCTACTAAATACATACTTGGTCTTACACTTTGGACTTTGCAAGTACACTTCAGATTCATTTACATTACATCCAACTCTTGGTCTTTCATACTCTTTTCCATTTTCATCTAGTCTCCCACATCTTGGTCAATACCTAGTTCATGGTTGAAACTCATTCCCAAAAATCTAGGAGAGAAACTAAAGAGGCTCAAGAGTCCGCAAACATGAGTGCCTATGAGTATGACAATGATATCTTCTTCAATTCTGATCATACCACATTACCTGACATGGACATCTATAGAAACACTCAAAATGTTGAGAACATGGACACTAAAAACAACGATGATACACACAATGACAATATGGACAACTTTTCTGTACATTCAGCAGAAGTTGAAGACTCCATTATGGATCCCCATTTCAATCGATTCGTTGAAGAAATAATGAGGAGAGATAGACAATATTTCTTACAAGTGATGGCACAAAGTGGAGCCAAGATTCCTCATGATTTTCACATGTCTCAAATAATGGAAAATCGACCTTTGCTACAACCTCACCCCAACATGGATCAAAGAAGGCCTAATAGTGTAGGAAATAGAGGACCACATCTTGTGCTTGAATCAGCATCATCTTTGTTTCAAAAACCAAAGGTCCCACATACACATGGTCAAGCATATGATACTCACCTTTGCAAACCATTAAGGAAGTCTTATGCAGAAAAATATACTCAATCACATACCAATGCTAAGGACCAACCACCAAAGAAATTGGATAGCCAAAGGCATGTTCAAAATTTGGACACAAGGAAACCCCATGTCAAATTTGGAGGAAACACACTAGAACAAACTCATGACATTCTTGTAGAGTATGGTATACATGGACAAAGAAGATATTCCATTCCTCACCATGACTCTATACCAAATGGTCCATATACACAGCATCATTATAGACCTCCTCCATATGAACATGTGTATGATCAATATCATCCATATATGCAACATGCTCCTCCTCCACCCAGTGGCTCATGCATGGGATATGGTCCAAGAAGTCGATCTCCACCTAAGAACAATTTGGAACAACAAATTTAGGACTTACAAAAGAAAATGGATGACATAAATACACCAAAGCCAACTTACACAATGAGACACATATGTCCTTATCCATTTGACAAAATCATTCCAATGCCTCCATTTCCTACATACTTTGTGACACCTAAGTTTGATAAGTACAGAGGTAAATGGGATCCTAAGGCTCATATAAGATTGTTTTTCATAGCTTGCATTGAGGTAGCAGCAGAAGAGACATATTTGATGAGATTATTCCCACAAAGCTCAGGTGATCGAGCTATGGAATGGTTCTCTCAACTCCCACCTGGAATTAGGTCATGGGGTGACTTAGCAGAGGCATTTATCCAACATTTCTCATATAGCATAGAGATAGACATATCAGTCACTACTTTGTGCAACACCAGGCAAAGGGATGGAGAATCTTTTTCATCATTTTTACAAAGATGGAGAAATATAGCCAGCAAATGCTCTTGTGAAATTCCACAAAAACAAATGGTAGAAATGTTCACCCAAAATGTTAACAAAGACATTGGTTATGACTTAAGAAAAGCTTGCTTGTCCACCTTTAAAGATGTCATTGAAAAAGGCTTAGCAATAGAGAAGGTCCTAATTGAACAGGAAGTAATTAAGATATTCAAAGAAAACAAAGAGAACTTTAAAGGAAAAGATAAGCCAAGATTTTGGAATAAAAACAAGAACATAGTCAATGATGGTGTTGTTGATGCCAATATAATACGACCCAAAATCATTTTTTCTAGATCAAGCTCTATAAAGAATCAAGTGAATACTCAAACAACTTCAAAATCATGAAGGAAGTACACCCCATTGGGAGAACCACTAGAATCGGTTTTCAAGAAGCTAGTGGCAAACAAAATAATAATGATTCTAGATCTGCCTCCATATGAGCCAAAGGTCAAACCAAATTGGTGGAATGATGATGAATATTGTGAATTTCATAAAAGCAAGGGACATAAAATAGGAAATTGTCATCAACTGAAGAATGTCATACAAGATCTTACTGATAAAGGTGACATTGAGATTGAGGGATACTCATCCAATCAAGAACATGAGATGTTTAAAGAACCATTCCCAGAACATGACAAGGGAAAAGATAAAGCCACAGATGACCAAACCAACTATACCAGAGCATATTATAACTATGATTTAACTATCAATCACATTTCGAAGGACAATTATGTCTCTACCATTATAAATCAAGGATAAAATACCTGAGAATTCTACCCAAAGATCCAAGATTATCCTAAAAGGTATTGGATCTTCTTTTGAACCTATCTTTGAATGTAATGTTACAACTCATTGAGGTAAATTCACCTTGCAAGGTGCCCCAACTAAAAACACCACTTCCTCATCAACCAAGTTAGAGTATGACCTTGTAGAACAGTTAGGCAAGACACCCACACTTATCTCAATCCTTGAGCTCTTACGCATATCCCCCACACATAAAGCTATTCTTGACAAAATCTTGAGAGACACTGTTGTCCCCATTGATCTGAACATGGACCAATTTCACGCCATGGTGGGATATCTTTCCATTCCAAACTCTCTCACATTTACAAAAGCTAATGATGCCTCTGTGAGCCAACCACATAATGCACCTTTACACATTGAAGCCTTCATACACAAACATCGAATAAAATGAGTCCTTATAGATGGATGAGTAGGTCTAAACATTTGTACATTGAGCACTATTAAACAATTGGGATATTCAGATAAAGCTATGAATTATACAAACAAAATTACCATCAAATCATATGATGATGAAGAGCATTTATCCAAAGGCACATTCACCTTACCTCTCAGAGTTGGGCTGGCTACAAAGGATGTGGTTTGTCAAGTCTTAGACTTGGATCTCACATACAATATATTACTAGGATGTCCTTGGATTCATGAAATGAGGGTAGTTCCATCTACATATCACCAATGTATTAAGTTTCCTCACAATGGACTTGAAATAACAATTAATGGTGATCCTATTCCATTCATATACTACAATAACTTGAGACCAAAAACTGAGACGATCATTCCAAGTAATAGGGAAGCTATCCCTTCTTCTGCATACATTGATCCTGAATCATTAAAACCTTCAACATCAAAAAAAGGTGAGCTTAAAGGGAAATTTCAGGACAAGGGCATGGGTGAATACACTTTGAATCAAAGCATGTACATACAATAATTTATGAGTTCACCAAAATAATATGGATGACCACATCCTTCTAAATGGATATCCATCATTACATTGAAATGGGATCCTACTATCTTCCAAAAGTGGGGTGAAGTAGAAGAAGAAGACTTATACAAAATGCTTTACAAAGACCCTGAAAATGATACACAAGATCACATCAGCATACCATGTGAAAAATATGGCAAAGGGTTCAAAATCCTACAAAAATTTGGGTATGATGGCAAAAGTACTCTTGGCTTAAGAAAGTAAGGCATCATTGAACCTTTACAACCAGAATTAACACTAAAAAAGGAATGCTTGAAAGGACTTGGTATAATGTCTTCCAAGGAAAACACTCGAAAGACAGAAGAAGCATTACAAATAAAAGCCATCAAAGGTCAACAAGAGAATCACTATTCCATAGACTCCAATGAATGGGAATGGGATTTAGACAAGTCCTCCAATGACTATGAACTCACCAAGACATTTAAAGAACCAGGTTAACCCATAGAAGAAGAGGAATTTTATAGAAATTTCAAAGTTGGTCAAGAAACAACCCCTGAGGATTCCACATAGTCCTTACCTCTAGGTTCTAGCTCAAAATCACATAGAATGAGGACACGTGTCCCGGAATGCACTACTAGTAATGACAATTTGGATTCATTCATGATTGAGACAGATGAGGAGAGTGCCAAGGATGACCTTGATAATTACATCGATATACCCAAATATAACTGCATCTTCATCCTTAGCCCCAGTAACTTCGAAGACATCAAAGGCCTTCCCCTTGTTCACCACCAACTCATTGACAGGGACCATGAAGGACCTACACAGTTCAACATGTTCCAAAATGATGAAGCCTTTATTGACTATCTAGGCATATGAGATGATCTCCCCCTTGGGGACCATAAGGCAGGATACACTATAGAACTCAATAGCATGGCATATTTTGGTGATGGTTTCGGGCCTTCCAGTCGCAAAAACATAAAAATAAATCAAGGGTCTTATGGTGAAAACCACGTTGTGGTGCTGTCTCACCCCAGAAAAGTAAAAATAAAGGATGTATCTAAGGTGAAAACCTCTCTAAGGCACCTAAGGATGGAAGGCTAGACATTCTCCTAGCTTCATATGAAGAAAAATCATCTATGTTGGTAAAGGAGACCATCAAAACAAACATTGGTATAGAAGAAATTCCACATAACATTTTCCTGGCTCAATCCGTGACAGAGAGAAAGATCAAAGTTCAAAAGTTTCTTCACGGAGTGACAAATAAATTTTGCATGTTCATATGCTGATATGCCTGGATTGGATCCGGATTTGGTAATGCATCATTTGATGGTTAAATCAGGGGCAAAACCCGTGAAACATAAATTAAGAAAGATGTATCCATAGGTGGCATTATGAGTCAAAGCAGAGCTTGAAAAATTATTGAATGTCAGATTCATACACCCAATTGATTATCCTGAATGGATCTCCAACTTAGTTCCTATCAGTAAACTAGATCGTAGCATCAAAATATGTATAGATTTCAGAGACATCAACAAAGCTTGTCCTAAGGATGACTTTCCATTACCAAATATTGACTTGATCGTAGATCTTACAGTAGGTCATGCGATGTTATCTTTGATGGATGGATTCTTGAGTTATAATCAAATAAAAATTGCATTTGAGGATCAGCACAAAACACCATTCACTTGTCCTTGGGGAACTTTCTGCTAGAATGTCATGCCCTTTGGGCTAAAAAATGCAGGCACTACATATCAAAGAGCCATGACTACTATCTTTCATGATCTCATGCACGTTACTGTGGAAGATTATGTTGATGAGCTCTTGGGAAAATCAATAGACAGAGATACACATTTGGACATACTTTCAGTCATTTTTGATCGATTGGAAAAATACAAAGTAAGATTAAAGCCCAAGAAATGTGTCTTTGGAGTAACTTCCGGGAAGCTCCTAGTTCATTGTCTCAAAAAAAGGAATTGAAGCCGATCCAACACAAGTCAAGGCCATCCTAGAGATGCAACCACCAAGAAATATCAGTCAACTTGTCAACACAACTTGCAGATAAATGTAATCCTTTTCAGCACTTGTTACACAAAAATATCAAATTCAAATTAGATGATAATTGCCAACAGGCTTTCCAGATACTCAAAGATTATCTTCTAAATCCACCAGTCTTGATGCCACCAGTTCCAGATCAACCTCTATTACTATACATATCAGCTACTTCTACAGCACTGGGGGCACTCTTAGCACAACAGGTGGTTGAGGGCAAAGAAAAGGCAGTATATTATATCAGTCGTACATTGGTGGGATATGAGCTAAACTACACACCAATTGAGCAGGCATGTCTCATTGTGGTCTTGTTTCCCAGAAATTATGACATTACATGCTAACTCATAAAACTAAGTTGGTTGCAAGGATCGATCCATTGAAATACCTTCTCAATAAAGCAATGCTTACTGGGCGA
Source organism: Cryptomeria japonica (assembly GCF_030272615.1). Taxonomy (NCBI): domain Eukaryota; kingdom Viridiplantae; phylum Streptophyta; class Pinopsida; order Cupressales; family Cupressaceae; genus Cryptomeria; species Cryptomeria japonica. Next base: position 86,324,863 of record NC_081411.1, on the reverse strand, counting down.
CTAGCCAAATGGGTGGTGCTCATGAGTGAGTTCGACATTAAATATGTGGATAGAAAAGCAATAAAAGGACAAGCTATCATAGATCAGTTAGCAGATGCTCCCATGATAGATGATGTTCCTCTAACTTCATAATTTCCAGATGAATCCATCTTGATAGTGTCACACATAAAGCCTTGGTAGCTATACTTTGATGACTCGTACACACAGCATGGGGCAAGAGCTGGAATTCTCTTCATAACTCCTCAAAGGGATTCCATACCAAAATTATATCAATTATCATTTCCCTACACTTATAACATAGTAGAATAGGAGGCATTAACAACTGGATTATGGATTGTAGTTCAATGGAAGATCCAAGAACTTCATGTTTTTGGGGACTCTTAACTTGTAATTCATTAAGCAACTGATGACTACCAAACAAAGGATGAGAAATTAATGCCTTACAAAAGAATGGTGGATGACCTAAAATAACATTTCACGAAGTTAGACTTTGAGCAGATACCAAGAGAGCATAATCAAGCCACAGATGCCATGGCTACAATTGCTTCACTAATCGATCTACCATAGAATGAAACCTGCTATGAGTTCTTGGTGGATAACCTTTTGGTTCCATCATATGAGATCACTACTACTGAGATGATATGTGTCGTTGGTCCTGATTCTTAGTTATATGGTTCTATTTTCACATACCTTCGTGACAATACCCTTCCTCCTGACCTATCCAATAACCAACATTGCACTTTCATTCACCAATCTTCTCGATACGTCATTTTAGCTGATACCCTATACCATCGAGGTCTAGATGGCACTCTTATTAGATGTTTAGAAGGGGATGAAGCTCAAATTGTGTTATGTGAAGTTCATGAAGGGATATGTGGTCCACATTCTAGTGGTCCTACCTTAGGCTAGAAACTCATTCGGACTGGATATTACTGGCCCAGTATGGAAAAAGACTTGTATCAGTTTGTCAAGAAATGTAAGCAATGTCAAATTCATGGAGACCTCATTCATGCACCAATGCAAGAACTTCAACCAATTGCAACTCCTTGGCTCTTTTGTCAGTGGGGACTCGATATCATAGGCAAGATTCACCCTCCTTCCTCCAATGGTCATAAATTCATCATCACTACCACAAAGTATTTCACAAAATGGATCGAAGTGGTGCCTCTTACACAAGTCACTGGAAAACAAATTGATACATTCACTCTCAACTATATCATTTGTCGATACGGAATTCCTGTTTCCATCATTACCGATAACGGGTGTCCCTTCAAAAATCAAGACGTTTATGAACTCTATGATCGCTTCAATATTACTCATCGTTTCTCCACACCTTATTACCCCCAAGGTAACGGTAAAGATGAGGCATCTAATAAAACAATCCTTAAAATCCTAACAAAGATAGTTGAAGATGTTGGCCGCAATTGGCATATCCAACTTAATCCTACACCTTGGGCTTACCACACAAGCGTCTGCACACCTACAAGAGCTATACCCTATTCACTTGTCTTCAGTGTTGAAGCTATCTGTGGGCATTTTTTATGTTTATGTTGTGATTGTCATTGATGGACACACATTTGTATTGAGATTCCCTTTATATGTATGAGCTCATGCTCAACCAGTATTTGTTCCAACTGGTATGTTGTATTCTAGTCTTTAGACTAGTAGTGATTTTGTAGAATGTGTTTCTTAGTTTGAAGCGGCATGTCAACCCCAAGCGGTTCACAGATCACAAGCAGTATGAGGGAGCAAAGCGACACAACACATTCTTACCAGTCTTCATTTTTGTCAAACTGGCAACCGGTATTTTGTATGAACCGGTAATACTCTGTGATGAGTTACCAACCAACATTTTCTGATGAGTTACCAATCCACCGATTGTTTGACGGTGCTAACACATTAACGGTGATTCCTGTGTCATGTTACTAAGTATGTCTAGGTTCATTGAACCTAGGAAATTGTAAAGAAATCCTATTGGACCGACATGAAATCAGATTCCTTTAAAAGGACATCATGTCTAGGGTTTTAGGTTGTTGCGAAAAGGGTTAATGTTGAGCTAGGGTTTAAGGTGGATGTTGAGTTTTTGGAAGAGCGATCTTATCTGATAAGATCAAGTTGTAAACTAAGAGAGAGATAGAGAAGACTGAAGTAATGCTGGAATGCATTAGCTGTGAGCAATACTGGATCTAACCAGGCAGTTTGTACTATTAGATAGATCAAACACTTGTAGATTACTCACATCTTTAACAAGTCAGTAGCCCCTAACCAGGTAGGCCTCAAAGCCTTTGTAAAATCCTCTAACAAGGTGGTTCACACATGTGAATCTAAAATCCTCTAACAAGGTAGTCTTTAATCAGACTTATCTCCTAACAGAGATTGAGATTCCTAACAAGATCTATTCTGGTGAAGAACTTTGTAAGACCTTAACCGGTTTGTCCTTAACCAGTCTGGTTTCTATTCAGCAGATAGTGACTTGTGACTTCCATCTCACCATGGTTTTTCCCAGTTGGGTTTCCACATCAAACATCTTGTGTTATGGTTGTATTGCTTTTGTGGGTGAATTTTTTATTCGCATTTTGGTTTGTATGTGTAGTAACCAGTTTGACTATCAGACTGCTTTATCGATTTATCTTTAGACTATGTAAGTGTTTTAGTGCAAAGATTTTTGGCATACTAATTCACCCCCCGCTCTTAGTATTCATCAATTGGTATCAAAGCCAACCTTTCTATAAGTTTAACCACTTGGAAAGAGATATGGGGGAATACACCTTGAGGGAATTTAGTCATCGGCTCACTAAGTCTGAGCAAGCCTATGATGATCTTATGGTCAAATACAAGGCATCTCAAGCAAAAAGAAGAGAACATGCAGAAAAGCTGATGGAACTATCTGAAAGTAGTTCTAAAGATGAAGCTAACATGGAAGCTATGATTGCTGAAGTGAATAAGCTGAATGATTCAAACTCCAATCTGAGAAAGCAGTTGGAAGGACTGACTATTCGGTTCAGTCAAGAGCTTGAGAACCGGAGAAAAGGTGAAGATCTGGTAAAAGATAGAGATCATGAGATCTCCAAGTTGAAACATGAGATTAGTGCACTAACTGCTCACCTTCATGAGAGTAGAATGGAAAAAGAAGACATGCAAGGAGAACTGAACATTGCCATCTCTGAAAATGCAAGTCTTATGGAGACAAACACTGCTATTTCCAAAGAACTCTCTGAGTCAAATGAAATACTTGCTAAGTTTGGCAAAAGTACAGTCAAGCTAGAGCAAAAGCTTGAGTCATCTAGACCGGAAAAGAATACCAATGGTCTTGGTTTTTCTAGACATGAGGAAGGAGAATCCTCAGGAACAAATGCTGAAGCATCAAAGAAGCAACCAACACTCAAAGGAAAAGGTAAGCAAAAATTCAAACCTGTTTGCTTTAACTGTCTTAAAGAAGGACACACTGCCAATGTATGTAGGAGCAAAGCCTACAATAATTTTCCTTATTTTATCAACAATGTACCTAGATTCAATAAGTTCAATGGTCATTGTTATGCATGCAACAAGTTTGGGCATAGAGCATTTGAATGCAGGTCTGTAGTGGATAACACTGGAAGATATCCTCAGAGGACCCAAGGAACTGGTCCTGAATCTTTTATGAAGCGAAACCACAACCGGTTTAATGACTTCAATCATCAGTCAAGAAGTGGTGGCCACCAAGCGGCAACCAGATGGAGAGAAAGTTGTATGATCTATCATGGTTATGGTCACACTGTTGTAAAATGTAGAAGGAAGATTGGTAACATGTACAATGGACCTTGGAGAGCACCTGGACTTATTTGCTATCACTGCAACAAATCGGGTCACATTGTAAGATTCTGCAGAAGCAGAAAAAGTATATCTGATGATATATCGGTCACTCAGGAAGGAGAAATAGATGTTGAAAAAGTTCAAGGAGACATGAAGAAAACATGGAAGAAGAAACCAATAATGTCAGAAGAGGAACTAGTTTCTGCACCTAGTGTGGAAATATTGAAACCGGCAAACTAAGCCTCAAAGGCTTAGGGGGAGAAAATGGCGAAATGCTTTCAAACCCCTGGTTAACACCGGTAAAAGATCTTAATTGGTATGCTATACCTATCACTTGGTAGAAGACCAGAAATGGTAAAAAGGCAAATTAGGGTTTACGACCTAATAGAGGAGCATTAATGATGGTAGGTGAGAGACATGTATAAATGCATTTTTCAAATCATTTCTCACTATCTATTTTTGACAAAAGAAAAGTTTCCAAGTGTAGAGCGAAGAAAAGGCGATTTGAGCTTAGATTTCAAGAAATTGGATAACCTTGAAAGAGATTCAAATCTAGTTTGCAAGCGATAGTGGAGAACTCAAAGTAGTGATTTGGCATCCGACGGAGAGCAAAGTAAAGTAGAATCAGGAAGCCCTAAATTCACGTTTGGAAGGTATTTTTTGTGTTCTTGAAATACTCTTCAATGGCTTCTACATCTCATACCAGTTCAAGCACATCCATTGAGTCAGAAATTTTCATTCAGAGGAAGTCCAAGTATAATGCTTTGTCACAAGTTCCAGCTAGAATCATAGTCAAAGAAGGAATTTCAGATTATATTGATTGCAAGATAGAAGACCTAGGGTCCTTAGCCATTCATACTCAATTAGGTCTATTTTGCGGAAAGGACAAAAGGATCAAACCGGAGTTCAGTATCTTAGAGAAGAAGAAACTCCATAATGTGGTATATTTTCTAGAAGACTTCATAGAGGATCACATCAGGATCATCTTGAGTAGAGTCCATGGTGACAAGATGTACTTGGAGAGAATGCATGATATCACGCCTGAGGCAATTCATGCAGTTACTAGTTTCTGCAACACAGGGGAAGTGCCAGCCCTGAGAACGGTAAGCAAAATGGAAATGACCAAGCTCACTGGTTTGACAAGTGATTCATGAGGTATGACAGTTAATTCTATCAAGGATGAACTAGTAAAATATGCCTGCATGGTGATAGGCTACAGAACATTCTTAGCCAACAGGATTAATTCTGTATCTGCTACAGCAGTAAATGCTGCTTACAGGATGATTAAAGAAGATAAATCATTTGACATATGCACTGATATTCAGAGGCAACTCCTATTAAATCTTAAGGCAATCAAAAAGGACAATTCACTAAGATTTAAGTTTGGACAACTACTGGTAGGGTTGTTTTTCTATTTGCAAGGCTACTTTCTGGGTGTAGGAGATGTCCAGTGGTCCCCTAACCAACCGATAACCAAGAAAATAAAGGAAAGTGTGCAAGCCATTGGAACCGGCTACCCTGAGGTACTGAACAAATACTTTGATGAGTTCAAAAGAAAGATGAGTCAGAGGGTACGAATCTCAGGTGACATAGTGAAGAAGTATGAAGATGACATATGTTTCACTATTCAATTCGACAAATGTCTAATGGAGGCTGTTGAGCCTAGAATGGAGGAAGTGGAGCCTATGGGCTATGAGGTCATGTTTGACATGCTGGAAGGGTATGCTTCAACCCTTATTGCCTTGCCTCTTGATCTAAAGGCTAAGAGAATTGGAACCTACTTGGAGAGGATCGCACCGGTTGAAGAACCATTGGTGAAGAAGGGAAAAGAACCGGTAGCTAAGAAATCTAAGGCAATGCTTGCAGCATCAGCACCAGCTACCACTACGACTCCAAGAGTGACCAAGCGGTCACCGACAAAGAAGAAACCAAAGGTAACACTGGAAAAAGTCTTCAAAAAAAAGAGGAAGACTAAGGCAAATGAACCGGACTCCGAAGAAACTGAGTCTGATGAACAACCAAAGAAGGCTAGACAGACCAAGAAGATGAAGAAGAATGAACCAGCAAAATCCACACCAGTAAATACAGATATCTCCTCTTACAAACCTTTGACACATTGTCAAAGAATAGTAAAGAATATTAGGAGAAAGTTACTTCATGATTTAATAGATTATTATGATGAATTCAATAGTGAAGAAAAAGATGAAGTACTGCAAGAAATCATTCTTTATTTATGTAAAAATGACCAGTCACCATCAGAGATTAAATCTCAGACACCGGATTCATTATTTAAAGCATTGGATAACAAATGGCACATTGCCATTGAAAAGGAACAAGAGATTAGGGAGAAATTTTTTGCACAGTACCTCCCCGAACTCTCAAATTTAGAATTATTTGATGTATTGGATCAAAATAAAGGTCTCTTCTTCACAAGGAGAAGAAGACTCTGGTTGTTGGAGAGGAGAGTTGGTGATGTAGAAAAGGATACACATCAACACATGGCCCATGCTATCAGCTTTCACAAAGCTCGAATGGCCAACCTCCAAGCAGAAAAGGAACTGGTTATTTCCAAACTAGATGAGGTTTTTGATGAGGAAGGAAACCTGGTGGAGGAACGAATCGACACCATAGATGTCGATGCCCTGGATATAGAAGATGTCACTCAAGACACACCTTCTGAGGGAACTGAATAGGGGCAATAGGCCGATCAGGGTGGTGAACAAGATGTGGACACAGAGGAAGCGGAAAAAGAAAAGGAAGAGAAAAAGAAGAAGGATAAAGATGAGAAATAGAAAAAAGAGGAAGAGAAGAGAAAAGAGGAAGAGGAGAAAAGAAAAGATTAAGAGAAGAATAAGAAAGAAGAAGAAAGGAAGAAGAAAGAAGAAGAGGAAAAGGAAGAAAAGAAGAAGAAGGAAGAAGAAGAAAAGAGAAAGAAGGAAGAGGAAGAAAAGAAGAAGAAAGAAGAGAAGAAGAAGAAGAAGGAAGAGGAAGAGAAGAAGAAGGAAGAGGAAGAAAAGAAGAAAAAGGAAAAGGAAGAGAAGAAGAAGAGGGAAGAAGAAGAAAAGGAAGAGCGGAAGAGGAAAGCAGAGGAGAAGAAAAAGGTAGAGGAAGACAAGGAAGAAGAGAAGAGAAGAGAAGCGGAAAAGAAGAAAGCTAAAGAAGCTAAGGAAAAAGAAGCGGCAAAAAGCTCTCAGGTGGAGACTCCAAAGGAAACCAAAAGTCAACCCTCACTAGTTGATCTCTCTAGTCCTATCGATCTCCAATCTACAAGTGAGTTGGAGCTTATGCAGAGCATCAAGGTTGCTCAAGAGCGCCTTGAGATCATTCAGAGGAAAAAGGAACAAGACATCATTCAGGCAGCTGTAGACACACTTATTGGTTTAATCCCAGTACTAATCTTCCTGACACTAATTCATCACTAGCACAACTCAAACTTTTGTGTACTTTAGTGGATGATCAGGTGCAGGGTCTAGAAGAAGAAGCAGAGGCCAATGTAAAGAAAGAGCACCAAACGGCTCTTAATGTTGCTCTCGTGAAGAAATTAAATGAGCTTAGGACTGAACTGCTAAAGGATCAAAAGGACATAAGGAGTGCCTTGGATGAGGGAAACTTGTTACTCAGCAAAATCTGTCAACCTCATCTATTCTGTGATGATGTACTAGCCAAGAAGCAACAACTTCAAATGGACTTACATTCCTACTTAAGCACATTCAAGACTCCTTACGACACCTTTGCAGCATATGGGCAAACCGTTCACCGGTTCTAGATCTAGTCAGCCAAGATAGAGCAAGAGATCAGCACAAGGTCTAGAGATTTGCAGGAACTTGCACTGGTATTACTTCCATGACTGCAAATTCTCTAGAAATGCTATCTGAACCTAGATGCCCTAACAGTCACACAAGAACTAAGCACAATAGATGCCATGGAGGAACAGGCATCACAAATGCAGATAGAGAAGGAAGTGGCGACCTCCCTACTTGAGTCCTGGTCTCTTTCCATGAAACAATTTTTGCAGGACTATAAAGTGGTTTTTGACAAGTATTATTCATTATTGTCATAAACTCTTATATATATATATGGAAATAGGTTTTTCAGTGGTACTTTGTCATTGTTCGCAAAGGGGGAGAAGTATATGGTTTTAAAATTTTGAAATTTTGATATATTAGGGGAGAAGTATATCAGAGGGAGAAGTATCTATTTTAAAATTTTGATATATGCTATATGCCCTTGAAACTGCTCCAAAAACTGTTGTTTTGCAACCTGGAAAAGCTGTCAAAAATGCTGAAAATGCTGTCTGTTAGGAGGACCAGGGTGCCCAGCACCCCTATCCCAGGGACCAGGGTGCCCAGCGCCCCTATTCTGGCAGGACCAGGGCACCCCACGCCCCTGTCCTAGTCTTTTTCTCTAAAATTTGGTGGGAAGGTCGATCTCAGTCTGCTTCTCCTGGATCTGCAACCTGCGGCATCGTTCGAGTCCCAAAACCTGCACTTATATCTAAAAAGGTGTTTGGGTGGCTATATAGGGTTTTGCCTTAGTCAAACCCCCACTTCGGTGATTTCCACCTCCATGAATAGCCAAGTTGTATTGTAAAATGTATTGTGTGTGTAGACCTAGTGTGTGTGCAAGATCCTAAAATGCAAGAAAGCAAACTAGAGCAACCTAGAAAGTAAACCCTAATTGCTTGTAAATGATAATGTAAATGCTCTAAATCAAGATGCAAAGAGATCTAAAGCATGAATACAAGTGATATAATGAGGCTTATGCAAAGACATGAAAACAACATGAAATCATACCCAACCCCAAGGGAGGGGTACAAGCCAATATTCAGTCGGTGATCCCTTATTGCTCTTCAATGTCTTCCAAGCCCTAAGTGGATGAATGAATTTGATAGATGCTTGATAGAAGGATGTTGAATGTTGTTGAAGTCTTCAAAGATCTGCTCTTTCGCTGCATAGAAGGTCCCTGAAAACAAAAATTGGATCCTTTCAAATGAAGAAAGAGAGCTCTTATATATGAAACCCTAGGTCGTAATTTCAAGTTTTGGCCAACCTAGAGATTGAATATCCTGCCAATTTCTTGGGGTTAAGCTTTATTTTATGATTGGATCGTGCTCCTAAAATTTCGGGAAAAATGTCCGGGACCATGTGCACTCCGGGCACCATGGTCCCGACAACTTTTCACCAAATTTTCAGGGCCGTCGGATATGATGATTTTAGAGAGAATCCTGAAGTTACAGGTGATTTTGAGATGTTTTGACCCCCGAAATCAAGCCCCCAAGCTCAAAATAGGACCTAATTAGGGTTTTTGATTAAATGATGTATAGGAGGAATAAAATGAAAAGGGCACACTTTAATGGAAGGGCCCAACTTTATGATATGGAAGATGATGAAATAGGACCTTAGACCTAATTAATTTGATTAATTAAGTGCTAAAGGGGAAATGCAATGCAAGATGCAAAATGCGCCAAGGCGGGTGCTAAACTAGGTGTGAAATTGTACCACCCTAGCAAGTGCATACAATTTACGACGCTACATTTAGCCCCCACTTTAGCGATCATATGAACACTACGTGCATATGCAAGCTAAAGTACAAAAAAGTAAACATTATTTGAAAAAGGATCTATCCATAAGTCTATCGAACGAAGCCCCCAGCGGTATCTGCAGTACACAGTTAGGAACCACACCCTACAAAACACACGTTAGATCACAAAATCACCTAATGCTTACTAAGGAAGGTGATGAAAATTCAAGGGTAGCTATATGCCCCCCCCTGTTTCGGCTTGCTAATTTTAGTGAGTTGAAATAGGGTATCATGTTTACCACTTCGAATTGTTAAAGAATATTGATGACAAATGCTCACAAGAAGATTTGATATGAGATCAAAAACTAATGGAGAATCATTTGGTAAGAAAGAGGACTAAATCCCAATTCCAACACAACAAAGAGTGCAAGGATTTGAGAGTTTTCTAACACAAGATGAAGGATGTAAATGGAAACAAAATGCAAAGAGAAGAAAAGAAAGGAAAAAAAGCATGAATACACACATTGGTGATCCATGAGAAGAATAGTGAGAGAGAAAACATGGACTTCTCACCCCTAGATCTTGTCTAGGTGATCCATGGGAAAAGGACATGGAAAACTAGCCCCTAGAGTCTGTCTAGGTGATCCATGTAAGGGAGGAGAGTGAGAAAGTCTAGCCTTATGCCGCTAGTTCCACTCAACTTCGTGCATGTGTGTGTAAGTGAGGTTAGAAGCATCTCATAGGAGTCTATGCCCGAGTATGCTACAACTTGTATATGTATAGTACAAAAATGTGACATCTCGCTCTAAGAGTCTGTGCTCTGGTTTCGAGAATAATCACCTTGCATAAAAGAAAAATGGAGACATCTCGCTCTAAGAGTCTGTGCTCTGGTTCCGAATGACCCATTGCTCAAAAAGTGTAATGTTTATGTCATAAGCAAAGTAGAACAAGGATACCTACCTTCATCACAAAAGAAGATACCCCAAAAATGCAACAATGTCATAGATCCAAGCAAGAGAGTTTTGCACTCTTTAAGCAAGGAAAAGATAGTTGAAAAGGGATATCTTGTAGTACGTGTAAAGGAGATCCTTAGAGGAGAAGAGATCTTTGTACAAAAGACACCTATCCCTGAGAGGAATTGTCTTAGAAAAATATAACATCTTCTAGAATAAGACAAAAGAGAGAATAAGAATGCAATACTTCCTTCTTTTGCAAGGTGAAAGTGATTCTTAATGAAGGATGACGCTCTTTTTAACCCAATTGGGAGAGTGAATTCATTATGGATGTATTTCATCAAGTGCAAAAGAGGTTATAGTCAAGGACTTACACCTCTTGTAAGAGAGAATCCTTGAACAAACAACAACAAATGCATACAAGGAATAACATCAAATAATAAAGTTCACAGCATCCACAGAATAGGAAAAAGTGGATCCTTAGATAAAAATAAGGAAAGATCATTGCCTCAATGAGAAGGACTTACACAATCTTCTAGGGAGAGATTTGGACATAAGCAAAAGAAGAGATATATGAAACCACTCTTGTCCCCATAGAAACAAGAGATAACATAGAAAATTTAGGCTATTATGTTGCTTCAAAAATATGATTGCACTTGAAATTGTACCATCATGAATGACAATGAGCCCCCAGTAAATGAGCTACCAATGTCACATAATGATGAGCAACATAATAGCCATTAATGTTATTTAAAGACATGATAGATTGAATGAGGAATTTGAATATGACATGCTAAATGCTCAACTATAAGTGAGATCAAAAACATGTATAAAATGATAAAAATTGAAGAAGAAAAGTCACAATAAATCTTAGAAGAGGGATGAGTGTAATTTATTAGAGCCTTATCCCTGGAGGAAAGGACTTTATGATGAATAGGAGAAAAAGATTCATAAGCGGATTTAGAAATTTGAGGGGATTCATAAAGAGATTTGTTCATTGCCAAGATTTCCTTATGAGAGTTGATAGAAGTAGAAGATGATTTAGTTGAAGTGAGATCATCATCACTACTAAATATAGCATTCACATTGAGAGATGGTCTTTTAGATGCTTTGGTATGTTTGCAGGGATTATAGCCGAGTCCAAAGGCATAATTGTGAAAATTAGTCTCTAGAGGAACTTTTATCCCTTGTTCATGAGCGCCACAACCATTTCCATGATACCCATGCTTAGCAAAAATGCGAAAACCACGACCATAATGATCAGCCATTTCAGAAAGAGAAGGTGGTTTTTCATAAGACAAAGAATCAAATTCTTCAAAATTAAAGGTGTGAGGAGAAGAAGTTTGAGATGCGGCCACAAAATTATTGCTCATAGGTTCAAGTAAGACTGATTGATTTCTAGTTTCTTCCTTCTCTTTAACTTTAAGCGCTCTAGGAGGAACCCTATACTCACCTACAAAGGTGGGATTAAAATCAAGAGATCCCCAATCGTCTTCTGCGAGAACCTTCTTAGGATCAAAAGCCTTTTCATATGTAGATTCAAGTTGAGAAGAATCTTCTTCAGGAGCTTTAGGCTCATCCAAAGAATTTTGATCATCAGAGGGTGATGATTCATCCATAGGTATCTTGTTTAAAGAGTCATCACTAGAAGAGGAAGGTTTAGAAGAACTCCCTTTGGAAGTAGATGTTTGCAAACAAGCCTAAATATTAGTATCACCTATCAAGGTATATGTCTTATTATTATAAATAAATTTAACTTGTCTATGCAATGTAGAGGGGACAGCTTGCATACTGTGAATCCAAGGTCTCCCTAATAACAAGTTATATGTTAGATTTCCCGACATAACATGGATAGGAGTAGGCAAAGTAACAGGTCCCACTGTGACGGGTAAGGTGATAATACCTAATGAAGACTTAGCCACATTATCAAAGCCTCGAATGGGATGAGAGTCAGGCTCAATAAGGGATGTATCCACATTCATCTTATGCAATAGATTGATGCTACACACATTAAGGCCAAAGCCATTATCTACCAGTGTTCGTCTTATAGCAGTGTCATTTATGATAACCACAATCATCAAGGGATCATATTGATGTTGAACTTCACTAGTAGGCAATTCATCTTGAGTAAACACAATTTGAGCTTTAGGATTCATCACAGAGTTAACCAAAGATACTATATTACTAGATGTATTAGGTGGAGGAACATTCAAATATTTCAAGGCATCTTGTAACATTCCATGATGAGCGGAAGAAGTTTGGATCAAATCCCAAAGGGATATCTTAGCAGGGGTAGCTTTAAGTTGTTCAATAAGATCATAGTCCTTACTAAGCATTTGTGAAATACGTGGAGCTTGCGGAAGAATAGGTTGGGAAGGAGGAAGTGAAGTCGGGATAACTAGAGGAGGATTAGGTTGCCTATTGTTTCTTGCGTTATAGGTATGAGCAACCACATGATAACTCTCTCTAGTTAATTGCTTAGCATACTCATAAGGGCTCTTAGTAGAATAACCTCCTTGCACAGTAATAATAGGTTTCTTAGGAGTGCAAAAAGAATCATTAGCATAACCACCTTGAACCACTAAGATAGGCTTATTTAAAGGTTGATAATTTTGAGAAGGACAAGCACCTTGGATAGTGAAGAGAGGTTTGTTAGGTATCTCATTCACATGTATCAAATTGATTGAGGATGGTTTAGAGGAATGAACAAAAGTGTTGGAAGAATTATTGATAGTCTTCTCTTGCACTAAAATCTTATCACAGATTAAATCAATTTTAGGAGAGAGACAAGGGGTAGGAATTGATGTTCTAGTAGGAAGAGTAATACTAGGAAAGGTCATATCATCCTCTATCCTCAAATGATCTACATGGGGAATAAACTCTCTAGGAGAAGAATCAACATTACTCTCGAAAGTCTCACTTTTGAGAGGGAGATCTTTGAAAGAGATGTTAACCATCTTGCTTTGAACTAGGGTTTCCTTATGAGTAGAACCAAGTTGAGGAGAGGGAGATGCTTTATTTTTAGATGGAGAATAATTGAGATTCAAGGAAGGTGAGAAATTATCAAGGGAGAGGGAATAATCTACACCTTCTTCTAATGGTTCATCCCAAATAGTGAAGTTGTTGAAAGGAATGTTTGAAGTATTGTCAATTTCGGGAGAGGAGATAACTATGTTTATTAATTCCTCATCCTTAGGAGGAAGAGCATCAATAGATGTGTTAAACTCATCCTCTTTCCTCAAAATATGTTCAATATGATCTTTAGGGGAGAGAGAATTAAGGAAATTGCTTATTATTTCATCTTCTTTCTCTAAGGGATGCTTATGTGTAAGACAAACTTTAGGAGAAGGGTAAGCATTTATCATTAATTCATCATCTCTAGTGGGAATCTTGTTGGAAAAGGAAATGCCATCACTAGGAAATGTAGAGATAATGTCATCTTCTTGCACAAAAGGATCCTCATGAAGGGAGTGTTTTTTAGGAGGAACATGAACATATTTCTCCAAAGATTCATGCTTAGGAAGGAGATCTTTGAAAGAAGTGTTCATAACCTCTTGTTGCACTAACATGCCCCCATTGGAAGGACCAACTTTAGGAGAAAATAAGTCAATGTCCATCAATACCTTTTCACTTAGAGAGGAATCATGGAAGGAAGGTGAAGTAACATTAAGAAAGGTGTTTATGATATCATTCTCTTCCTCTAGGATAGCTAAATAGGAAGGGCACATTCTAGGAGAATTGTCAAGATCACTCTTAAAGTCTTCATCCTTAGAGCATGGGAGAGTCTCAAGGGGATTGGTAGCAACTCTTTTAGGCACTAAAATGTTGTTATATATGGGAGGAGGTTCTTTAGGAGAAGGAAAAATTGAAACAAGGGAAGCTAACCCATTATCACATCTATGAAATGAATGCATCATGACAACAATTTTCCTCTTTCAAATGATAACACATGCAAAATAGAGGGAAATGTTTAATTTTAACCATTGCAAACACTTAGAATGTAGATAAAATTTATGATTCAAATGAGTTCCTAAATCAGATTTGAAATTATTGATCCCAATTAAGCTATCCACAAGTTTAACTTTGAATTGAAAAATTTAGGGTTTTAGCAAAAATTTCCTCCAAATTTTTGAATCTTGCCAGAAATTAAAACTTGTAAATACAAATTTGAATTTGAAATAGCATAAACAATCAAATTTTAAAACATAAATCAGAATTAGAGAAGATTGGAATTCACGTCGGGTTCACCAAAAATGTGTAGGAGAAAAAGTGACACTAAGTAAGCATGCCCTAATCTCACTTTCAATCACACATTTGTGGAATACGAAAGAGTCTAGAGGTATCACACAATTGGCTACTTATTTTTGTGGAAGAGAGAGCCACGGGATACCTATTAGGATTTCTATTCCTTTGTTGTAATTGAAAGATAAAATGATGCAAGTTCAATTCCTAACCCAAAGTGCAAGTATGAACTAATAACAAGATTGCAGAATTGAACTTAAAAAATGGAAAGTTGAAAACACAAGGACAAAACAAGAATTCAAATGCGTACCCTGAGTCAAAATCTGAGTGAAAATGTTCAGGACGGGGGCGCGGGCGCCACTGTCCTGATTCTGCCCCTGAAACTGCTTCAAAAACTACTGTTTTGCAACCTGGAAAAGCTGTCAAAAATGCTGAAAATGTTGTTTGTCAGGAGGACCAGGGCGCCCAGTGCCCCTGTCCCAGGGAAGAGGGTGCCCAGCACCCCTGTCCTGGTAGGACCAGGGTGCCCCACGCCCCTGGCCTGGTCTTTTTCTCTAAAATTTGGTGGGAAGGTCGGTCTCAGTCTGCTTCTCTCAGATCTGCAACCTACGGCATCGTCCGAGTCCCGAAACCTGCACTTATATCTGAAAAGGTGTTTAAGTGGCTATATAGGGTTTTGCCTTAGTCAAACCCCCGCTTCGGTGATTTCCACCTCCATGAATAGCCAAGTTGTATTGTAAAATGTATTGTGTGTGTAGACCTAGTGTGTGTGCAAGGTCCTAAAATGCAAGAAAGTAAACTAGAGCAACCTAGAAAGTAAACCCTAATTGCTTGTAAATGATAATGTAAATGCTCTAAATCAAGATGCAAAGAGATCTAAAGCATGAATACAAGTGATATAATGAGGCTTATGCAAAGACATGAAAACAACATGAAATCATACCCAACCCCAAGGGAGGGGTACAAGCCAATCTTCAGTCGGTGATCCCTTATTGCTCTTCAATGTCTTCAAAGCCCTAAATGAATGAATGAAATTGATGAATGCTTGATGGATGAATGTTGAATGTTGTTGAAGTCTTCAAAGATCTGCTCTTTCGCTGCATAGAAGGTCCCTGAAAACAAAAATCGGATCCTTTCAAATGAAGAAAGAGAGCTCTTATATATGAAACCCTAGGTCATAATTTCAACTTTTGGCTGACCTAGAGATTGAATATCCTACCAATTTCTTGGGGTTAAGCTTTATTTTATGATTGGATCGTGCTCCTAAAATTTTGAGAAAAATGTCCGGGACCATGTGCACTCCGGGCGCCATGGTCCTGATAACTTTTCACCAAATTTTCAGGGCCATCGGATATGATGATTTTAGAGAGAATCCCGAAGTTACAGGTGATTTTGAGATGTTTTGACCCCCGAAATCAAGCCCCCAAGCTCGAAATAGGACCTAACTAGGTTTTTTGATTAAATGATGTATAGGAGGAATAAAATGAAAAGGGCACACTTTAATGAAAGGGCCCAACTTTATGATATGGAAGATGATGAAATAGGACCTTAGACCTAATTAATTTGATTAATTAAGTGCTAAAGGGGAAATGCAATGCAAGATGCAAAATGCGCCAAGGCGGGTGCTAAACTAGGTGTGAAATTGTACCACCCTAGCAAGTGCGTACAATTTACGATGCTACAACATCATCATAGTAGCATATGGATCTGGTGCATATTAGCTCTCAAGCACAAAGGGTGAACCTTTGGAGGATGCTATCAACAACATGCACCTTCGCATGTTTTACACATAGCTCTTTAGAGTATCCTAATTCAAAAATACAAAAAAAATCAAAAAATTCAAAAAATAAAAAATCATAAAACATAAATAAATGTTACTTGGTGAAAACTTGGCAAACAGGCGCCTTGTGACACAAAAAAAAAAGAAAAAACGAAAAACATTTTCGTCCAATGGTGAAAACAACTTTGGTGGCGCCCTAGGCAAGTACCATGGTGAAAACTGGGTCACCAGTGCTATGTGTAGAGACATTGCTTCTCCCTGCTTCAAGATTCAATCTCATCTTTCACTTTTGTACACACTCACAACCTATCCATTCATAATAAACTTACCCATTCCCATCATGGCTTGTTATTGATCTACCCAAGATTGGTTTACCATTCATAATAAACATTCCTTTTCATTCCTTTTCATTCATAATAAATCAACTCCTATCTATGGCTAAGGCAAATCCTACGTCTAGTGATGGGTGTGGAACTGAGAGCATCACACATTTTGAGGAGTACAGTTTCTTCTAGTTTTCTTCAGTCTATCCATGCATAATTTGCAATAAAGAAGCATTTGCATCACCAGTCTGCAATAAAGTTTCATATTCTCCACAATAAAGTATCAATTTCATGGATTCAGTCAGTTTCAGATGAGACACAGTAGCAACAATGGGCTTCAACAAATCAAATCTTTCAACAGACTTAGACAACATCATGGTTCAGTGCTATCTATCCTTTTTGTGAAAGTAAACATTTTGACCACAATCAAATAAGACTTATACAAGTGACAAGAGACACTAAACTTGAGGACTATAGTGAATGTTGGTGTCGAGTCTTGGTTTTCTTTTGATTTTTATCTTTTGGTGACATGTCTTTTAGATTTTCTGGGATGTCTTTGACTATAGATTCTATCTCTAGGATGTCTTTGACTAGAAAGGTGAGGATGGGGTATTGTCACCTATTTTCTTTGTTGTCTATGGATTGTCTCTTAGTAATGCTATGACTTGTCCAAGGATATGAGGACATTGTGAGTCTAGTATGAACTAGGGCATTCTTTGTTTGCAACTATCTTATCTCCATGCAAATAGGTACAATGACTTTCTAGGTCAAACATATGCCTCGATTGTCATAACCTATTTACCGTAATAAAGCTCAATGATGATAACGCACAAGAAACTCTTTCACTTTCATATCTTCTATCTTCCATCCCCCTTTCTTGATTGGTTTCCATCATCCTTCTTGAGTCCATGTAGCCTGCTATCACATGACTGAGTATAATGACACACCAAAAACATTTGCATTTCATGTAGTTTTGCACTTGCATTACCATATATTAGCATTTCATACATACATACATACATACATATAGATATCACAATTGCATCACATCTTGCACACAACACATGTTGGCACATTTTACATTTTCATCATGTAAATAATTATTTGCATTATCCTATTCATCTGCATTTCATACATTCACATTTGCATTTGTATAAACATATAAAAACATAAAAGAACAAACATATTGCATTTTCCTCATATACATATTTGCATTCATATGCATCATGCATAACACCACATAGAAACATAAGCATCACATAGGTATGCATGCATATAGCTACTGCAAAGATGAATCATCTCATATATATATCAAAATCATAAGTGTCATGATACAATGATGTCAAAATACATATGGCTACAATCACCCGAAGGTGTTTACATCATCATACAAAATTGGTACAAAAACTGATAGATAGGGAGCCCTCTAAGGCTATGATGAACTCCCTCCCTTGGATCTAGCTAGCCTCAATGAAGCCTAAGCCTTGGAAGGACCCACCTAGGATCATCTCTCCTACCCCCTCTATCTGGTGGTGGTGGAGGACCCAAGACCTCACCGCTAGATGTCTGTCTCCATCTCGATCATAAGGAACTAACTCCCCATCAATCGGTATCCTTAGTATCCTGTATACATCCTCCAAGGTGATTGTCATCTCACCCATCAGAAAATGAAAACTACAAGTCTCTGAGTTCCATCTCTTAGCCAGTGCATTCAGCAATCTCATGTTGACCCATAACTCAGGCACATACAAAATATTTCATAGGCCCATAGTCTGAATTGCTTCTCTCTCCTCAGCTATCAACTCTGCTCACAAACTGAGTTGATGGGAATCTCTCCCATGACTCCATTATAGGTAGGTACTCCTACAGTCAATCAAATCAACTGTGTTAGTTAAAGTGGTATTCCCTGTTCGTCACAAAATGTTGCTTTTTATCTAGGTGCTTATGGTATTCTATCCTAGTGACACTCACTGTTCATCACAAAGTGTTGTTATTTATCCTAGTGGTACTCCATGTTCATCAAAAATTACTACATGTTTTTGCACTCCCTATTCATCACAAAGTGCCTCTCATATTAGTACTCCCTATTCATCACAAAGTACTATGTCTTGGTACTCCCTGTTCATCACAAAGTGCCTCGATCTATCTTATCCTAGGGCTTTTGCTTGAGTGTATCCTCTTAATTAGTTTTCTAATTGAAAAAGTATGTTCTATCACAGAATTGTCAATCCTAGCCCTATCTACTATCCTAGTCTTCCCTAGAGGACCTGCTTGAGTGTATCCTCTCAACAACTTATCCAATCGACAATGTATGTTCATCACAAAACTGTCAACTTGGCCTAAAAGACACAGATGTGCCCATCTAACACAAACGTGTCTGCACAACACAGACGTGATAGCATCTGACACAAACACTTTTTCATTTGTAGACGCACCTATGCTCTACCCAAATGTGGCTAGCCAACCCAGATGCACCTAGCACCAGCACAGACATGCCTAAGCATCTTTTTGACCTTGTTTGACATACCTAAATGCACATTTATTTCTCTACCTAGCATGCATTAATGATAACATTTATTGCAACAAAGTACAAGGAGGTTTTACGGTACTTACTAGCTCTCCTACATCTGCCGGCCTCTGAAATCAGAGAACGCAATCAAATCTATGCACCAATGCCATCACTACTGACTGCTACTACTCTATTCTCTCTCTGCACTCTGATCTCTTAGATGTGTGGATGACAATAAGGATGTTTTCCCCTCATGGTCTATCTTGTAGACTTCCCTAGCCCTAGTCCAAGCCCTAATCTCCTGTGTCAGTCTTCATTATCCTATCACTTTGTCACCCTATCCGGTCAGTCCATTCTAGCCTTTCTTTCTTATCAAGAGATTGTCTATGATCTTTTCAGACATTTTCATCCAATCTCTCGAGGGGGCATATCATTCCCATCTTGGGGCAACTTTGTATTAGTTCATATTATCTTCTTTGAAACAACGTGACAAGCTGCATTGTCTCAAAGAGGGGCAAAATGTAGACACCTAAAATTATCTAGTCTAATTAAATAAATATCTTTATTTATTTAATTACTTTAGCCTAATTCCTCTATTAATTAAATGAATCTTTATTTATTTAATTAATTCATTTATCCTCTTCTAGCCTTATTTCTCATTTAAATAAATACTTTTATTTATTTAAATTATCCTTTTTCCTCAATTAAATAAATATCTTATTTATTTAATTTATCCCACTTCCTCTATTAATTAAATAAATCTTTATTTGTTTAATTAATTCATTAGCCTTTTCTACCCATGACACATGTCATTCATCTCTTAATTCATACACTACCTACCCTCTTATTATTTTCTTATTTTCTTTACTTACCTTTTAATCATAGCCGACCATTTATCTTTTACATTTCTCAATCTTATCCCTTCATTTCTTATAGTTTCTTCTATATAAAGAGATGCTTCCTTCATTACCAAACCCTTAATTACACCCTTGGACATATACATTCTAATGAGGCATCCTAGCTTTCAAACTTTCATATGTGATCCTACTTGCAACCACATTTTTTTTCTTTGTTGAGCTCTTGTGCAAACATAAAATTTGAGAGCCAATATATCAAGCAAGATCAATGGAGATAGGAAGAATTGAGATTCAAACCCTATTGGACATGTGATGGTATAATCTTTGTGGTTTCATTTGATTTGCATTATCTTAGGTAATCTTCATATGTTATGGTGGATCTTTGTTGTTGTTAGGCCAGGGTTTTGTGGTTGAATTCATTTAGTCTTTCAATATTGTTGTTGTCCATTTTCACCATAAACATGTAGTATTAATGTGTAGGGGAAAAAAGCGAGACTAGATTAACATGCCCTAATCCTACTTTTTGACACACATTACGCAATACAAAAGAGCCTAGAGATATCGCACAATTGGCTACTTCTTTTTGTGAAAGAGAGAGCCACGGGATATCTATTAGGATTTCTATTCCCTTGTTGAAATTGTAAGATCAAGTAATGCAAGTTCAAACCCTAATCCCAAAATGCAAGTATGAACTAATAACAAGATTGCAGAATTGAGATTAAACAATGAATAGCTGTAAATACAAGGATGAAATAAGAATGCAGATATGTACCCAGAGTCAAAATCAGACTGAAAATGTTCGGGACGGGAGCGCGGGCGCCACTGTCCTGAAAACTGCACTGGAAACTGTTGTTCTGCACTCTGAAACACTGTCGGAAAGCTGTCTGAAAGCTGTCTGTCCGGAGGACCAGGGCGCTCAGCGCCTCTATCCCAGGGACCAGGGCGCCCAGTGCCCCTGTCCTGGCAGGACCAGGGCGCCGAGCGCCCCTGTCCCAGTCTTCTACTCTGCAATTTGATGCAGAGTGCTGTCTCGACCTTCTCTCTCCGGATCTGTATCCCGCGGCGTCATCCGAATCCCGAAACCTGCAATGATATCTAAAAAAGGGTGTATGGGCGGCTATATAGGGTTTTGCCTTAGTCAAACCCCTGCTTCGGTGATTTCCACCTCCACGAATAGCCAAGTTGTTTTGTAAAATGTATTGTGTGTGCAGACCTAGTGTGTGTGCAAGGTCCTAAAATGCAAGAAAGCAAACTAGAGCAACCTAGAAAGTAAACCCTAATTGCTTATAAATGATAACGTAAATGCTCTAAATCAAGATGCAATGTGATCTAAAGCATGAATAAATGATGTATTGAAGCTTATGTAAAGACATGAAAACAACATGAAATCATACTCAACCCTCAAGGGAGGAGTACAAGCCAATCTTCAATCGGTAATCTCCTATTGTTCTTCAATGTCTTCCAAGCCCTAAGTGGATGAATGAATTTGATAGATGCTTGATAGAAGGATGTTGAATGTTGTTTAAGTCTTCAAAGATCTGCTCTTTCGCTGCATATGAAGTTCCTGAAAACAAAAATCGGATCCCTTCAAATGAAGAAAGAGAGCTCTTATGTAGGAAACCCTAGATCGTAAATTCGTCTTTTGGCCGACCTAGAGATTGAATATCCCACCAATTTCTTGGGGTTAATCTTTATTTTATGATTGGATCGTGCTCCCAAAATTTCGGGAAAAATGTCCGGGACCATGTGCACTCCGGGCGCCACGGTCCCGACAACTTTTCACCAAATTTTTAGGGCCGTCGGATATGGTGATTTTAGAGAGAATCTCGAAGTTACAGGTGATTTCGAGATGTTTTGACCCCGAAACCAAGCCCCCAAGTTCAAAATAGGACTTAATTAGGGTTTTTGATTGAGTGATGTATTGGAGGAATAAAATGCAAAGGGCGCGCTTTAGCGAAAGGGCCCAACTTTATGATGCAAAGGACGACGAAATAGGACCTTAGACCTAATTAATTTGATTAATTAAGTGCTAAAGGAGAAATGCAATGCAGAATGTAAAATGCACTAAGGCGGGTGCTAAACTAGGTGTGAAATTGTACCACCCTAGCAAGTGCGTACAATTTATGACGCTACATTTAGCCCCCACTTTAGCAGTCATATGAGTACTACGTGTGAAAGCTAAAGTATAGAAAAGTAAATATTATTTGAAAAAGGATATATCCATAAGTTGTTGGACGAAGCCCCCAGCGATATCTGTAGTACACAGTTAGGAACCGCACCCTACAAAACACACGTTAGATCACAAAATCACCTAATGCTTACTAGGGAAAGTGATGAAATCTGTGAGTAGCTATATGCCCCCCCCTGTTTCGGCTTTCTTATTAGGGAGGTGAAACAGGGTAGCATGTTTACTTACGACAAATTATGTAAGAGAGTATTGATGAGGGGTGTTCACTAAATAGGCTTCATCAGAGCACTTTTTGGAACATCCCGAGAGTAGGGGAAGGAAAATATGATTCCAATGCAACAAACAGCTCGAAAATCGCATCTCCCAAACCCAAGTTATGATAAAATGAATGATAGAGGAAAATTAGGGTTTCAAAAGTGAAGATAAACAAATGAGTATATACTTTGAGAGTGACACCTACATTTGTCACTTTGTTGATTTTAGAATACTATTCAGTGCAGCAGAGCCCACATAGCCATCATTATGCCTTCACAATGACCGGAGCATCCCACAAGGATTGAGATCCTATGCCAGGCTGTGATCGACGATGAGCCACTGGATGAGGTGAGTTGACTAAATGTTTGACTTTTGATTTTTCGCATGTTTGAATTTTTTGTGATCGTATGCTGGCCTTGAAGGCTGATCGGGGCCCACCCAGGGCACCATGGTCCCTGTGGGGTGCCCTGGTCCCCTCAGGGCGCCATGGTCCCTTCAGGGCGCCATGGTCCCTGACAGGGCGCCATGGTCCCCTCAGGGCGCCATGGTCCCTGACAAGGCGTCATGGTCCCAATCAGGGCGCCATGGTCCCTGACAGGGCGCCATGGTCCCCAATCAGGGCTTGGCAAGGGGTTTCAGGGCTCACACATGATGTTCGACAGTTTGCATTAGAGATTTTAATGATCGAGTACTGATTACGGTTATGTTTTTGTGTTGCAGGGTCTCCCGTACATGAGAGAGCATATAGCGGGACATATTCTTCGCAGTTTGCGAGATCAGATTCCACAATTGACTTAGGCAGGGAGAGACACACTATCGATTGTGGGATTGTGGTACATGATCCTCATGCCAGCCATTCGGTTCCATCCTGCGATGCTGATGGCATTGATGGAGCGATGGGATCCTGACACATGCACTTTTCACCTTCCAGTAGGAGAGCTGACGGTTACACTCGAGGATGTGTACCATATACTTCATCTTCCTATTAGAGGAGCGACTGTTACATACGTGACCGATCGGTCAGTAGAGGATCATCAGAGAGAGCAGGTGTACTACATAGGGAGAGTCATGCCGAGTGAGATGAGAGGTCGCATCATGGTCAGCTGGCTCTTACATCCTACAGGGGAGGTACCCCTTCTGAGACGCCTTATGATCGTCATCATAGCACTAGCCATCTGCCCTAATGGGCGAGGGATGCACATGCATGGGGGTCTCACATGGTGTATCAGAGCGATGGAGAGACACAGGAGAGTGTATGCTTGGGGTCGGAGTATGCTTGCACATCTCTATCACGACCTTGAGGAGTATGTATTCGGACAAGGTTGCAGTTTGATGACATGCAAACTTCTGCAGGTGTGGATTTTAGAGCACTTCACATGCACCAGGCCCGTCGGCTTTCCACTGAGTACAACGAGCGAGTGACCTAGGGTCTTTTCTTATCCACTTACCAGCGAGTGGAGATTTGGAGATTTGTTATATTGGAGAGTGATTTTTGATAGACTGATAGCCGAGGTGACAGTGTGGAGACCTTACCTACGGATGCACAGATGGGATGGGATGGAGAGACAGTTAGCATGCCTACAGAGGAACCACCTACTGCAGGGACGATATTCACACATCATAGTCCCATTCTACTTTGACTGAGTACGGAGGCAGTTTGGGCTAGAGTAGTGTGTTCCAGCCGATGTGCCCATCTATACTCGACACTCACGGGTCCTTCCCTAACCTAGAGCAGTAGCGAGACCGACAATAGATGACATCGAGATGACAGACTTAGAGGGATCTGATCAGGATGTAGTCACTGATTATTCTACAGAGCCTGGAGCACAGTGCAGGTACGTCTCATGGTTTATGAGATCATATCTAGGTCCTATCTTTCCACCAGATCATCCGACAGGCTATCTAGGCCCATGGAGACATGGAGACCGAGACGAGGACTAGGGATCCAGGTCAGAGGAGCCAAAGGAGGGAGAGGGTCATGAGGAGGTAGGAGATCCTGATCCACCTACAAGCAATTAGCCCAGTGCCAAGGAAGAGGAGGAGGATATAGATAGAGAGGAGGACAAGGAGGATGTAGGTGATGATGCAGATGAGGACGAGGATGAGGATGACGAGGAGGACGATGAGGAGGCAGATAGAGATGATGAGGAGTCGGATGCAGCTCCCCACCATTCAGGAGACGATACCATAGCTCTGGATCCACCTCTTATTCCCCAACAAGGGGAACACGAGATGATACGGAGACCTGTTCCTAGTACCATCCAGCCTACACCCATTGTGCACAGATTATTCGAGTGAGGGGAGCCTAGCGGTTCCCAAGCACAGATGCTACCATATCATGATCCCTACTGGTGTGAGGGAGATCCAGGTATAGTAGGTTTATATTGATTGATTGATGTTTTGATGATATAAAATGGTACTAACAAAAATCTGTTCGACTGCCATAGCTAATGTGCAGGAATGGCGTTCCCTGATTCAGCAGGCAATGATAGACATTTCCATGATAGCATAGATCTCCAGTTCCTCACAGATTGCCTATAGGCCTCAAGGGAACGCGGGTGAGCACGAGGACTTGTTTTTCCCATTCCGAGTACAGGTAGATATATGGAGGGAGAAAGAGAGAGTCCTATCAGAGGACCTTTGGCAGGCGCGGCGAGATCTAGCAGCAGCTCAGGCCAAGGCTACCACCTATCGCGCGATCCTTATGGATAGGGATCGTAGGAGTTCCTCTCAGAGTCACTCACGGTCTTTATCACGCTACACACCCATGGGTCCACCTTCACAGCTAGATCAGGAGGGAGCGTCCAGTCGACACTCTCCAGCCACTAGCCCTAGGGATAGGAGATGATTTTATGATGTAAAAGAGAGGTCACATTTTGGATATACAGTGACCTACATTTGTATACGATCCACACATATATATATGTATATATACATTCTTCTCTTTTGTCTCAAATGTGTTATCTTTAATGCTTAAAACAATGTATATTTTGTTTTGATTAAATCTAATACATTCGGTAAATGTACATGTATGTTCAGAATTTAATTTCCATGTGATTGATTTCTCAATGCTCCATGATTAAATTGATACATGCATGACTTAATTAAACATTTAATCAAGTACTACATTGATGATAAGGAAGAAATATGCATTAAGTCTAAGAATCATATAACTAATGTGATTTAATTTTGAACTTAAACACAACATGATACGATTCTACTTAACACATAAAGACATTGTATAATATGCTAGCATAATGGAATGTAAATCTTTCACAATTTACATAAATGAATTCAAGACAAACCATAAAGTAAGAAGACATGCTTGTCAGGAATGAAGCAATATAGATTAAACAACATAACATTCAATTCTATTTTCCTCTAATTAGGAGATACTAACATATTATCCAATGTTGAAGAATTGAAAAGAAGATAGATAAGAAATGAAGAATTAAGCATAGTATCTATGCAAGTGCATAGCATTGATAGGTTCTTTAAGAGGCGTACCGTCTACATCCGCTATTTTATAAGCACCTGATCCATAATCCTCAATAATGATATATGGTCCAAGCCAATTAAGACTAAATTTTCCATTTTCTGCAGGTAAGGCATTCACATTGCGCTGATTCTCATAAATGACTAAGTCACCTACTGAGAAGGAATGTTGAATAACCTTATCATTATAGCTTCATTGTAGAGTTTTGTGATATGCTTGAATATGCTCAAGAGCATTTATATGTTGTTCATCAAGCATCTCAAGCTGTTGAATTCATTGTTCTCTATAAGAGTCATCATCTACTATACCTTTGAGAGAAACCCTAAGTGATGGAATTTCTAACTCTAAAGGCATAATAGCGTCAACACCATAAACAAGATTATAAGGAGTAGTTCCCATAGCAATTCGTACACTCATTCGATAGGCCCAAAGAACATAGATTAGCTGGTTACTCCAATCCTTACCATGCTTATTCACGGTTTTGCGAAGAATTTGTTCAATTAT
This sequence comes from Cryptomeria japonica, assembly GCF_030272615.1. Taxonomy (NCBI): domain Eukaryota; kingdom Viridiplantae; phylum Streptophyta; class Pinopsida; order Cupressales; family Cupressaceae; genus Cryptomeria; species Cryptomeria japonica. The sequence continues at coordinate 86,298,444 of NC_081411.1, read as the reverse complement.
CTTATTGGATGATTTGGCTTGACCATTTGACTGAGGATAGTATGGTGTAGAAAATCGATGTTTGATATGATACTTCTCGAGGAATTTCTTCACGTCCTTGTTCTTAAACAATGTCCCATTATCTGAGATAATAGTGGAAGGTATCCCAAATTGAGAAATGATGTTTTCTAGAAGAAATTGACAAATCACTTCAGCAGTAGTAGAGCGAAGGGGAATAGCTTCTACCCACTTCGTAAAGTAATCTATTGTGGTTATAATGAAGGTGTGTCCTTGAGATGAAGGAGGAGATATTTTTCCAATAAGATCCAAACCCCATGCGGAGAAAGGCCAAGAAGCTACTTGAGAATGAAGTTCTTGGGCAAGAGCATGAATCAGATTATTGTGTTGTTGACATTGATGACATTTCTTGACAAATGAAAAAGAATCCTTCTGCATAGTTTGCCAATAGTATCCCATACGAAGCAATCTATGAACCAAGGATTTGCCCCCAAAATGCCCCCCACAGGCACCTGAATGTGCCTCTTCAAGAGCAACAGGGATTTCTGATTTGTTAAGACAGCGAAGGAGAAGACCATCATAACCCCTTTGGTAAAGAACATTAGAAAGAATGATATATCTAGCAGACAACTTGCAGATTCTAGCCCTAGTGTTCCTATTAGCAGAATCAGGAAAGGTACCATCGGTCAAATATCTTACAATATGCGAGAACCATTCATCTGAATCTACAAAGTCACAACATGTTACCAAGCTAGAATCGTCTACAATAGCTGGAGAAATAAAGTTGTGAATAACAAAATTAAGATCGACCACAGGGTCCTCTAAAGATACAAGAGAAGCCACACATGCCATTGCATCCACATGTCGATTATCTTTTTGAGGAATGGGTTCCATGGTATAAGAATTGAATTTTTGTAATAAAGAGATAGCAAGATCTTTATATTGTGATAATTTGTCTTGTTTTGCTTGATACATTCCTGTTACTTGTCTTATAATCAATTGCGAATCTCCATAGATATGTATGTGTTTTATATTCAGAGCTAACCGCTATAAGAGCCTCGTACTCAGCAATGTTATTGGTACACAGGAAATTTAGATGATATGATAAGGGAATAGGTTTCTTTGTAGGAGAAACTAGAACAACACCTGCCCCCGATCCCGTACGACACTTAGAGCCATCAAAGTATAACTCCCAAGTTTCATCTTTCTCTATAGAAAGAATGAAGTCATCAGGAAAAGATTCAGGGTTAGGGAAGGAGAAAGGTGAAGGGGCCTCAACTAAGTGATCGGTCAATGCTTGTCCTTTAATTGCTCTTTGTGAAACAAAATTTAAGGTCAAATTCAGTTAACATCATAACCCACTTAGCCATGATGTGGATTTCTGAATTTAAAAGATAATGTCTCAATTTCTGAGTCGCAAACACCAAGGCCAAGCATTGTCTTTCTATCGCAGAATATCGGGTCTCATAATCGAGTAAGGTATGACTTATGTAATAAACCGGACATTCCTTACCATCTTTATCATGTTGTGCTAACAATGCTGTGAGAGCATGAGAAGAAGCAGCTGTATACAGAAGGAAAGGTTTAGAAGGTTCGATAGGTTGAAGAATAGGAGGACTAGCCAAATACACTTTTAAATCTTCAAATGCTTGCTGACAATCTTCATTCCATTGAAAAGTGATATCCTTTTTAAGAAGTTGAGTAAAAGGAAAGGTACGATCCGCAAGTTGAGACACGAACTTACGAATGGCTTGAATCTTTCCTTGTAATCTTTTAAGTTGAGAGACATTTCTAGGAGGTGGCATGTTAACAATAGCATCTATTTTCTTAGTGTCCACCTCAATCCCATGATGCGAAACTATGAATCCTAATAGTTTTCCACTATCCACACCAAAAACACATTTTCGGGGATTCAAGCGCATGTGATATTTATGAATTCTTTCAAAGATTTGACGAAGGATTTTAACATGATCCATGTGAAGAAAGGATTTAGCTAAAATATCATCAACATAATCCTCTAAAATCTTATGCATATAATCATGAAAGATAAGGGTCATCGCTCGTTGATAAGTTGCATCGGTGTTTTTAAGTCCAAAAGGCATCATTATCCAACAAAACGTACCCCAAGGAGTGGTGAAAGCGGTTTTGAATTGATCTTGAGGGTTTATGAAAATTTGATTGTAGCCTGAAAAACCATCCATGAAGGATAACAAGGCATGTCCTGCCGTAGAATCAACTATCATGTCAATGTTTGGAAGAGGGAAATCATCTTTTAAAGAAGCCTTATTTAAATCCCGAAAGTCAGTGCACATTCTTATTTTGTTGTCTGGTTTAGCCATAGTGACAATATTTGAAATCCATGGGGAATAGTCAATAGGGCGGATAAATCCAGCCTCCAGTAATTTTTCAATCTCAGCCTTAACAAGCAGAGCCACCTTAGGATTCATTTTTTGAATCTTTTGTTTCATGGGCTTAGCATTAGGAACTAAGACAATATTATGAGTAACGATCTTAGGATCTATACCAGGCATGTCAGAATATGTCCAAGCAAAGATCTCAGGGAATTCATGCAATAGTTCTTCATATTGTTTCTGTTCCTCTTCATCCAAACATTTTCCAATTTTAATAACTTTCTCTTTATTGCAAGGATCCATCTTAACATCAGTGGTGTCACTTATGAGAAGATTACTTTGTTGAGGAGTATCCTTTAATTGAGGGAATTCTTTCACAATCTCATCATTATCAATCTCTTTTCCAAAATAGGCTTCAGTGTTCAAACAATAAGGGAGTCCCCTATTGTGATGATAACGAGGAAGAGTGTCATAGGCTCCCAAGAACTCAGCTAAGGCATCGTCGGTAGGGAAGATATCCAAAGCACAATCACCCGAAGGATCCCCATCAATATACTTAGGGTGTTGTATTGATAGAGATGTAGAGATAGCATTAACACTAATGCATGGTATTTTAGAAGCTTTAGTACGTCTGCAGGGATTATAGCCAAGTCCAAAGGCATAATTGTGAAAATTAGTCTCTAGAGGAACTCTTATCCCTTGTTCATGAGCACCACAACCTTTTCCATGATACCCATGCTTAGCAAAATTGTGAAAACCATGACCATAACGATCAGCCATTTCAGAAAGAGAAGGTGGTTTTTCATAAGACGAAGAATCAAACTCTTCATAATTAGAGGTGTGAGGAGAAGAAGTTTGAGAAGCGGCCACAAAATTATTACTCATAGATTTAGGTAAGGTTGATTGATTTTTAGCTTCTTCTTTCTTTTCAACTTTGTGATTTTCAGCTTCTTCCTTCTTTTCAACTTTAATTTCTCTAGAAGGAACCTTATATTCACCTACAAAAGTAGGGTTAAAATCAAGAGATCCCCAATCATCCTCTGCGAGAACCTTCTCAGGATCAAAATCCTTTTTATGTGTAGTTTCAAGTCGAGAAGGATCTTCTTCAGGAGCTCCAGACTCATCCAAAGAATTTTGATCATCGGAGAGCGAGGATTCATCGATAGGTTTCTTGTTTAAAGAGTCATCACTAGATGAGGATGGCTTAGAAGAATCTCCTTTGGAATTAGATGTTTGTAGACAAGCTTGAAAATTAGTATCACCTATCAAAGTATATGTCTTATTGTTATAAATGAATTGAACTTGTCTATGCAATGTAGAGGGGACAGCTTGCATGCTATGAATCCAAGGCCTCCCTAATAACAAGTTATATGTTAAATTTCCCAACATAACATGGATAGGAGTAGGCAAAGTAACAGGTCCCACTGTGAGAGGTAAGGTGATGATACCTAATGAAGTCTTAGCCATATTTTCAAAGCCACGAATGGGACGAGAGTCAAGCTCAATAAGAGACGTATCCACATTCATCTTATGTAATAGATTAATACTACACACATTAAGGCCAGAGCCATTATCTACTAGTGTTCGTCTTATAGCAGTGTCTTTCATGATAACCACAATCATCAAGGGATCATATTGTTGTTGAATTTCACTAGTAGGCAACTCATCTTGGGTAAACACAATTTGAACTTTAGGATTCATCACAGAGTTAACCAAAGATGCTATATTACTAGATGTATTCGGTGGAGGAACATTCAAATCTTTCAAGGCATCTTGTAACATTCCATGATGAGCGGAAGAAGTTTGAATCAAATCCCAAAGGGATATCTTAGCAGGGGTGGCTTTAAGTTGTTCTATGAGATCATATTCCTTACCCATAACTTGCAAAATATGGGGAGCTTGTGGAAGAATTGGTTGAGGATTAGGAAGAGAAACTAGAATAACAGGAGGGGGATTAGGTTGCCTATTATTTCTGGTATGATAAGTATGGGCAACCGCACGATAACTCTCTCTAGTTATTTGCTTAGCATAACTGTAAGGACTTATAGGTTTTCTTCCTTGCACAGTGATGATTGGTTTATTCGGGGTACGAAAGGAATCATGATCATACCTTCCTTGGACAGTAAGGAGAGGTGATTTAGGAATTTGAAAAGTGGGAGAAGGATAAGAACCTTGGACTTCAAAGAGAGGCTTATTATGTTCATTCAAGTTTATCATGTTAACCAATTTAGAGGTCTTGTTCTTGTTTAAAGATTTCGACAAAGCCACAAAGTCATCAAGAGCATCATCCAACAAAGCATGATCATATCGGTTAAAAGGTTTGTCTTTTGATTCAAAAGGAGACATCTTCTCATAGAGGGGATTATTGAAAACAACCATGTTACTAGATTCAGGGGAAGAGTGGATAGGAATGTATCCTTGAGAGGAATCATTCGACTTATCTTTCTCATCACACCTAAATGGCATAGTAACAAGGTTTATGAGTTTCTGGTAAAATGAATGTTTGGTATCTTTAGGGTTTAAAAACTCATCTAAAGCTTCATCTAATTCATCTTGGCTATACTCATAATAATCATCGAAAGCATGAACATTTTGCAAATAAAAATCTGACATTTTGAAAAGATTGCATAAAATTTAAACACACAATGCAAAGAGACACACTTTTTTTTTTTCTTTTTAATGAAAATGAAATGAAAACACACTAAATCTAGATCTAGATCTAACAAATGCGATGCAAGAGGAAGCAATGATAGATTCACGTCGGGTTCACCAAAATGTGTAGGGGAAAAAAGCGAGACTAGATTAACATGCCCTAATCCTACTTTTTGACACACATTACGGAATACGAAAGAGCCTAGAGATATCGCACAATTGGCTACTTCTTTTTGTGAAAGAGAGAGCCACGGGATATCTATTAGGATTTCTATTCCCTTGTTGAAATTGTAAGATCAAGTAATGCAAGTTCAAACCTTAATCCCAAAATGCAAGTATGAACTAATAACAAGATTGTAGAATTGAGATTAAACAATGAATAGCTGTAAATACAAGGATGAAATAAGAATGCAGATATGTACCCAGAGTCAAAATCGGACTGAAAATGTTCGGGACGGGAGTGCGGGCGCCACTGTCCTGAAAACTGCACCGGAAACTATTGTTCTGCACTCTGAAACACTGTCGGAAAGCTGTCTGAAAGCTATCTGTCCGGAGGACCAGGGTGCCCAGCGCCTCTATCCCAGGGACCAGGGCACCCAGCGCCCTTGTCCCAGTCTTTCGCTCTGCAATTTGATGCAGAGTGCTGTCTCGACCTTCTCTCTCCCGATCTGTATCCCGCGGCGTCATCCGAATCTCAAAACCTACAATGATATCTGAAAAAGGGTGTATGGGCGGCTATATAGGGTTTTGCCTTAGTCAAACCCCTGCTTCGGTGATTTCCACCTCCACGAATAGCCAAGTTGTTTTGTAAAATGTATTGTGTGTGCAGACCTAGTGTGTGTGCAAGGTCCTAAAATGCAAGAAAGCAAACTAGAGCAACCTAGAAAGTAAACCCTAATTGCTTATAAATGATAACGTAAATGCTCTAAATCAAGATGCAATGTGATCTAAAGCATGAATAAATGATGTATTGAAGCTTATGTAAAGACATGAAAACAACATGAAATCATACTCAACCCTCAAGGGAGGAGTACAAGCCAATCTTCAGTCGGTAATCTCCTATTGTTCTTCAATGTCTTCCAAGCCCTAAGTGGATGAATGAATTTGATAGATGCTTGATAGAAGGATGTTGAATGTTGTTGAAGTCTTCAAAGATCTGCTCTTTCACTGCATATGAAGTTCCTGAAAACAAAAATTGGATCCCTTCAAATGAAGAAAGAGAGCTCTTATGTAGGAAACCCTAGATTGTAAATTCGTCTTTTGGCCGACCTAGAGATTGCATATCCCACCAATTTCTTGGGGTTAAGCTTTATTTTATGATTGGATCGTGCTCCCAAAATTTCGGGAAAAATGTCCGGGACCATGTGCACTCCGGGCGCCATGGTCCCGACAACTTTTCACCAAATTTTCAGGGCCGTCGGATATGATGATTTAAGAGAGAATCCCGAAGTTACAGGTGATTTCGAGATGTTTTGACCCCGAAACCAAGCCCCCAAGTTCAAAATAGGACTTAATTAGGGTTTTTGATTGAGTGATGTATTGGAGGAATAAAATGCAAAGGGCGCGCTTTAGCGAAAGGGCCCAACTTTATGATGCAAAGGATGACGAAATAGGACCTTAGACCTAATTAATTTGATTAATTAAGTGCTAAAGGAGAAATGCAATGCAGAATGTAAAATGCACTAAGGCGGGTGCTAAACTAGGTGTGAAATTGTACCACCCTAGCAAGTGCGTACAATTTACGATGCTACAATTAAATATTTGGATTTAGAAATAAATTCTGTGATATAATAAGATCAATATAAAATTGACAAAGACAAGAATGTATTATAACAATGACTAAAAAAATAATATTACTTTCTAATATTAGATAAGTCATATAGTAAGAGTATAATGATAGTGAATTTTGCATCCAACCATTGGAATAGTTAAACCTGAACTAAATCTAGTTCAAATACAATAGTTTTTGCATCAATAGAAAATATTATTGATGGATTTATATTTAGCATTACATATTTTTCTAGTTTGACAAAATAAGTGGGAAGAGGGGACAGACAAGAAGGAAGCATCGAGGGATGAAGATTTCAAATGAAGAGTCATCTAGAGGAGGTGATGATGATGCAGATGATGACCATGATGCAGATCCAATATATCCTACTTCTGCTACATCATTACTATGGTTTTTATTTTGGACTTCTTCTATTAGAGCAGGGGTTTTCTCAAGGTGTAGTGTTGGGGATGGAGAGGATGAAGTCTATTTAGAGGAAGGCATTTCTCTCAATGTCCCCCTTTTGACTTATGATGTCGATTCTACTTTGGACAAAGATGGTTGGTTCTTTCCCTTGGCTTTTCCCCCTGTTACTCCTATGGAGTTGGTATCCCTTCCTATACAGGTAGATCAGATTGTGGTGGAAAATTGTAAGGTTTGGGTGAATTTGTGGCATCGTTCCTTATTCTTTGTGGTTGTCAAACTAGAAGAGTATCCTATTGAGGTGGAGACATCCTTCGTGGGAAGAGATGGTTTCTCATGTTCTAAGGATTTTTTGTTGAGCAATGACTACTCTAGAGTTGAGTTGCATATGGTTTGGCTTCTCCTTCAGTTGGATCCATTCTTTTCTCCCCCTAATGAGGTGGGGGTTGGTTATTTGGAGGTGGAGATAGTTTTTTCCTATAGGTGGACTATTTATTTTGTTTGGACCCATTTTTCTCTCCTTTCTTGTTCCTTCATGAGGGTTTCTTCTACTCCTATTGATCATTCTCATGGATCCCTATTTGAGGTGGTTTTCTCTCCTATGGAGGTAGAGAGACTGAATGGGTTTTGGGTTGAGAATGGGTTGTCTGGGAAATTGGTGTACTCTCCTTCTTTTCCTATTAAGATGGCTCTCTCTCCTTTTGAGGTGGAGAGATGTTATGAGGAAGTTTTTAGGTTGCTGATGTTTATGTTTTTATTTGAGGGAGCTTGTCAAAACCCTCATGGAATTATTTGTAGTTCGGTTTTGGGTGCCTTGTCAAAACCCTATGTCCTATAATGTTCCTTCAACATGAGCTACTATTGTCTTGGCCTTGACTGGTTGTGGGAACCTTGTAAAAACAACTCTATAAAGTTATGGGAGCCTTGTAAAACTCATTCTCAAGGTTGAGGGACCTTGGAAGAACCCTAAATTTTTTGTTCCTCTGAGGGATAGGCTAGATGTTGGCAATTTTCAAGCACCTAGTTTTGCTAGTGATTTTTTTTTGTTAGGTTCAGGCTTTGTTGTTTTTTGTGGATTGGAGTTTATTTTATAGGTTATAAGAGATTGGGAAAACACTTCTTATTGGTTGAGGGTGCCTAATAAAACCCTCATTCTCTATTTTATAGGTCTATTGTTTGCTAACTTAGACCCTCAATTTTGACCAACCTAGATTGGAATATTTTATACTTGATGTTTGGTTGGTGTTTAGTTGGTTGTGGCTACCTTGTTTTTCATTTATGTCTTTTGCAGCCTTTGGGTTTTTGGATCTAGATGCATGTAAGTCCATAAGGTTTCAGGTCCTTTCTAAAAGTTGTTGTTAGCTACTAGGTAGTCTAGTCTGTTACTCAATGACAACTCTCCCCTGTACCCCATTTCCAAGGGGTAGAAATTATTATTTTCATTATATGATTATTGGCTTTGATAGTGATAGCCCCATTTCAATGGTTCTAGATAAAAATTGAACTCTAATTCATCGTTAGGTTGTATTTTCTCGAAGACTAAGTCATCTATCCTAGAGGATTCTGTTGACATATGAGCAGAGTTTGATGACATGATGATATTAAATGTTGTCATTGATGTCAATATATTGAAGTAATCAAATTGGAAAGTGAACCAATATATGCAAAGTGGTGAACCAGTATATTGGAGTGTGAACTGGTATATGCAAAGTTGTGAACCGGTATATGCAAAGTGGTGAACTGGTATATGCAAAGTTTTTATTGGGATTCAACTGACAACATCCTATGTGATTTGACCGATGACATCCTATGATGAGTTAGTATTGAAATGAAGATTAGATCGTGCTACCACATCAACCTTGTGTGCGTGAAGAATCTCCTTGAGGATCTTGCATGAAGAATATTAATTCTATCTACCTCAGGAATGTGCAAAATCTTAGTAAATGGTGGAGAGTGCATGATGGGTTATCAGCTTCTAGAAGTGGTGAAGAATGGACGATCGTGAACATCTTGAGATTTGTTCAAGATTGTTTTACCCTATGCAATGTGATTAAATGGTCAAGATTGGATCGACTATAGTGTTAACCTAGATGCTTAGGGTTTTAGGTTTTGGCCACCGACCTTATTGTTGACTATAAGGTTGATGATGGTTTTCATTTGAAGTTGTTGCCAAATGAATGTATGTGTGAGGTGATTCTTGGTAGACCAAAGAAGTGAGTAGATAATTATAGAGTGTGATTGCAGATGTAAAGGAACTGAAGCGGATCTACCTTGGCATTAAGTGTTGTTATTAGATCAATATATTACCTATTGACTTCTAACCATTTCAGCAGTTGGAAAATCCCTTTACCAAGTATCTTTAATAGGCTTTTTGTAAATTCTTTCACAGGGTGACTCAAAATCATTGAGTGTTTTCAAATCCTCTTATTAACAGGGTTTTAACCTCTAACCGTGTATTTAGCCATCCCTTAACTGAGTGATCCCTAGTAGGATCAGTTCCTAGCAAAACTTGTTGTAAAGTCTTTAACTGGACTAGGCTCCTAACAGAGCGAACTTTAGAAGAGTTCAAGAACAACTTTTGGGTATTCATCCCCACCATGGTTTTTTCCAGTTGGGTTTCCACATGAAAAATTAGTGTGTCATGTGTGATTCTTTATAATGTGATGTTTTAGTGTTTTCTATTAAGCGATAATGCAAGTTGATCGAGTGGTCATTATATTTCTGATGTATTACTTGTTTAAGCATATGTGTGAAGTGGAAATGAGATATTAGGTTTTGTGAGGATCTAAGTGTTACTAGTTTATATTAGGTTTTATGAAGATCTAAGTGTTACTGGTTTATGACTTTTACAGTCACTGTGTTTTACCGATATTGCCTTGATTTAGATCAGTGATGTTGTTTACCAGGTAGTGTAGTCTTTGCAGTTTAAGTTGTTAAAGAAGTTTTTGTCTATACTGATTCACCCCCACCCCTCTTAGTATCTGTAGGGTATTTACTGTTCATCATTATTCATCAATTGGTATCAGAGCATCCTCCAGGTCCTCTATGCTATAAGCTTAACCACTTGAGGAAAAGATCCTATTCTAATGATGAAGAGGGAACGTCCTCAATTCAATAGAGATAACTTCAAGATATGGAAGGATAGAATGAAGATCTACATTAAAATCATGGGTGCTCAACACTGGAACTATGTTGAGAATACTTATGTTGTCCCTACCAGTACTCTCACCGATGATCAAAGAAGATAAATTTAGGAGAATGGGAAAGTCATGGAGGCTCTTATCAGAAGCCTATCTGATATTGAGTTTATAGATGTTCAAGACAAAGACAATCCCAAAGATGTATGGGATACTCTGGAAACTATCTATGGCGGTGATGAGCATGTAAAGCAAGCTAAGGAAGAAATTCTTAGGGGAAAATTTGAAGACATGTGGATGGTTGAAGGAGAGACCATCCAACAATATGGGATAAGAATTAAAACTATTGTTGGAGACATCAAGAGTGCAGGAGGTACAATGGATGAGTCCACCATCATTAGAAAATTTTTGAGATCCCTATTACTGGTCTATGCAATAAGGATTGTTGCTATTCAGGAGTTGAGATCTATTGACAAGACAAAGGTATCCCTTGATTCTATCATTGATAAGTTGACCGCATATGAGCTAAACAGTTATGATGGCAGTATTCAGAAGACTGAATCAAACTTTAGAGCATCTGTTGCACTATCTAGAAAGGGAAAAGAGGTTAGTACCAGCTATGAACCCAAACAAAGCAGATATATGGATGAGGAGGAGATCCTGATGGAATTTGAAGCTCTTCTAGCCAAGTGACTTCTTAAGGGAACTAGAAAATACAAAGGTAAGCTCCCTTTGAAATTTCTTTCTTGTAATAGGATAGGGCACATTCCTCTAAACTATCCCAATAGTGATAATAAGGACAAACCTGAGAAGTTCAAAAAGTTCAAAGGAGGAAATAGGAGAAACTGTCTTGTTACAGTTGATGAAGGTGTCACTAATGATGAATTAGAAGATGAAGAAAGCGAAGATATAGTGTTTGTAGTCGTTAAGGAAGATGTGTCAAACAAGAAGGCTCTTGTCTCCTACTTTTATAATTCTAATGAGTGGATTATTGACAATAGTTGTTCTCACCACATGACTAGTGACCAAAGAAAGTTTCTATATTTGGAAGAGTATGATGGAGGTGTAGTCCGATTTGTTAATGATGAACAATGTATGGTAAAAGGAAAAGGGTCCATCTCTCTAAATGGAAAATGTAATGTTGGTAATGTGTATTGGGCAGAAGGTCTCAGGCATAACCTTCTGAGTGTTGCCCAATTGAATGATAAAGGACTCACTCTAGAATTCAAAAATGTAGTATGCAAAATAAAAGGAAAGAATGGTGAACTGATGGCCACATGTATGCAGACCAGAGGTAACTTATTTCAGTTAAATACAAATATCAGTCAATATCTAATGGCTAAGTTTGATGACAGTTGGATATGGCATAGGAGACTCTACCATGTAAATTTTGATAATATTGTGAAGGCCAGTAAGATCAACGCAGTTAGAGGATTGCCTATGCTAAGCAAACTAGAGAATCCTTTGTGTAGAGAATGTCAACTAGGAAAAATGTCTTCCTGAACCTTCAAAGGTAAATCTTTCAAAATAGATAATTTACTTGATCTTGTACATATTGATTTGTGTGGTCCTATGAAAACTAGGAGTGTTCAGGGAGATAGCTACTTTATGATTATTACTGATAATTTCTCTAGAATGATGTGGGTCATATTCTTGCAAGATAAGTCTGAAGCTTTTGGAAAGTTTAGCCTTAAGAGAACTAGTTGAAAAGGAAAGTGGTAAGAGGATTAAATGTCTTATAACTAACCGTGGAGGTGAGTTCACTTCTAGTGAGTTCAATAAGTACTGTGAAGAGAACGACATCAAGAGGCAACTATCTACCCCTCGGAATCCATAGCAGAATGGCCTAGCAAAAAGGAACAACCAGACTATAGTTGAAGAAGCTAGAACAATGTTGATTCAAGGGAAGGTTGCTCACACTTTTTGGAGAGAAGTGGTGAGCACTGCAATCTACACTATGAACTAGGTACTCATCAATAAAGGTAAGGACAAAACACCTTATGAGTACTAGATTGGTAAAACTCCAATAGGAAGCTACTTTAGAGTGTTTGGTAGCAAGTGTTATATCAAGAGAAGTGAATACCAAAGCAAGTTTGATGCAAAATGTGATGAGGGAATATTCCTAGGGTATTCCACCAAGATCAAAGCTCTCAAGTGTTTTAACAATAGAAATCTGAGAATTTTTGAAAGTATCAATGTTAGAATTGATGAGACCACAGAGAAACCTAAGGAAACCAGGAGTGAGAGAGTGGTAGATGAACCGGTTGTAACCTTCTGGGAACTGGTTGCAAAATAACCAAGTACAAGTAATAGTGCTCCTACACTAGTAGATGTTGATGTAGATGAAGATGAAGATGAGGATGAAGAGGGAAAGCAAGAGGAATTAGCCAAGATCATTCCTAGGTATACAAAGTTGCATCATGATCCAAAGAAGATCATAGGAGATAAGGATGTAGGAATTATTACAAGAAGAAAGGTCAGAGACAATTCTTGCATGATTTCTGAATTTGAGCCCAAAAAGTTTAAAAAGGAACACAAAGATGAAGATTGGATTAAGGCTATGGAAGAGGAACTTGACTAGATAAAAAATAATGGTACATGGTGTTTGGAACCCAGACCTGAGAATAAAAGTGTTATTGGCACCAAATGGGTTTCTAGAAATAAGTTGAATGAAAATGGCACAGTGGTAAGAAAAATAGCAAGATTGGTATGTAAGGGATATGCTCAAGAAGAAGGAGAAGACTATGGAGAAACCTTTTCTCCAATAGCTAGATTGGAAGGAGTTTGAATTCTTCTTGCATATGCAACCTTCAAGGGATTCAAAGTGTATCGGATGGATGTAAAATCTGCATTCCTGAATGGAATACTTGAAGAGGAAGTGTATATAAAGCAACCACATGGGTTTTCCCTATCCAAAGATAGTGATATGGTGTGTAGGCTACATAAAGCCTTGTATGGATTGAAGCAAGTACCTAGACCATGGTATGAATGTTTACATTCCCATCTTGTGAAGATTGGATTTAAAAGAACAAGTGAAGACAACAATATCTAAATGAAGTCAGAAGGAGATCAAATTTTGATCTGTGAAGTGTTTTTTGATGACATAATTTTTGGTGGAAATGACAAGATGAGCCATGCATTTGCAGATGAGATGAAGAAGAAATTTGAGATGTCACTAATCGGAGAGATTAAGCTCTTCATTGGACTACAGATTCAACAAATGAAAGATGGTATCTTTATCACTCAGTCCAAGTATGTCAAAGAGGTGTTGAAGACCTTTGACATGGAAAACAACAAACCGGTTGGTACACCTATGATGATTGGTTGTAAATTGTCAAAAGAAGATGAATCAACATTGGTGAATGAGAAGGAATATCAGTCAATGATTGGTAAGTTACACTATGTAGTACATAGAAAACCAGACATAGCACATGCAGTGGGCATTGCTGCACATTTTCAGAAAAGTCCAGGAGAATCACACTTGGTAGTAGTCAAGCAGATTCTCAGATATCTGAAGAGAACTATAGATTATGGATTGTAGTATCTATACAATAGTGATTTCAATCCCAAAGTATTTACTGATGTCGATTGGGCTGGTAATGTGGATGACCAGAAGAGCACAACCGATGGTGCATTCTTTCTTGGTGGTAGACTAGTCTCATGGATGAGTAAGAAGCAGAGTTGTATCTCTTAGTCCATAGCAGAAGCAGAATATGTAGCAGCATTTATGAACTGCACTCAAACAATGTGGATGAATCATGTATTAAGTGGTTTCAAAGTCCCTGTATCTGAACCTGTGAGTATATTTTGTGACAACAAAAGTGCAATTAATATTTCCAAGAATCTAGTATTGCATGCTAGAACCAAGCACTTCAAGCTCAAGTATCATTTCTTGAGGGAGAAAGTTCAGAACAAAGAGGTTGTATTGGAACATGTTTCAAGTAAGGAGCAGTTAGTAGATATTTTCACCAAGCCTCTATCGAAGGCTACATTTACCTATTTAAGAGGTGAATTAGGGGTGTTTCCCCTTCAAGAGGTGAACTAAAGTTATGTGCTCCACATCAGTCAGCTATTACATTGTCAAATCTTTTCAGGATTGATGTGTTGAAGGATGCTACTCCTTAGGGGGAGCAACATAGTAGATCATGGATGTGTTAGGGTTTCAAGAAGATCTGAAGCAAATATGAACTAACAATTATATACATATTTAGATACAAAAGATAAAGAAATAAAGTAGGACACAAATAACATAGAGATTTGATATAGTCCACCCATAATGGGTTACGTCCACCATACACAACCGTCCAATCTTTCTTATTATCCAATAAAAACAATACATCAACCTTATAATGTCTTAAGCATCCCAACCGCTTATAACATGCATTTTTAGGGCAACAAACAAAGTTGACCTTTTTAGGGTTTTATTACAATGTTGGTTTTCATCAACAAAAAATGGCAAAAACAATTTCTCAAGGGTTGTCGCCCCTGAACCCCCGCAGCGGGCTACTGCTCGCTTTCCCGAGGCCTGACCTAGCCCCGAACCCTGGCGAGGATATGTACTAAGTGTATAGTACTTTGTTGATCAGTCACCACATATCAACAATCTCCCACTTGGAGACTGATCAGGCTCCACACCAAACAATCTCCCACTTGGAGACTGATACTAGACAACACCACTATACTTGCAGCATCCACTCGATAAAACACTTGGACTTGACTGGTATAAATTCCACAATTATCAATCAAGAAGACCAATGGAAACTGATGAAGAAATCAACTTCTCCTATGGAACTGCCTTCATGAACATATCAGCAGGATTCTCACTTGTGTGAATCTTCTCAAGCTGTAACTCACCCTCCTCCAAAATAGTCCGGATGAAGTGGTACCTGAGCTGAATGTTCTTTGTCCTTGAATGAAAAGAAGAGTTCTTCACAAGATGAATGGCACTCTAGCTATTGGTATACAATGGGAAATCCTCTTGTGTCTTACCCAATTCCTCTAGAAAAACATTGTAACCAAATCATCTCCTTGCTAGCTTCTATAGCAGCAATATACTCATCTTTAGTGGTTGAAAGTGCAACAACCTTTTGCAAACTAGAAATCCAACTGACTGCAGTTCCTCCTATAGTAAAAACATACCCTATAGTACTCCTTTGTGAATCAATATCACCTGCCAGATCAGAATAAACAAATCCACTCAGAGTGGCATTAGATCCTTTGAAACATAATGCCTTCGTAGTAGTTCCTTTCAAATATCAAAGAATCTATTGCACATCATTCCAATGTTCCATATCAGGATTACTAATAAACCTACTCACAACTCCTACTGCAGGTGCAATATCTGGCCTTGTGCATACCATTGCATACATCAGACTGGCAAGAGCTGATGAATATAGGATGTTAAACATTCAATTTACCTCTTCTTGTGCCTTTGGGCACATCTCCTTAGTCAATTTAAAATGACTAGCCAAAGGTGTACTAACTGCTTTTGCATCCTACATGTTAAATCTTTTCAACACCTTCTTTATATACTCACTTTGGGAAAAATTCAAGGTTCTATTTTTCTTGTCCCATGTAATCCTCATACTGAGAATTTGCTTAGCTACACCCAAATCCTTCATAGCAAATTGATAACTCAATGATGAGAAAATAGTACCAAACCAGTACTGAGAGGGGGGGGTGAACTAGTATAGGCAAAAATACAGTCCAAAACCAGTTTGACAACAAACACTTCAAATGACTGGCAGACAGTGATACCGATTTGAAACAGAGTGCAACCAGTAAAGCTAACAATGTCTGAGTCAAGTATTAACTAGTTACTCACTTAGCTTTTCACTCAACTCGAGACTACACTACCATTTCACCCTTATGCATAAACATGTAATCTATCATCAGAACACAATAACAACTAGTTCAACATGTTTTATTGACAAGCATAAAACACAGAACCATCATATGCTTGACAGACAATAGCAAAGCATCAGAAGATAAAAGAATCACACATGACACACACATTTTTCATGTGGAAACCCAAAAGGGAAAAAGCACAGTGGGGATGAATACCCACAAGTTGTTTTTGAACTCTTTAGAAGTCTGCTTTGTTAGAAGCCTTATTCGGTTAGAGACATTACAATAGGTTCTGCTAGGAACCGATCTTGTTAGGGATCACCCAGTTAAGGGATGGCTACAATACCCAGTTTATGGTTAAACCCTGTTAAAGGTTACTTTGTTAGAGGATTTCAAGAACTCAATAGCTAAAGGATTCTAAACTTAGTAGCTTTGAATTACCCTGTTAAAGGATTTTCAGCAAGCCGGTTAAGGCTACCCTATTAAGGGATTTTCTAGTTGTTGAGGTGGTTAGAAATCGACAGGTATTAGAATGATCTAGTAACAACACTCAATGCCAATGCAGATCCGCTTAAGCTCCTCTTCACCTTCTGCACTTACACTTTGTAGGTATCACTTCTCTCCTTTTGGTTTGCCAAGAATCATGTATCCCTTCTCTTGGATACACACACACAACTTTTGCCAACAACATCAGAAAGAGAGAGAACATTGACCTTATACGAAAAATAGATAGGTCGATAGCATAAACCCTAAACCCTAAACTTGTTAGGTTAAGGAATTCAAACACTTCAATCCTAACCATTGAGCACACTGCATTAAATGCAACAGATCTTGATCCAAACTCAAGACATTCTCCATCGTCCATTTCCATTAATTTTATGGTGGTTGATAACCCATCACATGTTATCACCATTTTACAGACTTCGCACATTCCCAAGGTAGATAGGAACAATCTCCCTCATGCAAGATCCTTCGCACACACAGGCTTACATGGCAACATGATTTTTTCTTCTTTACAATGCTTACTCATCATACAATATCATCGGCTGAGCCACATAGGCTTGAAGCACATCAACTAGAAACTCTAAAGTTGAGACTACCAACCCATAGTCATACAATACTTCCATATGTCGGTTCCCATAACTATATGCCGGTTCATCATGAACAAGCACACCACTTCACTTTGGCACAAATGTCGGTTCATAGTGTCATACCAGTTCTCACATATGCCAGTCCACACCTCTTCAACATATTGACATCAATGACAACATACAATGTCATTATGTCCTCATATTGGTTCACATAATGCCAACAATCTCCCCCTTTGGCATTGATGGCAATATACAAAGATATCTCTCCACTTCACATCTTCTCCCCCAATTTCTGCAGATATCTTCTCCACTTCACATCTTCTCCCCCTTTGACAACAATGCCAAAGTGGAGGCACAAGCTTTCCTGTTCCATTATGCTGCTCCCTCTAAGGAGTAGCATTCTTCAACACATCAATCCAAAATAAATTTGACTATGTAATACCTAACTGATGTGGAGCATATGCTTTTAGTTCACCTAGTGAAGGGGTAGTACCCCTAATTCACCTCTTAAGTATGTAAATGTAGTCTTTGGGAGAGGTTTGGTGAATATGTCTGCTAACTGCTCCTTACTGGAAACATGCTCCAGTGCAATCTCTTTGTTCTGAACCTTTTCCCTCAAGAAATGATACTTAAGATCAAAGTGCTTGGTTCTAGAATGTAAAACCGGATTCTTAGAGATATTAATTGCACTAGTATTGTCACAAAATATTCTTACCAGTTCAAATACAGGAACTTTGAAGCCATTAAATACATGCTTCATCCAAATTGTCTGAGTGTAGTTCATGAAAGCTGCAACATACTCTGCTTCCACTGTAGATTGACAGATACAACTCTTCTTTTTACTCATCCATGAGACCAGTCTACCACCAAGGAATAATACACCACCAGTTGTGCTCTCTTGGTCATCTACATTACCAGCCCAATCAGCATCTGTGAACACTTTCAAGTTAAAATCATTATTGTATGGATATCATAACCCATAGTCAATAGTTCCTTTCAGATACCTAAGAATCCGCTTGACTGCAACCAAGTGGGATTCTCTTGGACTTTTCTCAAATCTTGTAGTAATGCCAACTACATGTGCAATATTTGGTCTGCTATGCACTACAAAATGCAACTTACCAATCATTGATCGGTATTCCTTCTCATCAACCAATGTAGAGTCATCCTCTTTGGATAGTTTACAATCGGTCACCATCGGTGTACCAACCAGTTTGCTATCTTCCATGCCAAAGGTCTTCAACACCTCTTTGACATACTTGGATTGAGTGATAAAGATTCCATCCTTCATCTATTGGATTTGCAGTCCAATGAAGAACTTAATCTCCCCTATGAGTGACATCTCAAACTCTTTCTTTATCTCATCTACAAATTCATGACTCATCTTGTCATCTCCACCAAAGATAATGTCATCAACAAATACCTCGCAGATTAGGATCTGATCTCCTTTAGACTTCAAGTAGATATTGCTATCTTCACTTGTTCTCTCAAATCCAATCTTCACAAGATGGGAATACATGTGTTCATACCATGCTCTAGGTGCCTGCTTTAGCCCATATAAGGCTTTATGTAGCCTACAAACCATGTCATTGTCTTCATATAGGGCAAACCCATCTGGTTGCTCTATATACACCTCCTCTTCAAGTACACCATTTAGGAATGCAAATTTTACATCCATTTGATATACTTTGAAGCCTTTAAAAGCTACATATGCAAGAAGCATATGAACTCCTTGCAATCTAGCTATAGGAGCAAAGGTTTCTCCATAGTCTTCTCCTTCTTCTTGGGCATATGCTTTGTACACAAGTCTGGATTTGTTCCTAGTCACTGTGCCATCCTCATTCAGCTTATTTTTGAAGACCCATTTGGTACCAATGATATTTTTGTGCTTTGGTTTGGGTACCAAGGACCATGTACCATTTTTCTCTATCTGGTCAAGTTCCTCTTCCATTGCCTTGATCCAGTCTTCATCCTTATGTGCCTCTTTGAATGTTTTAGGCTCAAATTCAAAGATCATACATGAGTTTTCTCTCACTTTTCTTCTTGTAAGGATTCCTACATCCTTATCTCCTATGATCTGCTTAGGATCATGATTCAGCTTGACATACCAGGGAATGGTCTTGATAGATTCCTCTTGCTTTTCTTCTTCATCCTCATCTTCATCAGTATCAACATCTACATCTATTGGTGTAGGAACACTATTACTGGTACTTAGTTGACTGACAACTGGTTCCTAGAAGGTTGCAACCGGTTCATTTACCGCTTGCTCACTGTCGGTTTCCTCAGTTTTCTCAGAGGTTTCATCAACTCTTACATTGATGCTTTCCATAATTCTCTGAGTCCTATTGTTGAAGCACTTGAGAGCTTTGCTCTTGGTGGAATATCTTAGGAATATTCCCTCATCACATTTCGCATCAAATTTTCTCTGGTGTTCACTCCTCTTGATGTAACATTTTCTACCAAACACTCTAAAGTAGCTAACCACAGGTGTCTTATCGGTCCAATACTTATAAGGAGTTTTATCCTTACCTTTCTTGATGAGTACCCGGTTCATTATGTAGACTGCATTGCTCACCGCTTCTCTCCAATAGGTGTGAGCTACCTTTCCTTGAATTAGCATGGTTCTAGCTACTTCAACCATAGTCCTATTATTCCTCTCTACTAGGCCATTCTGCTATGGAGTCTAGGGCGCAAACAATTTCCTCTTGATAGCATGTTCTTCATAGTACTTGTTGAATTCATTAGAAGTGAATTCCCCTCCTTGATCAGTTCTTAGGCACTTGATCCTTTTACCACTTGCCTTATCCACTAATGCTCTGAAAGCTTTGAACTTTACAAAGGCTTTAGACTTTCCCTTCAAGAATGTGACCCACATCATTCTTGAGCAGTCATCAGTGGGAATCATAAAGTATCTATCACCTTGCACACTTCTAGTTTTCATAGGACCACACAAATTAGTATGCACAAGATCAAGCAAGTTGTCAGCAGAGAAAGATTTACCTTTAAAGGTTGAGGAAGACATTTTGCCCAATTGACACTCTCTATACAAGGTATTATCCAGTTTTCTTAGCACCGGCAACCCTCTAACTACCTTGATCTTACTAGCCTTCACAATTTTATCAAAGTTTACATGGTAGAGTCTCCTATGCCATATCCAGCTATCATCAAATTTAGCCATAAGACATGTACTTATATTTGCATTCAGATGAAATAGGTTACCTTTGGTCTGCATGTCGGTGGCCACCAATTCACCATTCTTTCCTTTGATTCTACAAACTCCATTCTTGAATTCTAGAGTGAGGCCACTGTCATTCAACTGGGCAACATTCAGAAGGTTGTGTCTAAGACCTTCAACCCAATACACATTGTCAGCACTACTCTTTCCATTCAGAGAGATGGACCCTCTGCCTTTGACCATGCATGGTGCATCATTACCAAAGTGAACCACACCACATTCATACTCCTCCAAGGATAGAAACTTGCTCTGGTCACCAGTCATATGGTGAGAACAGCCACTGTCAATGATCCACTCATTGGAATTATCAAACTAGGAGACAAGAGCCTTCTTGTTTGACACATCTTCCTTGACAGCAACAAACACAATATCTTCATTTTCTTCATCCTTTGATTCTTCATCTATGACACCTTCATCAACTACCATAAAACAGTTTCTCTGATTTCCTCCTTTGAATTTCTTGAACCTTTCCGGTTTGTCCTTGTTGTCACCATTAGGATAGTTTACAACAATATGTCCTATCTAGTTGCAAGAAAAAGCATTTCAAAGGTAGCTTACCTTTGTATTTATCGGTTCCTTTAGGAAGTTTCCTAGCAAGAAGTGTTAGCTCCCAGAGACAATTGAGAGGGGGGGGTGAATCAGTTGTCAAATAAATTCAAACCAAAACTTGACCAACTTAATGCTTAATACCGATAAACTAGTTAAGTATGTCGGTAGATAGTGTTAACAATTAATTGCTATATCGGTAAAGATTAATGCATGAAACATAAACACAAAGTCATCCACAACACATAACACCAATATTTGTACGTGGAAACCCTGTAAGGGGAAAAACCATGGTGGGAAACCTTACCCACAATCAGATGATACTACTGCAGATAGTAAGTCTACGTAAATGGGGTCTGCACATGCAAAAAGGCCAACAACCTAGAGTTCACTGCTCAATCACAAAAAGGGAGTCACACTGACTACAGTTGGATGGTTAAATCCAATAAGAATGTACTGCACAAGATAGCATCTTCATATGCTGGATTTAGTACTGGTGTAATGTTGATATGCTTCCACAAAAACCTAGCTTCACCTTCAAATGATGTCTTCATGTATAACTCTACTTAATCTCGCATATACCTTCACACAATTCTTTTTCGCATTCCACATTCCATCTTACAAATAAGATCTTACATTTATGCCATAACCAAAGACCAATTTTAGTAGGTCGGCTCTACAAGATATTAGAATAAAAACATTTTACAAATAATATAATATCTGATGCAATAATCGATTAAACATGTCAGCTTAATGCATTTACAATAGTAATTAATCATCTCCATAGCATGCCATGCTGATCTGGAAAAGATAAACCTACCGATGTAACCCTAGGTAACCCTGGACCTATTTGTCGGTAAAAGAAAATATGCAAATATGAATATACCAATGATTAATTCTTAAAAACAAAGTGTCCACATGATGCCTTCAACATTACCAATTGTCTTCCATATTAGTCCAAGTTCCAGTGATCATTATATCCCATTGGTGAACTATATAGCAGTAACTGTGCAGTAGTTACTTGTTTGTCAGTGAATACTATTGGATCTCCAAAGTGCTAGTGTTTTAGCAGGTGTTGACATCAATGATAAAACCATACCAAAATACCAACAATCTTCCCCTTTGGCATTGATGGCAACACAAGATGGAAAAACCATCAAAGTGCCAAAACAGAAATGCCAAATACCAATCTCTCCCCCTAGGAGCAACATGTGTTATCCAAAGGTTTTCAATACCAATCTCTCCTTAAAAAGATAATGTGTTTTTCCATTGATATCTCTCCCCCTTTGACATCAAATGCCAAAGTTACAATAATAAAATCAAGTTCATATACAAAATACCAATCAATTCAATATACCAACTACTCCCCATGAGAAGTAGCTTCCTCATCAGAGACCAGAGTAAAAGATTTCTCTGTTAATGTTGTTGGTTGATGACAATCATCAACTATCTAAGTCTCTACTGGTGGTGGTATGACTCTAAGCTGATCTCTAAGATATTCAAAAGTCTCCTTAGGAAAAGGTTTTTTGAAAATATCTGCAAGCTATTCTTTAGTATTCACATAAACCAGTTTTATCTCTTTTTCTTCAACTTTTCCCCTTAGAAAATTCAGTTTGATAGAGACATGTTTTGTTTTAGAATGTAATACCGGATTCTTAGATATATCAATTTCTATAGTGTTATCACAATATATAGTAATCGGTTCCTTGCATTTTACCTTTATGTCTTTCAACATTTGCTTAAGCCATAGTACCTCTATACAGTTAGTTGTTGTTGCAACATATTCTGATTCTATTGTTGATAAAGATGTACAACTCTATTTCTTACTCAACCAAGAAACTAATCTCTTTCCAAGAAATAATGCTCCACCAGTGGTGCTTTTTCTATCATCCACATCTCCTACCCAATTTGCATTTGTGTATGCACATAGATCAAAATTTTCATCTCTAGGATACCATAATCCAAGATTTGCAGTGTCTTGTAAGTACCGGAAAATCCTTTTTACTATTGATTCATGATTTTCTCTAAGATTACATTGAAATCTAGAAACAATACATACTGCATTCATAATATCAAGTCTAGATTGTATCAAATACAGTAAACCTCCTATCATAGATTTGTATCTAGCTAGATTAACAGGTGTAGATTCATCCGTTTGAGATAATTTGTCATTTGTAGTCATAGGTGTGCTTACCGGTTTAGAGTTCTCCATCCCAAATTTCTTTAGTAACTCTTTCAAGTACTTGGATTGACTTAAAAATATACCTTTGTTAGTCTGTGAAATCTGCAATCCTAAAAAGAATTTTATTTCTCCAATCATAGACATTTAAAATTTTTGCTGCATTTTAATAGAAAATTCTTTACATAATTCATCTTCTCCTCCAAAGATTATATCATCAATGAACACTTCTATAATCAAGATATCATCATTAGTTATTTTGTAATATAAATTGGTGTCTACATTTCCTTTAGTAAAACCAATCTTTAAAAGATACTTATCCAATCTTGCATACCAAGCTCTTGGGGCTTGTTTCAATCCATATAGAGCTTTTCTTAACCTGCAAACCATATCATTGTCATATGTCAAAGAAAATCCATCAGGTTGTTCAATATAGACTTCCTCTTCAAGATCTCCATTCAAGAATGCACATTTAATATCCATTTGATAAACTTTGTAGTTCTTCTGTGCTGCAAAAGCCAAGAATAATCTGACTGCCTCAATTCTAGCTACCGGTGCAAAGGTTTCATTCTCATCAAATCCTTCTTTCTGAAAATATCCCTTACACACTAGTCTTGGTTTATTTCTGACAACCTTACCATCTTCACTAGGTTTGTTTCTAAATACCCATTTTGTTCCAATTACATTTTTATCTTTAGGCTGGGGAACTAATGTCCAAGTATTATTTTTTTCAATTTGTTCTAACTCTTCTTCCATAGCTTTAATCCAAAACTTATCTTCACATGCCTCATTAATAGATGATGGCTCAATTTGAGAAATAAGACATACCTCTTCATTTGCCAATCTTCCTCTTGTCATAACTCCTTTAAATTTGTTTCCAATTATCTGATCTTCAGAATGATTCAATCTTACATACCAGGGTGTCTTAATTTGCTGTTGTTCTTCAATTATCATGGAATCCTCTGATGGTAGCAGGGTAACTGGATCTTCATTCTGTACGGGTGGATTTAGAGTAGGTTCATTTGTCACAATTTTTGTTGCCGGTTGAGAGTCTATATACCTTCAAGTTTCTCTGAATTATTCATCATTTTTTACATTTGTACTCTCAACAATTTTCTACAATCTCTTGTTAAAACATCTATATGCCTTGCTCTTAGATGAATATCCAAGAAATATTCCTTCATCACTTGTAGGATAAAAATTTTCCAATATACTCATCTCTTCTAATATAACATTTACTTCCAAAAATTCTGAAATACTTAAGAGTAGGAGTATTACCAAACCATAGTTCATGAGGGGTCTTACCGGTTTCACCTTTGATGTGAACTTTGTTAAATGTATAGACTAGTGTGCTGAATGCTTCTTTCCAATACACATGTGGTAAATTTGCTTCAGAGAACATACTTCTTGCTGCATCCAAGATAGTTCTGGTTTTCCTTTCAACAACTCCATTGTAATATGGTGTCCAAGGTGCTGATAGTTGTCTTCTCATTCCATTCACTTCATAGAATGTATTAAAGTCTTTAGATGTGAATTCACCTCCTTGATCTGATCTTAAACATTTGATTTTCTTACCGGTTTCATTTTCAACCATTGCTTTGAACAGTTTTAACTTTCCAAGTGCTTCTGATTTTTCTCTGAGAAAAGTAACCCAACACATTCTAGAATAATCATCAATAATTAGCATGAAATATCTATCACCTTGTAAGCTTTTAGTTCTAGCTGGACCACATAAATCAGTGTGAATCAAATCAAGAGCATTATTGGATTTTTCTGGAATACATTTGAAACTAGCTCTAACTTGTTTTCCAAATTGACATTCCTTACATATTGTATTATGAGATTTCACAATTTTAGATAGATCTCTAACTACCTTAGAGGTACTGATATTTACCATGCAATCAAAGTTTACATGACAGAGTCTCTTATACCATAACCAACTTTCATCTATATGTGCAATCAAGAATTCCTTTTCACTGTTATTCAAATGAAAGATGTTACCTCTACTCTAATTACCGGTTGCAATTTCTAAACCAGTTCTATTCATGATTTTGCATTTTTAATTCTTAAATTGTAACTAAAATCCTTTTTCAGCCAATTGACCAACACTCAAAAGATTATGCTTTAATCCTTCAACATAGTAAACATTGTCAGTGTTATGCTTACCATCAAGAGATATTGTAAGCTTTGATTAAATAGGCTTTGTCATCTCCAAATCTTACTAAACTTCCATTGTATTCTTGAAAGTTCAAGAATTTACCTTTGTCTCTTGTCATATTATGTGAGCATCTTGAGTCAATGATCCATTCATCCTTTACTTCAACTTTAGCTGCTAGGGCTTGTTCTACCGGTTGAGCAGTAGGTGTCGGTTGATATTCTGTTATAGCAACAAAAACACATCCATTGTCTGCTGAATCCTCATCAGAATCATTAGTCACACCTTCATTAGTAATGTAACAAGATTTGTCTTTGTTCTTCTTAAATTTGTATCTCTGATATTCAGGATTAGGCTTGTATGTTCTTCTAGCTTCTTCTCTTAGTCTAGCATGTCTATCAGGGCATCTCAAAGCCATATGACCAATCTTATTGTAATTAAAACATTTAAAGGGTGCTTTACCTTCATACTTACTTCCAACTAGACCTTTAGACATTTTCCTTGCGAATAGTGCTTCAAGTTCTTCAAGTTCTTCATTCTCCTTTCTAGTTTCTTCAAGTTCTCTTGTATAAAAGGCTTTCCAATCTGATTTGTCAAATGATGGAGCAGATGATGTTGATGATTTAAAGGCCAAATCTATCTTTATAGTAGCAACAGGACCAAATTCCTCAATTTAAAAAGCTGAAAGTTTTCCAATCAATGTATCCCTAGTTACTGATGTATTAGGCATTGTTCTCAATTCATTTAATATGCCAGTGGCAATCCTCTTAAGATTTTTGAAACAATTTCATCCTCACTCAAGGTTCCTCCACAACATTTAATACCCAAAACAATTTCGTTTACTCTTTCCATAAAAGCAAAATCCTTTCATCTTCTTCCATTTTCAGATGTTCATACTTGACTCAGAAGCTTTCAAGTTTTGCAATCTTGACTGTGGAATCTCCTTCATTCAATGTTTCCAAATGATCCCAAATACCTTTAGCAGTAGACCTATCTGATAATCCCATGATTTGTTGATCTGATAATATGCTCAAAAGTGCTTCTCTTTCTTTGCAATCATTTTCCTCATCTTTAGCTAAGGTAGTTGGACTGGGCTGACCAGCTACATCAGTAGTATAACCTTTCTTTGTAACTTCCTAGATGTCTTTACCAATGCAATTCAGGTGTGTCTCCATTCTGATCTTCCATATCCCATAGTTGGTTCCATCAAGTCTAGGACTGTCCTTCTTGAAATAATTAGTAGACATTGGATCTCCTCAAGTTGTTAAACTTCTGCAAAAAGAGGACTAAGCTCTAATACCAATTGTTAGGTCCTAGAGACATTTGAGGGGGGGGGGGGTGAATTAGTTGTCAAATAAATTCAAACCAAAAACAACTTGACCAACTTAATGCTTAATACCAGTAAACCAGTTAAGTATGTTGGTAGACAATGTTAATAGTTAATTGCTATACCAGTAAAGATTAATGCATGAAACATATACACAAAGTCATCCACAACACATAACACCAATATTTGTACATGGAAACCCTGTAAGGGGAAAAACCACGTTGGGAAATCTTACCCACAATCAGATGATACTACTACAGATAGTAAGTGTACATAAATGGGGTCTGCACATGCAAAAAGGCCAATAGCCTAGAGCTCACTGCTCAATCACAAAAAGGGAGGCACACTGACTACAGTTGGATGGTTAAATCCAATAAGAATGTACTGCACAAGATAGTATCTTCATATGCTGGATTCAGTACTAGTGTAATGCTGATATGCTTCCACAAAAACCTAGCTTCACCTTCAAATGATGTCTTCATGTATAGCTCTGCTTAATCTCGCATATACCTTCACACAATTCTTTTTCGCATTCCATATTCCATCTTACAAATAAGATCTTACATTTATGCCATAACCTAAGACTAGTTTTAGTAGGTCGGCTCTACAAGATATTACAATAAAAACATTTTACAAACAATATAATATCTGATGCAATAACTAATTAAACATGTCAACTTAATGCATTTACAATAGTAATTAATCATCTCCATAGCATGCCATGCTGATTTGGAAAAGATAAACCTGTCGGTGTAACCCTAGGTAACCCTGGACCTATTTGCCAGTAAAAGCAAATATGCAAATATGAATATACCAATGATTAATTATTCAAAACAAAGTGTCCACATGATGTCTTTGACATTACCAAGTTTCTTCCATATTATTCCAAGTGTCGGTGATCATTATATCTTGCCGGTGAGCCATATACCAGTAACTGTGTAGTAGTTACTTGCTTGTCGGTGAATGCTACTGGATCTCCAAAGTGCTAGTTTTTTAGTAGGTGTTGACATCAATGAAAAAACCATACCAAAATACCAACAAGAAGAGCTTCAAATGCCATCAAAATCTCCTCATCATCCATTTCTCTGCTCTGTCTTGGTTCACCACTAGTGCTAGCTTCTTTTCATTTTTTGGATGGTATAGCAGAAGCTATAAAAGCTGATTTAGTCTTTTGAACATTGATATCAAAACTATTTAGCTCATAGGCTATCAAATTTTCTATGATGGAGTCCAAGGATACCTTAGTCTTGTCTATTGATCTCAGCTCCTAAATAGCAACAACCCTTATTGCATAGAGTGGCAATAGGGATCTCAGGACTTTGCTTACCACAGTGGAGTCTTCTATTTACCACCTGCACTCTTGATATCTCCAACAACAGTTTTGATTCTTATTCCATACTGTTGAATGGTCTCACCTTCAACCATCCGTATATCTTCAAACTTCCCTCTCAGGCTTTCTTCCTTAGCATGTTTTACATACTCATCACCACCATAGATATTTTCAAGAGTATCCCATACCTCTTTGGGATTTACCTTGTCCTAAACATCAATAAACTCAATGTCAGATAAACTGCTAATTAGGGCTTCCATGACTTGCCCATTTTCTTGTATCTCTCTCTTTTGGTCATCGGTGAGAGTACCGATAATGGCACCATAGAAACCATAGACATTCTCAACATAGTTCAAGTGTTGAGCAACCATGCTTCTAATGTATATCTTCATCTTGTCTTTCCATATACTAAAATTTTCCCTGTTAAACTTTGGACCTTCCCTCTTCATCATTTGACTGGGATCTTTGCCTCAAGCGGTTAAGCTTATAGCATAGAGGACCTGGAGGACACTCTGATACCAATTGATAACTCAATGATGAGTGAATATTACAGAGAGCGGGGGGTGAATCAGTACAAGCAAAAATACAATCCAAAACTAGTTTGACAACAAACACTTCAAATGACTGGCAGATAGTGATACCGGTTTGAAACAGAGTGTAACCGGTAAAGCTAAGAATGTCTGAGTCAAGCATTAACTAGTTATTCACTTAGCTTTTCACTCAACTTGAGACTACACTACCATTTCACCCTTATGCATAAATAGGTAATCCATCATCAAACAATAATAACAGCTAGTTCAACATGTTTTATTGATAGAAATAAAACACAGAACCATCATATGCCTGACAGATAATAGCAAAGCATCACAAGATAAAAGCATCACACATGACACACATATTTTTCAAGTGGAAACCTAACTGGGAAAAACCATGGTGGGGATGAGTACCCACAAGCTATTTTTGAACTCTTTAGAAGTCTGCTCTATTAGAAGCCTAGTCTAGTTAGAGACATTACAATAGGTTCTACTAGGAACCGATCCTGTTAGGGATCACCCGGTTAAGGGATGGCTACAATACCTGGTTAAGGGTTAAACCCTATTAAAGGTTACCTTGTTAGAGGATTTCAAGAACTCAATAGCTAAAGGATTCCGAACTCAGTAGCTTTGAATTACCCTGTTAAAGGATTTTCAGCAAGCCAGTTAAGGCTACCCTGTTAAGGGATTTTCCAATTGTTGAGGTGGTTAGAGATCAACAGGTATTACAATGATCTAGTAACAACACTCAATGACAATGCATATCCACTTAAGCTCCTCTTCACCTTCTGCACTTACACTCTATAGGTATCACTTCTCTCCTTTTGGTCTGGCAAGAATCACATATCCCTTCTCTTGGATACACACACACAAATTTTGCCTAGAACCTCAGAAAGAGACACAACATCGACCTTATAGGAAAACAGATAGGTTGGTAGCATAAACCCTAAACCCTAAACCTGTTAGGTTAAGGAATTCAAATGGTTCAATCCTGACTATTGAGCACACTGCATTAAATACAACAGATCTTGATCCAAACTCAAGACATTCTCCATCGTCCATTTCCACCGATTTTATGGCGGCTAATAACCCATCACATGTTATCACTATTTTAGAGACTTTGCACATTATCGAGGTAGATAGGAACAATCTCCCTTATGCAAGATCCTTCACACACACAGGCTTACGTGGCAACACAATCTGTTCTTCTTTACAATGCTAACTCATCACACAATATCATCAATTGAGCCACATAGGCTTGAAGCACATCAACCGAAAACTCTAAATTTGAGACTACCAATTGGTAGTCATATAGTACTTCCATATGCCGATTCCCATAACTATATGCCGGTTCATCATGAACAAGCACACCGCTTCACTTTGGCACAAATGTTGGTTCACAATGTTATACCAATTCTCACATATGCTGGTTCACACCTCTTCAACATATTGACATCAATGACAACATAAAATGTCATTATATCCTCATACCAGTTCACATAATGCCAACAATCTCCCCCTTTGGCATTGAAGGCAATATACAAAGATATCTCTCTACTTCACATCTTCTCCCCCATTGACAACAATGCCAAAGTGGAGGAACAAGCTTCCCTGTTCCATTATGTTGCTCCCCCTGAGGAGTAGCATCCTTCAACACATCAATCCAAAATAAATTTGACTATGTAATACCTAACTGATGTGGAGCATATGCTTTTAGTTCACCTCTTGAAGGGGCAGTACCCCTAATTCACCTCTTAAGTATGTAAATGTAGACTTTGGGACAAGCTTGGTGAATATGTCTGCTAACTGCTACTTACTAGAAACATGCTCCAATGCAATCTCTTTGTTCTGAACCTTTTCCCTCAAGAAATGATACTTAAGCTCAAAGTGCTTGGTTCTAGAATGTAAAACCTTATTCTTGGAGATATTAATTGCACTAGTATTGTCACAAAATATACTTACCGGTTCAGATACAGGAACTTTGAAGCCATTAAATACATGCTTCATCCAAATTGTCTAAGTGCAGTTCATGAAAGCTGCAACATACTCCGCTTCCATTATAGACTAAGAGACACAACTCTTCTTTTTACTCATCCATGAGACTAGTCTACCACCAAGGAAGAATGCACCACCGGTTGTGCTCTTCTGATCATCTACATTACCAGCCCAATCAACATTTGTGAACACTTTCAAGTTAAAATCATTATTGTATGGATACCATAACCCATAGTCAATAGTTCCTTTCAAATACCAAAGAATCTTCTTGACTTCAACCAAGTGGGATTCTCTTGGACTTTTATTGAATCTTGTAGTAATGCCAACTGCATGTGCAATATCTTGTCTGCTATGCACTACATAATGCCACTTACCAATCGTTGATCGGTATTCCTTCTCATCAACCAATGTAGTGTCATCCTCTTTGGATAGTTTACAACCAGTCACCATCAGTGTACTAACTGGTTTTCTATCTTCCATGCAAAAGGTCTTCAACACCTCTTTGACATACTTGGACTAAGTGATAAAGATTCCATCCTTCATCTACTGGATCTGCAGTCCAATGAAGAACTTAATCTCCCTTATGAGTGACATCTCAAACTCTTTCTTTATCTCATCTGCAAATTCGTGACTCATCTTGTCATCTCCACCAAAGATAATGTCATCAACAAATACCTCATAGATCAGGATCTGATCTCCTTCAGACTTCAAGTTGAGATGTTTGACAAAAAACTACTTTCAAAGTTATAACTCAAAAATCTATATACTTGCAAAATTGACTATACTGATAGTATATACAATAGTCAATAAAATAATATATCTAGATATACTCCCCTTATCGATATACTATGCAAAACTCTGATTTTGCATGCTTGGTGATTTGTTCTTGTTCTTTGCTTACTGTTTTGTACACTACTTGGTTTACTGCTCTTGGATACTCTGCTTACTCTACTCGGTATACTCCCCCTGTATACTATACTCCTTTTGTTTGATACTTTGAATATTATATCACTCCCCCAATACTATATCAATACTATATCACTCCCCCTTTTTGACAAACATCAAAACTTAATTACCATTCGGGGGTGGTAACTGGTCAAAAATGGATTTGTACTTGGTCTGGGCATCGGTGAGAGTGACAGAGAGGGTATTCTTTATATTGTCCATTAAAGAATTTTGTTCTTGAATATTAGCCAATAACGATATTAAGCCGTCTAGAGTGCTTCCTTCTTGTGTAGTAGATAGGGATGTGGCCCGATTGATTTTTTCATGGACGGAGGAAAGATGAGGAAGGAATAATGTCTGAAGTGTCATTATGTCCATCCAGATCTTGTGTTCTTCATTTCTTAGGTCCAATTGTTGAGCCATGAGTTGTTGTAGCTTTGTATAAATTTTTTGAACTGAATTAGGCTCTGTGGTCAACTTATTTGAGAGATTGGTGAGCTCTTTTTCAATTTCCTCTGTTTTATTTTTTATTTCTTTAATGAATAAAGAAAATGTGCAGAGTTTCTAAAATAAATAATGAACGTGCTTGAGTTGAGGAGTCAACTCAGCAATAAATTTGACAAGTTTAACTTTGCCAATAGCTATAGCTTTCTGTACCTCTTCTATCATTTTTGCAGTGAGCTCTTTATCTTTTAGTTTGCTCAAATATTCCGATGCATCTACTCTAGATGTCTCTATCTTTGTTAGGAGTTCATCCAGTTGAATGTGGATGGCTGCATCTATTGACATTGTAGCTTTAGGTAGCATATCTATTGAGAGTTCTTTCACCTTCTAAAGTACTTTATTTTTCTTTTGAATCACCATTTGCTTCTCTTGTTTTGCCTTTGCTTTGCATAGTTCACCAAAATCAATGAGTGCTTGCCCCTTTAATTTTGATATGTCTACATTGGGAAACACTATTGGTTTTGACAAATCAACTTTAAAACTATGCTTTTTCATCTTCTTCTCTTTACCTTTCACCGATTGAACTAAGACAATGGCTTGTGAGGCTTGATGACCCTCGGTAGGTTTCTCAGTAGAGGCAACACTTTGATCGATTACTTTAGCCTCTATTGAGTCCTTTGGTGTCTCGGTACTCGGTGTCTTAGATTCAACATTTGTAGTGCTAGAAGGTTCCTGAGATGTCTATTCTTGAGTAGTACCTTCTCCTAATTTAGACTTGTGACCTTCAGTGCCTTGATCCATATCCTGAGGGATTTCGGTTGAGACAGGTTGATTGATCGATGGATAAGGTTGAACTTGTTCCAAGACTGATTCACTAGATACAAGTTTTGCATATGCATTTCCTTCTATCATTTCCTATTCTAGTGCCTCTGTATCCATGACATCTTCATCTGTTTGAATGGTGTCAGCAGGGTCTTGATTGGTAACATCAGGACCTTGCTCGATGACATCAGGATCTTGTTCGGTGACATCAATGATTTCAACTATAGCTTGCTCACCGACATCCTTGATTTTAAAGATTTCCTACCACTTTTCTTTTGTCTCATTTTCAACTTCAATATATAGCCCATTCATTAGTTTTAAGGCTCTTTGTTTGATAAGAAACTTTGAGTTGTAGGTTGTCAGATGTTCCTTTTATTTCAGCTACTAACATGTCAGGAAAGAGATGTACCAAACTTCTTTCTCTGATCTATTTCTCTGAGTCCATTGCATACTTCCACCTATTATCAATATGCAGATAAAGTTCATTCAGAAGTGACTTAGCTAGTTCCAATGGAGCTAACCAGAATTTTAGAAGTGTATAGATGATAGCTTCTTCAATTTGTCTCTTCTCATCATTATTCCTGGTTTCATACTTTACATATCTGAATCCTCCAAATCCTCCATATTCTTTTAGATTAGCACAGAAGTTTTCAACACTATGTATATTTACCTTCTTGCTTTTGACAATCTAAAATTTGCTTGCATCTTCGGATTCTGTAACACTAGACTCTTTTGCCAAAATGAGTCTCTGAGTATATTTCTTGTATGTCTTTGTTACCTTGGGAACAATAACACTCTTTTTTTTCTTACTTGGTGAAGCTACATATGCTCTAGTGTTAGGTTGCTTTGGAGGTGGAGTCGGTGAGGCCTTTGATGTGTCATGTTTCTTTCTTTTCAACACTTTACCCTTAGGCAATTCAGTGCTCAGTGTTATAGTTTCCTCTTGGGCTTCAGATTCCTCTTCGGTAATGGTAATGGTGCCTTTAACAGGTGTAGAGAAAGAGTCTTCTCTGAATTTCTCTGATAATGCCTTTATCATCTTTGATGCCTTTCTTGTAGCTTTGGGTACTACAATGCTCATCTTTACCTTTTCCTTCACTTCCTCATAGGTTCCATACCTCAGCTCAGTAGCATGCCTTGGTAATGTAAGAAATGCATCAATTTTCTGTTGTGTGATGTCAAAATCAATCTCATAATCCATAGGTGACAAAGATTGAGTTCTCGGTTCCACAACATTAACATAACAGTAATCAGTGTCAACTTCAAAACATATATCATTTTTGTATTTCTCTACTATCTGGGGTGGAATCCTATATTTGTTATGCATTTTCTCTTGAATTTTACTGAAGTAATCATCCATAATATCATTGAAATTATCACCTAACTTCTTAATGAAGTCATTTATCAGATGGGTGATTGGTCGATGTAGTTCCCAAACAACTTTACCGACTGATGGAAAAAAAAATTCAAAATAGAAAAACATGCATACCAGTAATGATCCAAACTTTAGTGTATTAGCCGAGTTGTTCTTCTTCGGCTTCCTAATGGTGTTCAGATTCTCAAACAGGTTCTTCAACAACACCTCACATAGGTCAATTTTTATTCCCTTTTTCACAATTTTGTAAGCCAGGTCTACTGTTGCACAGGGTACACTATTTTCCCTTGCCGATTGGAAGAAATAGTAGCCCATTACTCTAATGACAAATTTTAGTTCTTCATCTGTGACCTTCTTCAATTTCAATCCTCTGCAATCTGAGTCCACTTTGGTTAAACTAATCAATTCCTTCTGTGATTTCATCTTTTGGGCTCGGGTATGATCATAAATTGGGTAACCGGTAATCAGATGAATGATTTCCTTGGTAATTTTAAATGGTTTCTCTTCTAGCCACATGAAATAATCATGAACTATGCTTAGAACAAACTTGACCCACTGGGGTTTGAACACACGGGGATAAGTTAGGGCTTCAATTAATCCCTTGATCTTAATGTGCTCATACTTGCTATTCAATTTACCATCAGTACACAGCTCATCATAGGTGTCTCTAATTTCAACATGACCGAGTTCTTCAACACGACATTTGGTGAAGAATCTCACATCCTCGACTAATAACACTCTATCCAAGATGAGTGAAAAAGTGGTTTTGTCATCCGGTTCAGAAGCAACTTTGGGAATCAAAGAGTATTTTAGTGAGGGCTTCTCTATATTCTTAACAACAATGGGATCTTGGATCTTGGGTGCCATTGTAGATTTCAGATAAAATCTAACAAAGGATCCTTAGGGTTTCAAGATTTCAAATGACTAACATTTTATACTTAGCAGATAATAGTAACTTGATAAGCTATGTAAACCAGCTTAACAATGCATTGAGATTGATGTAAATACCTTGAATTTGCTTTGTAGGAGGTTTAGGTCACCTTAGATTCACTTGATTTGCTCTCTCAAAAACTTGGTAAGTGAAAATGACCATGAAAATGCTTTTAAGTACACAATATACCTTATCAGGCTCCATGCGGGTTAGGTCAAAAACATTAAATGCACTCGGTTCCACTTAACTTTCTTTCCTTTTTCCGCTTTAACTGAGTAACCAAACTTCCTTCATTCACCGACGAGACAGGTTTCCTGTATACACCAACTTGACAAGTTTCCTATGAAGTGCTTCAAAAGACTTTGATAGAATTTCAATCTCACCAATACATCTTAATCTGCATATTTGAATTAAGTACATAATAAAATAGGAACTATTAAGATTTAAACTTGAGAGAATGTAGTCCCTTCATACCTTTACCGATTAATTTGGAATAGGAGCACCTAACTCGGTAGGTAAGGTGCTTCCTTCATTTGACATAATTTCCTTCTTTTTCCAAATCATCTTTAATTTGTTTTTTATTTCTTCAGTGTCTTTTCTAGGTTGATCTCTGCAATCTCCAGCTAAGTGTCCAATTTTGTGACAATGAAAACATGTCATACCAGGATTTCTCCATGATCTTCAGTTGTACATACCAAACCTTATAAAGCAGTTGGCACTTATATGTCCATATCTCCCACAACATTCACACCATATCCTTGTATTTTAATCCCATGGTACTGAAGAATAATGTTGGTAAGGATTTGTGTGAGTTCAGTAACCTCTAGCATTTGCTCGGTGTTCAGACCACATATAGATCTTTTTCTTAAACCAACACTTCTCGGTACTATGTCCATATCTATTGCAGTTTTTACAAAACCCTTTGAATTTTGCCTTCTGATAATTGTTAACAGACTTTTTCCTACATTGATTAGATGTGTGACCATATTTTTTGCAGTTGTAACAATAACCATTGGACTTAATGACATTTGGTTGCTTACCTTTTCTGATTTGGCACATGTTGGTAGTGTGACCTTGATTTCCACAGTAGTTGCAAATAGGCTTCTTTCTTTTGATGTTATTCTTGTTTCTAGCTTGCTTTGATGATTCTCCTCTCTTAGTAGTATGAATTCCCTTCTAAGTAGAGTCTTTTCCTTTGTAACTGAGTCCTGCATCTTTGTTGGGTCGTCTTGTATTCAGTTGCTCATCCAACATCTTTGATGCTTCATAACTCTTCTTCAGTGTTTCTTTGGATTTCTTCTCTGTTTCAAGTTCATCGATCAACCTTGATACTTCAAGTTTCAATGCTTGATTCTCAACATCTTTTAGATTTGCTTCATGATGTGCATAACCTAGTTGATCTGACAGGTTTTGTTGAATTCCAGTCAACCTTGTGATTTCATCATTCTTAT
Organism: Cryptomeria japonica; assembly: GCF_030272615.1. Taxonomy (NCBI): domain Eukaryota; kingdom Viridiplantae; phylum Streptophyta; class Pinopsida; order Cupressales; family Cupressaceae; genus Cryptomeria; species Cryptomeria japonica. The sequence continues at coordinate 86,261,910 of NC_081411.1, read as the reverse complement.
CAGATACTAAGGCTTCAAGTTGTTGTTTCTCTCTTTCTAGATCTCTTACTTTATCCTCAACCATCCTCAATGCATCAAGATTTTCAGTCATCCGTGTGCTGAAATGTTCATGGTCTCTTTTCATTGCTTTTAGTTGATCAGCCAGTTCTATGTTCTTTTCTTTCAATACTCCAATCATTTCTTTAGTCTCTTCAGATATACTATTCTCAGATGATGTCTCAATTTGTTCCACTAACTCTTGAGAGTCCTGCAAATCATCAGATAATCTTCTTCTCACTTTCAGAGATTTTTGCATTTTCCTTTGCATGCCTGCAATCACTTGATTAGCATGATCCAGTTCTTCTTGCAGATACACAATCCTCTGAGATTGTTTATAGCCTTTCATTGATAAGATCTTTCTCTTTAGGTATTTAAACCCTTTTCCAAGATTCAAGCTCTGATACCAATTGTTAGGCCCAATATGGAAAGCTAATGTACTGAGAGGGGAGGGGTGAATCAGTACTTCAAAACTTTTCTTCAACAAAAACTTTACTATTATGCATAAACCAAATAGTGCATTAACATAATATAAAGCTAAAACAAATAGATAACAATCATACATGATTCACTCCATAACACATATATTTTGGTTATGCAGAAACTCTTGGTTAGAGAGAAAAACTGCAGTGGGGATGGCACCCTCAACTTTACTACTACAATAATAAAGAGTGCTCGGTTAGAGCTACATGTTTAGCTATTTCTGATAGCTTACCCTATTAGGAGTAACAAGATCTATTAGATCTACCTTGCTAAAGGATTTTACAACACTTAATCTAAATGTTGGACCTAGTTAGAGGCTTTACAATTTATAGACTTGGTTAGAGTCTTTTACCCTGTTAAAGGTTTCTCTTACAACTTCAAAATATTACAATAAAATTGTTACAAATATCTACAACTTTACATCTGGAATGTTATAGTAGACTCTATGTGCTTAGAATAGATTACCTTGTTTATAGCATACCTCGGTAACCCATATAGCAACTCAGTAAACCCTTCTATTTACTCTGTTCTTTTATTGTTCTTTGAAATCCTTCTTGGTGACCTCTGTGTCTATGTAACAGTCATAACACTTGGTGCTTTCACATGTCTTGCTTCATATATCTCTATATCTTCCTTTCTGTCATGCTACATGTATATGTCTAATCTCAATTCATGTTGTATAAATAGATCTCTCATGATGGTGATTCAATTCATTGCTTCGATCTTACAAACATGTTTTATCGAATGAATAACCATGCAAAATATTTCATTGGTTAGATGACCTCAAAATCATACATAATCTTTAGGTGCAATTTCCAATGTGATAATGGTTCTATGTGCCTCGATCTTGTAACACGTTTCCATATACATGTCCAGGTTCAATGAATCTGGTAACACATTTCACTTGGTGTATAACAACTCGGTGTGTCATCTTGCTACTCGGTAGACATGGAATGATACTCAGTAGATAGCTTAGTGTATACTGCTCTTTGAGACTACTCTCTTCTATAACCGACTAGACTGTTCATACCGACTGAATATTTCAGTAGTAGTAACCGACTAGAGTATATAGTATAACTTTGACATAAAACTAATAGAAACTTGATAAGTAGTAACATCTAACACTTGTAGGAGTTTGTGGAACATTTTGTTGTTGCTGAGCATCAGGTACCTATGGCATTTCATTTTCAGGAATCTCAACCAACACCACATATTCTTGTTTGTCCTGTTCATGCTTCTTTTCCTGCATTTGATCTTTATACATAACCTTCTCATTAAATATAACATCTCTACTTCTAATTATTTTCTTATTTTTAAAATCCCATAACCAATAGCAATATTCATCCATCCCATATCCAATGAAGGTACATTTCAAAGGTTTAGCATCAAGCTTGGTTCTATTTTCTTTATCAACATGGACAAAAGCTTCACAACCAAAGGTTTTCAGAAAAGAATAATTTACCTTTTTACTAGTCCATGCCTCCTCTAGAATACCCCCATCCAAATGGGTTGAAGGTCCTCTATTTATGAAATAGACAACAATGTGTACATCATTTGCCCAAAAATGTAAGGGCAATCCAACATGCAATCTCATGCTCCTCACGCGTTCCATGATAGTCCTATTCATTCTCTCTTACACACCATTTTCATGTGGAGTACCTGGAACTATCTTCTTCTTTCGAATCCCATTTAAGGAGCAGTAATTTTCAAATGCTTTGCTGAAATACTCACCTCCATTATCTGATCTGAGACACTTCAACTTTTTTACTGTCTCATTCTTAACCAAAGATTTTCATTTCTTATAAGTTTCAAAAACATCTGATTTTTGTTTTAGGAAATATACTCTTTTTTTTTGGTTGAGTCATCAATAAAAATAACATAATAACAAGAGCCACCAAGAGAAGATACCTGAGCCGGTCCCCATACATCTGAATGCACAAGCTCTAACTTCTCACTCTTCTTCTCTTTCCCAACCTTGAGAAATCTGACTCTTTTTTGTTTGCCATAAACACAGTTTTCATAGAACTCTAAATCAATCTTCTTTAGTCCTGGCAATAGGATTTTGGAGTGAAGGATTTTCATCCCTTTCTCACTCATGTGCCCAAGCCTATGGTGCCACATTATTGAATCTTTTCTTGCAACATCTATTGTTGTTGTCCCTACAATAACTTTATCTGTAGCAGCTAAGGTAGAGTAAGTGTTACCAATACACAAATATAACATGCCTACCTTCGCACCTTTAGCCACTACTAATGATCCTTTAGTGACCTTCTAGATACTATCTGAGAAGGTAACTATGCAACCTTTACTACCTAGTTGCCCTACAGAAATTAAATTTCTTCTTAAATTAGGAACATGCCTTACCTCTTGCAGAAACTAGTCATTTTCATTCTGCAACTTGATCTTTATCTTTCATTTTCCAACAATTTGATAGGGCTCATTATCACCCAAATATACGTGTCCAAAATCACCTTGAACATAATCTAGAAAATATTTTCTATGGGGTGTAGCATGAAATGAAGCCCCAGAATCTATTACCCGAGAATCATTAACGTTATCCAAACATAAGATTAAAGCATCTTGTAAAGTATTACTTGCAATATTAGCTTCCTTACTATCATTTTCATTTTTGTCTCCTTTATTTTTTCGAGACCAATAGTCTTTCTTTAGATGACTAGGCTTTCCACAATACCAACAATCTTTCTTTCCTCTAGATTGAGAGTGTCCTTTCGTTGACTTCCCTCGTGACTTCTCATTCCAAGGGCCTTTTCCTCTTTCCTTTGATCTTCCTCTATTCTTCACATTCAAAACACTATTTGATGATGTTTAAGTCTCACCTGTGCTTCTCCTTCGCATTTCCTCACTTAGGATAAGACCAACAATATCATCAAATATCAAAGTATTTTTACCAGAGATAGAGTTACTTACAACCATAAGCAAGCTATTCCAACTTTTTGGCAAAGAACATAAAATCAAGAGAGCCCTAACCTCTTCTGCAAAGGTAATTTTTACCAAAGACAATTGACTGGTAATTGTATCAAATTCATTTAAGTTCTCCAGTACAGATCCTCCCTCACTCATTTTCAAATTAAACAAACACTTCATAAGAAATACCTTATTCGAAGCCAAGGGTTTCTCATTCAACTTAGCCAATGTCACCATCAAATCTATAGTCATTTTTTCTTATGTTATATTGAATGCTATAGATGGTGCAAGGCACAATTGAATGGATCCCAGTGCCTTTCTATCTAAAATGTCCCACTCTTCATCTGACATTGTGGTCACTTTCTTTGCCTTTCCTTCCAATGGCCACCACAATTCCTTTTGATACAGGTAATCCTCCATCTACATTTTCCATAACTAATAATTCCTGTCATTAAACTTTTTGACCTTGAATTTGGAATCCTCCATTGCTCCCACTCAAATCTGAAAGTCCTGCAAATTTATAGAAAACCTTGCTCTGATATCAATTGTTAGGGTTTCAAGCAGATCCGAAGAAAATATGAACTAACAATTATATGCAGATTTAAATACAAAAGATAAAGAAATAAAATAGGACACATATAACACAAAGATTTAACGTGGTTCAACCAAAATGGGTTATGTCCACCATACAGAGTCGTCCAATCTTTCTTATTATCCAACAAAAATTGTACATCAACCTTACAATGCCTTAAGAATCCCAACCACTTATAACATGCATTTTTAGGGCAACAAACAAAGTCGACCTTTTTAGTGTTTTATTACAATGTCGGTTTTCATCAACAAAAAATGGCAAAAAAATTTTTCTCGATGGCTGTCGCCCCCGACCCCCCACAGCAGGCTACCGCCCGATTTCCTAGGGCTTGGCCCGACCCTGGACCCCGACGAGGATACATCTGGAGTGTATAGTACTTTGCTGATCAATCACCACATATCAAAAGGATGTTTGTGCCTCCACTTTGGCATTGTTGTCAAAGGTGGAGAAGATGTGAAGCAGAGAAGATAGCTGCAATATTGAAGACATATAATATGGAAGAAGATCTGGAGATATCTTTGTGTATTGCCATCAATGCCAAAGGGGGAGATTGATGGCATATGAGCAGAGTTTGATGACATGATGATATTGCATGTTGTCATTGATGTTAATATATTAAAGTAAGTAAACTGGCAAGTGAACCGGTAAATGCAAAGTGGTGAACCGATATGTTGGAGTATGAACCAGTATATGAAAAGTTTGTATTGGGATTTCGTTTGATATGACTATCGGTTGGTAGTCTCACCTTCAGGGTTTCCGGTTGATGCATTCCAAGTCTGTGTTATTCAACCGATGACATCCTATGATGAGTTAGCATTGAAATGAAGATTAGATCGTGCTACCACGTCAGCCTTGTGCACGTGAAGAATCTCCTTGAGGATCTTGCATGAAGAAGATTGATTCTATCTACCTCGAGAATGTGCAAAATCTTAGTAAACAACAGAGAGAGTGTGATGGGTTATCAGCTTCCAGAAGCGGTGAACAACGGACGATGGAGAACATCTTGAGATTTGTTCAATATTGTTTTACCCTATGTAATATGATTAAATGGTCAAGATTGGACCACCTGTATTATTAACCTAGATGCTTAGTATTTTAGGTTTTGGCCACCGACCTTATTGTTGCTTATAAGGTTGATGATGGTTTTCATTTGAATTTGTTGGGAAATGAATGTATGTGTGAGGTGATTCTTGCTAGATTGAAGAAGTGAGTAGAGATTTGTAGAGTGTGATTGTAGATGTAAAGGAATTGAAGTAGATCTGCCTTGGCATTAAGTGTTGTTATCAGATCAGTGTATTACTTGTTCACTTCTAACCATTTTAGCAGTTGAAAAATCCCTTTACCAGGTAGCTTTAATAGGATTTTTGTAAATCCTTTAACAAGGTGACTCAAAATCATTGAGTTTTTTCAAATCCTCTTACAAGGTAACCTTTAATAGGGTTTTAACCTCTAACTAGGTATTTAACCATCCCTTAACTGGGTGATCCCTAGAAGGATCGGTTCCTAGCAGAACCTACTGTAAAGTCTTTAACCGGACTAGGCCCCTAATAGAGAGAACTTTAGAAGAGTTCAAGAACAAATTGTGGGTATTCATCCCCACCGTGGTTTTTCCTAGTTGGGTTTCCACATGAAAAATAAGTGTGTCATGTGTGATGCTTTTTCATGTGATGTTTTAATGTTTTCTATTAAGCGGTAATGCAAGCTGATCTAGTGGTCATTATATTTCTGATGTATTACTTATTTAAGCATATGGGTGAAGTGGAAATGAGATATTAGGTTTTGTGAAGATCTAAGTGTTACTAGTTTATATTAGGTTTTGTGAAGATCTAAGTGTTACCAGTTTATGAGTTTTATACTCATTGTGTTTTACAGGTATTGCTTTGATTTAGATTGGTGATGTTGTTTACCAGTTAGTGCAGTCTTTGTAGTTTAAGTTTTTAAAGAAGTTTTTTTCTATATTGATTCACCCCCCCCTCTCAGTATCTGTTGGGTATTTACTATTCATCATTATTCATTAGATCTTGGGAAAAGAACTCAGTTTCTTTAGAATGGTTGTGTCGCAGATTCACCTACTCAAATTGTGGAAGTTCTTTTCCCCTCTTCTCCTTAGTGTTAGACTCTATTCTTGTAGGCATTGTGTTGTTTCTTATGGTGTATACCTCGAAAGAGGTTAATGTGCCTTCTCTTTGTCGTGGCCTAGTTAAAATGTCTCCTTCTACATAGAAATGACTAAGGCTCCTTTTGATGATTTACTAATGAGTCTGTGGTGCTACCATGAGGGATCTTTCACTACCCTAACCTAGATTTTTACTCTTTCTTCTCCTTTTGAGGTGTATTCTACTCATACTAGTGTTATTGAGGTTATGCCTTTGTATTTGAGAAGTCAGATGGAAGTGGATAATATCCTTATTCTTCTTATGGCCTTTGTATGAGGGATATTTTGACTCAACCTTATAGTTCTTTTTTTGTTAGTCTATCTGACTCCTGACAAGAGGTTGTGTTGCTAGTTGAATTCTTCTTATTTTTTTTATTTATTTCTTGTATCTACCTTCTTTTCTACAAGACTAGGATTAATATTTGGTTTCAAATCTCTTGGTGCAAGTTTGGTTTCCTCTAATAGCTTGTTTTTACTACCTTTTCTTGGAGTTCTTCTTTGGCTCATCCTTTTTACAATTCAAGGTAATCTCTACGGTAAACCATTTTGGGGTGCTTTTAAAATCTATTTCTCTAGTCTAATTTTTTGAAAGAAAACTCTTAAGTTTAGGATTGGGACACTTGCTTCACACTAGTTCTTTGCTTTGTAAAAAGTATTTCATCTTTTTGTAGCATCAGTTAGTCTTGCACCTTATGATATTCATTGTGGTTTCCAATTCCTTATGTCACTTATAGTAGTTTATATTTTTTGTTTTATATCTTGTAATGGGTTTGGGCCCCTCCTACTTTATCTAATAAAAAGTAAAAAAGTAAAAATAGAATAACTTTTAATAATACAGTTAATAACAAAAATAGTTAATCTATAAAAACAAGATAGAATTGAAAATAAGTTTTTAAATTAGTCATGAATTATAAATCAATATATAATATACAAGGTGTTAATATTTTTTTGGTGGATCCTCAAATTCTATAGTTTAATGAGATGATTTTTATGGAATCTATGAATTGATTGTGTGTTACCTTTATTAAGATTTATACCTACAAAAATAAACTACCATGTGGACTTGAACTTGTACTCACATAAATAAATTGGAAATAATATACTATTGGAACTTGATTCCCTTGATATTCTAATATTTTAATACTTTTATAAACTAAAAATGATTATAGTAATATTTTTTTTGATAAGAGGGGGGAAATGGCAAGGGGTGTGGAAGAACAAGGGTTCAATCATTCGATAGATAAGAAACGAGGTTCCAAATAGATCACTATCAAATACCTAATGGTGGTGCTAGATTTGGGACAGAGTGTAGGAAATGAGGACAAAATAATAAAGGTGGGCTAGGCTTGTGCTGATTCAGAGGACATGACCCTAGGAATAATGACTAGTTACAAGGGTTTCAAGTGGACCTAGGAGGTAAGTTGACTTCTGCTTTAAATATAACTAGGGTTATGTAGATCATGGGCCCAGAAGGTAATTCTTTGAATCATGGAAAGTCAGACTTGGTTTCTCACATTCAAATATATGGGGGTTTGATTTTGAGAAAGCTAGGTTGGAGTCTATGCCTTATCTAACAGAAAAGTACCGTGCGAGGGAAAACAATTGTGGGCATCCCTTTTTGGGATTAAACCCTCTAGTAAATCGGCCCTTCCCCCCATTGATAATATCTTTGACCCTAGGAAGGGAAAATGTGTCATTTTAGTCGTAGATTTGGCCATTGATCTAATATTTTTCTTATGGCTTTGTCTTTGGTGCGAAACTTCATGGGTCCTAGACCTAATCTTGAAGTTGTGAGAGAATATGGAAGGATAAAATGGAAGCTAAAAGGACAGGTTGAATTTTTCATCTTTTTCGAAAGGTTTTTCTCTTTTCCCTTCTCATGTGAAGAAGATATCTCTTCTATTTATGTGGGGGTTTATGGGTAATTGGAAAATCCTCTTTGACTCTCAAGAAATGGACCCGAAATTTGGATTTGTTAGATAAGATCTTTAAAGCAGTCCTATTCTGGGTGCAATTACCAATGTTACCTCTAGGATACTAGAATGAAGAAATTTTTAGGGGTATTGCAAGCTCCTCAGGTGAGCTCCTATCGATAGATCCAGTGACGTCAACAAGGAAAAGGATAGTTTTTACTAGGGTGTGTGTTGGTGTTGACAAAACCACTGATTTGCTTTCTTCTTCTGATATTATCTCTAAACTCAGGAATTAGGTTCATCCTATTGAGTTTGATACATTGCCTTTTATTTGCTTCTCATATAAAAATTCTAGGCAATGAGCAAGGAAATGTCCCTTGAAATTTAGCAAAAAGATCTCCAAAATAGTGAAAGTCTAGAAAGTTAAAAATAAAGGAGGAGATAAGTGGATGGGGTTAGTCGCTCTAAGGTCCCTCTAGTGAGAAAACATCATGAGGTTGAAGAGAATGATGGAAAGGGTAATGGAAGTAATGAATCCTTTGAATCCGAAGACTGTTACTCTCAAAGAGGTTGTGAAAACAAGGAAGAACAAAATAAATCTGATATTATCCACAATAGCGGTTCTAAGGTCCTCCCCCATGGGGAACCCTCATGATGCTGAAGAGAATAGTGGACAATGTAATGGAAATAATGAATCTATTGAATCAAGAGATGGTTTCTCTCAAAGAGGTTCCAAAAACAAGGAAGAACAAAATAAATCAAATACTATAAAAAATGGACTAGAATCTAGACACATTAATTACCATGTTGATAATATTGAAGAAAAGAAACAAACAAACCCTATTGTTGATGGTAGTGGGGTAGATGGACCTCTACTACATCGCATACCTACCATTTAGAGTACTCATTAGGTAGTTAAGTTCACATTTCAATACACAACTATTGATACTCAAGGGGAAAATTGTTAGATAGTTCAGATAACCGAAAGACAACTGAGAGGGGGGGGGGAAGTGATTCAATTATCTCAGATTACCAGAAGCATTCAACAATTAAAATTTAATACGAGAATAAAAAACAATAATACCAGAATACCAGTTAATCCAATTAAGCATAAACAATAATCACATAATAGAAGTCATCCACACAACACCAAGATTTGTGCGTGGAAAACCTAGTAAAGGGAAAAACCATGGTAGGAAGCCTACCCATAGTCAAAAAATACTTCTATAGTAAGTATGTGAATTAAAATAAAGGGGCATACACTTGTAGGAAGGCCAACAACCTAGAGCACACTTCTCATCATAAAAGGAGTCTCACTGACTACATACAAATTCAAACTACAATCCAGAGAAGTGTTGAACTGAAAAAGATAGCATATCCTATGCCTAACTACAGTTTCAGTTAACTAAATCCTCTTACATAAACCCAATTCGATCTCTAATGATCGACCAAATCCTGTGGATAAATGATATTACATTATTTGCACATTACATTCCTTGACCATGACCTCTTACATTCACCATGATTATCTATAATGAGATATTACATCTATATATATAAACCCTCAACCATAAACAATCAGGTTGGCCACCAGACAAAAAACCGATTACATAATTACAAACCATGTTGGCCTTAGACCAAACAGGTAATATTAATGTACACAAGACATCCCAGAAATACATCAATAGGTCCTATCCATGCGTTACATTAAACTCGGTCCATAACCTAGATCAACCGGGACCAAGTATAGGTCCACACACTTCAGCAATGATCTCCAAATGCCAAGTCTCGAACATGATCACCAACAACATTCTGAAGCTCCATCAGAAGATGCACCAACATCACTTATGCAATTCATCGAAGATCTCCATCCAAATCTATGTTGGTGAAACTTTCACCCGAACCAAAAACCAATCTTCTAAGCAAGTAAGATAGCATCCAATCACTAGACCAAAATCAACTGACCAAGTATCAGTATAAGTATCATGAACAAGCCAATTCCATCACTAGATTATTCTAAAGCCTGTTGGATCATATCAAATCCAGGTTAACTAGAAACCACTTAACCTACCGAGATGAGAAGGGTGTTGCTAAAGCTTCCAAATAGATAGTGTTGACATCAATGACAAAACATCAGTGCAACACATAATCAATTCCACTAAATGGCCAACAATCTCCCCCTTTGGAATTGATGGAAGCACTAGATGTGAATAACATCTAAGTACCAAGAAATGCCAAACAAGTCTCCCCCTGCGGAAGACAACCAACAAACACCCACATATAGCTCTGAATATAAACATCTCTCCCCCTGTGAATAATATCTGTAAAGCTCTGAATTTATTTTTCACATCAATATCACTCCCCCTTTGACATCAGTGCCAAAAATATGACAAAAATATCAAAGCAGAAACATAAACCTTTGAATCGCAAATCTGACTACTCCCCCTAAGCAGTAGCATCCCACATCAATGCTGGAATGAATAATATTTTTAATAATGCATGTGGAACTGATTTCAAACCGCATCAATCAAGTCTCTACCAAAGGGGAAGAAACCCCCAATCTATCTTTTAGGTACTCAAATGATTCCTTGGATAAAGGTTTAGTGAAAATATCTACAATCTACACTTTAGTGTTCATATAACCTAGTCTAACTTCATTTTCTTCCACCTTCTCCTTTGAAAAGTTATACTTGATATATATGTTCTTTGTCTTAGAATGAAAAACCAAATTCTTTGATATATCAATAGCAGTAGAGTTATCATGGTGAATAACTACTGGTGCATCACAATCAACCTTTATATCCTTCAACATTTTCTTCATCCATAAAACTTGTGTATAATTAGTAGCATCAGCAACATACTCAGCTTCAACTATAGATAGATAAGTACATGATTATTTCTTGTTGATCCATGAAACCAACTTATTTTCAAGAAAGAAAGCTCCACTGGAAGTACTTTTCTGATCATCAACATCTCCAGCCCAATCAACGTCTATATATACACATAAAGTAAAGATATCATCCTTAGGGTACTAGAAGCCATATTATGATGTAGCTTGCAAGTATCTAAAAATCCTTTTCACCACCATCTTATGATTTTATCTAGGATCACTCTGACATCTTGAAACAATACAAACATCATTCATAATATCAGGCCTAGTCCGAGTCAAATAAAGTAGACCTCCAATCATAGATTTGTATCTTGTAGGATTTACTGGTGCAGAAACATCTTTTCTTTTCAATTTCTCACTAGTAACCACAGGAGTACTTACCAGTTGAGAATCTCCCATACCAAATTTCTTCGACAATTCCTTAACATATTTAGTTTGATAGATAAAAATGCCTTTGTTAGTCTAATTAATATGCAAACTTAAGCTGAATTTCATCTCACTAATCATAGACATCTAAAATTCTTTCTCCATGTTCTTAGAAAATTCTATGCATAATTTATCTTCACCTCCAAAATCATTGTCATCAACAAATAATTCAATAATTAGTATCATCATCAGTGATTTTATAATATAAATTACTCTCAGCACTTCCCTTAGTAAAACCAAGTTTCAAAAGATATTTATCCAACCTTGCATACCAAGCTCTAGGTGCTTGTTTCAATCCATATAAAGCTTTCCTTAACCTACAGACCATATCTGTATCATCTGATAGTGAAAAACCATCAGGTTGCTCAATATACACTTCATCATCAAGATCCCCATTCAAGAATGTACATTTAATATCCATCTAATAAACCTCATAGGTTTTGTAAGAAGCATAGGCAAGAAATAATCTCACAACTTCAATCCTAGATACAGTTGCAAAATTCTCTCCATAATCAATTCCTTCCTTCTGAGAATATCCTTTACAAACCAATCTATCCTTATTCCTTATAACTTGACCATCCTCATTCAATTTATTCCTAAAAACCCATTTAGTTTCAATGACATTTTTATTTTTAGGTCGGGGAACCAAAGTCCATGTGTTATTTTTCACAATATAATCTAATTCTTCTTCCATAGCGTTCCACCAATGTTCATCTTTATATGCCTCAATTACTGATACCGGTTCAACTTGTGAAATTAAACATACCTCATTAGTTTCTAGTCTTCTTCTTGTCATCACTCCATTGCTATTATCCCCAATGATTTGATCTTTAGAATTATTCAATCTCACATACCTTGGACTCTTCAGACTCTTTGTTTCTCTTCCTTGTTCTTCAGTTACTATATAATTCTTTGATGTTGCCGAAGTAACTGGTTCAACTCTGTATTCTGGTAAAGGTGCTACTGGTTCAGATATGATTATTTCCATTTTCGGTTCCTTCTCATAAATTTTGATTTGACTTTTGTTTAGCTTATCTACTTTGACATTAGCACTCTCCAAAATTCTCTGCAATCTCTTATTATAACATCTATATGATTTTCTTTCATTAGAATAATCAAGAAAATTCCTTCATTACTACTAGGATCAAATTTTTCAATAGTATCATCTGTCCTGATATAACATTTACTACCAAAAATTCTTAAATACTTAACTATAGGTGTATTACCAAACCATAATTCATAAGGTGTCTTATCGATTTATCCTTTCATATATACTCCTTTGAATGTATAAACCGTTGTACTCACTACTTTTCTCCAATAGATATGAAGTAGATTAGCTTCCATCATCATTTTTATAGAAACATCCAAGATAGTTCTGTTCTTTCTTTCCACAACTCCATTTTTTTAGGTGTTTGGGGAGCAGAAAAATGTCTTCTTACACCATGCTTGTCACAAAAGTTATTAAACTCACCGTATGTGAATTCTCCACCATGATCTGATCTCAAACATTTAATCTTCAATCCCATCTCAGTTTCCACTTTAGCCTAAAGATTTTAAACTTTTCAAATGCTTTAGATTTTCCTCTCAAAAAAGTAACCCACATCATTCTAGAATAATCATCAATGATTAGCATGAAATATCTATCACCATGAAACTTTTAACTCTACCAGGTCACACAAATCAGTATGAATAAGATCAATAACATCATTTGATTTATCTTGTATACTCTTAAAATAGGTTCTGACCTGTCTACCCATTTGACATTCTTTACATACCGGATTATAGGGCTTCATAATCTTAGGTATATCCATAACTGCCTTAGTTGAACTAATGTTCACAATAAAATCAAAATTTACATAAAACAACATTTTAAGCCATAGCCACCTGTCATCAATCTGTGTAATCAAACATGTCTTTTCACCAGAGTTCAAATAAAATATATTATGTTTTGTTTGTGTATCGATTGCAATCTCCAAGCCAGATCTGTTAATGATTTTGCATTTTCCATCCTAGAACTGTAACTGAAATCCCTTATCTACCAATTATCCTACACTGAAAATATTAAGCTTCAAAGCTTCAACATAATAAGCATTGTCAGTATTGTTCTTACCATCCAATGGTATAGGTCGTTTTACATGCCTTGTCATCTCCAAATCTAACTAGTCCACCATCAAATTCTTGCAAGGACAAAAATCTCCCTTTATCTCGAGTCATATGATGTGAACAACCACTGTCAATACCCATTCATCATTTTCTTCAATTTTAGAAGCAAGTGCCATCTTTTCAAGTACATTCTCTTCCATTGCTTGATCATCCTCCTTGATAGCCAAGAATACCCATTCTTTTCCATTGTCGGATCCACTAGCAGAGTCTTCTGTTGGTTCATCATCTGAATCAATAATGCCTTCCTCATCCAATATTTAGCATAATTTGTCTCTGTATTTCTTGTATTTATACTTATTCTGATATCTAGGGTTGGGCTTAAATGATCTTTTAACTCTTTCTTCAAATCTTGAATTCCTTTCAAGACATATAGATGAAAAATGACCAATCTTATTACATGCAAAACATTTAAAAGGTGCTTTTCCTTCATACTTACTTCCTACCAGTCCTTTTGGTACTCTTCTAGCAAATAGTGCTTCAAGTTGATCAAACTCATCATCTTCTCTCTTCATATCTTCTAATTCCTTTGCATATAAATCTTTCCAGTCTTTCTTACTGGTTGCAGATGTAGATGCATGAAAAAAAGGTGGAGTCTTCACAGTTCCGGAAGGTCCAAATTCCTCAAGCTCAAAAGTAGATAGGTTCCTAGCCAAAGTATCTATGTTGACATATGTATTATCCATTGTTCTCAATTCATTAATAGCAATAGACTTCATTTTGTAAGCTAGTGGTATGGGTCTTAAGACTTTAGAAACAATTTCATCTTCGCTCAGAGTTCCACCACAACATTGAATTCCCATAACAATTTTATTTACCCTTTCCATGAATGTAGTAATCCTTTCATCTTCTTCCATCTTCAATTTTTCATATCTCACTCGGTAACCATCATGTTGAGCAATCTTCACTATAGGGTCACCTTCATTAAGAGTCTCAAACTTATCACATATAGTCTTTCTATATTATTTGTCAATTAATCCCATTATTTGCTAATCAGAAAGTGCACATAAGAGGGCTTCTCTTGCTCTAGAATCATTCTCAAGCTCCTTGTCCAGGTTAGCCGAAGGAGGATTTCCAGATCTTGAATTATAAGGTGTGACACCATTCTGTGTGAGCTCCTAAATCTCCTTGCCAAGACATCTCAGATGAGTTTCTATCTAAATCTTCCATACTGTATAATTTCTTCCATCAAACCTCAAAATATCCCTTCGAAAGATATCTCCAGAAGAAATAGATGAAATTGAACTGTTACTCGCCATAAGATCTTCCTCAAGCAGTTAAGCTTTCTATAGAGAGGACCAAAGCTTCGATACCAATTATTAGACAATTCAAATAAATGGAAGAGAACTAAGAGAGGCGTGAGGTGAATTAGTTGTCTCAAATTATTGGAAGCATTCAGCAATTAAACTTTAATACCGGAGTAGCAATTAATCCAATTAAGCATAAACAATAATCATAGAATAAAAGCAATCCACACAACACCAAAATTTGTACATGGAAAACCTGGTAAAAGGAAAAACCATGGTGGGAATCCTACTCATAGTCAGATAATGCTTTTGTAGTAAGTATGTGAATTACAATGAAGGGGCGTGCACTTGTAGGAAGGCCAACAACCTAGAGCACACTGCTCATCACAAAAGGAGCCTCACTGACTACATACAAATATAGACTACAATCCAGAGAAGTGTTGAACTACAAAAGATAACATCTCCTATGCTTGAGTACAGTTTCAGTTAAGCTCAATACCGGAGGACTAAATCCTCTTACATAAACCCAATTCAATTTCCAATGATCAACCAATTCCTCTGCCTGAATAATATTACATTATTTGTACATTACATTCCTTACAACAACCTCTTACATTAACCATGATGATCTATAATGAGATCTTACATCTATATATAAAAACCCTTGACCATAAACAATCAGGTCGGCCACTAGACAATAAATCGCTTACATAATTACAAACCATGTCATCTTTAGACCAAACAAGTAATATCAACACATAAGACATCCTAGAAATACATCAATATATCATATCCACGTGTTACATTAAATTCAGTCCATAACCTAGATCAACCAGGACCAAGTATAGGTCCACATGCTTTAGCAATGATCTCAAAACACTGTCTCGAACATGATCACCAACAATATCCTGAAGCTCCATCAAAAGCTGGACCAATATCACTTATGTAATTCATCAAAGTTCTCCATCAAAAGCTCTATTGGTGAAACCCTCGTCAGAATGAGAAACCAATCTTCTAAGCAAGAAGGATAGCATCCAATCACCAGACCAAAACCAACTGACCAATTACGAGTATAAGCATCATGAACAAGTCAATTCCATCACCAGATTAAACCAAAGCCTGTTGGATCATACTAGACCCAAGTTAACCAGAAACCACTTAGCCTATCGGGACAAGAAGGGTGCCGATAAAGCATCCAAATAGCTAGTGTTGACATCAATGACAAAACATCAATGCAACACATAACCATTTCTGCCAAATGGCTAACAAAAATATCCACCCAAATATTCTTGTTGTCCTAAATCATAATGTTGCTATATTCTTCCTGGAGCTAAAATCTTCTCGGAGGGTAACTTTAGAGAGAGACATAGATTCAGGTAAAGAAAATATGAGCTAGGAAGAAATGGACATGGATGAGGAATGTTATTTCACTAAGGTGGAAAAGAAAAAGGGAAGTAAAAGGAACCCTTCATTTGGTGTGTCTACTAGGAATAGATCCAAGATGGATTATGGTGTTACAAAAGTCTCGAGATTAAAATCAAAGAAATGATTTAGGGAGAAAGAATGTCTTTATAATATTGCTAATGGGGTCTAGAGAACCATCCTACAGATATGTTTGAACAACACCCCTCGTAAAAAATGAAAGTTATGTCATGGAATCTTCAGGGGCTAAATAGTTCCCACAAACAAAGTATTTTTTCAAATTTTGTTAGGGACAATAAAATAGATATTACGCTGATTCAGAAAAACCAAGATACCCAAGGATAGAGTGGAAAGGATAATTGTTTTGAGAATCATGGTGTGGAAATGGCTCAGAAGGAGCATCAGCTGGCATTGCTACTTTTTAGAATCTTAACTATATTCAAGGCACCCCTGTTTAGGAAGGTACTGAACATGTGGATGCTAGATTTAGGCATATTAGGGATGATTTCTATTGGATTTTATCCAAAATATATGCTCCTCACAATAAATCGGCAAGAAGAAAATTTTGGAAAAGTCTTGCCTCCTTCAGACTAAAGTTTCCCAAAGACAATTACATTATTGTGGGGGACTTCAATACTCTATTAAAAGGGGAGGAGAAGTTGGTGGATCTCAGATTCAATTGGATAGTAAAATGGACTTTATAGACTTTATACATGATCAAGGGTTGCATGATATATATTTAAAGGTAGTTGCCTTCACTTGGACAAATAGGAGGAAGGAGAATGAACTTATTCAAGTGAGACTAGATCATGCTCTTATATCCAATGAATGGCTTGCTAATTACTTTTGTTCCTTGACTATTTTAATTAGGATTGGATCAAATCATTACCCAATTAGCTTTGTTGTAAATTCTATCTCTAATAAGAGGA
The DNA here is from genome assembly GCF_030272615.1 of Cryptomeria japonica. Classification (NCBI taxonomy): domain Eukaryota; kingdom Viridiplantae; phylum Streptophyta; class Pinopsida; order Cupressales; family Cupressaceae; genus Cryptomeria; species Cryptomeria japonica. Next base: position 86,244,732 of record NC_081411.1, on the reverse strand, counting down.
ATTTCCCTTTTAAATTTGAGAGAATGTGGCTCTCTCACCATTTTTTATAAGATAGAATTATGGAATTGTGGAATATTAGGGTTAGTGGAATGACTATGTTTTGGGTTGCTAAGAAGTTAAGGGAGTTTAAAGGGAATATAATAAAATGGAACAAAGATACTTTCACGAATATTTTATCTTCGAAAGAAACAATACAATTAGAGCTAAAAGAAATCTAGGACAAGATTCAAAAGGAAGGGTATATTGCTGATTATTTGCTATAAGAAAATAAAATTCTTGATAACTATCATGATTTTATCATGAAGGAATAAGAATTCTAGAAACAAGGATCTAGATCCTAGTGGATGTCTTCTAGGGACAAAAATACCATTTTTTTCATTTGATTATCCTCAACCATAGGGCTTCCAATCATATTTCTCATGTAAGGAAAAGTGGTATCAAAGTGTATAAGGATGATGATATAAGAAGGGAGGCAGTCCATTTTTTGGAGATCTCCTAACTATTGAGAATGGGTCAAATATTTCTTGTCAATGTCAGTTAATTAAGGCTATCCCCAACATCATGAAGGAGAATAATAGTAAAATGTTGATTGCTATACCTTCATTAGAAGAAGTGAGGAAAGATATTTTAATTTTTATGGTAACAAATCACCTAGCCTTGATGGTCTCCTTATGTTCTGTCTTCAAATATTCTAGGAAATCATCACTGGGGATGTTGGGAACATGGTAAAGGAATTCTTAGGTTCAATAAAAAATCTCAAGAAACTTAACTCTACCTTCATTGTGCTTATTCTTAAATTTTCTAGAGTTGATTCATTTGATGCTTTTTACCCAATCAATCTTTGCAATTCCTTTTATAAAATCATCTCTAAAGTCATTACTTCTAGGTTGTTATTTGTTTTACCTTCTCTGATTTGGGCTCGGCAGAATGGCTCTATTCCTAGTAGGCAGATTCTTGACTCTATTGTTACTATTCATGAGAACATTCATTATTTGGAGGTCTCTAAAAATCAAGGTTTTTGGTTGAAACTTGTGATGAATACTAAGAGGGGGGGTGAATTAGTATGCCAAAAAATACTATAAGAAAACTCTTAAACAGTTTAGCAAATAACCAGTGCAGCAGATTCACTAATAAACTAGTTAAGATAGATGCAAACCAAATAGCAAACAAAGCATTCACCCAAAAAATCACAATCACCATAACACAAGATATTTGACGTGGAAACCCAAATGGGAAAAACCATGGTGAGCATAAACTCACAAGTAACTATCTGTAGAATAGTAACTAGACCAGTTAAGGTCACACCGGTTAAGGTCAAACCGGTTAAGGTCAAACTGGTTAAGGTCATATAATGTTCTTCACTAGAATAGATCCTATTGGGAATCTAGATCTCTGTTAGGAGATAAGTCCTGTTAAAGACTACCTGTTAGAGGATTTAAGATCCATAGTTGTGAACCACCTTGTTAGAGGATTTATAAAGGCTTTGCTGAGCCTACCCGGTAAAGGGCTTTAGACTTGTCAAAGATGTGAGTAATCAACAAGTGAATGATCTAGATAATAGTATAGTATGCTTAATTATATCCTTGACAACTCCTTGTTAATGCATTTCAATATTACTTCAGTCTTCTATATCTACACACTCTATCTTGCACATAATAACCTTCCCTTTTTTGTGTCACATACAAAACCTAGACATGATGTCCTTATAAAGGAATCTGATTTCATGTTTGTCCAATAAGATTAGACTACAAGTTCCTAGGTATAGTGCATCTAGACACATTTGGTAACATGACACAAAAACACCGCCAAAGTGTCGGTGGATGATAACTCATCATAGATATATATCAATTAACACAATATACTGATTATCGGTTGTCAAAAATGAAGACTAGAAGATCATAGTGTTCTAATAAAAAAATTGACTATCACTCGAGCCTTTCGTTCCACTTGAGATGCTTGATCGCTTGGGGTCTTCATACCGGTTGGGGTCTTCAGTCAATCCGTGACCAGTAAACCATCTTCTACAAAATACTGATAGTCTAAAGACTACACATTCAATGACATACAATACAGGTTGGAACAACTACCAATTGAGCATAACTCATACATAAAGTAAGCATGTGTGCATCAATGACAATCAAAACATCATCAAAATATCAACAATCGCCCCCTTTGGCATTCATGGCAACACTTAGGAAAATTTTGACATCTAAGTGCTTTACAAAAAAAATTATGCCATAATCAAAATTACTCCCCTTAAGCATATATACTCCTCCCTTTGCAAAAATTATAAGTAAGTGCATAAAATTGTAACATTCACTGAAATTTTAATGTACACTACTCCCCCTTTGCCAACAATGACAAAGTAATGCAAAGTATCCCATTTATAAAATAAAACAGAGTAGATGTTCATGACAATAAGGAATGAAATTTCTCAAAAATAGATTTAAAGTTCTGCACAAAAGTCTTCATGTCCAATGTCCATGACTCAAGTAGTGAGGTAGAAATATCACTTTCAGTCTTTATCTGGAATGCCAGTTCTTCCATTGTATCAATGGTATTAATCTCTTGAGTTACCGTGATAGCTTCCAAGTTGAGAAAACATCTCTGAAGAACTTGCAGTTTTGGAAGTAGGAGCAGTTGAAGCTCTTGCAGATCTTGAGTTCAGTTGCTGATTTCTAAGTTCATCTTGGAAGTCTAATGCTGAAAATGATGAAAAATTTGTCCATAGACAGTGAATAAATCATAGGGCATCTTGAAGTTGCAGATGTATTCCTATAACTCCAATTTTTGTTGAGCTTTCTGTTTGAGCACATCTTCACAAAACAGATGGGGTTGGCAGATTTTACTCAAAAGTAATTTTCTATCACCCATAACAACACTAATATCATCCTTCTTTTTTAGTAGTTGTGTCCAGAGTTCATTCATTTGCTTGACTAAGGCAATATTGAGTGTCTTTTCATGGTTCTTTCTTGCAGTTGCTTGAGCAACATCCTCCAACCATTGTACTTGGTCCTCCACTACGGTACAAAGAATTTTGAGCTTGGATAGAGAGGAGTCGGTATTGGGGAGGTTAGTACCAGGAATTACACTGGTAAGGGTGTCAACAAAAAATTGTCTGACATCCTGTTCTTTCTTCTTCCGCAATTCTTCCAGTCTCACCTGTGCAAGTTTAATGCTTCGTAGTAGCTCAGACTCATCTGCTGATTGAGTCAAACATTGAAGAGTTAGATCAATAGGATTGGTGGAATCAACCTGCTTGGTTTGATCACCGGTTGCCTTAGGATTCTGCCCTCCTTCTTTGGCCTTGATCTCCGCTTGTTTTCTCTTCTCTACTTCTTTCTCCTCTTCCACTCTTTTCTTTTCTTCTTCTTTCTTCTTCTCTGACTCTTTCTTTTTCTCCTCTTCTTGTTCCCTCTCCACTTCTTTCTTCTTCTTATCCTCTTCCTACTTTTTCTTCTCTTCCTCCTTCTTCCTTTCTTCTTTCTTCCTCTTTTCTTCTTCTTTTCTCTTATCTTCTTCTTTCCTCCTCTCTTCTTGTTTCCTCTTTGCTTCTTCTTGCCTTGCTTTTTCTTCTTGTTCTTTCTTCGCTTTCTCTTTGTCTTGTTTCTCTTTCTCAACTTTTTCTTTGTCTGGAGTGATATCCTCATTATCTAATGCATCAATATCAATAGGGTCATTTTGTTCTATCACTCTTTCACCTTGACTATCAAATACCTCATTCAGTTTGACTGAGGATAGGTCAGCTTCTTGATCAGCCTGCCTAGTGGCTTCAGATGCTTGGTGCATTTCAACGACAACTTTAACCTGTATATGTGTATCTTTTTCTAATTCAAAGGTTTTACCTTCTACTAACCTGAGTCACCTTATTCAAATAAAGAAAATGCCTTTCTACTTATCAATAATTTCAAATAACTCAGAATTTGAACCATCAAGAAAGTACTGTGCAAATTTTTTCTACTTGATCTCTTGTTCTCTTTCAATGGCAATGTGCCATTTATTATCCAAAGAATCATACAAAGAATTTGGAGTAATAGATTTAATCTTAGAAGGTGATTGATCATTAATACATAAATATTTAATGACCTCCTATTCTACATCCTATTTCTCACTATCATTAAAGTCGTCAAAATATTCCTTTAAGTCATCAAGTACTTTCCTCCTAATAATCTTTATTGTCCTCTGATAATGTGTCATTGGTTTATAAGAAGTAATATCTATATTTACCGATGCAGAAGTTGTTGGTACATTACCAGTAGACTTTAGGTTTTTGCTTGATTTCCTTGGCTTTTTTATTTCAATCTCTGGTTTAGTGTCTTTTGACTCCAGTGAGTGAGTCCTGGATTTTTGTTTCCTCTCATATACTTTTGCTGGAATAATCTCAGGTTTCTTTTATGGCTGGTGACCGCTTGGTCACTTTTGGACTAGCAGATGTAACTGTGCTCATACCGATGGCACTGCTTTGCTCTTTTTCTGCTTCGGTTCCTCAATCAGTGTGACCCTCTCAAAGTAGGTACCATTTCCTTTTCTTCTTTGCATCTAGTGGTGAGGCAAGTAGGGTAGAGGGATACCCAATCAATATTTCATTCACCACTTCATACCCCATAGGGTCAACTACTTCCTTTCTAGGTTCCACTACTTCCATTATGCAGTGATCTTTCCTTATTGTGAAGCAGATGTCATCTTCATACTTCTTCACTAAATCACCAAATATCCTCATTCTCTGGTTCATCTTTAGTTTGAATTCATCAAAATACTTATTTAGAACCTTAGGATATGCAGTTCTTGCTGTCTGTAGACTCTCCTTAATCTTTCTAGAAACCGGTAGGTTAGTAGACCATTGAACATCACTGACTCCAAGGAAATAACCTTGAAAATAGAAGAATAGACAAACCAGAAGTTGGCCAAACTTGAACCTCAGTGATTTGTCCTATTTGATGGACTTCAGATTCTCTAACAATTGCTTTCGTAAACAGGTACATAGGTCATATTCAGCATCTTCCTTAATCATCCTATATGCAACATTTACCATAGCAGTAGGGACATAATTCATTATGCTGGCATAAAATATCCTGTAACCAATCACCATGCAAGCATATTTCACCAGATCATCATTAATGTTGTTGACGGTCATTGCCCATTGGTCACTCATAGAACTAATGAGCTTTGTCATTTTAGTTTTGGTGACCTTCCATAGAACTGGTACTTCTCCAACATTGCAGAATCTAGTGATGGCATGAATCGCTTCAGGTGTGATGTCATCGATCTGCTCAAGGTACATCTTGTCACCATGCACCTTGCTAAGGATAATGTGAATATGTTCTTCTGAGAATTCTTCCAGAGAGTATACCGCATTGTGCAGTTTCATCTTCTCAAGGATTCTATACTCTGCTTTAATCTTCTTGTCATCTCCACAGAACAAACTTAGTTGGGAGTGAATTACTAGGGATCCTAGGTCTTCCAACTTATAGTCTATATACCCTAAAATATCTCCCTTGACAATAACTCTGGCGAGAATTTGAGATAGGGCATTGTATCTCATTTTCTTTTGAAGAAACTCAGGTGTATCTATGGGTTCACTAGAACTAGAGTGCGATGCAAAAGCCATAACCAAATGATAAGAATGAATTTCAAAAATACCTTCACAATCTGAAATTTAATTTTTGCCAATATCACGCACAATACACCACTTCAGTTGCTAGTTCACCGCTTAATGTTCTTCACTGATTACTTGAAAATGATTGCAATATTTTGCACAAGATTTATTCAAATGCTAAATAAATCGCTCTAGTTGCTCTGCTCTCAAAAATTCTTCTTCTGAAAAACAAATAAGTAAAAATGATGACGAAAATCCCTTTTAAATAAACTCTCACCTACCATAATAAATGCATTACCACTAGGGTACAAACCCTAATTTTGCCTTTTATCACTTCAGATCTTCTGTCGATTGACATGTAACATATACTGATAAAGGTCTTTACTGATATAAACTGGGGGTTCAAAATATTTCACCAATATGTTCCCCCTAAGCTTTTGTAAATCTTAGTTTGCCGGTTCAGAGACTTCCACACTAGGTGCAGAAATTGGTTCATCCTATGACTCTTCTTTTGATTTGTTTTTCCAAGTTTTATTTATTTCTGCTTGAACAGTTTCAACATCAATCTTCCCTTCTGGAGTGATTGGTATATCACCTAATAGGTTCTTTCTCAGTCTGCAAGTCCTAGTAGTGTGTCCCAATTTGTTGCAATGATAGCATACCATTCCAGGTGTTTTCCATGGTCCGTCATTCATACTTCCATTCTTCCTTCTGCATGTTGCTGCAGTGTGACCGCTACCATGACAAATCAACCAAGTTTCTCTCCAACTAGTTGTTGTTTGATAACTGACTGACCGATGGTCATAGGTATTGTACCGGTTGGGATTCCGGTTCACATAAAGTTTTGGGATAACTCCTTGAGTCCTTGGAGGATATCTACCAGTGTTGTGCAAAACCGACCTACATTTGAATGATCTATGCCCAAACTTGTTGCATGCATAACAATTTCCATTGAATCTATTAGATCTAGGCACACTGTTTTGAAAATAAGGAAAATTGTTGTAGGCCTTGCTTCTACACACATTGGTAGTATGTCCCTCTTTGAGACAATTAAAGAAAACAGGTTTAAATTTTCGCTTACCTTTACCCTTGGATTTCAGTTGCTTCTTTGATTCTTCATATTTTGTTCCAAAGGTCTCACCTTCCTCATACCCAGAGAAACCAAGTCCAGTGGTATCCTTTGTTGGCTTTGCTGATTCTAGCTTTTGCTCTAGCTTAGCAGTACTCTGATTGAATTTGGCAAGTATCTCCTTTGACTCAGTAAGTTCATTGGAAATAGCAACATTGGATTTCATCAACGTTGCATTCTCAGAAAGAGCCATGTTTAGTTCAACTTGCATTTCTTCTTTTTCCACTTTATTCTCCTAGAGATGAGTGGTAAGGGTACTAATTTCTTGCTTCAGCTTGGAGATCTCATGATCTTTTTCTTTTACCAAATCATTAGCTTTCCTTCTGTTCTCAAGCTCTTGACTCATTCTGATAGTTAGTCCTTCAAACTCCCTTCTCAAGTTGGCTTGAGATTCATTCAGTTTTTCCACTTCTTCAACTAGGGCATCCAAGTTTGCTTCATCAGAAGAGCTATTTTCAATAAGTTCCATCAGTTTCTTAGCATGCTCTCTTCTCTTGGCCAAAGAGGCTTTATACTTGACTTTGAGTTCATCATAGGCTCTCTTAGTCTGAGTGAGATGATGAGTAAGTTCCCTCACACTGTATTCCCCCATATCTCCTTCTAAATGGTTAGACTTATAGAAAGGTTGGATTTGATACCAATTGATGAATACTAAGAGGAGGGGGTGAATTAGTATGCCAAAAAATATTGTAAGGAAACTCTTAAACAATTTAGTAGATAATTGGTGCAGCAGATTCACTAATAAACCGGTTAAGATAAATGCAAACCAAATAGCTAGCACAACATTCACCCAAAAAAGCACAATCACCATAACACAAGATATTTGATGTGGAAACCCAAATGGGAAAAACCACGATGAGCAGAAACTCACAAGTAACTATCAGTAGAATAGTAACCAGACCGGTTAAGGTCATACAATGTTCTTCACCAGAATAGGTCCTATTAGGAATCTAAATCTTTGTTAGGAGATAAGTCCTATTAAAGACTACCCATTAGAGGATTTAAGATCCATAGTTGTGAACCACCTTTTTAGAGGATTTTTAAAGCCTTTGTTGAGTCTACCCAGTTAAGGGCTTTAGACTTGTCAAAGATGTGAGTAATAAACAAGTGAATGAACTAGATAATAGCATAGTATTCTTAATTAGATCCTTGACAACTCCTTGTTAATTCATTTTAGCATTACTTCAGTCTTCTATATCTGCACACTCTATGTCTTCACATAGACCTAACCTTCTCTTCAATGATTACACATAATAACCTTCCCTTTTCTGTGTCACATACAAAACCTAGACATGATGTCCTTATAAAGGAATCTGATTTCATGTCGATCCAATAAGATTAGACTACAAGTTCCTAGGTATAGTGCATCTAGACACATTTGGTAACAAGACACAAAAACACTGCCAAAGTGTCGGTGGATGATAACTCATCACACATTACAATAATACCAGTTGGTAACTCATCACAGATATATATCAGTTAATACAATATACTGATTACCAGTTGTCAAAAATGAAGACTGGAAGATCATAGTGTTATAATAAAAAATTGACTACCACTCAGGTCCTTCGTTCCACTTGAGATCCTTGTACCGCTTGGGGTCTTCATACTGCTTGGGGTCTTAAGTCAATCTGTCACCGGTATACAATCTTCTACAAAATATCGATAGTCTAAAAACTACATATTTAATGACATACAATACTGATTGGAACAACTATTAGTTGAGCATAACTCATACATCAAGTAAGTGTGTGTCCATCAATGATAGTCAAAACATCATCAAAATACCAACAACTTGATCCTTTAAAAACTTATGATAAAGTGGGTTGGGGTTTCTTGATGAAAGTTTTGAAGGCTTTTGGTTTCAAGGACAAACTTCTTGAACTTGTTTGGTAGCTCATCTCAGTGGCTAGTACAATTGTCATTGTGAATGGCTCTCCCTCTCATTTCTTCAAGGTGTATATAGGCCTCAGATAGGGTGATCCCATATCATCTATTAATTTCACAATCACGGTGAACACTTTGGGAAGTTTTATCATAAAATGGTAATTGTTGGACACCTTGAAGGTGTAAAACCTTCATCTGCTAACCTGGTGTATTCCCATTAGCAATTTGTGGATAATACAATATTTTTTGGAAATTTGATGATAAGAGAGGTGAGAAATATTAAGAGGGATCTTGTTCTATATGAAGAGGCTTTAGGAAAGAAAGTGAATCAAGATAAAATTTATCTTTTTCTTCAATACTCCAAAAGTCAAATAGAGAAAAAATGTGCATATCTTGGGCTATGTTGTGGGAACCCTCCCTTCAATTTATCTTTTCATTCATCTTTGTGAAAAACCCCTTGACTCCTTTTGATTTTCCATTGTTGATAGGTTCAATAGAAATATGGTGAGGTGGAAAGGATCCCCTCTTAGTCAAGCTGGGAAAGTTCAACTATTAAAGTCCTTCCTTCAAAATTTGCTAGTGTATGCTTTAAGCTTGTTTAGGATTCCTTCAAAATATGTTAGTAGCATGAGACCTGGTTTGTAAACTAAAGAAACCCAGTGGTATCAGGTTAAGGAATATTTAAGAACTTTCAACAAGGCTCTTCTACCAAAGCATTTTTAGAGAATTGTTTCAAAACAAGGGAATGGAATTCTATTTGGCAAAGAAAATAGTTACACAGTGTTAATTATTTTAAGGATTTTTTAAAATCTCAAGACCTCCCTTATGGATCTACATTTTGGAATAATGTCATTAAGGCCAAGGATATTGTTTCTAATGGAGCTTGTTGGAAACTTCACTCGAGGAGATGGTTTAAATTTAGGGAGGATAGCTAGTTAGGCCATGAGCCTTTATGCAATAACATTAACTTTAGGAAATCTATGGATGATTGTATAAATTGATTTGGTCAATTTATTTTTTATTATTGGAAGGATGGTTAGTGGGTTAACCTTACTCAGATTAGTTACAATCTATTGCCTATTAAATTATCCTTAAATTCAATCATTGTGGATCAATAGAGCTAAGAGGATAAAATGGTTTGGAAAGCATCATCTATGAGGGATTTCTCATTGGATTGCATTGTCTATGAGGGATTTCTCAGTGGCCTCGGCAATTTATTTTCCATCTCAGACTAATTCACCTCCTCCTTATGGGATAAAGCTTGGGTGAATAATCTTATACCTAAAGTTAATATCTTCATTTGGACTCTTCTTCAAAATAAACTCTTAACAATTGAAAATTTATGCAAGAGGGATTTTTATTTACCAAAGAGGTGTTATCTTTGTCATGCTGATACCGAGACTTCTTCTCACCTCTTCCTCCACTATGTTTGTATTGGTGAGGTTTGGTGTTGTATCTTGTAGCCTTGGAATCTTTGTTGGGTTTTCTGCAATTCCATTTTGGAATTTTAATCTCAATGGAAAGCACCCTCTTCTAATCAGGCTTTGAAGTTGCTTTGGTCTTACAACTTTCCTCATTTGGCATTGGGGATATGGAAGGAATGTAACAATAGAGTCTTTAGAGAGGTTGTCATTCCTGTAGATATAGGGTTTGAAAAAAAATTCAGATCCATTAGGGAGAGCTTTAATAACCTTAATGTCAACTCTTTGATAAGGGAGAAGCAAATATGTTAGGATTATGAGTACAAGGCGACTATGTCTTGACATATTAAAATGGATATTACAGATGCTTTAATACCTATCAAGAATCCTAGGGATGGCATTTTTTGAACTCTTCCTCCATCTAGTTGGGTCAAAGTTAATTTTGATGGGACGACCAAGGACTAAAGCCATAAGGGCCTATTAGGGGTTAAGATTGGCTCACCTCCTCAATTGTAAAGAGTCTAGATTGAAGGAGACTCTAATAATATAATTCAATGTTTGTGAGGGGATTATAAACTATCTTGGACTATAGATATTTGGGTTATAAAATCAATTGAAATTATAAGGTTCTTTGATAATGTTTATATTTCTCATGCATACTAGGAGGCCAACAAAGTTGTTGTCTTTAATACTAAAAAAGGGGTCCAAGACAAATAATACATAACAAGGTGTGACTAGCCAAATGATGACATCACTTCTTTGATGATGTATGATCATATTCATGGAAGGGGGACAAATATCCATATCAGAAAATGATTAAAATGTCAATAAGGCCTTTATTGTCATTATTATTAGGAGCATGATCCGTGTTATGGGATTTTATTAATATTCTTGGCTTTATTTTTTCCATAATTTTTGGGTGTATTGGATGCTTCTTAGGTTAATCATTCTTCTTAGGATTCCTTAACCAATCACTGTCAGTTGTAACACAATTTGGAATAAGGGTGGAGACTAAAGGCATCTTGAGATGGTGGAGCTTACGAACAATGCCACCATTTGGAGGGTGTTGGAGAAGGGAGGGTTATTCCCATTCATCGAGAAGCTTCACAGTTGGGACCCCAAAATCACATGAAGATCTTTGGAAAAGGATGGAAGGAGGGGAAAATTTCCCTATTTGGTAGTAATGTCACTAGCAATGACAACCTTGGCTGAAGTAACTAGTCTTTCCATAAATGGATTGAAATTCTTTAGAGAGAAAAAGTATTCTGAGTTAAAAAGTTTCCTAAAATGAACAAAGACAGGGAGAACGTGGTTAGGGCCTCCAAGAGTAGCTATGAAACATGTCAAATTAAGTCCATGTTGAGGGATGTTTTGAAGGTTATTATGCAATATGTTACCTTATACAAGTGGTTTACCAGGGCCTTTGGTAGTCATTTCATCCTCCTAAACCACTTCAGGTGCTAGGTTAAAATATCTCTCTCATTCTATTTATTTTCCTCCCTAAATACAAACATAAGCGATCATAGGAAAATCGCTAATAAGAACCATGTCCTCCATGAGCAGCTTCTTTTCTTAATATATGAACATTTTAAGGTTATGCCCTATCCATCCAATGTTTCCTCTATTTTGATTCTGGATGAGGAAGAGTTGGGAGCCAATTATTCTAAGGAGGAGTGGAATACTAAAATGGAGGATTCTAATTTTGAACCTAAGCAGATATATAGAAAAACTAGAGCCCATATAAAAGACTTGATTGGTGAAAGAGGGAAGACAAAGGGTTAATTTTTTTTTCTTTTCTCCACCTCTGGCTCTAGGAAGAAAAATTTGAAAGGAAAGAAAATCATTGCTTCCCCTACTATAGACAAAGGAAATTCTTTGGTGAAGGGTAGCTCTCCCCATGTGTCTCAGAGAGGGGCAACCTTGGTTTCCCTACTTCAAATGACTCTTACTCTTCCTATGCTAATACTGACAAGGAAGGTAGTCCTAAGTTCCCATTGGATATCAATGTTGACTCTCACTATTTCAAGTTTGATTGACAGTTCTTTGATGACATCCATGCTATTGCTCGAAATGCCACTATTAAAGAAATTAAAATAAAGTAAAGGGAAATGAATAGTAAATAAGAGCTTGTGGTGGCTAAAGGCACAAACAAGAGCAATAGGTAGGAAATTAAAGATAAGGACCTTTGGACTGAACATGATAAGAAGTCAGTTGTGGATTGTCTTCATAAAATATTGGATGTTAAAGAAAAACTAAAAACAGACTATGAAAGAAAAATTAAAGAGTATAAAGGATAGCCTTCAGTCCATTATTAGTCTAAGCCACAGGGTCATTCAAAATACAACTAAAAGCATGAACACAATGGTTGGAAACCTAGAGAATGTGTATCAGGACAAGCTAAATGTTGATCTAGATATGAACAAATAGAAAGGCCAAGATGAGGCGACTAGACCTAGTAAGAGAACAAGGAACCTCAAAAGAAAGGCAAGAAGTTTCCTCAAGTCATACTGGAGCTGAAGAAGTTCGTGCTCAACATGAACTAGCTTGAGGATGATGCTGCTAAAAATTTGAAGAATCTTGCTTAGGTTCCCCTACTCTGTTCTAGTTTTTAGTTGATTTTTTTTGGTTAGTTTTTGGCTATCTTTTTTGTTGTTAGTTATTTTGTTATATTAACGAATGGGCAACTTTATGATTGCGGACTCTTCTATTTTATGTAATTTTTGCTAAGAATAAATGTTAAAGGGTTTCGAGTTCCTTTAAACCCTATTTTTCTTGTAATAAAAATCAATTATTATACACTTTTGCAAAATTTTCTAAACTTATAGGGTCATGTTCTCCTTATTTAGAACCCTAGTTGGATCAATTCAGCAACTTTAAAATGTGTATTTAGGATAATAAGAATGCATCATTGTATCAGTGATTATATATGAGGACTAATATAATATTTTAACAATGATATGGTACTCTAAGTTTGCTAAAAATGAATATTCTTCAATAACTTAGGTTTTCGTTGAACTTTACCAAATGATTAAATAAATAATTTTATAGATAATATCATACCACACAAGTAACACATCCATGTGTTAGGGCAACTCATAATGACTAGTGAAACATTTGATAAGCTGTATATTTAAATTTTGAATTTAAAATTTTTGATGTTCACATTCATGAATGAATTAATGAGCAACCATGTAGGAATACATACCCATGGATGTAATATAGTAAAACAAAATGAAGATCTAGGTATCTTGATCAAATATATAGGGATATAAGAAAATAGAAATGGGATATGTTAGTGTCACGACCCACATCCATGCAAAAAAAATCCATTTTAAAGTACCTATTGCATTCAAGGAATTCTAATTAAATTATATATAATTTTTACCATCATATTTTGTTCCAACTTTGATGTACATGAAAAATAGTTGAAATATATAGATCGATGAAAAGGGCATATGTTTATGTACAATTTTTACCATTATATTTTTTACCAAATTTAAAAACAAGTAGTCAACATTATATTGAATTACACAAAACTATTGAAGCTAATGTTTGCATAGTTTTATCTAAAAAAATAATATCAATATGTTCATCCATGTATAATGGATATTAGAGCTACCTAAATCCATCACATAATCTCGCACAATATTATACTGTACATTATTGAACCAATATGCAATGTGTGAGGCTAATATTTTATTAAAACAAAACCTCAATCTCCAATTACAATCAATTATGATCATTGAGCATATATGGTGTCAATTAGTTGAAGTGAGAATTTCATATTAGTACACCCATGTGTTTTGATGCATCTAGTATCAAATTAATCAAGAATGTGTATAATGCAAAGATGTATTCTTGAGTACTTGATGGAGCTATTATTGAAGTTAAACTAATTAACTCATAAGATGGTGATTGGGTATAATACTGCATGGTGCATCTATAAGTGATGAGTACAACTAACATGTATTAAGGTTCCTAGATGAATTGAAGTACTTTCATATTTTTGTGTGAAACTATATTACTGAAAATTAATATACACAATAGATGTTAACACTACGTATATGCATAAAGGAATATTAGCAATGTGATGGTATAATATTTATCTAATGTGTAATATGTGATATTATGATTAGTTTCAAATAAGACTTGGTTATAGTGTTTAATGGTGATATGCAATCTATGAGACCCCTAGAAACATATACTTTAGAATTTATACTAAAATCTCTAAAGACATAATATACCATCTTCCAAATAAATAATAGGAAATGTAGAATGAATAGTTTAATATATAATGTACAAGAAAGTAGTATATTATGCACCAATCAATATGGTCCTATAATCATTGATGTATGAAGAAATGCATAGAAAGATCAATCTTAGTTAAATGTGAAAATATGTTAATATTTAAACCCAAGGTGATCCTAATCTTGAACCTCCTTGGGCTAAATAACCTCATAAGTGTCCTCAAATAACTAAAAAATAATATATTTTTCCTACACAACACATTTAGGTAATCTTTAACAAAATGATTTTCAAGTCATATTGTACGAATAAAGAACACAAATAATTAAAAATTTAAAATATGTATTGTTAAATATTTAGAATTTGTAAGCAACTCCATAGAATATGATCACTATAAGAGCGATTGAGATGAAAATTTGTTATCAAAATGACTAAAATAAGAATTTAACTTTGTAGTATGAGATAGTTTATATAGTAAGAGTATAATGAAATGACTGCGACTTTTGCATCCATCCCTAGGAATAGATAAAGGTAAACTAGATATATTTGAAGTACAATAGGTGTTGCATTTATAAACAAAATTATTGATTTCTTTATATCTAACATAGTATATGTTTTGATTAATTAAAAGAAGGATTGGACCGATCCATTACATAACGACTAAAAAGTGCCACCCAGGGTGCATGAGGAATGCACACCTAGCTAAAGACAAAAAACCACCAAAAATAGCAAGGAACCACTAAGCAACTAGACCAAGACTAGAGACAGATCTAGCAACTAGAAACAAACAACTAGCCAACCAACCACTAAAGATGCAAAGGGACAACTTACTAGGTGGAGGCATTACCATCTTGCTAATCTTTATACAAACCTAAAACTCTATATCGGAAATGAATTTTCTTATCAGTTTCCTTAACCTAGGTTGGAGTACCACAATATAGAGTATCTTTTACCATAGAGATAGGGGGATCCATTGTAGCAGAGGAAGACAAAAAATGTCTCTTTTTCTTCACTTTCATATGATAAATTTCCTCTTAAATAGCTTACAAGGAAGCCAAATTCTTCATGGCCATCTTTTGGCTCAGCTTAGACATATCCTCAATTTTTCTCTTCAAGATCTCAAAGAATTTCCTCAACTCCTTCACAACCTTACTCTCACCCCTCTGAGATACCTTTTCGATAAGGTCATTCAACATACCCTCAACTTTGTCCCATTTCTCTAATTTCCTGGCCATATTACTAGCGGCTTCCAAGACCCATTTGTCCTTTACCTCCATAACCCATTTATCTAACCTCACTCCTACCTCATCCAAAGCCTTAATTTTGTTAATATTTTTGATAGCCACATTGAACTAAGAGAAGATCCATTTAATGCCCAAGTCTTGTCACTCTATACTTTCCTCTAGCTTCAATGCCTTAGAGACCAAAGTAGGAAGGCCATGATCAAGATTAGGAATCTCCTCAGAAGCTGCAAGTGACCAATCCAATTCTTCATGGCCATCTTTTGGCTCAGCTTGGACATATCCTCAATTTTTCTCTTCAAGATCTCAAAGCATTTCTTCAAATCCTTCACAACCTTACTCTCACTCCTCTGAGACACCTTTTCGCTAAGGTCATTTAGCATACAGTCAACTTTGTCCCATTTCTCTAATTTCCTAGCCATATTACTAGCGGCTTCCCAGACCCATTCGTCCTTTACCTCCATAATCCATTCATCTAACCTCACTCAGACTATCTTAGCCAAAGCCTTAAGTTTGCTAATATTTTTGATAGCCACATTGAACTAAGAGAAGAGCCATTTAATGCCCAAGTCTTGTCACTCTATACTTCCCTCTAGCTTCAACACCTTAGAGCCCAAAGTAGGAAGCCCAGGATCAAGATTAGGAATCTCCTAGTCATTGGCAGATGGAGGAATCTCCTCAGAAGTTGCAAGTGACCAATCCAATTCCGAGTCTCAGGAGGAACCAAAATCCTCATACTTTTCCACTTCTTTCAAATCTAGCACCTCCACATCCTTAGAAGGTGGATTAGGAGATATTTTATATTTTTCTTCTTTGATGGTATATTTTAATATAGGGAGAAACTTTTACAATAGAATATGTTTAGGCAACCAAATATTGTACTTAAATTCTAGATGCTCTTACAATAGTCCTTACATATTTTTCTCTTAATGGTGGCTTTACCGAGGTCACCTAATTATTTTGATACTTATTCTTCTCCTCTCCTAAAATAATAATTTGAATTTGTAGTATAAGTTATATAGTAAGAGTGTAATGATTGTGACTTTTGTGTCCAACCCTAGGAATAGATAAAGATGAACTAGATATATTGCAAATACAATAGGTGTTTCATTAATAGAAAAAAATATATATGGCTTTACATCTAACATGGTATATGTTTCTATAGGGAGAAACTTGTAAAATAAAATAAAATTTAAATATAAAAATATAAATTGGTAATGAAAGTTTGTACTTACATTCTTGATTCTCCTACAATAGTCCTTACATTTTTTTCACTTAAGGGTACCTTTACTAAGTTCACCTATTTATTTTGATTCTTATTCTTTACCTCTCCTAAAGTTCCTTGGATTTTTTACATGAAACAACAAAATTTAAGGGGACTATTTGTTGCTACTATTTTTTGTCTAAATATACTGTACAATGATAACCTTAGATCCATTCCCTTCTTTAGGTGGGATTTACTACTCCCATCCATCTTTCCAAAGTCCTCCACTTTAGCTTAGTCAAATATTTATGATCTTTGATTACATGCAAATTTCACATGCCATTCTCCTCTCTAATTTTTTTAATTTTTAAGATAGTTCATTTTCAAGAATGTTATAATTACTACATATTGTGTGATAGAGACTAATAATTGCCTTCATATAATATTTCACAAGTCTTTAATAGAATGTTTGTTCATTGAATAAGAATTTAAGAATGATTTGAGTAATTTATATAGATATATATTTTTTTGACTATATTCTGACTACTTATTTTCCATTCATAATCATCTACATATTATTCTACATATATCCAATCTCACTGTAAACTATAACGATTGAAATCACAACACACATGTCATTTTTTATCATATGTATCCAATTGGTAGTTTACATGCATATAAAATTTGACCAAAAAAATCTAATGTTGAAAATCACTTAATCAATTTGATTAGGCTTTCTTTAAATCAAAAGATCATTTAAAAGTGGCATTTTCTTACATGAGTTTAGATCATGATACTACTATATCTTAAGCTCATTTTATCATATCTCTATATATCTAACATTGATCAATATAATCCCATTCACTTGGCCATATTAGGTTTATTTGTAAAGATGCAAGACATGTTATTCTCTCATTACAGATCTATAAATTAAGCTCCTATAATTTAAAATTTATGTTAAAATGGTTAAACTTTTTGTTAACCATTGTGAGCTACAACAACATATTATTTTATTTTTTATTAAAGGGTCAAGTAGGTTTTCAAGGGACCCTAAAGTTACAATAGCACATTTTTTTTGTTGATTTATGTGTACTTTTATTCTATTTAAAGTCATTTATTCATTTTTTATTTAAAAAAATAAAAAGGATAACCTAGAAATTTGTAGAGAGTATTGATTTTGAGAATTTAGAAGATTATTATACAATATTTTAAAAGCATTATACTAGAGCATCCATCTATCATTCTTGCTTGTTGTTCTTGATACTTGTTTAAATACTATTGAATTGGTCCAACTAGGAGTCTACCTAGGGAGAACATGAATCTCTCAATTATAGTTTTTATTTTTTGCTAGTCCAATTATATGATTACATGATCAATACCTCACCTTAGTTAAGTTTCATAAGAATACATCCAAACCAAAATAAAGAATAGTCAATTTTTAGATTTTAAGATAATCTTCATATCACGTAAAAAATGTCTAGCATTTAAGAATCAATTTTTGGTACCATCTACAATATTTTTGTATTGTCAGATTTTGAGTGAAGACTAAGTGTGAATAGGATATAGATGGCAATTATTTAGGTAACAAACCTTATTTGCACTAACAACCTTATTACATGTAAAATAGGAGGAAAAACTAAATGCATAAATGAGTCCAAACAATAATATATTTTAGGTGCCCATGTACAAAGTATCTCTCAAAAATAGAATAAAGGAGAAAATTAATTAGGAAAAAAACACTCTCCAAATGGGAGAAAATATAAAAAACATGTAGAAATGATGGAAGAAGGACTTGGGATGATCTCCCAAGGATTATATACATCATGACTATGCAACTAATATCTCGCGATAGCAAAGAAAGATAAATTTTAGTGTTTGAATATTTTCATGTTTCTAAGGTAAGCTTGAATAGGTTGATTTCCTCAACCACTCATACTTTCTCTAAGTGAGATGCCTAACCTTAGACAATAGTTATTATTCTAGTAAGTAGTGCTCACCCCTCTTTGCACTATAAATTAAATCATCTTATTCTAATTTATCATGGAGATTAATGGAATATTATTTTAACCTATAGATGTGTCAATATCTTGCAAAAATACATTATTTTGTTAGCTTATAAAAGTCATGTGGTTTCTAGAATCCTATCACCCAACCAACACCATCATATAGACCTTATGAATGTGACATTATTGTAATATTTCATACTTAAGAAATCATTACTCTACCAAGACAACATAAAAAAATGAAACTTATCTAGAAGGTATGATATGGGAAGAATATTCTACAATAACCCCCTTAAGTGTAGCTCAGTGAATATAAAGAGATTTATGACGCGAGACCATCCATAGTTCATGGCAATCTTGCATCAACCAAAAACCATTTTATTTTCAGTTTGTTCTTGTTTTGCAGTTTCAACATCTTTTTTTGTGTTTCTTGGCATTTGCTCACTGGATCTTGCAAAGATGTATTTTTATTATGGACATGTTCATCTTCCCTATCCTATGTCCATAGGACATTTGGATCTTCTTTCGACAAGTTATCGCTTCTAGAATCTGAGGAAGTTTTCTAGCTTGGAACACTGGAACCACTTGGACCTAATTCCAATTTGGTGGATCTTGCAGATCATTTTCGTAGTTTGCAGAGGTTCAATTCATTATTTCCAATGTTCCTTGGTGTGTGGCTGAATTTCCCTAGGGTCCACACTTCATACTATGGATTTTCTGAAAGGGTCTCCTTGGCGGAGGCTGACCTTATTGTTTTACATATTTCATCTTGTTCATCGATATTTGTTTCATCTTGGGCTAATGCGGATCATTCTTGATCATATAAATCAATGTAACAATGCATGTAGGAATCAATCATTAGAACATATAATAATAATCATAAGGTTAGGAGGTCCGGAGTTGGCTCACATTCTTGCTTGAGCTCGAATGTTGCATAACACGCATGTTTTCTACTCAGGCCTGTGAGCCGAATCTGTGAGCCCACATGTTGCTGACAATTTGTAACTAATTTTCATGATATAATATAGTTTGTTTCTGTTGTGCAACTCTTCTTGCATGGTTCGAACTACTCAGTGAGGACCGTTCCTCCGTGACTGCACCAAGTGGTATCAAAGTGAGTTTTCATTTTCAAGATTGTCGAGTCATACTCAATTTTGTTGTAGGATGGCGGAGTGAGGATCCAACCTACCACTGCAAAGGACTGGCGTAAAGATGGCTTGGAGAAATGCTAGAGGTGTTGGAGCACATGGAAATGATGATGAACTCTCGAATGATTTTTTAAATTCATATTAGAAACTATTCCAAAATTTCATATTCAATATTTTAAAAAAATCAGAAATAATTATAATCATTTAAAAATATTCTAACTTAATTTATATTTTTATAATAAATATTTTTAAAATGATATATTAATCTTATAATTTAAAATGTAACATGTCAATCTATATCATCTATAATTTTTAAAGTTTGTAATATAGAATCTAAAATTGAAACACTATCATTTAAACCATCAAATTTCAGACCTGGTGGGACATCACCAAATCTTGTCACCTTCTTCGGTGGAGGCCGTACACGTGAACACAACAATTATTGATTGACGGAAGGTTAAGACAAATATAAACGTGTTCTCCTATGACATATATTAAAAGTATATTCCTATATACACGTGTCTTCCACAGACGTATATGAAATGTATATGCCCTTTCTCTATCGAAGGAAAGAACTCTGTCGCTTCCTATTTACACGTGTCCTTTAAAGAGATATATAAAATGTATATACCTATTCTCTGTCAAACGGAGAACTCTGTGTAGGCCCGCTCTTTTCGGCCTCCGCCCACTAAATCAAGAGCTGGTCAACTTAAAAAGTACAAGACTTGCATTATAAACTCAAAATTTTAATGACAATCTAATTTTAAGGAGGAACTGCTGCTAAATATTAGGAAATAATTAATGGAGGACTCAAACATAAAAATCAACTGATTACTAGATTACGAAACATTCTTAGTCGAAAACAATTATACTAATACATATTTAATTTTTTCTTCGTATCAAATCACAAAATTAAACGCATCGTTATCAGCAAATTTATTAACAGCTCTACTTGCGCGTGGAAATTTTTGACCACACTTTATGTGTTTTCAGGCTTTATAAAAGGATTGCCTATCTTATGCTGAACAGCCAAACACATAAACGGTAGCCAAAGTTTCCACCCAATCGCCATTGCAAAACTCAGCGTAACTCTTTTTTTATTCACATCTCTGTTTTTTGTTTATTGATTTGTTCTAATATTCTATAGGGGTATGCTTTTTATATGAATTTTCTTAATGACTTTTGTTTTAAATTAGTGTATTCACTTCTCTTTGTTCAGATAGAAGAATGTCTGCCACCGTGTACCCTCCCAGTATGTGGACTGATGAAGCAATTCATTCATTTACAGACGATCAGGTACAGTGATCATTTTTATTCATTATCTTAAAATACTCTGAATATATGCGAAGTCAATTTAACTGTTTTCGATTCGTTAATTTGCTTGAAAATCAGAAAAGCAGAACATTATGTGATTGTGGGAAAGGGGAAGAAGTGTTTTTAAAAGTATGCTAATTTATTGAGTGATTGGGAAAAGTAGGAAGTGTTTTTCAGAGTGTGTAATGTTGTTTAATTGAATGATTCAGAAAAGTAGAAAGCGTTTTTGTGGTGTATCAGAGTATTTTATTTTATTTATGTTCAGCTGCATAACTTTCAGTGAAATTCATGAACCCATGTTTCATAGACAATGCTTGGTAAATATTTTTTATGAAATTATATGTTCTTATGAATTGTGTTTATTATTTCAGCCCCTTGAAGACCACAAACAAATGGAGGCATTGATAGAAGAGATCAAAATCATGTTTCAGGCTATGGAGAATGGGAAAATAAGCCCATCTGCATATGACACTGCATGGATAGCCAGAATACCATCCATTGACAACCCTTACCAACCTCAATTTCCACAAACACTGAAGTGGATTGTCTTGAATCAATTAACAGATGGATCTTGGGGAGGAGATTCATGTTATTTACCACATGATAGGCTTCTTGTTACTCTTTCATGTGTCATTGCACTTAGAATATGGAAGGTGGAGGGAACTAAAGTGCAGAAGGGTGAGATATATCATAGGTTTCCCAAATCTATTTTTATAAGAATATTAGATTATGTCTGTCTAATCACCAATTTCTTAGACAGTATATAGGTAGTCTGTTAATCTTTTACCTCCTTTGATTGAAACGACATTTTAGGAGAAAAATCTTACACATGCAGGTTAATTTTCTTAGGATTGCATGAAAAATAATCAGTTTCACTAGTTTTACAAGTTTTTTCTTTTCTTGTTTAGATTTTGGAATATTGGGGGCATCGGAAGGGGAAGATATGATACCATTGCAAATGTCAATGATACAGCTATGGGCTTTAGAATCCTCAGACTGCATGGCTATGATGTATCATCAGGTAAAGTGGTACCTTTTTGTTTATTACAGGTCAATTTGATGTATCAAACATTTCTTACAACCTTCGTTGAAACAGTTTTGGATTTAACGTCTATATTGTTTAAAACTTGTATTTCCAACTTTTCAAGTTTACATACAGAACTGCTGAACTTGAACGGGCTTAACTTCTGTTTGATTATATACAAATTAACATTCAGTGGTTGATCATATTTTTTGCAGAAATTCTGACAATTTTTGAAAATGAGAAAGGCGAGTTCTTCAGTTTTGCTGACAAAACACATAGAGAAGTTGAAGGCATGTTAAGTCTCTACAAATGCTCCCTTATAGCTTTTCCTGGAGAAATGATAATGAAAGAAGCAAAAACCTTCACAGAAGCTTACCTTCGAAATCTTCGTGATACAAAGCATTCTAATGCTGTAAGTTTTATGGTAAAAACTGGTCAACAGTTTAGTGGGCAGAGTCTGGTAAAAACATGTCTTGATTGATAAGCCCTTCTTGAGTGTATAATGTTTATTTCAATAAACTTTCAAGTAAATCAAGTTTATTTTGTAGGTGGACTACGAATTGAAATATGGATTCCATCGAAGTTTACCTAGACTAAAGGCAAGGTCTTATATAGAAGGCGTCTGGCTTGCAGATAATTCTTGGTTACCGAATACCCTTTATAAGTAAGAGTCTATTCCTCAACTTTTATCTGCTAATTATGTGAAGTCCTCTATCCAAATAAATAGAAGGCGATTAATCATAACATATATGAATTTTCCACTGACATTTGAGTTTATACGAGCACAAGAAAGAGGTGACAATTCTAGCCGAGTGGACCTGAATTTTTCATACATTTTAGAATGATTAGAAAACTGTTCATGTCCAATTTACACCTACAGAGCATTACCTTTGTAATATATATTCTACTGATTTGCATATTGTTTTGTTATTGGTGTTCTTATGGGAAACAATTTATTTTCATAAACAGGTTGCCTTATATGAACAACTGCAAGTATCTTGAGCTCGCTAAATTGGACTTCAACGCAGTGCAATCCATTCACCAAAAAGAGCTACAACAAGTCCATAAGTAATGTTTTGTTAATTTTGATAAAAGCATTGATTTAATATAAATAGTTAAATAATTTAAATTGTAATTTTATGTTAATAAGATCAATTTTTGTACAGCTGGTGGATAGATTCTGGCTTTAGGAAGTTGAAATTCACAAGGGAGAGGCATATAGAGATATATTTCGTTGTTGCAGCTGGCATGTTTGAACCTGAATATGGTGACTATAGAATTGCGTTTACAAAAGTTGGTTGTCTTCTTGTTGTTTTGGATGACCTATATGATAAATATAGCTCTTCTGATGAGATTATGTTATTCAACGAAGCATTTAACAGGTAAATTTGGAAAACTGGTTTTGTGATATTCATATAGGATATATAAATTATGGAGCAAAATAATCAGCTAGTTTTAATTATCACATTTTCTGTATTGTCTAATTATTTGTTCTTAAAATTAAATGTCACTAATTTATATAATATTTAAGTTGAGTAATTTAGGAGTTCAAATGACAAAATTTAAAATTTAAAATTTAGATTGTCTAATCAAATTAACTTTATTGTACTTACAAAAAGAATTATAGTCGACTTCTGAATGAGTTATCATTAATATGCTTTCTTTTTCTTGTAGGTGGGATTTAAATATATTAGATCACATGCCAGAGCATATAAAAATATGTTTCTTTGGATTATACAATACAGTTAGTGAGTTAGCAGAGAGAGCATATAAAGTGCAAGGATGCGATGTGCTTGAATACTTCAAGAGAATGGTATGTATGCTATAAAAATTGAAAGTAATAATATAAATTTAATCAAACAGCAAATTTCTAAAGTGACAATCATATGATCAGTGGAAGGTTCAACTTGAAGCCTTCACCAAAGAAGCAGAGTGGTCTAAACATAAGTACGTGCCTGGATGGGATGAGTACATAAATGTGTCCAAAGTTTCTGGAGGGTTTGGTATAACTATTATCACTTCTATCCACTTAATGGGGGAAGTTATTACCAATAATATCTTGTTCCAAATTGATGAGAGATCAAAAGCTCTCGATCTTGTGTGCCTAACCACAAGGCTAGTCAATGATACCAAAACATTCAAGGTAAGTGCAATAATATACTACGCCATATAGGTAAATATTATTATCTTTATATTCAATGAAGTATTTAAAAATGTTATTACCATGGATAAAGCATGTCTAAATCTAGTATTGACAAATTCTATTTCAATGAATGCTAATATAAGGCTGAAAGAGAATGTGGGGAGTTGGCTTCTACAATAGAATGCTATATGAAGGACAATCCTAATACGTCTGAAGACACAGCTTTAGAAAATGTTTATGGTATCATGGAAGATGGACTTACTGAATTGAATAAGGAATTGTTCAATTGTACTCAACTGCCAAGTTGCTTTCAAAATTTACTTCTCAATTCAGCAAGACTGTCTCAGCTTCTTTACATGCAAACAGATGCCTTTAATAGCTCTATCCAAGATAAGAAGTATATGGTGGATAAATGTCTTTTCCAAAGGATCAAATGAAATTAACTATGTTGGAGAAAACTACACATCCAACATCAACATGTGTAAATATGTTATAAATAATTTGAGGTGTTAAATAAGTACTCCTAATAGAAGTCTTTGATGTTCTAGAATAGATATTTAGATATCAATCATAAGAAGTGGACTATCATATTTATCTATGATTATAAAAGTTTTTTATACTTGACTAAAGCTACATAATGTAATATATTTCAATAAAAATATATTAAATTTTTATTTGTGTGATATTTCTTATTTTTTCTATCATATATATTGCATTGTAATTATCATTTAAATTTAATAAACTATATGAATATTATTTAATCAACATTAAATCATGTGTATATTATTCTCTATATTACTAAAGAAGACAAGAAAAATGTTATTAAAGAAAATGATTAAAAAAAATGCAATAAACATCAAACCAATATACTTCAAAATGTTTTTGATCTCCATGATTGAGCTAAATTGGCAAACTCACAATAATGGTTCCTACTTTTTTGCCAACTTTGACACTAACATGAATATTTTTAAAATAATCATCACTTTTCGACACCTAACTTTTAAACCATTAAGAATTTGAAGATGATGTAATTTAGTGATTTGTAACATCTTGTTTGCAAGTTCTAAATATATTTTTTTCAAATTTTTTCAAGAAAATTGATTTTATTTTTCCATCTCCCTCTAAAAGTAGTTTTTTACAAAAAAAATCATTTTTACAGAGTGGCGTGCCTTCCAAAATGCATAGCTTTATTTTTAAATAAATGATAGAAATTTAATTCTTTCAAATTTCAGTTTGTAACATCAATATCGAGGGAATGGAGTTGGTTTGATAGTGGTATTTTGATTATTTTTCATTTTATTCACTTTTGGAGTCTGATTAATTATAGTTTAGACATAGGTCTATGTTTGAACACATAACTTGTTCTATATATATTGAAATTCAATTTTTTTTGTTAGAAAGAAGACATCGATATGTAGGACATCGATATGTTTCACAATTTTTTTGAATTAGTTTACTATTTATCCCAATGCGTTGAATAGAGAAGTTCGTGTTCATTAATAAACCAATATTTCATAAAATTTCAAAAATAAGATCATAATAAACTCACAATGTAATAAAATTATAGTCATTTGAAATATTTCTTTAAGGAATACCATACTACATTTTGGGTCGTCAATATCATTCTATTTGAGCATTCAACTAGAGGTTTGAAAGCCAAAAATCTGTAGAAAATTGTAGAAAGTTTTAGAGAAGTGTAAAAAAGGGGATTCAAACAAAAGCCCCTAAATACCTTCGAATGAAGGGGTTTCAAATGAAGGGGGTTATGAATTAACTCCCCGAATATAATTAGAAATCGACAAAAATAACCATTAAAGGGGGTTCAATAGAAAGAGGGGGTATGAGCAAAGTGGGGGGTTTGAGGAAACCCCAAAGGGTAGTTCACATGCCTAGTTCGAGCAAACACCCTCCAATTTTTTTTCCCACCATTGCATTTTTCCTTTGTGGGTGAAAGTGGGGACCATTATTGTGAACTGAGAATCCTATTCTATTAATATGCTCTAGATTTGAATGTGGATTGCTCTACAATAATTTCAACCTATGGATAATTTGGGAAGAAAAATGATAGCACAAACACACTAGGAAAAGTTGATTAAAAAATATTTAGGAAATGCTTATATAAGTAGAAGTATTAAGAGGCAAAATCAAGGGTTGTGGTTAAGAGGTTAAAATAGATGGCTAAGATCAAAAGAAGATATGTATTGTATCAAAAATTTAGTCATGTGACAAGTGTCATGGCAAGAAAATATTTTTTCACATGAAGACGAAGATAGATAAATGGATGGAAATGGACTTGTAGGTATTGGAGGTTAAATGATAAAGATAGACTAAGGATAAATGTGGCATGTGCAAGGCTATCTAAATTTTTTCTCTAGTCAAGCTTGATTGGTGGGATGCACATGTGAAACTAAAGTGACACATGAAAATGGATGAGAAATTTGTCTTTTACAGTTTAGAAGAGTATTAAAGAGGATTTCATTTATTAATTTAGTATTAATTAATAAATACACTCTAGAAGGATAAAAGATAATGGAATAAGGTGTATAATCAATTAAATAAATTTTTATTAATATAACGGAGTTAATTTAATGACTTAAAAGAATAGGAAGAAGAAACAATTAAGATAGTATTTAATTTAGTTAATTACCATCAATTAGATGTCTACAACTAATTATAATAAATTTACCATCATTCTTAACTATATAAAAAAATTAAAATATTTAATAATATCATTGATATTTAGAATTACTGTAAATTACACTTTTTAATATATTTAAATAATGCCTAATTTTAAAATAATTTAGAATTATATACTATTGAATTTAAAAATAAATATAAAAACATGTTTTTACACTTATAGCTCCAATTAAACATGAATGCCACATGACTTTAATATTATTTTATTATTTTTTTATGACCTTAATATTATATCCTACTAAAATTGACTTTTTTTGTACACAGCTATATGACTTTTCTATTCTATAAATACATATTTATTTTACAAATGTTGGGAATAAAAAAACTAAATAAAAGGTTGAGGATCAATATGGTTTTGGGTAGTTCAAGGGTGAGATGGGCAAATATTATAGACTTTTTAGATGAGTAACTCAAATATACTTCTCGTACAACATCACAACATATCCCTCAATGGGTTTTTGAAAAACGAAAATGGGTTGACAAATCCCCACAACCACATGTTAATAGGGCTTTCACGATACATACAAATCTATTCATTAAAAATAGGTGTTTGTAGCAACTCTTCCCAAAGAAAAAAATATCACATGCATAGATAGAAACCAAATTGTTAGTCACAAAACTCACAAAAGAAGTAGAATGAAGCTAAATATGGTGTTCAAAATCTTATCTAAAATGGTTGGGTGTGGAAAAACCCTAAATAAACAGAAAATGTTAAATCCTAAGAAGATAGAAAAAGTTGATCCTAAATAGTCAAAATGAGTTGTTTTGGAAAAAAATGGTGTCTAATTCCCTCTATTAAAGTGGATGATACTCCTCTTCATTACAAGGCTTGTGATGTCCATTCAACTATATTTCTAGTATAGATTTGCGGTGAGAGTATTTCTCTTTATAAGGTTCAAAGATGGATTCACTACAATAGGTATTATTCTCTTTATTTCTATCTCCTATCTTCAGATAGATTAGTAATTGTTTTTAATACAGAGGATGTTGGGAATGTGAAGTCCAACGGTCACATGACCCTTCGCGTTCTGGCAACTCTTCATTTCATATCTGAATATGATTATATAATGGTTGTGTGCAGCCCATGTATTTGAGTTGATTAATAGAAGTTATTCCCTGCTTTGAGTGTGGATGTAGGCATATTTGCCAAACCATGATAAATCATGTGTTGTCTCTTCTTATTGTTTTTCTATTTTTGTTATTGTTTTCTTTGCTCTTTCTAATCTTTACAATTAGTATCAGAGCCATGTTGGCTTGAGCAGAGATGGAGGAAGAAGGAGAAGTTAAAACTTACAACTTCTATGGCAGTTTTACATTCTATGTAAAACTATGCTTCAAGCGCTACGTACATTGGTGGGATGACTTGAAGAAAGAGGGGGACTCAGTTGAAGAGGAGAGTCTAGCGAAGGAAAAAGATGTTGGGATTCTTATTTGCTCTCCCCTTGAGCTAGCCTTGGCACTTATTGGCCAAACTATTAATGGTCGAGAAGTTGTTGGCATTCGTGTGGTGAAGGTTGAACGCCATGATAGTCCCTGTATAGACGCTGGAATTTCTAAGCCGAAAGATGTTGAAAAAGTGGTTGTTGTTGAAGAGGATGAACTCAAAAGATTGCGGGAGGAAGAGTGTATGTCATTGGAGACCCAAGCTGAATCTGTTGTTGACTCCCAAGATGAGGAGGGTGCTGATTGGAGTGAGGTGACAGGGCAAGGAGGCCTGGGAGAAATTTTGGCTTTGAAGAGCTCTGTGGATGGCATGGCCTTGGCGAAAATAAAGAGGCACTCCCATAATGATGACAACCTTTGTGCAGATAATTTCATAGAAGCCTATGAGCCTATGGATTTAAATGACATAGTAAATGATAAAAGTCAGTTTTCTCGTTTGAAGTGAAAGCAACCATTGACAAGAGTAGAGGACAATGGGCATCACTCCAAGTGGTTTCAGGCGTCACATGGAGTGAATGAAAATGTTATTCAATCTGTTAATGCTTATTCTAATGGAGGAGGAGATGTTTTATCTCGACCAGAATGCATTGACATTCACCAACCTGATTGGATGGATGTGGATGATAGTGCCAATGTCAATAATGGACAACCTGAGGGTGAGAGAACTCGAACTCGTGATAACAATCTAATGGAGTTGTTTGATGATGAAAATAATGCCATTGTTTTGTTCCTTGTAAGGTCTGAGTTTTATGTTTGGATATTAGAATCTAGTAATTGTGAATTGGTAGATATTCTGTTACAGGGGAGTTTAGGTGATGGTGATGAAGAAATGTATTTTAAACTGGGACAAAGTGGTGTTTCGGTTTTTGGCATAATGGGCGAGTTTGTGCCTGAAAGAGTTTTTAACTCTGCTTTGATTTGGAAAAGGTTGGTTCGAAGTGTATGTGAACAAGAGTTTGCGAAGCTAAAATCTAGCAGGCTGGTTTTAATGTGAATTTCAAAAATGGAAGCACAGATGCTAGTGCATGGTTGTGCCAGTTGGCCTTCATGGGGGAGATTGTTGGGAATGTGAAGTCCAACGGTCACATGACCCTTTGTGTCCTCCCAACTGTTCATTTCGTATCTGAATATGATTATATAATGGCCGTGTGCAGCCCATGTATTTGAGCTGATTAATAGAAGTTATTCCCTAATTTGAGTGTGGATGTAGGCATATTTGCCGAACCACGATAAATCATGTGTTGTCTCTTCTTATTGCTTTTCTGTTTTTGTTATTGTTTTCTCTGCTCTTTCTAATCTTTACAGAGGAAGCTAAAAGCAAGATTCTTAGAAAATGTTTTCATCGGTGCAAAAAGAATCTTCTCCAAAACCCTTCCTGCAACCTTCACAGGGTTTGTCCACTTACAACCAACTTCTATTTGATTATATACAAATTAATATTCAGTGGTTGATCGATTTTTTTCAGGAGTTCTGAAAGGAGAGTTCTTCAGTTTTGCTGACAAAACACACAGAGAAGTTGAAGGCATGTTAAGTCTCTAAAAATGCTCCCTAATAGCTTTTCCTGTAGAAATGATAATGAAAGATGCAAAAACCTTCACAGAAGCTTACCTTCGAAATCTACGTGATACAAAGCATTCTAATGCTGTAAGTTTTATGGTAAAAAGTGGTCAACAATTTAGTGGGCAGAGTCTAGTGAACATTGTTTATTTTTTAGATGTGCAAAACATCTCTTGATTGATAAGCCCTTCTTGCGTGAATAATGTTTGTTTCAATAAAATTTCAAGTAAATCAATTTTATTTTGTAGGTGGATTCCGAATTGAAATATAAGGATTCCATCGAAGTTTACCTAGACTACAGGCAAGATCTTATATAGAAGGCTTCTGGCTTGCAGATAATTCTTGGTTACCGAATTCCCTTTATAGGTAAGCGTCCATTCCTCAACTTTCATTTGCTAGTTATGTTAGTTATGTGAAGCCCTCTACCCTCTACCCAAGTAAATTGAAGGTGATTAATCAATTCTCCTCTAACATTTGAGTTGAAGAAAGACGAAAGAGTGTTTAGGATCTTCCATTTATATAAATTTTCATTTAATATACGAGCTGAAGAAAGAGGTGACAATTCTAGCCGAGTGGACTTGAATTTTTCATACATTTTAGAAAGATTAGAAAACTGTTCATGTCCAATTTACACCTACAGAGCATTACCTTTGTAATAATATTTCTAGTGAATTGAATATTGTTTTGCTAATGTTCTTATGGGAAACAATTTATTTTCATAAACAGGTTGCCTTATATGAACAATTGCAAGTATCTTGAGCTCGCTAAATTGGACTTCAATACAGTGCAGGCCATTCACCAAAAAGAGCTACAACAAGTCCATAAGTAATGTTTTGTTAATTTTGATAAAAGCATCGATTTAATATAAATAGTTAAATAGTTTGAATTGTAATTTTATGTTAATAAGATCAATTTTGGTACAGGTGATGGATAGATTCTGGCTTTAGGAAGTTGAAATTCACAAGAGAGGCGCATATAGATATATATTTCGTGGTGGCAGCTGGCATGTTTGAACCTGAATAAGGTGACTATAGAATTCTGTATACAAAAGTTGGTTGTCTTCTTCTTGTTTTGGATGACCTATATGATAAATATAGCTCTTCTATGAGAGTATGTTAACCAACGAAGCATTTAAGAGGTAAATTTTGAAACACGGTTTTGAGATATTCATATAGAATATATAAATTATGGAGCAAAATAATTGGCTAGTTTTAATTATCACATTTTATGTATTGCCTAATTATATGTGCTTAAAATTAAATGTCACTAATTTATATAATATTTAAGTTGAGTAATTTAGGAATTCAAATGGTAGAGTTTAAAATTTAATATTTAATTGCTTAATCAAATTTGTATTTTTTTGTACTTACAAAGAGAATTGTAGTCAATGTTTGATTGAGTTGTCATTATTATGCTTTCCTTTTCTTGTAGGCGGGATTTGAATATATTAGATCGCATGCTAGAGCATATAAAAATATATGTCCTTGGATTATACAATACAGTTAGGGAGTTAGCTGAGAGAGCATAAAAAGTGCAAGGAGATGATGTCCTTGAATACTTCAAGAGAATGGTATGTGTGCTATAAAAATAGAAAGTAATAATATAAATTTAATCAAACATAAAATTTCTAAATTGACAATCATATGATCAGTGGAAGGTCCAACTTGAAGCCTTCACCAAAGAAGCAGAGTGCTCTAAACATAAGTATGTGCCTGGATAGGATGAGTACATAAATGTGTCCAAAGTTTTTGGAGGATTTGGTATAACTATTCTCTTACCACAAGGCTAGTCAATGATACCAAAACATTCAAGGTAAGTGTAATAATATACTATGTTGTAGAAGTAAATATTATTTTTTTGATATTCAATGAAGTGTTTAAGAATGTTATTACCATGTATAAAGCATGTGTAAATCTAGTATTGACAAATTTTATTTCAATGAATGTTAACATAAGGCTAAAAGAGAATGTGGGTAGTTGGCTTCTGCAATAGAATGCTATATGAAGGACAATCCTAGTGCCTCTAAAGAAGAATCTTTAGAAAATGTTTATGCTCTCATTGAAGATGGACTTACTGAATTGAATGAGGAATTGTTCAAGTGTACTCAACTACCAAGTTGCTTTCAAAATTTACTTCTCAATTCAGCAAGATTGTCTCAACTTCTTTACATGCAAACACATGCCTTTAATAGCTCTATCCAAGATAAGAAGGATATGATGGACAAATGTATTTTTTGAAGAATCAAATGAAATTAATTATGTTGGAGAAAACTACACATCCAACATCAACGTGGATAAATATGCTGAAAATAATTTGTGGAGTTGAATAAGTACTCCAAATAGAAGCCTTTGATGTTCTAGATTAGATAGATATCAAACACAAGAAGTTTACTATCATATTTAATCCTATGATTATAAGAGTTTCTTATAATTTATTAAAGCTACATTATATATAATATATTTCAATAACAAATATTTAGTTTTTATTTGAATGATATTTCTATAATTTTTTCTATAAAATATATTGCATTGTAATTATCATTTAACAATAATAAATTGTATGAATGTTAGTTAACAATCAATCATGTGTAAATTATTCTCTAGATTACTAATGAAGACAAGAAAAATGTTATTAAAGAAAATGATTAAAATAATTGCAATATATATCAAACCAATATACCTCAAAATATTTTTATCTCCATGATTGAGCTAAATAGGAGCACCCTATTCCATTGACTTTCTCTAGATTTGAATGTGGATTGCTCTACAATAATTTCAGCCAATGCATAAATTGGGAGGAAAAATGATAGCATGAAAACACTAGCAATACTTGATTAAAAATGTTTAAGAAAGGCTTATATAAGTAAAAATTTTAAGATGCAAAATCAAGGGTTGTGGTTAAGAGGCTAAAATAGATGGCTAAGATCAAACGAAGACATGCCTTGTATCAAACTTTTAGTCATGTGATAAATGTCACAGGAGGAATATGATTTTTCCACATGAAGAGAGAGATAGATAAGTGGATGAATGTACTTGTAGGTATTGGAGGCTAAGGATAATGTGGCCTGTGCTAGGCTATCTAAAAGAGACAAGGTTTTCCTTTCTTCAATCATGTGAGAGGTTGATAATATTTTATTAATGAGAAAAGGATGCCCCACGCAAGTTTAAATTAAAAATTAAAATTTGTCTCTAGTGAAGAATGATTGATGGAGTGGAGATGTGAACCAGGATTGACACATGACAAATAATGAGAATCTTGGCTTTTATGGATTAGAAGAGGATTAATAAGGATTTCATTTATTAATTTAGCATTAATTAATTAACTACACTCTAGAAGGATAAAAGATAAAAGGAATAAGGTGTACAATTAATTAATTTTTTTTTTATTAATATGGAAGAATAAATTTAATTAATTGAAAGAAATAGAAAGGTGAAATAATTAATTAAATATTTAAATATTCAATTATCATCAATTTTAGATGTCTACAACTAATTATATAAATTTTACCATTATTGTTAACTATATAAAAAATTAAAATATTTAATAATATCATTGATATTTAAGATTATTGTAAATTACACTTTTTAATACATTTAAATAATGCCTAATTTTAAAATAATTTAAAATTCTATATTATTAGATTTAAAAATAAACATTAAAACATGAATGCCATCTGACATTATAGCTCATATTAAGACTAAAATTGACTTTTTTAACATACATATATGGCTTTTCTATAAATACATATTTATTTTATAAATGTTGTGAATCAATAACCTAATTAAAGGGTTATATTATTGACGATCAATATGGTTACAGTTAGTCCCAGGGTGAGGTGGACAAATATTGTAGACTTTGTAGACGAGTGACTCATAGATACTTCTTGTACAACATCACAACATATCCCTCAATGGGTTTTTGAAAAAGAAAAATGGGTTGACAAAGTCCCACAACCACATGTTAATTGTGATTTCATAACACACAAATCCCTTCATAAAAATGGGTGTTCATTAAAACTATTTCCTAAGAAAAAAAATATCACATGCAGATATAGAAGCCAAATTTTTTGTCAAAAAACTTACAGAAAAAGTAGAATGAAGCTAAATATGATGTTCAAAATCCTATCTAAAATGATTGGGTGTGGAAACACCCTAAATAAATAGAAAAAGTTATTTCGGCAAATCCTAAGAAGATAGAAAAAGTTGATCGTAAATAGTCAAAATGAGCTATTTTGGAAAAAAAAATGGTGTTTGATTCCTTCCATTAAAGTGGATGAGGCTCCTCTTAATTACAAGGCTTGTGATGCCCATTCAGCTATAGTTCTAGCATAGATTTTGGGGGAGTCCTCATATAGATTTGTAATATTTTCTAATACAGTGGAGGCTAAAGACCAAATTCTTTAAAAAAAACTTTTTATCGGTGCAAAAAGAATCTTCTTTTTTGTTTTTCCTTCAAAACCCCTCGTGCAACCTTCACATGGTTTTTCCAACTTACAACCAACTTGATTTTTTTATTAATCTTCCAATATAATTTAGGGATCCCTCAACATATAGGAAAATTGGAGAATTGTTTAGAATTTTTTGGCGTAATGAATTTGAAATCTATTAACATGTTATGACATCAAGGATTGGTTAAATATTTTTTAAGGTTTACAATGTCAAATATTTCAATAGATTCTTCTATATTTTCCATATTGACCTCAAATCATTATTTAGAGAAACAGGCTAATCCCTCTTCAAAATAAACCAATGAAACTACTGCCTTTCCTACAAACAATACAATTTTAGGGCTTTCAAAGAAAAATGTACATTATAGAAATGGTTCTTTGGACGTGATCTCTATTCCTTGGGAGGTTCCAATCTTGGATATATCACATTTAAATAATCCAAAGATGAATATGTTTCCTAAAATGTCTAATGTTGTTGAGGGTTTATAGTCAATAGAATCTAATACACTTACTCAATCTCTGAGAGTTGAGGAAGTGGCTAATATAGTTAGTCCTAATGAAAATCTAATTAAAATGATGCAAGAGATTACAAAGAAAAAAAATATAGTTCTTACAAATAATTTATCCAATTGGGTGATCGAGGACATTAATAAAGACCCATCTCAACTACCTATCTCTCAATATAAGAGAACACAAAGTGTGTCTCCTATAAAAAACCCCACATAAGGGAGGAAGGAAGCCTAAGAACCATTAAAATCACATGCAAATTAATATAGGAATTCAACCCACAATGTTGCAATATCTATCTCCTAAAAGGAACCAACAAAATTTCAATCCTCCTTTCATGAGGGCAACTATGACAAAGACGAATTCACAAGTTGAGTTAACTATTTAGAACCTTTATTCTCAATCTAAAACTTGGAAAATGAGGAGATTTACTAAATCCCCTTGAAAATAATGAAGGTTATTTCATAAAATGTTAGGGGATTAAACACCTTTAATAAGGGACTTTTAATCAAGAATTGATTAGAAATAATAGATTTTGATATTGCACTTTTGCAACAAACTAAGTTAGAAAATTCAAATGTGTTGCCACATTTTGAATTTTGGAAACAATAGAAGTTCATGTCTTCATCTACCAAAGGTACTTCTAGGGGATCAATAGTTTTTTTGGAAATATAGCAAGGCTGATTTGATACTTGTTTTCTCTTTCATCCTTGGATGCTAGTTCTATTTCAATGTAGTCTCTCAATTGTTAAGTTTTGGCTCTTTAATATTTATGGTCCCACTACCACAATTAACAAGAAAAGAAGTTGGGACAATCTTTCTTGTCTCAAAACCTTTGGTAAATGTATTAAGAGTGTATGGAATGAATTTTAATGCACTACTAAATGAGTTAGAGAAATCAGGGGGCATCATACATATTAAAAAGGTCATATATAATTCTAATAATTTTATTTTGTCTAATAATATAGTTTATTACTGTAGACAGCTAAAATTGTCATTTCTAATTAAATAAATATTTTATTTATTTAATTATTTAGGCCTAATTCTTCTAATAATTAATTAAATCTTTATTTATTTAATTAATTGATTAATCCTCTTCTAAGCCTTTTCTCATTTAAATAAATACATTTATTTATTTAAATTATCCTTTTTCCTAAATTGAATAAATATCTTATTTATTTAATTGATCCCACTTCTTATATTAATTAAATAAATCTTTATTTATTTAATTAATTCATTAGCCTTTTCTACTTATGACACATGTCATCATCTCTTAATTCCTACACTACCTACCATCTCATTATTTTCTTATTTCCTCTACCTACCCTCTAATCCTAGTCGACAATCAATCTCTTATACCTCTCAATCTTATCCCTCCATTTCTTATAGTGTCTTCTATATAAGGAGATGCTCATCTCATTATCAATCCTCCTAAGCACTCTCCTAATCATTCTAATCTTCTAAGCACTCAACTACACATTGCCCCTCTAAGCATTCTAGCTTTTGAACTTTCATATGCGATCAAGCCTACTTGCAACCACATTTTCGTTCTCTGTTGAGCTCTTCTGCACACATAAAATCTGAGAGCAAATATATCAAGAAAGATCAATGGAGATCCAAATCCTATTGGACATGTGATGGTATAATCTTTGTGATTGTGTTGATTTGCATTGTCTTAGGTAATCTTCATATGTTATGTTGGATCTTTGTTTTTGTTAGGCTAGGTTTTCGTGGTTGAATTCATTTAGTCTTTCAATTTTATTGTTTCCATTTTTTCCATAAATATTTTGGCACGCCTAGTGGGACACTTGTCCCTTTTGCATTTAACATCTTGGTTGTAGATTTTGTGTTTTTGAAGTTGATGATTTGACATTTTTGATAACATTTTGACATTTTCACATCTGGGCATATTGAAACCATGTTTTTGCTTTTCTATCGCGTCTGTGACCTTTGGAATCGCATCTGCATTCGACATTATTTTACTTTTTTTTTGGAGTTTGTAGGGTCACATCTGTGTCGCCAAATCATGTCTATGAATCTTTCAATCTTGTCTGCATTCTAGATCTATGTCTGTGTTTCCTAAGCGTGTCTGCGAGGGTTTAATCCATTTTTATGTCCTTTAACCATGTATGCGTGAAATTTAATGGCGTCTATGTTTTTGATTTTGCAATTTTTGGTTTTTGTTCTAGTTTCAAGGCTTTATTTCGTCATTTGGATTTCAAATCTGGTTTTATTCGGGCTAACATCTTGTGATCTAGCTAACAAATTGGTGCAACTTGTCCTGGAAGCAACATGTCTTATTGAAAGCCCCATTTTCACAAAGTCTTTTGGATCTAAAATTTACCTAACTTGTGTGCTTTCGGGGGGGGTATTATTGCAAAACTACTAATAGATCTTTGTTGTAGAATTTTGGCAAGAGTTTTCTATCTTTATTGTGTGCCTTGTTTTCATAGATTTCCAAACACTTCAATTGGTGCACTAAAATTGAACCAGTGTCGTTTGTGTCTTGAGCAATAGGCTCTTTTTGTTTAATCTCTAGAGGGCCTGTCTCCCCATGTGGTCATTAGGACTACTAGTGAGGAGAGAACGACCCAAGTGGTAGTGAGGAAAACCCACCTCTTTCGAACCACTATAAATAATTGTATCCATGGTGAAAGCCATAGGTAACATGTGCTGATTAGTTCATACTGACACTGTCTCCCCATAAACACATTTAATCAAATTTATTTGATCATTTGTAGGGCGTAACCCCTACCAGCTGGGGGCCTTCTATATTTACGGTGCTTAAAGTACTGCATGTATGGTCACACAAGTGGATGCCCTTCCTAGCACCTTTTTGTTTTAGAAAGCCAAAATCCTTCTAGTTGTTGGGGCAGGAGGTCGGATCTCTGGAACGGCCCACACACATACAGTTATTAGTAGAGATACAACGTTCACCATGGGGAGTTTTCGTGGGGACTGGTGCTTGGCTACCCTGGAGGAGTGAGTGCCGAGGGTGGAGCTAGTGGGGTCAAGCATCTAAGTATCCACTTTTAATAGCGTAGCCTTGGGGGAAACCCCATGTGGGATCAACAACTATTTTCCTAGCCAACCATTCGAATTGTGCTCGTCTTCTTTTAAACATTCAAACATTCAAAATCAAACACCAAAACATTGTGTCTTCAAGTGTATGAAAATCATTTTTACATCAAACAACACACTTTCTTTTGAGTCATTTTGATTTGAAATATCTGCAAACATTGAGTCTTTAGCAACAGTGTGTCCTCTTATCACGAAAAATAGTCAAAACTTCAGATTTGGTCACAACAACAACTTTACAAAATTGGAAAAATTGCACACAGTTTCTGGAAATGCGTCCGTGCAGTATTTAAACATGTCTGTGTCATTTAGTCATGTCTATGTAGGACAGAATTGCATTTGTGTTATCACATGCAAATTTGCCTTCACAAAATCTCAGAAACGGGTCTGTGAAGCATACAGGCACATCTGTGTTTAGTATTGGAAAAACTCACAGTCCAGCAAAATAGGAGCAGTCAGTTTCAGACTTATTGAGCTTCCTAAGTTATTTCTTTAGGTTTTCATCTAGCATTCAGCCTATTTTTGGGTCTCTCAAAGTCCATCATTACTTTATATCTTGCATTACATTCACATTTGTCTAAACTTGAGTCAATAGGTCACTTGCTTGTCCTCATCTTGCTTTGTCAACACACTACATACAACAACATTTTTCTAAGTGGTCCCTCATCAAGGTCTATCACCTTTGGGTCTCTTTTGGTCTTATTTAGAGTCAAGGTCAACTTACCTCATCAAGAGAAACTATCATCTCTTTGGAAGCCACACCTACTCTACTACATACATAGCCTTATAGTTTGGACACTGAAAGTACAACTCAGAGTCATTTACATTCCATCCAACTCTTGGTCTTTCATAATCTTTTCCATTTTCATCTAGTCTCACACATCTTGGTCAAGCCCTAGTTCATGGTTGAAACCCATTCCCAAAAATCTAGGAGAGAAGCTAAAGAGGCTCAAGAGTCCACAAACATAAGTGCCTATAAATAGGACAACAATATCTTTTTCAATTCTGATCATACCACATTACCTGACATGGATGCTCATAGAAACATTAAAAATGTGGAGAACATGGATAACACAAACAACAATGATATACACAATGACGATATGAACAAATTTTCCATACATTCAACAAAAGTGGAAAACTCCATCATGGATCCCCATTTTAATAGATTTGTTGAGGACATCATGAGAAGAGAGAGACAATATTTCCTACAAGTGATGGAACAAAGTGGAACTAAGATACCTCATGATTTGGACATGTCTGAAATAGTGGAAAATTGACCTATGCAAGAAACTCAACTGAACATGGATCAAAGGAGACCTAATAGTGGAGGTACTAGAGGACCACGTTTCATGCCTGAGTTACCATCATCTTTGTTTCAAAAACCTGAGGTCCCAAATACACATGGTCAAGCTTATGATACTCATCTACGTAGACCTTTATGGAAGTCTTATGCAGATAAATATACTCAATTACATACCAATGCTAAGGACCAACCAAAAAAGAAATTGGATATCCAAAGTAACTCTCAAAATTTGGACACAAGGAAACCCTGCATTAAATTTGGGGGCAACACACTAGAAAAAACTCATGACATGCCTGTAGAGTATGGTATACATGAACAAAAAAAATTCCATTCCTCATCATGAGTCCATACCAAGTGGTCCCTATACGCAACATCATTATAGACCTCCTCCATATGAACATGTGTATGATCAATATTGTAATGGCCCGCCAGGAACCCTAAAGGAAAACAACACAACTAGGCAACTAAAGGGTGAAATAATTTAATTTTTAAGACTAAGTGCACTAACTATAACCATTGCATGTTTAATAACACAACGAAAGTCTAACATATGATTTCCTAAGGGTTACCAACAAAGATTAATTCATAGATTATATTAATACCACAGTTAATCCAATTGTCCATTTAATTAGATAAATTAAGTGCTTAAGTTTAAAACTACACATACATCTAAATTCCATAAA
Organism: Cryptomeria japonica; assembly: GCF_030272615.1. Classification (NCBI taxonomy): domain Eukaryota; kingdom Viridiplantae; phylum Streptophyta; class Pinopsida; order Cupressales; family Cupressaceae; genus Cryptomeria; species Cryptomeria japonica. Next base: position 86,204,659 of record NC_081411.1, on the reverse strand, counting down.
TCATTTATACATAAGATCAAAGCAATTGAATTAACATACATTCCACTGACATGATATTACAATATCCATAAATACATATGGCTTCCAATAATACCACGGATTACAAAGTTACAATTTCAAGGTTACATAAAAGTCTGATACAATGACCACAAGGTCTCAACTGAACAATGATCTCGAACAAGAGATGGTACATGAACCATGAACCAAGAACACCAGCGAAGCCTTTCCTCACCTGAAGATACAATCCAGAACATCCGATGGGAAGTGGCACTACCACCCGACCATGTGATCCCAACATGGAACCACCCCACCGTGCTAGGAGATACTAGAAAACCCTCAAGCAAGCAAAGTAGACAAGTACAAAAGAAATACAAGACTCTGCAAACATTCATGTGACTCAACTCACAAAAACACTAGTGACTCTAAGGAGAGAGTGTCATCGCATGTCTTACTGTGGATACCATGGTACAACCTCCATAGGTCACGACCCTCATCCTGGGTTTCTCCTGGTAACCTCTCCCAAGCCTCCGGTTCCAACTAAGTCTCATGCGGACCCTACCAATCCTTTCGTGAAGACAAGGTGGTAAGTTTTCCATTCCAGGCCTTCTCGTAGCATTATGAGCCCTATACAAGAACTACACCTATGCATGAGGTATATTATCTTAATTAATATTTATTCTGCCTACCCCCTAATCAATTATTAGGTTATCACTTTTTAACTAACTTCTGACGAGTTATCCTGTCATCCACTTTGGGCATGGCCTCAACTCGAAAGCCACTCTCTCTCATAGGACACTAACAGGAAATGTCCCTCTACGAGAACTCTATGGTGAAACAAATAGCCATAACTAATCCTGACAAAGCACAAGTGAAGGATGCACAATCACTAACCCAAGACTGACCATTTGGACAAAACACACAATGGCTCACATCAATAAGATTATACAACAACACCTGACCAAGGAGATATAATAACATAGGACACAATGACAACTCAACCAGAATTGCAACGGAATCAAGCTTGACTACAAACACCATTTACACAAGATCCTAATACAGGCAATCTTTTCTTAAAACATCCAAAAGCACAAATAACTTGCAATTAAAGATTTTCCAGACAATAAGAAAATACAACTATATTAATACAGAGAAATCAATTTTGTCATTTGTCCAATAAGGTTAAATCAATCACATAAAAATTAACCCCCTAATTATATGTTCATGACTACTTTACAAATAAACCTGATTAGATTGTATCAATAATCTAAATTAAATTCTAAATTAAAAATTATATATAATAATATAATATAATTATATAAATATATATATTCTACGAATATAATATTATATAATTATATCACATTAAAATATATAATAAAAAGATGATTTAATTTGAAATATCTTTCATTTCCAAAATAACATAATTAAAACCACATAAAATACTATATATATATATATATATATATATATATATTTAATATTTTTTTTTTAATTAATTTTTTTTTAATTATTATTATTTTTTTTAATTATTATTATTATTATTTTTGATTAATTTTTTTTAAAATTCACAACTTCTTTAAAAATAGTAAATTTTATTTTATTTTTTTTAAAAAAACAGAATTAATTTCCAAACCAACTTATTTCCAAGGAAATTATTTATTACACAATTTCTCCAAAATAATATAATAAAATAATTTCTCTTAACTTCTAATAATACAATAAATTTAATTAATGATTAAATTTATTTGTATAATAACTAATTATATCACATAGATACACAAATATTAAAAAGGACTGCCATAGCCAAATATCGAAACAAAAATCAAACAAGAGGGAATGGTTTCTCTGGTAAATCTCATTCCTCCCAAATCTTGCAATTTCCATGCACAATAAAAATCTTGGCTTAATTTTCCATAATAACTTTTTCCAATTTTCTTAAAAATTAATCTACAAACACCCAGGAAATAACTTCTTTCCATAAACTAAAAATTAACTTCAGGAATGGACTTTAGCCAAGAACAAGAAATAATCAGACATGATTTTAAATTTGTCAAACATCTTAACACACACATCATTCAAAAAGATAAAATAAATAAAATATTTTCTTAAAACAACAATCAAAAGAAGCCACCCAACCTAGTATAGCTTTCTTGGAAGAAATCTGTAAAGGAGCCCTAATCTTTTCAACAAGCTTCCAATAAATTTATTCACCTAAATTCCTGACCTATTCCTGTGTGTCTAAAATAAAGACCTATTCCCTATTTAAACTAAAATTCTAAGTTCAATAGCTTTTTCTCAAAAACCTAAATTTAGAATAAAAGTAATTTTATTTTATTTTCTAATTTTATACAAAAGATAAGCTAACATGCAATAATTAAAAATCATTATTCTTTCTTTTCTTTTCTCATGCAAATTAATTAATTTTCTAAATAAAGAATTAAAGCAATACTTTAATTCTAATTAATTCTTTTATTCATTTATTTATTTGTTCTTTTATTCTTTTATTTATTTATTCTTTTATTCTTTTATTTATTTAAAATTCTAGGAAATAATAAATACAATTAATTTAATTTATTTTTTCACAAAAAAATTTAAATAAAAATATATTTCTAATATCATGCAGCATGCAACTTAATTTAATAATTTCTTTATATTAACTAAATTTATAATCTCAATGCCTAAACAATTCAACTATGAGATAATTCGATAAACTTAATTAATTAATTAATTAAATCCACTAAAACACACACAACAGAACAAACCTAAAGCAAATACTCATAAAAAGTTCAAATGACAAAATACGAAGGCCGAACTAACTAACTAGACGACCAACTAATGACACTCACACGAGTGTAACCGAGTAAAATAGGGTCAACTACTATCTCCTCCACTTCCATTGGAAAATATAAGGCACACTCAGACCTATGAAGCCAGGTGCAAATGATACTCCATACCTACCCGGTACTTGTACCTACAATATCCTACATCACTAAACCATACATGCATATATATACAATATAAAAAACATGGCATACACACCGATGAAGGAGAATCACGATGTTCCCTGTCTTGCTGGAATGAGTGAAGGAAAATATTCCCCTTGCATCCAATACACTTGCAAACACCACATATAATTCCACCTTGCATAAATAAAGTAAAATGTCAGTACATAGCAATAATCCATAAAATGTCATAATTCACAAGTACTAAAATACTGCAGTAAATTACTCATCTCATATCTAGATAAAGCATGAAATAATGTCATAAAAATCTGAATAACACATCATGGGAATGTATCCACTGAAAAGAAACAATAATAAAATATGAGTCTAATGAGTTCAAATGAGTAGGGGTACTACAAATATTATCCATGTATGCAATATCTTCCTCCTCCACCTGGTGGCTCGGGCATGGGATATGATCCAAGAAGTCGATCTCCACCTAAGAACAATTTGGAACAACAAATAAAGGACTTACAAAATAAAATTGAAGACATAAGTACACCAAAGCCAACTTACACAATGAGAGATATATGTCCCTATCCATTTAACAAAATCATTCCAATGCCTCATTTTCCTACACATTTTGTGACACAAAAGTTTGATAAGTATAGAGGCAAAGGATACCCTAAGGCACATATAAGACAATTTTTCATAGCTTGCATTGAGGTAGTAGCAGAAGAAGCATACTTGATGAGATTGTTCCCACAAAGCTTAGGTGATCAAGCTATGGAATGGTTCTCCCAACTTCCATTTGGAATTAAGTCATGGGGTGATCTAGCATAAGCTTTCATACAACATTTCTCATATAACATAGAGACAGACATATCAGTTACAACTTTGTACAACACCAAGCAAAAGGATGTGTTATCACTATTTAAAAAATGGGTTTTCTTTTCCCATAATTGGCTAAGTTTTTGAAATTTTGAGTTAGACACACTATCAACTGTTTCAAGTCTGTGTTGGGTCTTAAGGGTTTAGGGTTTTATTTTTAAATTGTTCAATGTTTGAGTAAAAATTTAGGCCTTATGTCTTTTCTTCCTAATATTGTCGGGCCCAGTAAGTTTCATGCAGCTCTCAGATGGATCTATGGGTTTTGCTGCTTCGTTAGGAGAAGTTGCACATGGTTTAACACTCACAAAATGATGAAAGAGAAAAGTGTGTTCAATGGCGCATTTGGTCCAGTTTAAAAGGGCTTCATCTCGTTCAAAATCTAACAGTTGGCATTATTTCGCAGCCGAAACTTGCAAGTGAAATACCTTTCGCGAAATGGCGAAAGCATTCGGTGGGACCCTGCAACGAAGACTTTCCAAGCGACTAAAAGGTGATCAAGTCCAATCTAATCCGACGGTTCCCACTATTTCGTGGCTGATAGATGCTCGAAGGTTATGCCCCACGAAATAGCAAAAAGGTTTTTTGGCCTACCAAAAGGGAGTTTTAATAAGAGCATAACAGATGCACAAGTCTCATTTGATCTGACGGTTAGCGTAGCTTCGCAGGAGATAGATGCTCGACAGTTAGCTTTCATAAAGTAGCGAAATGACATGGTGCTCCAAGCAAGCAGTCCAGTTGGTCGAGATGGCAAGTAAGATGATGGCACGTGGCAGAAGGTCAAAATAGTCAGCAAGTCGGGTCTAAGGATTAAAAGGTGGGTCCCAGAGGTGAGTCATGCCGCGGGATAAGAAATGACTTGACAGATACAGGTGTTAAAGATGAGGTGGAATCCAATGTTTTCTCTTAGCAAATGAAAGGTTGACATGTCAGTTTAAAGGTGACTAGATGCTAGGTGGATGGAGTTTGAGTTAGAGGGCCCACGTCTGTCGAATTTAGTTAAGTTGTTAAGCATCGAGCAAGTCAAATATAATCTAATGGCCTGCATGAATTCGCAATGGTAAAGTACTTGTGTTTTATGTCGTACAAAATAGCAAAAAGGTTTTTGGGCCCCGAAGATAGATAAAGCATGAAGTTAAAAGGGGATCAGCTCCATTTTGATCCAAGGGCTCGCATTGTTTTGTTGTTGTGAACCAACCAAAGGATATGCTTCACGAAATAGTGAAAGGAAGAGAGGTTCATCTAGGTGTAATGGTAGATGGTGACATGTCAATTGACATGTGGTTTCAGAAGAAGGAAAGGGCCCGCCAAGGTGTAACCGACAGTTATAAGGGAAAGACACATGGCTAACGTTGAACAAAACTCGAAGAGTTTTCCAAAGCTAATGGTTGACTGTCACACGGTATTCAGTAACCAATGAAAGAGTGGCGTAAGTAAAGAAAGAATAAAGGTCTCTCTTAAAGGATGGTCATCTCTAATTTGATCCAAAGCTTCATGTTGTTTCGTGGTCCAAAGTTGAAAGTAGTTTAAGCTATGTGAAATAGTGAAAGACCGTTAGTAGTCAAGATAAAGGCGTGGTTAATGAAGAAAATGATGGTCCCGGTAAGAGTTAAACGTCGAGCAGTTAAAGTTGCAACTAATGCCTAGCGCAGCTTCACGAAAGAAAAGTGCTTGGAGGATAAAGTTCATGAAATAGTGAAAAGGAGGTGGGGCCCAGTGCTAAGGCAAAGTTGTTAAGTCAGTGTAAAGGCCGATCAAGTTTCATTTGATCAGACGGTTGGTGTGATTTCATTTAACAAAATTGTCCGAAGGTTATGCTCTATGAAACAGTGAAAGAGTGAAAGGGAAAAATGTGCAGGTATGTTGTGACCCTGTAAAGCGGAAAATTGTGATCTTACCCTAAGTTGTTCCCCCCACCACTCCAAGAAGAGAGAAAGGGGGGTCACTAGGGTTGACAGTTTTCACTTAGGGGAGACTTTACATTCAAAAGAGGGGTTGAAACCCACAAGATCCAATCCCACACAATGCAAGATTGGATTATAAATGAGTTTCAAGGGTTAAGACAGTAAGGCTACCCTCTTTTGTAAAAAATGTAGATAGAAGGATTGAGCTAGGAATGCATGAAAAGTGAGAAAGATTCACTTATAAATAGAGAGAGGAATATAGGATGAAGTTGCGGACCAAGAATTAGCAGTAAAATGTCGAGATGATGCTACCCTGCAAATTTGAGCAAAAGTTGACAGGATGATGGCGCCCGACGTGCACACGGTCCTCCAAAAAATCCACAAAACGAAGGGGGATCTATTCGTCTCTGCACAAGGATTCCAAATTTTCAATTACAGTCGCGTACCTGCAACCTACACATAGAAAAGAGAGGACGATTGGGGGGTTAGGGATTAGGGGTTTGCCCTTAGGTCAAACCCCGATTTTGGAATTAACCAAAAAATGAGAAATGCTGTAAATGTAAATGATTGTAATGTAAAACAAGTACTAGTACCTTGTTGTAAGAATGTTTGTATTCTTACATGCGAAGGTGTAAATGTTGTTGTATGTTGTATGTTGTATGTGATCTCCTCTTCAATGGTTGAATCCTTGTCTTGAATGCAACACTTAGCCTTGAATGGAGACTTAGAATGATCAATTGCTTGAAGGAATGCTTGAATGCTTGAATGCTTGAATGTTTGAATGTCGCTTCCGCCTTTTTTCCATCCTACCAAAATGGGAGAGGAAATGTAGTTTATATATACTTGCCAATTAGGGTTAAAAGACTGATTTTTCCGACCTTAGGCCGACCTGGGAAGATTATTTTCCAATTTGCAAACATAAAGACCCGAAGCCCCATAAGAGACAGGGCCCAAAATAGGGCCAGGGACCAGGGCGCTGGGCGCCATGGTCCTGGGGGACCAGGGCACTAGGTGCCATGGTCCCACCTCCAGGGACAGCAGGGTGCAAGGAGGATCAGGCCAGGGTGCTAAAAAATGCAGTTTTTGATGTCATGAACAAGTTTCGGGGTCTCCATTCAGGTTCAGTGTTGCATCGCCATCGTGAAGACCCAAATGCGGTCAAAATTGCAAGTGTCACAATTTTAGGACGCTACAGACCCGTCGGAGCAAAAAATTTGAATTATCTCATGAATTCAATTCTGGAGGGATGACCGAAGCATGCAGTATCAATGTCGCAGTTAAGAGCCTAAGTACCATATATGATCTCATATCGATTGAGTAAAGGTATCATTCCAAAGAATTGTTGCAGAGGAGCGGTTGCAGAGATATTTTCTTCAAATATAGAGCAAATTCATTCAGTTGCAGAGCGGATTCCTTCAAGCTAAAACAGGTTTTCTTGTACTTTTGTGTGGTAATTCCTTAGCAGTGTGTTTTAATTAATGTCTTGATTTGTCACAGAACCAGTTGGGGGTAATAGTTTAATTGCTTGCATATCTTAAGATGGCACCTAAGAGAGAATTCTCAGGGAAAGTTAATTACTAGGAAAGGGCCATTTGTGATGATTTTCTCAAGCAGTTGCCATTGTCAACTAATCAGGCATCAAAAGTGAAAGAACTAGTGCCAAGAGCTCCTCATTTGAAGATAGGAGAAGGGTTATATGACAAGGGTAACTGGTTGACAGACCCACAAGTTGGGTTGTCTAGGTTGGGGTTGTTCAAAGTTGGATTTGGCATGAGAAATTCTCCATCCCCACAGAATAGCATCTGGGAGTTGGATGTGGGAAAATTGGTAGTTCCAGGAGTATTCATGGATATGGATCTCCTGACTCAGATTGCACATAATTGTGATCTAGTCACAAGGAGCATTAGGGATATAAATGGGAAAGCCCTCATTGAAATAAATAATGAGGAATTTAGAAGTGATTTTGGGCTTAATGAGTTTACCAATTTTCTAGAGCCTATTAATTTCAAATCATTAGCTCAAGCATACATTGCATAGAGGAATCACCTTAGAAATGGGCCTCTCAAGGAATTTTTTGTGAAGATAGGTGGGTTGATAGTTGTAGGACCCAACACTGAAGAGCCCTTCTCATTGAATCTATTCACCCTTAGGGCTAAGGGATTGTACTAGTCACTTTGCCAGATTTTAGGAGAGGATGCTGAGGCAAATATGCCCAATCATTACATGCTAATAATTGCTTAGATTTTGAATCCTTCTCTTGCAGTAACCTTTGATTATGCTTCCTTTATTACTGATGCTATCCCTGAAGGGTTGATAGGAATAAAGAATGGGAAGGTTGATAGGCCTTTTGGATGGTATTCACTCCTCATGCATATATTTTTATTCAAAGGTGGTGATTATTTTACAAGTGGAATGGATCTTATAAAAGAGAAAGATGGAGAAAAGATGCCAGTGCAATTATCGAGTACAGTGTTGTCATGGGATATAGATGATGCTAGTTTCTTAAAATTTGATAAATGTTTTGCATCAAAGATTAGGACTCTCCCTTGTTCAGAAAATCCAAGAATCCCCAAGGTTCTTTTGGAATTTATTAGACCAAAAGAATTTGTAGAAAATATAAAAATTGTTCATAATTGGGGTGATATTTACTTATACCCTATCTCCACGGTTTTCAGAGTATTTGGTTTCAGAGGCACTCAATTTTTATTGCCCGATCAGGTCCCTCTCAAAGTGGGAACTACAGAATTCCTCAGACAAATTGGTAGTGTGCAAGAAGCAGAGCTCACAAGCAGGGGTAAAGGGACTATTTTTCCCATGGTTACTATAGCCCACCAATTTGTAATAACCAAGGGAGGTTGGAATTGTTTTGAGGATTTTCTTAAACCTTATCATTTGTCAACTGTAGTGTCCAGGTGTGCCGATCCTGAAGATTTCTTTAATGGCATGTTTAGAAAGAGAGCAGTGTGCAGAGGTAGACCCCATCAGTTCCAGTTTCCTAAAGACCTCATTAGAAATGAGTTTGATCTAGATGAGCAGTTCCTGAGGAAGGAAAAATGGGTGGCTTATAAAAAGGCCTCATATTTTGTACATCAGTTTGATACCAGCTATGACCCATTGTCTAGCTTTTTCCCTTTTGAGGAGAAAATAAAATTCCTAACTCTTTGCTTTGAGGATGTAATGCAGAATTTGAAATAAAAGAGGGAGGTTGTGGTTAAAAACAACCCTGAAAAGGCAAGAATGGTTCTAACTAGGTCTGCCCCCACTAGAGCAATCCCTCTTGGTGACTATACGTTGCACAAGAAGTCTAATTATAGTGTGTTGATGCCTACAACAGGGGAGCCCTCTACCTCTAAAGGAAAGAGGAAGATACAAGATGTCATTGGCATCCAAGAGAGCCCAAAGAAGTAGAGAGTAGGAAAAGAAATACAATCTGATACACCCTTGTACTCTCCATCCCAATCCCCTATTCATATAGGAGATGAACATGCAGCAGCTGAGCAGCTGATACAGTTAGGTAGCCTGGGTGAAATAGCCTACACATATGATGAAGTAGAAGAAGGAATTCTAGAAGAGCCCCTTGTTGTTGAGATGAACATCACTACCAATGAGTTTAAGGGCTATGAGTGGGATCCTGAGATCAAACAGGCCAGTGAGGACTTCTTGGCTGACAATAACTTTGTTACATTAGGAGCATTCATGCAATTTGTATGGAAGCAGAACATTGATAAATACAATACAAGGTGTGAAAAGAGAAAAGGTGAGTAGCCTCATAGAGATCCAGTTGTGGTTGAGGAGAAAATAAAGAAAGAAATGATGGATGAGTTTAAGACCATAACTCCTGAGCAAGGAAGAGATATGATGGCACAAGCTGGAGTACTCATTCTTCCTGAGTGGGACATAGTAGATGCCTTGGTATTGGAGGCAGTGAGAAAAGAAACCAAACCCATGGACGGAATTACTTTTAGCAAAGACAATGCTGCATTGGTCATGTGGTCCCTCAAAAGAGATGAAAATAGGAGAAATAAGGACACCCAAGGGTCAAGTTAGTTTGGTGGAATGATAGTAAAAAGAGTGCAAAACATAGGGGTGGTGGAAGCTGCTAGCACTGTGCTAGAAACTGCAAAGTTTAGTGTTGTAGTAGAAGAAAGGGAAGCTAAGGAAAAAGCAGACCTCCAAGTCAAGTTGGAGATAATTTTTAAGGTTTACAACAGTGCTAAGGAAGAGGTAAGGGGTAAAGATAGCATCATCGCTAAGCTGCAAAGCCAATTGACAGGACAGTACCATCAAGGTGAGTCTTCAACACTGATGATCTCCTCTTCTCCTGCAAGACCTCCACCTACCAGCCCCATTATTGAGTTCCCACCATCTCCAGCACCTTCTATTTCTCAAATGATCGAGATCACTCCCCAAGAATTGGAGAATTTAAAACAGGCTCAAGCCTTGTATGCAAAGAAGTATGAAGAAAGAGTAAGGGCTACCATTTAAAGTTTTGCAGACACCATGAGTGCTTCACTATTGTACAACAACATAAATAAGATTTTAGATATGTGGAATGAGCTTAATGGAGATAAGGCCATTTTGACACCTATTTTTGACAAGTGGAAGCCTAGAGAGAAGGATTTGGAGCTTATTTGTGTATCTTATGATGAAGCAGGGGTTGATCCTATCATCAAATCCACTTGTGACACCACAAAAGATCTAATAAAATTAGCAGAAGGGATAGACAATGTTGACAGGAAGATCAACTTGTACAAAAATGAGTACACTGATTAGTTTTTTGAATTGCTCCCAGGAGTTTTTGTCAACCTGAATCAATTAAAGGACAAACAAGTGTGGCTTAAGGAATTAGAGGCCAAATTGTCAACCAAAATAAAAGGAATTGTTGACTTAGATGATGCTTCTTTTTTTGTTGTAACAATTCAGTAGATAGAGAGAATCAAATCTCATTATGGTTTTCTCAATTCAGAGGTTAAAAAGATGAGGAATTCATGGAAAAGGTTAATGAAGGCTAAAGCAAAAGTGATTAATTTCACATGGCCGGCTGATGATGTATACAATGCATGGATGAGAAAATATGTCATCCAGGATGTAGAGCATTTAGAAGGTGCTCCTAAACAATTAGAAGAGGCTGCAACCAGACAACAGGTAGAAGAAGCTACAAAGGTTGAAAAGGACTTGTAACCGTATTTGTAAAAGATTTTGTAACTTCTTCTTGAGAAGCAATAATTGTAAAAAATTCTCCTAGGAAAGTCCAAAGCTATGTGCATCCATATTGTTATAAATGGATACCAAGACTAGTAGGAAAGGATCACAAAGAATTGTAAGAAAACAACCCAAAAATTTATTTGAGCTTTTCCAAATTTTAATGGAGAATATTCGAAGGTTTCTTGTAATACTTTTTTGAAGAAAATATCAATATACAGACCATTGGTTTTGAGTAAAAAGTTTGTGTTGTCTTCATATGTGTTTGCATGTGTTTAAGGTTTCACTCTAAATAATCCAGGGTTATTTCATTTGAATAGGGGTTGTAAGGCAACTTTCAGTAGGTGTGTTTCTTAGCTTTTCTCTTCAAGAGGGAAATTAAATATGC